>NC_058080.1:438900821-439500821 GCF_014858855.1 Bufo gargarizans
AGTGGGAGATAGTCAGTGTAGGTTATATCCTGATATAGTGTAGCTGTTGCAGTGCAGTGTGTTAGGTAGTATGATAGGTTCTGCTCTCCATACATACATGCTACAGACATAGTTCTGTGATGTCACAACAATACATAGTGCACCAATCAGTAATATGTAGTCAGACCTGCTAAAATGTGAAGTTTCACATATTGCGCCAAAATATTTGCATCATTAGTGCTGATTAGCACAATTGCGAATATATTGTAGCACTCTATCTGCATATTTAGCCATTTTTAATGTTCTGCCGTGCCAACTATTTTCTCCGGTCTCTGGAAACTTTTAGCAGCTTGGAAAATGTAGAAAAAGTGACCCACGCCTGTATTGTGCATGCATTACGCGAATGTTACATTGCCGATTTTCTCAATCAAGAAAATAATCCCAAATTCTCAAATTCGTGAATATATGACGAAAGCCAGTCATTGCAAGAAAATGTTGAGTCTTGTGTGCTGTTGTTCCACATTGTGTGACTGGTGATCCTGACTCAAAGAATATTGATTTCAAATGAGATAGTAAAAATAGGTTTCTGAGTTGTGCAAAAGTTGTGTAAAAGGAAGAACAAAGTTCTTACAGTCTGATACTTCCAGCCCAGTGACCCATGGATAGTTTTGCCCCAAGATTCCCAGTATTAATAGTTTTTATGTTCACAATAATTGAAAAGCCACCACTTAACATCTCCCCCATGTATTCTGTATTAGGGATAGGTGAGTATCTGACTTCCCATTGTATAAGTATATTACGAGGGAGTCTATCCAATAGGGATAGTTTGTCTCCAAAGTGGTAAAAAAAACAACAGGTACAATGGCACAGAGCTTAGGGACAGACCCAATGAAGATTAGGCCAATTAGGCGTTAGGCCAATTGAAATTGCTTCAAAGGGGGGGGGACTGATAGAGATGTGGTTATCATTCTTGATTAAGTAAGATGGCCCCCATATCCTCTAGCTCTCCGCTAACGCCTTATTCACTTAAGTTCCAAGAGGACCCTCCTCCCTGATGTGTCATATATGACGTATTCTGTACTGCTGTTAGTGTGAAGCCATTACAATATGGCGCTTGCACTTAGATGTTTAAATAGTTTGCATACCAGAGTTAGTAAAACCATGCATAATGCGCAGATGCCAAGTGTTATCTCTTTTTTGTTTTTGTATTCTACCCAATGTAACTATTCCACAAGCCTCAGGGGTGATGCCCCCTCTGATGTAGATATATACTGCTTAACTTCCTGTAATAAATAAAAAACTGCTTTGACCCTTGCCTGGTGTCAGTGTGGGTTTCTTCTATGCATGTAAAATCCTAGGGTCAGAACACTTTGGAGCAGTAGAGCAAACGTACTTTTATGCTTCTTACATGCATAGTTTTTTTATGTTTTATTTTTCCTGTTATTAAAACTCCATGTTTTGTCCAACAACATTTTTGACAATGTGAAGCCTATGTTAAAATTCAAGATTTCAAGCAATAAAAATACACCATGCAAAGTATGCCTGGAAAAAAAATCCATTATAGACATTAACCCCTTCCTGTTGAAGACAATTTTTTAAAACTTTTTTGTTTACATATAATGGCTTGTTTTTTGTGGGACAACTTGTGATATTTATTACAATAGATCAGTGGTCGTGCTTGCATGCTTTAGGAAAAAGCACCATCCTCTTTGGTGGCTGGGACCGTGGGAGTACACATAGTCTAGTGCTTTTTCCTATAGTGTGCAAGCACGACCACCACTGATGGATTGCAGAGTGGTTGTAACCATGGAAATGAGCTGTTTATAATGTGAAAAATGAATCCAGCCAGCAAAGGACACAATATGGAGAATAACAATACTTAGTAAGTAGCTTATAGTAACTTCCTCTATATATATATATATATATATATATTTTTTTTATTTTTTATTTTTTTTTATAATCTTTAATATATATATTTTTTATTTACAATACAAAAGCATTATAACTAGAGTTGAGCGAACACCTGTATGTTCGGGTTCGAGAAGTTCGGCCGAACTTCCCGGAAATGTTCGGGTTCAGGATCCGAACCCGACCCGAACTTCGTCCCGATCCCGAACCCCATTGAAGTCAATGGGGACCCGAACTTTTCGGCACTAAAAAGGCTGTAAAACAGCCCAGGAAAGAGCTAGAGGGCTGCAAAAGGCAGCAACATGTAGGTAAATCCCCTGCAAACAAATGTGGATAGGGAAATTAATTAAAATAAAAATAAAATAAATAAAAATTAACCAATATCAATTGGAGAGAGGTCCCATAGCAGAGAATCTGTCTTTACGTCACCCACCACTGTAACAGTCCATTGTCAGATTTAGTCCCAGGCACCCAGGCAGAGGAGAGAGGTCCCTAAACAGAGAATCTGGCTTCATGTCAGCAGAGAATCAGTCTGCATGTCATAGCAGAGAATCAGGCTTCACGTCAGTCACCACTGTAACAGTCCATTGTCATATATTTAGGCCCAGGCACCCAGGCAGAGGAGAAAGGTCCCGTAACAGAGAATCTGGCTTCATGTCAGCAGAGAATCAGTCTGCATGTCATAGCAGAGAATCAGGCTTCACGTCAGCCAACACTGGAACAGTCCATTGTCAGATATTTAGGCCCAGGCACCCAGGCAGAGGAGAGAGGTCCCGTAACAGACAATCTGGCTTCATGTCAGCAGAGAATCAGTCTACATGTCAGAGCAGAGAATCAGGCTTCACGTCACCCACCACTAGAACAGTCCATTGTCATATATTTAGGCCCAGGCACCCAGGCAGAGGAGAGAGGTCCCGTAACAGAGAATCTGGCTTCATGTCAGCAGAGAATCAGTCTGCATGTCTTAGCAGAGAATCATGCTTCACGTCACCCAACACTGGAACAGTCCATTGTCATATATTTAGGCCCCGGCACCCAGACAGAGGAGAGGTTCGTTCAACTTTGGGTTGCCTCGCAATATAATGGTAAAATGAAAATAAAAATAGGATTGAATGAGGAAGTGCCCTGGAGTACAATAATATATGGTTAAGGGGAGGTAGTTAATGTCTAATCTGCACAAGGGATGGACAGGTCCTGTGGGTTCCTTGCCTGGTTCATTTTTATGAACGTCAGCTTGTCCACATTGGCTGTAGACAGGCGGCTGCGTTTGTCTGTAATAACGCCCCCTGCCGTGCTTAATACACGTTCAGACAAAACGCTGGCCGCCGGGCAGGCCAGCACCTCCAAGGCATAAAAGGCTAGCTCTGGCCACGTGGACAATTTAGAGACCCAGAAGTTGAATGGGGCCGAACCATCAGTCAGTACGTGGAGGGGTGTGCACACGTACTGTTCCACCATGTTAGTGAAATGTTGCCTCCTGCTAACACGTTGCGTATCAGGTGGTGGTGCAGTTAGCTGTGGCGTGTTGACAAAACTTTTCCACATCTCTGCCATGCTAACCCTGCCCTCAGAGGAGCTGGCCGTGACACAGCTGCCTTGGCGACCTCATGCTCCTCCTCTGCCTTGGCCTTGGGCTTCCACTTGTTCCCCTGTGACATTTGGGTATGCTCTCAGTAGCGCGTCTACCAACGTGCGCTTGTAGTCGCGCATCTTCCTATCACGCTCCAGTGCAGGAAGTAAGGTGGGCACATTGTCTTTGTACCGTGGATCCAGCAGGGTGGCAACCCAGTAGTCCGCACACGTTAAAATGTGGGCAACTCTGCTGTCGTTGCGCAGGCACTGCAGCATGTAGTCGCTCATGTGTGCCAGGCTGCCCAGGGGTAAGGACAAGCTGTCCTCTGTGGGAGGCGTATCGTCATCGTCCTGCGTTTCCCCCCAGCCATGCACCAGTGATGGGCCAGAGCTGCGTTGGGTGCCACCCCGCTGTGACCATGCTTCATCCTCATCCTCCTCCACCTCCTCCTCATCCTCGTCCTCCTCGTCCTCCAGTAGTGGGCCCTGGCTGGCCACATTTGTACCTGGCCTCTGATGTTGCAAAAAACCTCCCTCTGAGTCACTTCGAAGAGACTGGCCTGAAAGTGCTAAAAATGACCCCTCTTCCTCCTCCTCCTCCTCCTGGGCCACCTCCTCTTGCATCATCGCTCTAAGTGTTTTCTCAAGGAGACATAGAAGTGGTATTGTAACGCTGATAACGGCGTCATCGCCACTGGCCATGTTGGTGGAGTACTCTAAACAGCGCAACAGGGCACACAGGTCTCGCATGGAGGCCCAGTCATTGGTGGTGAAGTGGTGCAGTTCCGCAGTGAGACTGACCCGTGCGTGCTGCAGCTGAAACTCCACTATGGCCTGCTGCTGCTCGCACAGTCTGTCCAGCATGTGCAAGGTGGAGTTCCACCTGGTGGGTACGTCGCATATGAGGCGGTGAGCGGGAAGGCCGAAGTTACGCTGTAGCGCAGTCAGACGAGCAGCGGCAGGATGTGAACGCCGGAAGCGCGAACAGACGGCCCGCACTTTATGCAGCAGCTCTGACATGTCGGGGTAGTTGTGAATGAACTTCTGCACCACCAAATTCAGCACATGCGCCAAGCAAGGGATGTGCGTCAAACCGGCTAGTCCCAGAGCTGCAATGAGATTTCACCCATTATCGCACACCACCAGGCCGGGCTTGAGGCTCACCGGCAGCAACCACTCGTCGGTCTGTTGTTCTATACCCCGCCACAACTCCTGTGCGGTGTGGGGCCTGTCCCCCAAACATATGAGTTTCAGAATGGCCTGCTGACATTTACCCCGGGCTGTGCTGAAGTTGGTGGTGAAGGTGTGTGGCTGACTGGATGAGCAGGTGGAAGAAGAGGAGGAGGAAGCTGAGTAGGAGGAGGTGGCAACAGGAGGCAAAGAATGTTGCCCTGCGATCCTTGGCGGCGGAAAGACGTGCGCCAAACAGCTCTCCACCTGGGGCCCAGCCGCCACTACATTTACCCAGTGTGCAGTTAGGGAGATATAGCGTCCCTGGCCGTGCTTACTGGTCCACGTATCTGTGGTTAGGTGGACCTTGCCACAGATGGCGTTGCGCAGTGCACACTTGATTTTATCGGATACTTGGTTTTGCAGGGAAGGCACGGCTCTCTTGGAGAAGTAGTGCCGGTTGGGAACAACATACTGTGGGACAGCAAGCGACATGAGCTGTTTGAAGCTGTCTGTGTCCACCAGCCTGAATGACAGCATTTCATAGGCCAGTAGTTTAGAAATGCTGGCATTCAGGGCCAGGGATCAAGGGTGGCTAGGTGGGAATTTACGCTTTCTCTCAAATGTTTGTGAGATGGAGAGCTGAACGCTGGCGTGTGACATGGTTGAGATGCTTGGTGACGGAGGTGGTGGTCTTGGTGGTACATCCCCTGTTTGCTGGGCGGCAGGTGCCAACGTTCCTCCAGAGGCGGAGGAAGAGGCCGAGGCGGCAGCAGCAGAAGATACCAAGGCGCCAGCAGCAGAAGAGGTAGCAGGGGGAGCCTGAGTGACTTCCTTGTTTTTAAGGTGTTTACTCCACTGCAGTTCATGCTTTGCATGCAGGTGCCTGGTCATGCAGGTTGTGCTAAGGTTCAGAACGTTAATGCCTCGCTTCAGGCTCTGATGGCACAGCGTGCAAACCACTCGGGTCTTGTCGTCAGCACATTGCTTGAAGAAGTGTCATGCCAGGGAACTCCTTGAAGCTGCCTTTGGGGTGCTCGGTCCCAGATGGCGGCGGTCAGTAGCAGGCGGAGTCTCTTGGCGGCGGTTGTTCTGCTTTTGCCCACTGCTCCCTCTTTTGCTACGCTGTTGGCTCGGTCTCACCACTGCCTCTTCCTCCGAACTGTGAAAGTCAGTGGCACGACCTTCATTCCATGTGGGGTCTAGGACCTCATCGTCCCCTGCATCGTCTTCCACCCAGTCTTGATCCCTGACCTCCTGTTCAGTCTGCACACTGCAGAAAGACGCAGCAGTTGGCACCTGTGTTTCGTCATCATCAGAGACGTGCTGAGGTGGTATTCCCATGTCCTCATCATCAGGAAACATAAGTGGTTGTGCGTCAGTGCATTCTATGTCTTCCACCGCTGGGGAAGGGCTAGGTGGATGCCCTTGGGAAACCCTGCCAGCGGAGTCTTCAAACAGCATAAGAGACTGCTGCATAACTTGAGGCTCAGACAGTTTCCCTGGTATGCATGGGGGTGATGTGACAGACAGATGGGCTTGGTTTTCAGGCGCCATCTGTGCGCTTTCTGCAGAAGACTGGGTGGGAGATAATGTGAACGTGCTGGATCCACTGTCGGCCACCCAATTGACTAATACCTGTACCTGCTCAGGCCTTACCATCCTTGGAACGGCATTGGTCCCCACCAAATATCGCTGTAAATTATGGCGGCTACTGGGACCTGAGGTAGTTGGTACACTAGGATGTGTGGCTGTGGCAGAACAGCCACGTCCTCTCCCAGCACCAGAGGGTCCACTAACACCACCACGACCATGACCATGTCCGCGTCCTTTACTAGATGTTTTCCTCAATGTTATCGTTCACCACAACAACAAAAATATTATTTGGCCCAATGTATTGAATTTATATTCAGGCCTTTTTTTACAGACACCTAACACTATCTGGCTATCTATTTAGGTACCGTATTACACTAATACAGGCACAGCAGTAACGACAGATTTAGCTGACTATAAATTTGAGGCCTATTATTTAGGCGCTGGGTGACAGGTATACGTTTACGGACAGAATTTGACTGGGATATGCACAGTAGCGTGTGTGTGAAGTTATTGAAAATGACCCTATGTGCACCTTGAATCTTATATACCCTTTTAGGGATAGATTTAAAGTAGGTCTGATACAGCAGAAACCACTAAATTAGGAAATTGCAAAATTGAGAATTGTATTTCAACCCAGAACAAAAACTGTGCTTTGACGGACACTAAATAACTTGACCAGCTACAGCAATAATGACAGATTTGGATGAATATAAATTTGAGGCCTATTATTTAGGCGCTGGGTGACAGGTATACGTTTACGGACAGAATTAGACTGGGATATGCACAGTAGCGTGTGTGTGAAGTTATTGAGAATGACCCTATCTGCACCTTGAATCTTATATACCCTTTTAGGGATATATTTAAAGTAGGCCTGATACAGCAGAAACCACTAATTTAGAGAATTGCTAAATTGGGAATTGTATTTCAACCCAGAACAAAAACTGTGCTTTGACGGACACTAAATAACTTGCCCAGCTACAGCAATAACCACAGATTTAGCTGACTATAAATTTGAGGCCTATTATTTAGGCGCTGGGTGACAGGTATACATTTACAGACAGAATTAGACTGGGATATGCACAGTAGCGTGTGTGTGAAGTTATTGAGAATGACCCTATGTGCACCTTGAATCTTATATACCCTTTTAGGGATAGATTTAAAGTAGGTCTGATACAGCAGAAACCACTAAATTAGGAAATTGCAAAATTGGGAATTGTATTTCAACCCAGAACAAAAACTGTGCTTTGACGGACACTAAATATCTTGACCGGCTACAGCAATAACCACAGATTTAGCTGACTATAAATTTGAGGCCTATTATTTAGGCGCTGGGTCACAGGTATACGTTTACAGACAGAATTAGACTGGGATATGGCCAAAAAATAACCACACTATTGATGGTTAAATGCACTTGGTGTGACAGCTTCACCCTGATGTAGGATATAGCCAAAAAACAACCACACTATTGAGGGTTAAATGCACTTGGTGACAGCTTGCCCCTGATGTAGTATATGGCCAAAAAATAACCACACTATTGATGGTTAAATGCACTTGGTGTGACAGCTTCACCCTGATGTAGGATATAGCCAAAAAACAACCACAGTATTGAGGGTTAAATGCACTTGGTGACAGCTTGCCCCTGATGTAGTATATGGCCAAAAAATAACCACACTATTGATGGTTAAATGCACTTGGTGTGACAGCTTCACCCTGATGTAGGATATAGCCCAAAAATAACCACACTATTGAGGTTAAATGTACTTGGTGGCAGCTTGTGCTGGCGCACCACAAGACACCGCCGATCACCCCAGAAAAAAGTGACTGAAAAACGCTCTGGGCAGCCTAAAAACAGTGAGCAATTCAATAGCAGCAGTTCAATGATCCACAGCTGCAGATCGATCTCTGAATGAAGTCTTTTGTAGAAGTTAATCACTGCCTAATCTCGCCCTAACGTCGCAGCTGCAACCTCTCCCTACACTGATCAGAGCAGAGTGACGTGCGGCGCTACATGACTCCAGCTTAAATAGAGGCTGGGTCATATGCTGCACTGGCCAATCACAGCCATGCCAATAGTAGGCATGGCTGTGATGGCCTCTTGGGGCAAGTAGTATGACGCTTGTTAATTGGCTGATTTGCAGCCTTTCAAAAAGCGCCAAAAAAGCGACGAACACCGAACCCGAACCCAGACTTTTACGAAAATGTTCGGGTTCAGGTCCGTGTCACGGACACCCCAAAATTCGGTACAAACCCGAACTATACAGTTCGGGTTCGCTCATCCCAAATTATAACCACTTTTAAATTACAAAACCATGTATACCACCCCCGATTTCTTTATTTGCTGCCTGGAAGAAAGAAAAAAAAAATCCTGAATCATTCTGCACGTCCAGAGTATATGGACATCGTCCACCCCTATCTCCCCACATTTTAAACAGCTAAACACTTTAGGTTTATAATATTTCATTAGTTTCTCAGGGGAATATTAGAGATTTTTTAGTATATAAAATTGGGTAATGCTATATAAAATATTATTTGAAACTCAGTTTTTTTTTGCTGTATTGATGATACCCAGAGCTCTTCTTGCTGGGGGTTTATGACCTCTCTCCATTTATGCATTAAACTAAAAATTGCTCTCCCCTTGGTCTTTTGATGTGACAAACATTCATATATTTTTGACACTAGCTTCCCCCCTGCCGTTAATCAAGCAGAGGCTGCGAAAGGGTTTCTATTTGTATAGTTTTTCCTACCAACCTTCGTAATGCACATTTTAGCTGTAGGTAAAAGAATCTCACTTCTAGATTGCCCAATTTATACTCCTTTTTAAGATCTTCATAAGTTATTATGTCACCTTGCTTCCATATCTGGCCCATTTTATAAACTCTGTGTTTCCACCACACTGTCTGCTCAATTAACTTCAGATCAGTAAGATGGATATTACCCCACAGTATGGTGTCCGCATGGAGTCCCCACCTGGTTCCACAGTTTCCTTGCCTGTCTCCAAACCATATCCATCAGCTCAAAGAGAGGTATCTTATTACTACTCTGTTGTCCCAAAATCCCAGCTTCAATTAATTGAAAGATAGTACATTTCTCTAGCCTTTTATTTATTCCTGCGATCATAGACTTATATCTTTGCGTATTACTCCACATTATCATGTTTTTATTTGGCCGGAAATAAACTAGAGTTCCACATCAGGAACTGATAATCCACCCCTCCCTCTCGTGAATACACAATATTTGTGCTTTTATCCTTGGTTTTTTTCCTCACCAAATCAGGTCCATTAATATGCTAGTTATTATTTTAAATATTTTTTGGGGGATTATTATCGGTGAATTCCACAGGACATAGTTAAGGGATGGTAGCAGGCACATTTTCACCAAGGAGATACGACCTGCCATCGAGACATACAGTCTTTTCCATCCCTCTATTGTTTTTCTTCATTTCCTTTATTTTTGGGGTCACATTCAGTTGGATATAATCCTTGGGATTCAGGGTTATTTGAATACCTAAATATTTAACAGGTTTGTTGATCTTTTTTAATTTCCAGTGCTCCTGGAATAAAATTGTTCAAAGGATCAATCGGGATACATGCTGACTTGGACCAATTTATCCTGAGCCCAGAGTATTTAAGTATTTACCATATTGGTCAAACACCTGAAAGATCTTAACCAATGATCTATGTGAGCCTACAAACAGCATAATATCATCTGCATACAAATAAATTTTTTCCTCGTGTTCACCAAACCTGAACCCCTCAATTGCTGCATCTTGCCTGATCATATCCGCTAATGGCTTCATAGCTATAGCAAAAAGCAGAGAGGGCATCCCTGCCTAACCCCCCTACATATGTATATTATCAGAATATTTACCGTTCAATATAACTTTTGCAGAAATTTCCGTATATAAAAGATTTCAGTGTTGCCATCAAAAAAGGCCATTCTACGGTATCAAACGCCTTTGAGGCATCCAATGTAACAATCAGTCGTTCACCACAATTTTCAGGCTCAAGCTGGGTGTTCACAAAATAGCGCATGACATTATCCGGTGTGGTCTTACCTGACATGAACCCTGTCTGATCCCCGGTTTTAAAATCAATGTAATTAGTGCTTCTCTCAGTGAGTCTGGCAGTTTCTTCTAAAACTTCCTCTAAATAATAAATGCTATTTGCTGAAGTGAGACAACCTCTTTAACCACCTCCGGACCGCCTAACGCACGGATGCGTCCGGAAGGTGGTTGATTCATTCCTCCTGGACGCATCCGTGCGTCATCTCGCGATAGCCGAGATTTCCTGTGAACGCGCGCACACAGGCGCGCGCGCTCACAGGAACGGAAGGTAAGCAAGTGGATCTCCAGCCTGCCAGCGGCGATCGCTCGCTGGCAGGCTGGACATGTGATTTTTTTAACCCCTAACAGGTATATTAGACGCTGTTTTGATAACAGCGTCTAATATACCTGCTACCTGATCCTCTGGTGGTCCCTTTTGTTTGGATCGACCACCAGAGGACACAGGCAGCTCAGTAAAGTAGCACCAAACACCACTACACTACATTGATCACCCCATATAGACTCCCTGATCACCCCCCTGTCATTGATCACCCCCCTGTAAGGCTCCATTCAGAGGTCCGTATGATTTTTACGGATCCACGGATACATGGATCGGATCCGCAAAACGCATACGGACGTCTGAATGGAGCCTTACAGGGGGGTGATCAATGACAGAGGGGTGATCACCTATATAGACTCCCTGATCACCCCCGTCATTGATCACCCCCCTGTAAGGCTCCATTCAGACGTCCGTATGATTTTTTAGACATTTATATTCCAGACTTCTTCTCACGCTTTAGGGCCCCTAAAATTCCAGGGCAGTATAAATACCCCACATGTGACCCCATTTCGGAAAGAAGACACCCCAAGGTATTCTGTGAGGGGCATATTGAGTCCATGAGAGATTTAAATTTTTGTCCCAAGTTAGCGGAAAGGGAGACTTTGTGAGAAAAAAACAAAAAAAAAAAAATCAATTTCCGCTAACTTGTGCCCAAAAATTTTTTTTTTATGAACTCGTCATGCCCCTCATTGAATACCTTGGGGTGTCTTCTTTCCAAAATGGGGTCACATGTGGGGTATTTATACTGCCCTGGCTTTTTAGGGGCCCTAAAGCGTGAGAAGAAGTCTGGGATCCAAATGTCTAAAAATGCCCTCCTAAAAGGAATTTGGGCCCCTTTGCGCATCTAGGCTGCAAAAAAGTGTCACACATGTGGTATCGCTGTACTCAGAAGAAGTTGGGGAATGTGTTTTTGGGTGTCATTTTACATATACCCATGCTGGGTGAGATAAATATCTTGGTCAAATGCCAACTTTGTATAAAAAAATTGGAAAAGTTGTCTTTTGCCAAGATATTTCTCTCACCCAGCATGGGTATATGTAAAATGACACCCCAAAACACATTTCCCAACTTCTCCTGAGTACGGCGATACCACATGTGTGACACTTTTTTGCCGCCTAGGTGGGCAAAGGGGCACACATTCCAAAGAGCACCTTTAGGATTTTACAGGTCATTTTTTACAGATTCTCACACATCTGGGCCCCTAGAATGCCAGGGCAGTATAACTACCCCACAAGTGACCCCATTTTGGAAAGAAGACACCCCAAGGTATTTTGTAATGGGCATAGTGAGTTCATGGAAGTTTTTATTTTTTGTCACAAGTTAGTGGAATATGAGACTTTGTAAGAAAAAATAAATAAAAAATCATCATTTCCCGCTAACTTGTGACAAAAAATAAAAAGCTCTATGAACTCACTAGGCCCATCAGTGAATACCTTAGGGTGTCTACTTTCCGAAATGGGGTCATTTGTGGGGTGTTTGTACTGTCTGGCCATTGTAGAACCTCAGGAAACATGACAGGTGCTCAGAAAGTCAGAGCTGCTTCAAAAAGCGGAAATTCACATTTTTGTACCATAGTTTGTAAACGCTATAACTTTTACCCAAACCATTTTTTTTATCAAAGACATGTAGAACAATAATTTTAGCGAAAAATTTATACATGGATGTCGTTTTTTTTGCAAAATTTTACAACTGAAAGTGAAAAATGTCATTTTTTTGCAAAAAAATCGTCAAATTTCGATTAAAAACAAAAAATGTAAAAATGTCATCAGCAATGAAATACCACCAAATGAAAGCTCTATTAGTGAGAAGAAAAGGAGGTAAAATTAATTTGGGTGGTAAGTTGCATGACCGAGCAATAAACGGTGAAAGTAGTGTAGTGCATAAGTGTAAAAAGTGGCCTGGTCATTAAGGGGGTTTCAGCTAGAGGGGTTGAAGTGGTTAAGTCAAGAAAGGTCTGTGTAGTTCACCGGCAAATGAATGCCTATGTATTTCACATTTTGTTTGGCCATTTGTTAAGAAATCTGTTGTTAAAGGATTGGGCCATGGTTCACAAGGACAAATTTGGAATCTGAGACTTATTAGAATTGACCTTGTAGTTGGAAACTCCTCCAAATCCAGCAAGTAAGCTCTGGATTTTCAATAGAGAGATCCCAGGACAAGTTATTTTTAAAATCATATTGTCTGCATACAAAACAATTTTATGCTCCTGGGAGCCTACTCAGATACCATGCACCAAACTCTCCTGATTTACCCTTTCCGACCAATGGTTCCATAAGCATTGTGAATATTATGGGAGACAGAGGACAACCCTGTTGGAAAACTCTGCAGAAAAGGTGTCTGAGACTGGTCCATCCACTGGATCAGGTCAAGGAATCTGTGCGTACCGTCAAACACTTGGCGACCAGAGATAAACCCGACCTGATCAATGTTAATTATAGAGGTAAGGACGTATATTAACTAGTCTACAAGCTAAAATCGCACAGCTTTATATCACTGTTGAGTAAGGAGATCAAGCTGGTTTTTGAGTACTGTGGGATCCTTACCTTGGGTAAAGCAAAAATAGCAGCCTTCAAAATTTCATCTGGGCAACTCTCCTTCTGTGCTGCCAAGTTAAAAACAGCAAATAAATGGGGTAAATGTAACTGTGCAAACGTTTTAAAATATGCGTCAGAAAACCCATCGGGCCCATGAGATTTATGAGGTTTTAAAATTCTAATAACTTGTAGAACTTCAGAGGATCTAAACTTTGTGGATATTTTAGCAAGTTGATTGGGCAACACTGGAGGAAGAGAAGGGACATCCCAAAAACCTGCAATATGCAATATGTCATAGGTTGCAAAGTAAGTGAGTCTGCAGCTAAATTATAGACATTGGTATAATAGTTATAGAAAAGTTCCACAAAATTTTGTGGATTTAGTACAATACATTGCTGATTCAATATTTTGGAACCATCGTTATCTCAAATATATGTAATATGAGATTCAGCTTGGAGTTCTTTAAGTTTACAAGCCAATAGGGTTCCTGCTGCATTATCATTCAGATAATAATTGAACTTAGCTCTGCGCACTGTTGAATCATGATTATACGTGAGAATGATTTGTTATTTATAAAAATGCTCCTTCAGTTCCTGGGTTTTTGACAATGAAGGTGATTCTTTGTTTTGGGAATCTATTAGTCTAATTTGCTGCATTAGATGATCAATCTTAGCACGCCTAAGCTTCTGGTCTATTGCTGCGTATTTCAAGAAGATGCACTTCATAAAGGCATTATGCAAGTTCCATAATATACAGGAGTCTGACACAGAATCAAGCATTCAATCCCAAAAAATTGCGTAATTCTTCCTTGAAATACTTACTGTGTCTCTAGTGATATAGCAGGAACTCATTAACATGCCATAGAGATCAACAAGGTGGAACATCCCTATTCTTAGTCATGAGAGAGACTGGAGCATGGTTTGACCTGGAGATTGTGTGAATGCGGGCTTCCAGCACATTAGGAAGGAGTCTCCTACAAAAAAAAAAAAACATACCAATTCTTGAATAAGATAAACGGGATTGAGAAAAAAAAAAACATATAGGGGGTAATTTATCAAACTGGTGTAAAGTAGGACTGGATTAGTTGCCCATAGAAACCAATCAGATGGGGGGGTGTCAGGACGCCGACTGAGATGGCCACCTGAAAGAACAGCTCCTGTCCGCACCGCAGCTTTCTGGCCAGCTACACGCCTTTTTCGGCTCCTATGGGGAAAACAATTTGCCCCCAGGAAAACCCCTCTTCCTCTTCGGTCCCCCTCACCTGCCAGGACCCTCGAACAGTGCTGGGACCAGGCTTGAGGTTCAGCGCTCCCACCGCACAGCGCTAAGACACAGAGGGCCTTCTGCCATTCCTGCCTTCCCCCGCCTGACTCCTGCGCTCTGAACAGTGAGCGTAATCCAGTGCTGAAAATGAGCCCCGGAAAAGTAAGCAGTCCCCAGCCCCCCCTCCATTGCTGGATCAAGGGGACAGCAGCTCTCCTCTCCCTTCTGATATATGGGCTGGATCACCAAGCCCCCCATCACTTGCTGTTATGGACCCCCCAGCCCTGTCTGAACCCCCGCAGCCCTGGGCGAGTTATTTTAGCCGTTTTCCTACAAAGGAGAACTTTCGAGCTCTTATTTCTGAAGTTACAGAGGCCTGCAGAGCTGAGATTGCGGCAGTACGCACTGATATTAAACACGTAGTGGACCGAGTGGACTCCCTGGAAACTGCCCATGATGACACCAGGCAGTACATATCCACTTTTCATGAATCCAAGATCAATCTGGACAGAGCTCACAGAGCTCACAGAGCACTCAAGCACAAGGGCTCTGCTGCGTGTCCTAGGGACGTAATATGTTATGTGCACGACTTCACCCTTAAAGAAGCTATTATGGCTAAGACGAGATCTCTACGCAACTTTGATTTTGATGGCGCTCCTGTGCAATTGAATGAGGGATCGGTAGGGGATGTCCGTCCTTTGTGACCCTTACCTCTCGTTTGCAAATCCTAGAAGACAAGATGGCTGCTCACCCCTCACGCTGCACACTGAGACAAATTGTTGACACTAGGGCCCAATTGAAGAGTCTAGCTTTAGGTCGTGTAAGCAAGTTATTACTTTACACACGACAGCGTTACTACGCCTGGGGGAACAAACCTCATACTTTGCTGGCCAGACAACTCAGGAACCGCAATACCCAAATGGGTCCGAGTACTATTAGGGGGAATGACGGAACAATCCACTATGACTACAGAGTGATAGCAGAGAGGTTCTCAACCTACTACTCTTCCCTGTACAATCTACCCACCGATCTCCCCTCGGATGAGAGGCTTAGAGATAGTATACTCCAGTCATATTTGGCCTCCTGTCACCTCCCTGCCATATTGGCTTCTGATCTTGCCGCCCTTAATAGTCCGATAACACTGGAAGAGATAGGGGAAGTGGTGGACCATCTACCTGAGGGTAAATTCCTAGGACCTGATGGGTTCTCGTATAAATATTATAAGACTTTCAAGACTGAACTAATCACTCACTTAGTAGCCCCTTTTAATCATTTTCTAGCTGGCAACGCAGTATCTGCCCCAATGTCTCACTCTTATCTCACGATGATTCAGAAACCTGGGAAAGACCCCCACGAGTGCCAGAATTACAGGCCCATTGCCCTGCTTATCTCACACCTTAAGATTTACACCAAGGCCCTGTCCTCCCAACTAAACGTTTTTCTCCCCTCCCTGATCCACAAAGACCAGGTGGGATTTGTCCCAGGCTGTCAGGGAGCCGATAACACACAAAGAAGCTTTGACTTGATAGATATCATATCACGCTTGGGTGAGGAGGCGCTACGTCTTAGTTTAGATGCAGAGAAGGCATTCGACCATTTAGGTTGGCCTTTCCTTTTTGCTACCTTGCAGGCTTATGGCTTTCCTGGTCCCTTCATTAGGGCCATTCGTAGCCTACAGTCATGTGAAAAAATTAGGACACCCTTTGAAAGCATGTGGTTTTTAGTAACATTTTTAATAAAAGGTTATTTCATCTCCGTTTCAACAATACAGAGAGATTAAAGTAATCCGACTAAACAAAGAAAACTGAAGAAAAGTCTTTTCAAGATCTTCTGTAAATGTCATTCTACAAAAATGCCTATTCTAACTGAGGAAAAAGATAGGACACCCTTGCCCCTAATAGCGAGTGTTACCTCCTTTGGCTGAAATAACTGCAGTGAGACGGTTCTTGTAGCCATCTACCAGTCTTCGACATCGGTCTGAGGAAATTTTACCCCACTCCTCAATGCAGAACTTTTTCAGCTGTGAGATGTTTGAGGGGTTTCTTGCACGTACAGCCCTTTTCAAGTCACCCCACAGCATCTCAATGGGATTCAAATCTGGACTTTGACTTGGCCATTCCAGGACTCTCCATTTCTTCTTTTTCAGCCAATCTTTGGTTGATTTACTAGTATGTTTTGGGTCATTGTCATGTTGCATGGTCCAGTTCCGCTTCAGCTTTAATTTTCTAACTGATGGTCTCACATGTTCTTCAAGCACCTTCTGATACACAGTAGAATTCATCGTGGATTCTATGATGGTGAGCTGACCAGGTCCTGCTGCAGCAAAGCAGCCCCAAACCATGACACTTCCACCTCCATGCTTCACAGTTGGTATGAGGTTCTTTTCTTGGAATGCTGTGTTTGGTTTACGCCAAACATGTCCTCTGCTGTTGTGTCCAAATAATTCAATTTTGGACTCATCTGTCCAAAGAACATTATTCCAGAAGTCCTGGTCTTTGTCAACTTTATCTCTGGCAAATGTCAGTCTGGCCTCGATGTTTCTCTTGGAAAGCAAAGGTTTCCTCCTTGCACACCTCCCATGCAAGTTAAACTTGTACAGTCTCTTTCTGATTGTAGAGGCATGTACTTCTACATCAACAGTAGCCAGAGCCTGCTGTAGTTCTCGAGATGACACTTTAGGGTTTTTGGAGACCTCTTTTAGCATCTTGCGGTCTGCTCTTGGGGTGAACTTGCTGGGGCGACCAGTCCTGGGCATGTTGGCAGTTGTTTTGAAAGCCCTCCACTTGTAGACTATCTTCCGGACAGTGGAATGGCTGATTTCAAAATCTTTTGAGATCTTTTTAAATCCCTTCCCAGACTCATAGGCTGCTACAATCTTTTTTCTGAAGTCCTCTGACAGCTCTTTTGCTCTCACCATGGTGCTCACTCTCACTTCAACAGTCAGGAGCACACCAAACTAAATGTCTGAGGTTTAAATAGGGCAAGCCTCATTCAACATGCAGAGTAACGATCTACTAATTATGTGCACCTGGTGTGATATACCTGTGTGAGATCTGAGCCAATTTAAGAGGGAATACATGTGAGGGTGTCCTATCTTTTTCCTCAGTTAGAATAGGCATTTTTGTAGAATGACATTTACAGAAGATCTTGAAAAGACTTTTCTTCAGTTTTCTTTGTTTAGTTGGATTACTTTAATCTCTCTGTATTGTTGAAACGGAGATGAAATAACCTTTTATTAAAAATGTTACAAAAAACCACATGCTTTCAAAGGGTGTCCTAATTTTTTCACATGACTGTATACTCCTCTCCCACAGCGACAATCAAACTACTTCATGCTCAATCCCGACCCATATGCATTGCTAATGCGACGAGACAGGGGTGCCTTCATCTCCTCTATTATTTGCCATTTGTATCGAACCCCTGGTGGCCAAAGTCAGAGCATGTCCAGACATCAGAGGTGTTATGGTCAGGGACAAGGAGTTTAAGCTATCGCTATATTCAGACGACATCCTTCTTACCCTCACTAAACTTCATATTTCTTTACCAAACCTCCACTCTATCGTGCAGGAATTTGGTCTGCTCACGGGGTATAGTGTCAACACTCATAAAACTGAGGCCCTCCCTCTTAATATTTCTCAGGCGACCCTGAGCTCTCTTAGGGTTAATTTCTCTTTCCACTGGATGACAGATTCCATGCGACATTTGGGTGTTGAACTTATGCCCCGATATGGGGACCTTTAGAAAGCTAACTTCCCACGCATATATGCAGAAATCAGGGGTCTCCTGGACAAGTGGCATGCTCTCCCACTCTCTCTGATGGGACGTATTGCCGTGACTAAAATTACGATCTTGCCCAAGCTTCTGTATCTTTTTGAGACCTTACCGATTGTAGTTCCCCTCAAGGATCTGACATCCATTCAATCTCACCTCCTTAAATTCATATGAGCGGGGAGACATCATAGAATATCATGGTCAGTCCTTCTATCCAGTAAGCGCCAGGGTGGACTGGGGGTACCAGATCTGTCCAAATATTACTGGGCTGCCCAACTACGTTCTGTCATGGCTTGGGCTTCCTTGCACCCGTACTCTGTCTGGATGCAGATAGAAAGAATCTGGCTAGTTCCTACACATCCTAACTCTATGCTATGGTCCGATTCTCACAAGACCCTACCAGTTAGGGACCTCTTAGGGTCCATGGCTTGCACTAGACTCATATACATTGATCACCCCATATAGACTCCCTGATCACCCCCCTGTCATTGATCACCCCCCTGTAAGGCTCCATTCAGAGGTCCGTATGATTTTTACGGATCCACGGATACATCCGATTCTTACAAGACCCTACCAGTTAGGGACTTCTTAGGGTCCATGGCTTGCACTAGACTCATATGGCCAATTTGCTATGAACTCCTTTTTGTATCACCCTACTGTATGGACCCACGTCCACGACGAGACCATGGTTTCAGCGGGGAGTTTGCAGATATTGTAGAGCCCTTCACTAGGGACCTCTTGCCATTTTCTACCCTCCAGACCAAATATGATCTACCCTCTGCATCCAATTACTTTTATATCCAGATCAGTCACTTTGCACAGTCCATTTTTTTTAGGGGTTACAGTCTCTCTCCCGACTCCCTTTGGACGCCTTTGCAGGGAAGGAGTACATGCAAAGGGTTTAATTTCTGAGATATACTCCATATTGCTGACTCCCTTCCCGGATCGGGTTCAAAGACACACCTACATGGTACGGTGGGAGGAGTACCTAGGGAAGGCTTTACCGGACACACTCTGGCACCTTATGTGGAGGAGGGCAGCGAAATCCTCTATGTCGGTACTACACCAGGAGAACCAGTATAAAAATTTGATGTCCTGGTACCACACTCCTGACCTCCTCCATAGAATGAACCCAGTAAAAAAGGAACGCACCGGTGAGCTCAGCAACACCAAAAGACCTGGGAAGACCACGGAAAACAACTGTGGTGGAAGACCAACAAATTCTTTCCCTAGTTAAGAAAACACCCTTCGCAACAGTTGGACAGATCAAGAACACTCTCTAGGAAGTAGGTGTATGTAAAGTCAACAACGAAGAGAAGACTTCACCAGAGTGAATACAGAGGGTTCACCACAAGATGTAAACCATTGGTGAGCCTCAAAAACAGGAAGGCCAAATTAGAGCTTGCCAAACGACATCTAAAAAAGCCTTCACAGTTCTGGAACAACATCCTATGGACAGATGAGACCAAGATCAACTTGTACCAGAGTGATGGGAAGAGAAGAGTATGGAGAAGGAAAGGAACTGCTCAGGATGCTAAGCATACCACCTCATCAGTGAAGCATGGTGGTGGTAGTGTCATGGCGTGGGCATGTATGGCTGCCGATGGAACTGGTTCTCTTGTATTTATTGATGATGTGACTGCTGACAAAAGCAGCAGGATGAATTCTGAAGTGTTTTGGGCAATATTATTTGTTCATATTTAGCCAAATGCTTCAGAACTAGAGTTGAGCGAACCCGAACTGTAAAGTTCGGGTTCGTACTAAACATTACGGTTTTTGGAAAGGCCATAGATACTCCAGTTCTATTTTCTTAGTAAAATTACAGCTTTTGTTTGCCAAAACACTCAATTATGGCATTTATCAACATATTACAGTGTGACAGAAAGGCGTTAGATACTCCAGTTACATTGTCTAAGTAAAATGACAGCTTTTGTTTGCCTAAATACTCAAATTTGGCTTTTTTCAGCATATTACATTGTGACAGAAAGGCTGTAGATACTCCAGTTACATTGAGTAAAATGATAGCTTTTTTTGCAAAAACACTCAATTTAGGCTTTTTTCAGCATATTACAGTGTGACAGAAAGGCCGTAGATACTCCAGTTCTATTTCCTTAGTAAAATTAAAGCTTTTTATTTGCCAAAACACTCAATTTTGGCTTTTTTCAGCATATTACAGTGTGACAGAAAGCAATAGATACTCCAGTTACATTGTCTGAGTAAAATTACAGCTTTTTTTGCCAAAACACTCAGTTTTGGCATTTATCAGCATATTAAAGTGTGACAGAAAGGACGTATATACTCCAGTTATAATTTCTTGGTCAAATTACAGCTTTTTTTCCCCAAAACACTAAATTTTGGCTTTTTTCAGCATATTACAGTGTGACAGAAAGGCCGTAGATACTCCAGTTCTAATTCCTTAGTAAAATTACACCTTTTTTTGCCAAAACACTCAATTTTGGCTTTTTTCAGCCTTTTTTTAGGGTGAAATAGAAGCTTTACGTACCACTCATATTCTGTTAGTAACAAAAATGATACTTAATTTGCTGAGAATGAGGAGAGCGTCAAATAAGGGATGTGGCCCAGGTCGTGGTGCTGCTGGTGGAGCTCCTGTTGCAGGGAAAGGACGTGGTTGATCTGTGCCAGCTACATGCACAAGTGAAACACCTTCCTCTGGTGCAAGTAGGTGATAGAACCATCAGCATTATTTGGTCGGGCCTAATGTGGCTCTACGAATGGTGAGGCCAGAACAAATCTCCATCAGTCTTTAACCTCACCCCCTTGCAAATCAGCCAAGAAGTCTGAACCCCAAGTAATGCAGCAGTCTCTTCTGCTTTTTGATGACTCTGCTAGCAGGGTTTTCCAGGGCCATCCACATAGCCCTGCCCCAGAATTGGAAGAGATTGAGTGCACCGATGCCCAACCACTTATGTTTCAATATGACTACATAGGAGGACCACCGCAGCACGTCTCGGATGATGACAAAACATAGGTGCCAACTGCTGGGGCTTTCTGCAATGTGCAGACCAACAAGGCGGGAAGGAGTGAAGACTGGGTGGAACATGATGTGGAGGGCAATGAGGTCATCAACCCCACATGGAATCAAGGTCATGCGAGTGACCTGTGTAGTTCGGAGGAAGAGGCGGTGGTCGCACAGAGCCACCAGGACAGTAGAAGAGGGAGCAGGGTGCAAAAGCGGAGCGGCCGTCCCCCAGACAGTAAGCCTACTACTGCCCACCGCACCAAGGGGCCGAGCACACCAAAGTCAGCTCCAAGGAGTACCCTGGCGTGGCGGTTCTTTAGACAATGTGCTGACGACAAGACATGAGTGGTTTGCATGCTGTGCAATCAGTGCTTGAAGGGAGGCATAAACTATCTCAACCTGAGCACAACCTGCATGACCAGGCATCTAAGTGCAAAACACGAGCTGCAGTGGAGTAGCCACCTCCCTGGTGGAGATGGAGAGTTTTAAAAGCCTTATGGCGGTGGCTGTCCCACAGTACGTCGTGCCCAGCCGCCACTACTTTTCTAGATGTTCCATCCCTTCCCTGCACAACCAAGTGAGGGAAAAAGTCAGGTGTGCCCTGCGCAACCCCATCTGTGGCAAGGTGCACCTCACTACGGATATGTGGACCAGTAAGCACGGTCAGGGACGTTATATCTCCATAAAAGCACACTGGGTAAATGCAGTGGCGGCTTTGCCTGAGGCGAATAGCAGTTTGCCACATGTCCTTCCACCACCGAGGATTGCAGGGCGCTTCAGTTTGCCTCCTGTTGCTTCCTCCTCCTACTCCGCTTCTTCATCCTTTACCTGCTCCTCATCCGGTCAGCGTAACACCTTCACCACCAACTTCAGCACAGCCAGGGGCAAACGACAGAAGGCAGTTTTAAAACTTATACCCCACACCGCGCAGGATCTGTGGTCGGGCCTTGAAGAACAGACCGATGAGTGGTTGGTGCCAGGGAGCTTTATGCCCGGCCTGGTGGTGTGCGATAATCGGTGAAATCTCGTAGCAGCTCTGGGACTAGCCGGATTGACGCACATTCCCTTGCCTGGCACATGTGCTGAATTTGGTGGTGCAGAGGTTTCTTAAATATTACCCCGATATGTCAGAGCTGCTGCATAAAGTGCGTGCCGTCTTTGCGCACTTTCGGCGTTCTCACCCTGCTGCTGCTCGCCTGTCAGCGCTGCAGCGTAACTTTGGCCTTCCCACTCACCGCCTCATATGCAACATGCCCACAAGGTGAAACTCCAACTTGCACATGCTGGTGAGCAGCAGCAGGCGATAGTGGAGTTTCAGGTGAAGCACACACGGGTGAGTCGCTCTGCGGAACATCACCACTTTACCACCAATGACAGGGCCTCCATGCGAAACCTGTGATCCTTTTTGCGCTGTTTCGAGTATTTCACCAACATGGCCAGTGCCGATAATGCCGTTCTTAGTGTTACTATCCCACTTCTATGCCTCCTTTAAAAAAACGCTGCTGGCGATGTTGGAAGAGGATGTGGCACAGGAGGAGGAGGAGGAAAAGGGATAATTTCATAGCGTTTCCGGACAGTCATTCCCAAGTGGCTCCGAGGGTGGGTTCCTGCACCCACAAACGCCAGGTACACAATTGTCCAGCCAGGGCACAGTTCTGGAGGATGACAAGGTGGAGGTCGAGGAGGAGGAGGAACCATGTTCACAGCAGGGTGGAACCCAGACCAGCTCATGGCCATCACTGGTGCGTTGCAGGGGGAATACAGAGGAAATAGATGATACACCTCCCACATAGGGCAGATTTCTGTTGCCTCTGGGCAGCCTGGCACACATGAGCAATTACATGCTGCAGTGTCTCCGCAACGACCGCCGAGGTGCCCACATTCTAACTTGTGCTGATTACTGGGTGGCCACGCTGCTGGATCCCCATTACAAGGACAATGTACCATCCTTTATTCCGTCACTGGAGCGTGATCGTAAGATGCATGAGTACAAGCGCACACTGGTAAATGCGCTGCTGGTGGCATTCCCACCTGACAGCGGGGGCACAGTGGAAGCACAAGGCGAAGGCAGAGGAGAAGGAAGGCAGGGTTAGCATAGCCGAAATGTGGAAAAGCTTTGTCAGCATACCACAACAACCAGTACCACCAGCTAATATGGAACGTCTCAGCAGGAGGCTTTCACCAACATGTTGGAGCAGTATGTGTGCACACGCCTACACGTACTGAATGATGGGTCTGCCCCCTTCAACTTCTGGGTCTCCAAATTGGGCACATGGCCTGAGCTTGCCCTTTTTACGCCTTGGAGGTTCTGGCCTACCCTGCAGCCAGTGTATTATCTGAACGTGTGTTTAGCACGGCAGGGGGTGTTATCACAGGCAAGCACAGCCGCCTGTCCACAGCCAATTTGGACAAGCTCATGTTCATTAAAATTAACTAGTCATGGATTCCACAGGACTTGTCCGTACCTTATGCAGAATAGACATGTATACCGGCCTTAACCATCCATTGTTATACTACAGCGCAATTGCCAATTCTTGTATTTTAGTGTGCCCTAATTTAAAAAAATTAAAAATTTTACCAAAAAACAGTGTTGGCTACCTCGTCCTCCTCCACCGCTGCTTCCACCTCCACCGCCTCCTCAGAATCCTACTCCATATGGACCTCCACCTCATAAATAATGTATTTATATTTTTTTGTACGTATTTTATTTTATGTCATTTGAAACAATTAACCTCCCTTGGATGTGGTCTCTCTTTCTCACACTCCGTGTCCGGCGTGAAACCCTGATTTGCCGATAACCGTGATCAACATTGTAGGCTCAAAAAAGAACATCGAAAGTTGATAGAGAAGATATCCAAATGGATGGTGGACATCACAGGGACGTGCAATCGGGAAGAAGTTATTTAGAGTCAACAAAGCCGCAGCAGGGCCTCTCCTGTCTAAAGTATCCTAATCCAAAATACTGCAGTGACATTCTCTGTAATTTTTAATGAATCCTTCAAATAACAGGGCATCTTAAGATTCCTGTATTGTTATTTATTATCACTACCTCCCCGAGTTGGGAGTGGGTAATTGCTGCGCCCCATCCGTTCCTTTAATTCTCCTGCTTTAATAATTTGTCTGACATTTCCGCTCGATCACAATTAAATTTCATCCATTGATCTCCCTTGGATGTGGTCTCTCTTTCTCAAGCTCCCTCTTCGGCGTGGAACCCTGATTCACCGCTAATCGTGATCAACTTGGTAGGCGCAGAAAAGAACATTGCAGTTGATAGAGCAGATATCCAATTGGATCGTGAACATCACGGGGACGTGCAACATGGTGGGGCAGTATGTTTCCTACATGAACTGACTGATGGTTCAGGCCCCTGCAACTTCTAGGTCTCAAAATTGGGCACATGGCCTGAGCTTGCCCTTTATGCCTTGGAGGTGCTAGCCTGGCCTGCTCGACTGGAGGGGGTTATCACAGGTTATATTTCCCAATGTTTTGGGGTGTACCCTAATTTAAAAAATAAAAATAAATTTAAAACCAAAAAGCAGTGTAGGCTACCTCCTCCTCATCCACCACCACATAAACCTACACCACCACATCCACTGCCTCCCCAACCTCCTACTCCATATGGACCATGTCCTCCTAGTTTAAGAATAATATTTTTTTTATTTTCATGTATTTTATGTTATTTAAAGTAATTTCCTTATCCACTTTTGTTTGCAGAGCACTTGCCTTGCTCTTAACCACATTTTGATGCCATTTGCAGCTCTCTAGCCCTTTCAATGACATTTTTACAGCTGTTTTAGTGGTCAAAAGTTTGGGTCCCCATTGATTTCAATGGGGTTTGGGTTCGGGGTCAAGTTCGGTCCCGAACTCGAACTTTTTTGTGAAAGTTCGGCCTAACCCATCGAACCCAAACATCCAGGTGTACGCTCAACTCTAATTATGGGAGAAATTTTTTTTCTGTATTCTACATTTTAGTCTCTATATCTAGGCCTGACAACCACACAATATATTTAAGTGCAAATCACACAATTCATGGATTGCACCATTGAAAGCAAAAATGTGGATAGATTATGTGAAAAAAATTGTGTTTTCTCTATTCAAATTTTTTCCCTACATCTGGCCCTGACAACCAAACAATGTATTAAAGCGCAGATCACACAATTCACGGATTACACCATTGACGTAAAAAATGTGGATAGATTATGGGAGAATTTTTTTTTCAGTATTTTAATTTTTTATCTATTTCTGGCCCTGACAACCACACAATGAATTGAAGTGTAGAATACACAATTCACGGATTGCACCGTTGACAGCAAAAATGTGGATAGATTATGTGAAAAAAATAGTGTTTTCTGTATTGTAATTCTATTCCTATATCTGGCCCTGACAACCACACAATGTATTGAAGCACAGATCACACAATTCACGTAATGCACCGTTGACAGCAAAAATGTGGATAGATTATGTGAAAAAAATTGTGTTTTCTGTATTCAAATGTTTTCCCTATATCTGGCCCTGACAACCACACAATGTATTGAAGCAAAGATCACACAATTCACGAATTACACCGTTGAAAGCAAAAATGTGGATAGAATTTGGGAGAAAAATTGTTTTCTGTATTTTCATTTTTTTTCTCTATATCTGGCCCTGACAACCACACCATGAATTGAACCGCATATCACACAATTCATGGATTGCACCATTGAAAGCAAAAATGTGGATAGATTATGTGAAAAAAATTGTGTTTTCTCTATTCAAATTTTTTCCCTACATCTGGCCATGACAACCAAACAATGTATTAAAGCGCAGATCACACAATTCACGTATTACACTGTTGACGTCAAAAATGTGGATAGATTATGGGACAAATTTCTTTCAGTATTCTAATTTTTTATCTATTTCTGGCCCTGACAACCACACAATGAATTGAAGCGTAGAATACACAGTTCACGGATTGCACCGTTGACAGCAAAAATGTGGATAGATTATGGTATTATGGTAAAAAAAAAATTGTGTTTTCTGTATTCTATTTTTTTCCCTATATCTGGCCCTGACAACCACACAATGTATTGAAGCGCAGATCACATAATTCACAGATTGCACCATTGACAGCAAAAATGTGGATAGAATTTGGGAGAAAAATAGTTTCCTGTATTTTTTTTTTTTCTCTATATTTAGGCCTGACAACCACACAATGTATTGAAGCGCAAATCACACAATTCACAGATTGCACCGCTGACAGCAAAAATGTGAATAGATTATGGGAAATAAATAGTGTTTTCTGTATTATAATTTTTTCCCTATATCTGGCCCTGACAACCACACAATGAATTGAAGCGCAGATCACACAATTCAAGGATTACACCATTGACAGAAAAAATGTGGATAGATTATGGGAAAAAGATTTGTGTTTTCTGTATTTTAATTTTTTTGTCTATATCTGGCCCTGACAACCACACAATGTATTGAAGAGCAGATCACACAATTCACGGTATGCACTGTTGACAGCAAAAATGTGGATAGATTATGGCAGGGAAATTGTTTTATGTATTTTATTTTCCTATATCTAGGCCTGACAACCACAAAATTTATCGAAGCGCAGATCGCACAATTCATGGATTGCACCGTTGACAGAAAAATGTGGATAGATTATTGGAAAAAAATTGTGTTTTCTGTATTCTATTTTTTTCCCTATGTCTGGCCCTAACAACCACACAATGTATTGAAGCGCAGAACACACAATTCACGGATTGCACCTTTGACTGCAAAAAAGTGGTTAGACTATGGGGAAAAAAATTGTGTTCTCTGTATTATAATTTTTTCCCTATATATGGCCCTGACAACCACACAAGGTATTACAGCGCAGATCTGACAACTCACGATGACACTGTTTACAGCAAAAATGTGGATAGATTATGGGAAAAAATATATATTGTTTCCTATCTCTGCCCCTGACACACAGAAGGTATTGCACAGATGTCACAAGTCACTGCAGACACTTTCTATATAGAAAACATTTGAGTACTACTCTGAAAAAATAAATTGCTTCGAACCACACAGAATAGTCCTTAACCACTTAAGGACTCGGCCCTATTTCACCTTACGGACTTGGCCATTTTTTTGCAAATCTGACCAGTGTCACTTTAAGTGCTGATAACTTTAAAATGCTTTGACTCATCCAAGCCATTCTGAGATTGTTTTTTCATCACATATTGTACTTCATGACACTGGTAAAATGGAGTTTAAAAAATATCATTTTTATTTATAAATAAATACAAAATTTACCAAATATTTGTAAAAAAATGCCAAATTTCCAAGTTTCAATTTCTCTACTTCTATAATGCATAGTAATACCTCCAAAAATAATTATTACTTTACATTCCCCATATGTCTACTTCATAATTGGATCATTTTGGTAATGATATTTTAATTTTTGGGGATGTTACAAGGCTTAGAAGTTTAGAAGTAAATCTTGACATTTTTCAGAAATTTTCAAAAACCCAATTTTTCGGGACCAGTTCAGGTCTGAAGTCAATTTGCAAGGCTTACATAGTAGAAACCACCCAAAAAGGACCCCATTCTATAAACTACACCCCTCAAGGTATTCAAAACTGATTTTACAAACTTTGTTAACCCTTTAGGTTTTCCACAAGAATTAATGGAAAATAGAGAAACAATTTCAAAATTTCACTTTTTGGGGAGATTTTCCATTTTAATATTTTATTTTCCAGTAACAAATCAAGGGTTAACAGCCAAACCAAACTCAATATTTATGGCCCTGATTCTGTAGTTTACAGAAACACCCCATATGTGGTCGTAAACTACTGTACGGGCACACAGCAGGGCGCAGAAGGAAAGGAATGCCATACGGTTTTTGGAAGGCAAATTTTGCTGTTCGGTTTTTTTGACACCATGTCCCATTTGAAGCCCCCCTGATGCACCCCTAGAGTAGAAACTCCCAAAAAATTGCCCCATTTTAGAAACTACGGGATAGGGTGGCAGTATTGTTGGTACTAGTTTAGGGTACATATGATTTTTGGTTGCTCTATATTACACTTTTTGTGAGGCAAGATAATACTTCTGTATTGGAATGCATTGGCAGTATGAGTAATACAGTGTGTAATACTCATACAGCTTCCGGCCTGTGAGATCCAGGTAGCTGGATCTCACAGGCTCTTCCCCGGAAGGCAGCGCGATGCCTTCCTTAGGCATCGCACTGCCTTCCATGCCATCGGGTCCCCCCCACAGCCCCATGGGAACCCGATGGCACCGCCGACCCCCCCGTGCATTTAGCCGTGGTGCCTGCTCAATGATTTAAGCAGGCACTGTGTTCGGATCACCGCCCCCCGGGCGGCGGTGATCGGAACTATAGATGACATACAGGTACGTCATGGGTCCTTAACCCCTTCCCGACCGCAATCTGTATATATACGTGATAGCTGCACATACCCCGTGCAGCTACCACGTATATATACGTTCTGGCAGCTCTTTAATCCAAGCGCTGCAAAGTGCTTCGATTAAAGCTTCTGCCCCTGCCCTGTTTGCTGTCACGGACAGCATACAGTGCAGTAATGCCGGCAAGG
This sequence comes from Bufo gargarizans, assembly GCF_014858855.1. Taxonomy (NCBI): domain Eukaryota; kingdom Metazoa; phylum Chordata; class Amphibia; order Anura; family Bufonidae; genus Bufo; species Bufo gargarizans. The sequence goes on from NC_058080.1 coordinate 438,929,557, forward strand.
GACCAATCAGAGTGGCCCCTTGCCGGCAATCAATCCGAATGGTTAGTCTGTGCAGACTAACCAATCGGATCGCGGCAGTGTTAAAATGCCGGTTTCAGGCTCTGATCTGCGCTCTGCAGTAAAAATAAATAAATAAATAAAAATGTAAATTAAAAAAAGACATTGCCTTTTCCTATACCGCGTCCGTAACGACTGTCTCTATAAATATATCACATGATAGACCCCGTCCGATAAACACCATAAAAATAAAATAAAAAACAGTGCCAAAAAAGCTATTTTTGTCACCTTACATCACAAAAAGTGCAACAGCAAGCGATCAAAAAGGCTTATGACCCCCAAAATGGTACCAATCAAACCGTCACCTCGTCTCACAAAAAATGATACCCTATTTAAGACAATCGCCCAAAAAATAAAAAAGCTATGGCTCTCAATTTTTTTGGTTTCAGAAATGATATTATTGTGTAAAACTTAAATAAAGAAAAAGTATACATATTAGGTATTGCCACGTCCATAACGATCTTCTCTATAAAACTATCACATGACCTAACTACTCAGATGAACGCTGTAAAAATAAATAAATGAAAACTGTTCCAAAACAGCCAATTTTTGGGTCACCTTGCCCCATAAAGTGTAATAATAAATGATAAAAAAATCCTATGTACCCAAAAATGGTACCAATAAAAACCTTAACACTTTCTGCAAAAAACGAGCCACTGCACAAGACAATCGGCAGAAAAATATAAAACATATGGCGTTCAGAAAACCAATCCAGCACAATCTACCTTCCAAAAATCGTATGGCATTCCATTCCTTCTGCGCCCTGCCGTGTGCCCGTACAGCAGTTTACGACCACATGTGGGGTGTTTCTGTGAACCGCGGAATCAGGGTAATAAATATTGAGTTTTGTTTTGGCTGTTAACTCTCAATGTGTTAAAGAAAAAAAATATATAAAATGGAAAATCTGCCCAAAAAGTTAAATTTTGAAATTTTATCTCCATTTTCCTTTAATTCTTGTGGAACGCCTAAAGGCTTAACAAAGTTTGTAAAATCTGTTTTGAGTAACTTGAGGGGTGTAGTTTCTACAATGGGGTCATTTATGGGGGTTTCCACTATGTAAGCCCCACAAAGTGACTTCAGACCTGAACTGGTCCTTAAAAAGTGGGTTTTGGAAATTTTCTTAAAAATTTTAAGAATTGCTTCTAAACTTCTAAGCCTTCTAACGTCCTAAAAAAAAATGGAAAAATTCACTAAATTCTAAATGTGAATTTCTCAGCTTTAGTGTTACCTCATAAAATAGTTAATTGACATTTTCCATATGTCTACTTTATATTGGCATAATTTTGTAAATGTCATAAAAAAAATTTAGGACTTTAGAAGGCTTAGAATTTTAGAAGCAATTTTTCTACAAAATTTCCAAAACCATTTTTTAAGCACCAATTCAGTTACAATGTGATTTTGAGGTGTTTACATAATTAAAACCACATATAAATGACCCCATTTTAGAAACTACACCCCTAAAATTATTAAAAATGTATATTACAAACTTTCTTAGCCCACAAGAAGTTCATTTTTTTTGCATATTTTTTTTTTTTTTATGTTAAACATTTTTCCTGAAACACAGCAAGGGTAAACAGCAAAATAAACCTCAATATACATTACTCTGATTCTGAAGTTTACAGAAATACCCCATATATGGTAGCAAACTGCTATTGGGGGACGTGGCAGTGATCAGATGAAATGGATCGCCATATTTTTAGTAGTGATGTCCCGAACTATTCGCCGGCGAATAGTTCCCGGCGAACATAGCTTGTTCGTGTTCGCCGCTGCGGGCGAACATATGCGATTTTCCGTCCGCCCCTATACATCATCATTGAGTAAACTTTGACCCTGTACCTCACAGTCAGCAGACACATTCCAGCCAATCAGCAGCAGACCCTCCCTCCCAGACACTCCCACCTCCTGGACAGCATCCATTTTAGATTCATTCGGAAACTGCATTCACAGTGAGAGGAGGGATAGTAACGCTGCTGCTGACTCAATAGGGAAAGCACTAGCTAGGGCATTGTTCTGCATCCACAGACTCATCTGCTGTAAGGACAGCGTCCTGACAGCACCCCAAAAAGCCCTTTTCAGGGCTGGTACATCAGTGTGCTTTTTATTTATATATATATATATATATATATATATATATTGCAGTTGCCTGGCTGCCCGTGTGTGAGAGGCTGCAGGCTCAGTCATAGACAGCACTGTGTGCACAGTGCACACCATTCATACAGGGTGTGACAGAAAATACCTTGCAGATAAAAAAAAATTATATTTAATATTTTTCTGTGACATAATCACATTTGCAAGCCCGTGTGTGTCAGGCCCACACATTCTGTATTGTGCCCACTGGCTAGTGGCTAGGCCTGCACTCATACCGTTACAGGGTGTCATTTACTCAAATACCTTGCAGATAAAAAAAATTCTATTGAAAAATTTTCTGTGATCTAATCACATTTGCAAGCCCGTGTGCGTCAGGCCCACACATACTGTATTGTGCCCACTGGCTAGTGGCTAGGCCTCCACTCATACCGTTACAGGGGGTCATTCACTCAAATACCTTTCAGATAAAAAAAATTCTATTGAAAAATTTTCTGTGATCTATTCACATTTGCAAGCCCATGTGTGTCAGGCCCACACATTTTGTATTGTGCCCACTGGCTAGTGGCTAGGCCTGCACTCATACCGTTACAGGGTGTCATTCACTCAAATACCTTGCAGAAATGTTTTATTTTTTTATTTTTCTGTGATCTAATCACATTTGCAATCCCCTGTGTGTCAGGCCAACACATACTGTATTGTGCCCACTGGCTAGTGGCTAGGCCTGCACTCATACCGCTACAGGGTGTCATTCACTCAAATACCTTGCAGATAAAAAAAATTCTATTGAAAATTTTTCTGTGATCTATTCACATTTGCAAGCCCGTGTGTGTCAGGCCCACACATTCTGTATTGTGCCCACTGGCTAGTGTCTAGGCATGCACTCATACCATTACAGGGTGTCATTCACCCAAATACCTTTCAGAAAATTTTTTTTTTTTAAATTTTTCTGTGATCTAATCACATTTTGTCATGGTCTTACCTCCTTGCTGTTCCCTTCGTTTGACATGTGCTGGCGGCCATCTTGGTTTCTGGGTTTTCTTGTAGCCTCCCACCCTGCGGCTCCTCCTTCCCACTGGGAGGAGCTGGATGCCCAGCTCATATATATAGGAGGTCTGTGGCTTCAGTTCCTTGCTTGGTCCTCCTGTGTTCACATGCTTCCAAGACTGCTGCTGCTTCTGGTTCCTGATCCTGGCCTCGTCTGACTACCCCGTTGGTTCCTGATTCCGGCTTCGTCTGACCACCCCGTTGGTTCCTGATTCCGGCTTCGTCTGACTACCCCGTTGGTTCCTGTTCCTGGCTTCGTCTGACTACCCTTCTGGTTCCTGACCTCTGTCTCCGCAAGACCCTGCTTCGGTTTAGCCATCCGTTCGGACTTTGCTTACGGCTTGCTCTACAATAAAACCTTCTTATTTTCCACTTATCTCTTGTTGTACGTCTGGTTCATGGTTCCATGACATTAGGACCAAGCCATGAATTCTGACGGTACAGGGCCACCCTCGCTACCTACGCTGGTTGCCAGACTTGATCAGCAGGATCACCTGTTGGGTCGGTTCGCTGTGGCGTTGCAAACCCTGCTTGAACGCACGGCTCATTTAGCTTCCGTTGCCGATGGGTCGGTTGTCGCTCCTGGGCCCGCTCCTACTGCCGCTCCGGTTGTTGCGCCAGAGTCTACCCTGACACCTGTTGCTGCGCCTGTGGTGTTTCAGGGTATGACCGGTTCTGCCCCCCTTCCACAGCGCTTTGGGGGAGAGCCAACTCAGTGCCGAGGTTTCCTTAACCAGGTGGGCATTTACTTCGAGTTGCTGCCACATGCCTTTCCTACTGAGAGATCAAGGGTGGGCTTCTTGATCTCGCTGCTCTCGGACAAGGCCTTGGCCTGGGCCAGCCCTTTATGGGAGAACAACAATCCGGTGGTTGCCGAGTTTTCCGGTTTTGTTGCTTCTCTTCGGAAAGTATTCGATGTGCCGGCTCGTGCTGCCTCTGCTGCGAAGCTCCTTATGTCCATCAGACAGGGTTCACGATCCGTAGCTGAATACGCCATTGAGTTTCGTACCCTGGCAGCAGAGGTGGGCTGGAATAATGAGGCTCTGGTCGCTGCTTTCTCTCATGGTCTCTCGGATGCCTTGAAGGATGAGGTTGCAGCTAAGGACCTACCAGTGGAGCTCGAGTCTCTTATTTCTTTCCTGATTTTGATTGACACCAGACTCAGGGAGAGACCTTCCTTTAAGGAGAGCCTGCGGAGGTCTCCTAACAGATTGGCGCCTACGTTTGCTGTCCCACCCGTGCCTCCCTCTCCTCCCACGCCCCCTGGGGATGACTTGTCTGGGGGTGAACCCATGCAGCGGGGGGTTGCTCGCCTGTCTGAGGGGGAGAGGGTACTCCGGAGACGCGAGGGCCGATGCATGTACTGTGGTCTCGGTGGGCATTTTCGGTTGGCATGTCCGAACCGTCCGGGAGAACGCTCGCACCTGAGGTCCTGTCGGGGGCAGATCTTGGGTGGAGTCTCCTCGTCCCCGGTTTCCCGTGTTGACAAACCACTGATCACGGTTGTCCTCTCCTGGGTCGGGGGCTCGGTGACGACCCAGGCGTTGGTGGACTCTGGTGCTGGTGGTTTGTTCATTGATAGAGTGTTCGTTGCCGCCAATTCCATTCCTCTGCAGCCTCGAGGTTCCCCACTGGCTCTTGAGGCGATAGACGGCAGACCCCTTCTGCCGCCACACGTGACTCATGAGACCCTTCCAGTGGGGATAGCCATTGGTGCCGTTCACAGAGAGTCGGTCTGTCTCCAGGTTATTTCGTCTCCACACTACTCGGTGGTCTTGGGGTACCCCTGGCTCCAGAAGCATAATCCGACTTTTGATTGGAGATCGGTCGAGATCCTCTCGTGGTCACCGCAGTGTGGGGCTAGTTGCATCCATGGGCCTGTCAAGTTGCTGTGTACTTCCTCGGACTCTCTGTTGCCTCCTGAATACGAAGAGTACCGGGATGTATTCGATAAGGTGCGCGCGGTTGCCCTACCTCCGCACCGCCCATACGATTGTGCCATAGAGTTACAATCCGGTGCCGTTCCTCCTCGTGGCAAAGTCTATCCACTGTCGGTAGCGGAGAATGAGGCCATGGAGGAGTACGTGAGGGAGGCGCTTTCACGCAGACACATTCGCAAATCCTCGTCCCCGGCAGGGGCTGGATTTTTCTTTGTGAAAAAGAAGGGCGGCGAGTTGAGGCCTTGCATCGATTACAGGGGTCTCAATCGCATCACGATCAAGAACGCTTACCCGATACCCTTGATTTCCGAGCTGTTCGATCGCCTCAAAGGGGCCACGGTCTTTACCAAACTCGACCTGAGGGCGGCATATAACCTGGTAAGGATCAAGGCGGGCGATGAGTGGAAGACCGCGTTTAACACCAGGACCGGTCATTATGAATCCTTGGTTATGCCCTTTGGGTTGTGCAATGCGCCCGCAGTCTTCCAGGAATTCATCAACGATGTTTTCCGTGACCTGTTGCAGCAGTGTGTGGTGGTCTATTTGGATGACATCTTGGTATATTCTGCATCCATGGAGGCCCACATTCTGGATGTCAGACGAGTGTTGCAACGCTTACGAGAGAACAAGCTGTTCGGTAAGCTTGAGAAATGCGAATTTCACCGATCCCAGGTAACCTTCTTAGGTTACATCATTTCCGCTGAGGGGTTCTCCATGGATCCTGAGAAGGTTTCGGCTGTCTTACAGTGGCCCCAGCCCAGTGGGCTTCGTGCCCTGCAGCGCTTTTTGGGCTTCGCCAATTATTATCGGAAGTTCATCAAGGACTTTTCCATGCTAGCCAAGCCTCTCACGGATCTGACCAGGAAGGGCAGTAATCCTCAGGTCTGGCCGCTCGAGGCCATCCGAGCTTTTGAGGCTCTAAAGTCCGCCTTTGTGTCGGCTCCGATTCTGTCGCATCCCAACCCTGGGTTGCCTTTTGTCCTCGAGGTGGACGCGTCTGAGACGGGAGTAGGCGCCCTCCTGTCTCAGCGTAGAACACCAGAGGGTCCTCTGCTTCCTTGTGGGTTTTACTCCCGGAAACTGTCTTCCGCGGAGTGCAACTATCAGATTGGTGACAGGGAGTTATTGGCCATCGTGCAGGCCCTTAAAGAATGGAGGCACTTGCTCGAGGGCTCGGTGGTTCCGGTTCTCATCCTGACGGACCACAAGAATCTGACCTACCTCTCTGAGGCCAAGAGATTGACACCACGTCAGGCCAGATGGGCTCTGTTCTTGTCACGTTTTAATTACGTGGTCTCCTACCTACCCGGCTCCAAGAACATCAGAGCGGATGCCTTATCACGGCAGTACTCCGAGCTGTCCGGGGAGGAGTCGATTCCGACTACGGTCATACCCCCGAATCAGATCCTGGCCGCTATTCGCACCAGCCTGACTTCTCCTCTGGGTGAGCAGATTTTGGCGGCTCAATCTGGTGCTCCCTCTGGGAGACCCAACGGCAGATGTTTTGTGCCTGAGGAGTTGCGCACTCGGTTGTTGCGAACCTACCATAACTCCAAGGCCGCGGGGCACCCTGGAAAGAATCAGCTGTCCTGGGCGGTTTCACGTCTGTTCTGGTGGCCTTCTCTACGTTCCGACATCGCCGCATATGTAGCGGCATGCTCCGTTTGTGCCCAGAGTAAGTCCCCTCGGCACCTTCCGTTGGGCCTTTTGCAACCCATAGCCACCGGGGAGCGTCCATGGTCACACCTGGGGATGGATTTCATTGTGGACCTCCCTGCATCCCGAGGCCATACGGTCATTCTAATGATTGTGGATCGGTTTTCCAAAATGTGCCACTGTGTTCCTCTCAAGAAGTTACCCTCTGCACAAGAGTTGGCCTCGATTTTTGCCAGGGAGGTCTTCCGGTTGCACGGTTTGCCCAAGGAGATTGTGTCGGATCGGGGGAGTCAGTTTGTGTCCAGGTTCTGGCGCGCCTTTTGCTCCCAGTTGGGGATTCATCTCTCTTTCTCCTCGGCCTACCACCCTCAGTCCAATGGGGCCGCAGAACGATCCAATCAGGCCTTGGAGCAATTCCTTCGTTGCTATGTCTCCGATCACCAAGACAATTGGGTTGACCTCCTGCCTTGGGCTGAGTTTGCCAGGAACACGGCGGTGAACTCTTCCTCTGGGACGTCTCCCTTCATGGCCAATTATGGGTTCCAACCTGCCGTGTTACCGGAGGTATTCTCTCCCCAGGATATTCCGGCTGTGGAGGATCACCTTTCCGTCCTACGTGCTTCTTGGGTACAGATCCAGAGGTCCCTTGAGGTCTCTGCGCAGCGCCAGAAACTCCAGGCTGATCGCAGACGAGCGCCCGCTCCTTCCTACCAGGTCGGAGACCGCGTATGGTTGTCCACCCGCAACCTCAACCTTCGAGTGCCCACTCCCAAGCTGGCGCCTCGCTTTGTTGGTCCCTTCCGAGTGCTTCGCAGGGTAAACCCGGTAGCCTATGCCCTTGCGCTTCCTCCTGGCATGCGGATCTCCAACGTGTTTCATGTCTCCCTGTTGAAGCCACTGGTGTGTAATCGTTTCACTTCCTCGATTCCTCGGCCTCGTCCGGTCCAAGTGGGCAATCGTGAGGAGTATGAGGTGAGCAATATCCTGGACTCACGCCTGGTCCGCGGCCGGGTGCAGTTTTTGGTCCATTGGCGTGGTTATGGTCCAGAGGAGCGTTCCTGGGTTCCCTCCGCAGATGTCCATGCTCCTGCTTTGCTCCGAGCCTTCCACGCACGCTTCCCTCAGAAACCGTTCCTTACTCCGCGGAGGAGGGGCCCTTGAGGGGGAGGTACTGTCATGGTCTTACCTCCTTGCTGTTCCCTTCGTTTGACATGTGCTGGCGGCCATCTTGGTTTCTGGGTTTTCTTGTAGCCTCCCACCCTGCGGCTCCTCCTTCCCACTGGGAGGAGCTGGATGCCCAGCTCATATATATAGGAGGTCTGTGGCTTCAGTTCCTTGCTTGGTCCTCCTGTGTTCACATGCTTCCAAGACTGCTGCTGCTTCTGGTTCCTGATCCTGGCCTCGTCTGACTACCCCGTTGGTTCCTGATTCCGGCTTCGTCTGACTACCCCGTTGGTTCCTGATTCCGGCTTCGTCTGACTACCCCGTTGGTTCCTGTTCTTGGCTTCGTCTGACTACCCTTCTGGTTCCTGACCTCTGTCTCCGCAAGACCCTGCTTCGGTTTAGCCATCCGTTCGGACTTTGCTTACGGCTTGCTCTTCAATAAAACCTTCTTATTTTCCACTTATCTCTTGTTGTACGTCTGGTTCATGGTTCCATGACACATTTGCAAGCCCGTGTGTGTAAGGCCAACACATACTGTATTGTGCCCACTGGCTAGTGGCTAGGCCTGCACTCATACCGTTACAGGGTGTCATTCACCCAAATACCTTGCAGAAAAAAAAAAAATTCTATTTTTCTATGATCTAATCACATTTGCAAGCCCGTGTGTGTCAGGCCAACACATACTGTATTGTGCCCACTGGCTAGTGGCTAGGCCTGCACTCATACCGTTACAGGGTGTCAATCACCCAAATACCTTGCAGAAAAAAAATAAATTCAATTTTTCTATGATCTAATCACATTTGCAAGCCCATGTGTGTCAGGCCCACACATTCTGTATTGTGCCCACTGGCTAGTGTCTAGGCCTGCACTCATACCGTTACAGGGTGTCATTCACCCAAATACCTTGCAGAAAAAAAAATATTTTAAAAATGTTCTGTGATCTAATCACATTTCCAAGCCCGTGTGTGTCAGGCCAACACATACTGTATTGTGCCCACTGGCTAGTGGCTAGGCCTGCACTCATACCGTTACAGGGAGTCATTCACTCAAATACCTTTCAGATAAAAAAAATTATATTGAAAATTTTTCTGTGATAGTAACATAGTACATAACATAGTACATAAGGCCGAAAAAAGACATTTGTCCATCCAGTTCGGCCTGTCATCCTGCAAGTTGATCCAGAGGAAGGCAAAAAAACCCTGTGAGGTAGAAGCCAATTTTCCTCACTTTAGGGGAATAAAAATTCCTTCCCAACTCCAATCAGGCAATCAGAATAAATCCCTGGATCAACGATCTCTCTCTAGTAGCTATAGCCTGTAATATTATTACGCTCCAGAAATACATCCAGGCCCCTCTTGAATTCCTTTATTGTACTCACCATCACCACCTCCTCAGGCAGAGAGTTCCATAGTCTCACTGCTCTAACCGTAAAGAATCCTCTTCTATGTTTGTGTACAAACCTTCTTTCCTCCAGACGCAGAGGATGTCCCCTCGTCACAGTCACCGTCCTGGGAATGAATAGATGATGGGATAGATCTCTGTACTGACCCCTGATATATTTATACATATTAATTAGATCTCCTCTCAGTCGTCTTTTTTCTAAAGTGAATAACCCTAATTTTGATAATCTTTCAGGGTACTGTAGTTGCCCCATTCTAGTTATTACTTTAGTTGCCCTCCTCTGGACCCTCTCCAGCTCTGCTATGTCTGCTTTGTTCACTGGAGCCCAGAACTGTACACAGTACTCCATGTGTGGTCTGACTAATGATTTGTAAAGTGGTAGGACTATGTTCTCATCACGGGCATCTATGCCCCTTTTGATGCAACCCATTATCTTATTGGCCTTGGCAGCAGCTGCCTGACACTGGTTTTTGCAGCTTAGTTTGCTGTTTATTAAAATTCCTAGATCTTTTTCCATGTCAGTGTTACCGAGTGTTTTACCATTTAATAAGTACGGGTGACTTGCATTATTCCTTCCCATGTGCATAACTTTACATTTGTCAGTGTTAAACCTCATCTGCCACTTATCTGCCCAAGCCTCCAATCTATCCAGATCGCTCTGTAGTAGTATACTGTCCTCTTCAGTGTTAATTACTTTACACAGTTTAGTGTCATCTGCGAAAATTGATATTTTACTATGCAAGCCTTCTACAAGATCATTGATAAATATATTGAAGAGAATAGGGCCCAATACTGACCCCTGAGGTACTCCACTAGTGGCAGTGACCCAATCTGAGTATGTACCATTAATAACCACCCTCTGTTTTCTATCATTGAGCCAGTTACTTACCCACTTACAGACGTTTTCTCCCAGTCCGAGCATTCTCATTTTATATACTAACCTTTTATGTGGTACAGTGTCAAATGCTTTGGAGAAGTCCAGATACACGACATCCATTGATTCGCCGCTGTCAAGTCTAGAACTTACCTCCTCATAGAAACTGATTAAATTTGTTTGACATGATCGATCCCTCACAAAGCCATTGTCACAACCAGACAGCTGAGAAGCTCTGACAGAGGCCTTTCAGAACCTCCTCCTTGAGTTTCTGTGTTGTGGTATTCAGTTCCTCCTCTCGTTAGCCTCTCTCAGCTGTCATGTGTTGGACTAATTGCTTCCCTTTAAATTCCTCCCCAGAATGCTTTTCTGGGCGGCTTATACTTCTTCCTGGAGTGTGTGTGCATGCTGACTTTGTTCTCCTGTTTGCTACAAAGCTAAGTGTTGTACCTTTATCTGTTATTTTCTGTTTGCTGGATCCCAGGTGACCCTGACTCCCTCCGTATCTTGTGTAGGGAGCCGGTGGTCGTGTCCCCTCACTATTGTAGGGTGCTCAGGGCTTTATAGTCAAGGTTCGTGGATATGCAAACCTCCACCATTAGGATCTTTGCATAGGCTGAGCAGCCAGGGAAAGTGCCAGGTCTTCTGCAGGGGTCTCCCTTGGATCCTTAGCTTTTGGATCCAGCGAGTCATTTATACATGTTGCTTTGCCTTGTTTCCTGTACACCGTCCGTGACAGCCATGCTGATATGGCGTTATTTGCTTATTTCCGTTAATATGCTCTAACATAGCATCTCTCAGAAAACCTTCAAACAGTTTACCCACAATAGATGTTAAACTTACCGGCCTATAGTTTCCAGGCTCTGTTTTTGGACCCTTTTTGAATATTGGCACCACATTTGCCATGCGCCAATCCTGTGGGACATTCCCTGTCAACATAGAATCTGCAAATATCAGAAATAAGGGTCTGGCTATGACATTACTTAATTCCCTTAGGATACGGGGGTGTATGCCATCCGGTCCTGGCGATTTGTCTATTTTAATCTTTTTAAGTCGCTGTTGCACTTCTTCCTGGGTCAGACAGGACACTTTTAATGGGGAATTTATTTCAACATTCGGCATGTCATTTGACAGTTTATTTTCCTCAGTGAATACATTGGAGAAAAAAAATATTTAACAGCTTTGCTTTCTCCTCGTCGCTCTCTGCGACTCCCCCCTCATTACTCTTTAACGGGCCGACACCTTCAGATTTATACTTTTTAACATTTATATAATTGAAGAACATTTATATAATTGAAGATCTATTCACATTTGCAAGCCCGTGTGTGTCAGGCCCACACATTCTGTATTGTGCCCACTGGCTAGTGGCTAGGCCTGCACTCATACCGTTACAGGGTGTCATTCACCCAAATACCTTGCAGGAAAAAAAAAAAAATATTTAAAATTTTTCTGTGATCTAATCACATTTGCAAGCCCGTGTGTGTCAGGCCAACACATACTGTATTGTACCCACTTGCTAGTGGCTAGGTCTGCACTCATACCGTTACAGGGTGTCATTCACTCAAATAACTTGCAGATAAAAAAAATTCTATTGAAAGATTTTCTGTGAAATAATCACATTTGCAAGCCCGTGTGTGTCAGGCCCACACAGACTGTACTGTACCCACTGCCCACCACTTATATAGGGTGGCACAGTACCTTGCACGCATAGTAACACTTATCTAATACAAAATGACAGGCAGAGGCAGGCCACGCCGCAGGGTACATCGTGTTCGTGGTGCTGTGATTTCCACTGGCCCTGGAATAATACCCAGTGTTCAGAGGCCATGTACCCTGAACCCAAAAAATTCTGTGAAAATAGTTGACTGGCTTACACAGGACACCCAATCTTCAACAGCTTCCGCTAAGAACCTTGACGCACCATCCTCCTCCAGCTCAGCTTTGGTCACCACTCTCCCGCTCGCCGCCACCACCACTACCACCACAGCCACCACAGCCACCACAGCCGCTTCACTTGATCCCTCAGAGGAGTTATTTACACATCAGTTGGATGAAATTAGTGATGCGCAACCATTATTGCCAGAGGATGTAGATAACAGGGATATATCTCAGTCAGGCAGCATTACACACATGGACGTATAGTGTGATGATCATGATGATGTTGTACCCGTTGCTGCTTCCTTTGCTGAGGTGTCAGATACAAGTGAAGTGGTTGATGATGACGATGTGTCCGTGGATGCCACGTGGGTGCCTGCTCGAAGAGAAGAAGAAAGTTCAGAAGGGGAGACAGAGAGAAGGAGGAGACGAGTTGGAAGCAGGGGGAGGTCGTCGCAAGGAGCTAGTGGCACATTCAGACAGCATGTATCGGCACCCGGGGTCAGCCAGACAGCACGCCAATCAACGCATGCTGTTGCCACCACCAGAATTCCGTCATTGCAAAGCTCAGCAGTGTGGCATTATTTTTGTGTGTCTGCCTCTGACAACAGTGATGCCATTTGCAACCTGTGCCAAAAGGAGGAAGAGTCGTGGGAAATCCAACACCCACCTAGGTACAACTGCTTTGCGAAGGCACATGATCGCACATCACAAACGCCTATGGGATCAACACATGATGACGAGTAGAAGCAGCACACAAGCTCAAAGCCACCATACTCCTCCTGGTCCAGCATCTTCAGCCACGTCAACCACTGATGTCCTCCTTGCCCCCTCTCAACCACCCGCCACTCCGCCTCTCACCTTCAGCAGTTCCATCTCATCTGCCCACAGTCAGGTGTCTGTAAAGGAAATGTTTGAGCGTAAGAAGCCAATGTCAAAGAGTCACCCCCTTACCCGGCGTCTGACAGCTGGCTTGACGGAACTCTTAGCCCGCCAGCTTTTACCATACCAGCTGGTGGAGTCTGAGGCCTTCAAAAAATTTGTCGCTATTGGGACACCACAGTGGAAGGTACCCAGACGATTATTTTTTTTTCAAATAAGGCAATCCCAAACCTCTACTCAGTGATTGAAAAGGAAGTCATGGCATCTCTGGCATACAGTGTTGGGGCAAGGGTCCATCTGACCACTGATACCTGGTCTGCAAAGCACGGTCAGGGCAGGTATATCACCTACACTGCGCATTGGGTCAACCTGCTGATGGCTGCCAAGCATGGAATGCGTGGCTCTGAAGCGGAGTTGGTGACACCGCCACGACTTGCAGGCAGGCCTACTGCCACCTCCTCTACTCCTCCTACTCCATCCTCTTCCATAACCTCCTCGGCTGAGTCCTCTTCTGCTTCGGTGTCTGGCTGCACATCAACTGAATCAACTGAATGGCACATGTGTTGAATCTCATCGTACAACGCTTGTGTCTAAGTACCCAGGCTTACAGGACGTCCTCAAGCAGGCCAGGAAGGTGTGTGGCCATTTCAGGCGTTCCTACATGGCCATGGCGCACTTTTCAGACATTCAGCGCCGAAACAACATGCCAGTGAGGCGCTTGATTTACAACAGCCTGACACGTTGGAATTCAACACTCCTAATGTTCGACCGCCTGCTCCAACAAGAAAAAGCCGTCAACGAGTATTTGTATGACCAGGGTGCTAGGACAGCCTCTGCGGAGCTGGGAATTTTTTTGCCACGTTACTGGAAGCTCATGCGCAATGCCTGTAGGCTCATGTGTCCTTTTGAGGAGGTGACAAACCTAGTCAGTCGCACCAAAGGCACCATCAGCAACCTCATCCCATTTGTTTTCTTCCTGTAGCATGCCCTGCGAAGAGTGCTGGATCAGGCTGTAGATGAGCGTGAAGAGGAAGAGTTGTGGTCACCATCACCACCAGAAACAGCCTTGTCATCATCACTTGCCGGACCTGCGGCAACGCTGCAAGAGGAGTATGAGGAAGAGGAGTCAGAGGAGGAATGTGGCTTTGAGGAGGAGGAAGACCAACCACAGCAGGCATCCCAGGGTGCTCGTTGTTGTCACCTATCTGGGACCCGTGGTCTTGTACGTGGCTGGGGGGAAGAACAGCCCGTCAATGACATCAGTGAGGAGGAGGAACGGGAAATGAGTAGCTCAGTATCCAACCTTGTGCAAATGGGGTCTTTCATGCTGTCATGTCTGTTGAGGGACCCTCGTATAAAAAGGCTGAAGGAGAACGACCTGTACTGGGTGGCCATGCTACTAGACCCCCGGTATAAGCAGAAAGTGGTGGAAATGTTACCAAATTACCGGAAGTCAGAAAGGATGCAGCAGTTCAAAACCAAACTAAAAAATATGCTTTACACAGTTTATAAGGGGGATGTCACAGCACAACGGGAATCTAACTGGGGAAGAGGTCAAAGTAATCCTTCTACTACCACGACCACGGCGGCAAGGACAGTACGCTTTACAGATGTGTTGTTGATGGAGGACATGCAGAGCTTTTTCAGTCCCACATATCGCCACAGCCCTTTGGGATCCAGCCTTAGAGAACGACTCGACCGACAGGTGGCAGACTATCTCGCCTTAACTGCAGATATCGACACTCTGAGGAGCGATGAACCCCTTGACTACTGGGTGTGCAGGCTTGACCTGTGGCCTGAGCTATCCCAGTTTGCGATAGAACTTCTGGCCTGTCCCGCTTCAAGTGTCCTGTCAGAAAGGACCTTCAGTGCAGCAGGAGGCATTGTCACTGACAAAAGAAGTCGCCTCGGTCAAAAAAGTGTTGATTACCTCACCTTCATTAAGATGAATGAGGCATGGATCCCGAAGGGACTGACAGTGGGGGATACGTTTAACTAACAAAAGGCCTGATGACATGCCTTGGCCTCAAAATGGTCCCCACGCTGCTGTATTTAATGTCTGCATTCCGGATGACTTTCGTGAATTCTCCGCCACCAACTAGGGTTCAAGCCGCAATGTTTTAGTCACCTTTCTGCCTTGAAAACATAAATTTTTCCGGCCACTGCTACAACAGCGGCTGCAACAATAACATTGTTTTTCAGGCATGTGTACATGCCTAATTTTTCTGGCTTCTGGTGCTGCACTGTGGCTGCAAAAACAAAACAAAAAAAAGGCACATAGAAGTGTCAATTCCCCTTTCGTGATCATTACCTTGTTGTGGTGAAGGGGCTTGCGTATCACAATGAAGCGATCATCACCTCTGAGTGTGTTGGCAATGTTGCCACACCCCAGATAATAAGGCCGTTGCTTCATTATGATCAGACCAAAAGCTGGATGTTATGATCGGGACGGCTGGATGTTTTTTCATAGAAAAAACTTAAATTTTTTTATTTATGTTTTTTTAAGTTGTATGGGTGGGTTTTTAATACATAAAATAAAAAAAAAATCATAATAAAGTCTCTTAATAGTTTATAAGAAATAATGCAGACAATTTTAAAAATCCCCAACAATTCCAATACAAATCAAGTACAAAGCTCCGAACTAAATTATTCCAGGATGTCGTAATGGTTCGTAAATTCGACAATGGTTAATCAATTCGACACACGTCCCCGGATAGGGGACGTAACAGGGATTAAACTGATAGGAATAGTACTAGTTAAGACACCACTCATATAGGGTGTCGCAGCACATTGCTCCGTGCACGCGCAGTATGCCGTGCAATGTACTGTGCCACCAGATATGAGTGGTGTGTTAAGTAGTACTATTCCTATCAGTTTAATCCCTGTTACGTCCCCTATCAGGGGACGTGTATGGAATAGAGTTTAAACAACCGCAAAGAGTTGTCAATAGTTGACACACTCATGACATACATTTTATTCCTCTATGCGTCAATCTTGGTGTAGCAATCTTGGTGTAGTGATGACTGTGCTCGTGCACACGTTTGGGTGATTGCAGGCGATGGCGGTTTTTCAAAGCCTATTGTCGTGCTGAGGTAGTTCAGTGACAGTTAAGTGACCCAGAAAACAATTCTGCAGTGTGGCCCATTGTTGGCCTAGTAGGCTTTAATGATCACCTTAGATGATCACAAAGAAAATTAATGTTTTTTCTATGCAAAATTATCCAGCCTATCGCTTTTGGTCTGTTCACAATGAAGCAACGACCTTATCATCTGGGGTGTGCCAACATTGCCATTGCCAACACACTCATAGGAGGTGATCACTTCATTGTGATATTCAAGCCCCTTCACCACAACAAGGTAATGATCACGAAGGGGAATTGACACAAGTATGTGCCTTTTTTTTGTTTGCTTTGTTTTTGCAGCCACAGTGCAGCACCAGAGGCCAGAAAAATTTGGTATGTACACATGCCTAAAAAATTAGGTATTGTTGCAAAAATTTATGTTTTCCAGGCAGAAAGTGCACTAAAACATTGCGGCTTGAACCCTAGTTGGTGACGGAGAAGTCACGCAAGTCATCCGACATGTAGAGATAAAACACAGCAGCGTGTGGACCATTTTTAGCCTAAGGCATCTGATCTCATCAGGCCTTTTTTTTAGTCAAATGTATCACCCACTGTCAGTCCCTTCAGGATCCATTCCTCATTCATCTAAATAAAGGTGAGGTAATCTAGACTTTTTTGACCTAGGCGACTTCTCTTCTCAGTGACAATACCTCCTGCTGCACTGAAGGTCCTTTCTGACAAGACACTTGAAGTGGCAGGCCAGATGTTCTATCGCAAATTGGGATAGCTCAGGCCACAGGTCAAGCCTGCACACCCAGTAGTCAAGGGGTTCATCTGGAGTTAAAGCGAGGTAGTCTGCTACCTGTCGGTCGAGTGTTCTCTGAGGGTGGACTCCGAAGGGCTGTGGCGATGCATAGGACTTAAAAAGCTCTGCATGTCCTCCATCAACAACACGTCTGTAAAGCGTCCTGTCCTTGCCGGCGTGGTAGTGGTAGGAGGAGGATTACTTTCACCTCTTCCCGTGTTAGATTCCTGTTGTGCTGTGACATCACCCTTATACGCTGTGTAAAGCATACTTTTTAACTTGTTTTGGAACTGCTGCATCCTTTCTGACTTCCGGTAATTCAGTAACATTTCAGCAACTTTCTGCTTACACCGGGGGTCTAGAAGCATGGCCACCCAGTACAGGTCGTTCTCCTTCAGCCTTTTTATACGAGGGTCCCTCAACAGGCATGACAGCATGAAAGACCCCATTTGCACAAGGTTGGATGCCGAGCTACTCATGTCCCGTTCCTCGTCCTCACTAATCTCACTGAAGGTCTGTTCTTCCCCCCAGCCATGTACAACACCACGGGTCCCAGATAGGTGACAACGAGCACCCTGGGATGCCTGCTGTGGTTGGTCTTCCTCCTCCTCAAAGCCACATTCCTCCTCCTACTCCTCTTCCTCAGACTCCTCTTCCAGCGTTGCCGCAGGTCCAGCAAGCGATGCTGATAAGGCTGTTTCTGGTGGTGATGATGGTGACCACAACTCTTCCTCTTCACGCTCATCTACGGCGTGATTCAGCACTCTTTGCAGGGCACGCTCCAGGAAGAAAACAAATGGGATGATGTCGCTGATGGTGCCTTTGGTGCGACTGACTAGGTTTGTCACCTCCTCAAAAGGATGCATGAGCCTACAGGCATTGCGCATGAGCGTCCAGTAACGTGGCAAACAAATACCCAGCTCCGCAGAGGCTGTCCTAGCACCCGGGTCATACAAATATTCATTGACGGCTTTTTCTTGATGGAGCATGCGATCGAACATTAGGAGTGTTGAATTCCAACGCGTCGGGCTGTCGCAAATCAAGCGCCTCACTGGCATGTTGTTTCGCCGCTGAATATCTGAAAAGTGCGCTATGGCCGTGTAGGAATGCCTGAAATGGCCACACACCTTCCTGGCCTGCTTGAGGACGTCCTGTAAGCCTGGGTACTTATGCACAAAGCGTTGTACGATGAGATTCAACACATGTGCCATGCACGGCACGTGTGTCAACTTGCCCAAATTCATTGCCGCCAACAAATTGCTTCCGTCGTCACACCACTTTTTCGATCTCCAGTTGGTGCAGAGTTCACCTGTGCGTTCAGGGCGGACAGGAGTGCTGGTCCGGTGTGACTCTCCGCTTTCAGGCAAGTCAACCCCAAGACGACATGACACTGTCGTATCCGGGATGTGGAATAGCCCCTGGGGAGCTGGGGGGGGGTGCCGTTGATGTGGAGCAAGACGCAGAAGCAGAAGAGGACTCAGCCGAGGAGGTTAGCGAAGAGCCACGCATTCCATGCTTGGCAGCTGTCAGCAGGTTTACCCAATGCGCAGTGTACGTGATATACCTGCCCTGACCATGCTTTGCAGACCAGGTATCAGTGGTCAGATGGACCCTTGCCCCAACACAGTGTGCCAGACATGCCATGACTTCCTTTTCCACAATAGAGTACAGGAGAGTACAGGTTGGGGATTGCCTTTTGTGAAAATAAATTTTGGCCGGGTACCTTCCACTGCGGTGTCCCAATAGCTACAAATTTTTTGAAGGCCTCAGACTCCACCAGCTTGTATGGTAAAAGCTGGCGGGCTAAGAGTTCCAACAAGCCAGCTGTCAGACGCCGTTCAAGGGGGTGACTCTGTGACATTAACTTCTTACGCTTAAACATTTCCTTGACAGACACCTGACTGTGAGCAGATGAGCAGGAACTGCTCAAGGTGTGAGGTGGAGTGGCGGATGGTTGAGAGGGGGCAAGGAGGACAGCAGTGGTTGACGTGGCTGAAGATGCTGGACCAGGAGGAGGATGGTGGCTTTGAGTTTGTGTGCTGCTTGAACTCGTCATCATGTGTTGATCCCATAGGCGTTTGTGATGTGAGATCATGTATCTTCGCAAAGCAGTTGTTCCTAGGTAGGTGTTGGACTTCCCACGACTCTTTTGGCACAGGTTGCAAATGGCATCGCTGTTATCAGAGGCAGACACACAAAAAAAATGCCACACTGCTGAGCTTTGCAATTACGGCATTCTGGTGGTGGCAACAGAATGCGTTGATTGGTGTGCTGTCTGGCTGACCCCGGGTGCCGATATATGCTGTCTGACTGCTTTTTTTTTATTTATTTTTTATGCAAGCTACTGTCTGAGAGGATATAGCAAAAACTATGGCTGATGACATAGATAAAAATTATATTTTAGAAAATACATTTTTTATTAAGGCACAGCCCTGTGCCACTACAGACACTGAGCCAAAAGTTCAACTGACTTAATATGGCAAAAACTGCAGCTAATGACATACAAAAGAATTATACTTTAGAGAAGCATTACATTTTGGGGAAGGAGCAGAACTGTGGCACATTTATCACTACTAAGTTGTATGGCAGCAACTGCAGTGCCAGCAACTTGGCCAGGTGGGAGTTTAGCTTGCACACAAGCTGATATATAGTTGTAAATAGTTTTCTCATGCCCACACATCCTATTTTAGATGTCTCAGGTTGAGGCAGAGGGCAAGAAGGAGTCTGAGCACAAGAAGAAGCAACTGATGATGATGACAAGGATATTGTACTGCTTGTACTGCTTGGGGAGGCAGACTGGCTGCCACAAAGAAGATCAGGAGAAGGAAGACAGAGTTGTTATGATTTGGAATGCTGGCCAGTTCTGTTTTCCTATAGAATCAAATGATGCTGCCTCATGTGGTGCAATAGAGCTCTGGTTCCTATGTTTGTGCCCACAGTATACCTTGCACATGGCTATTTTTTGCCACCACCTTCTTCCTTTGGTATCACCAACTACTCATCACCCAAATCAGGCTCCAATACACAATCATTGTCCAACACAAAATCATTGTCATAGTCATCACCATCCATGCCACTTTTATTAGACTGTGGTATGCTATCTTGGTCTCCTTGACCCACCTCACAATTTCCTGCTTTGTATTTGTTCTAAGTGCCACTGTTAATACTGACCCTAGTACTGTGGGCATAAGTGCAACATCAACAACTACTACTGCTACTACACAAATTTTGACTGTGGGAGGATAAGGCATTTTTTTATGGGGCTTATAGATGAAAAGTCATAGGTTTGGTACACAGATTGTTAAATGGTACTAGCAAAATTGCACATGTTTTTCTTTAATTTAAAGTCAGAGGCGCAACTAACTCTCCTGAATCACTCCCCTTCCACAAACACGCTGCACATTGGTATTGAGAATATACACTGAAAATAATGCAATTTTTGCAGTGAAGCATATTTGAGATACATATTCTTACGCAGTTATACCAGCCATTCAATAAAACTTGAGTGTGACAATGCAATTTTGTGCAATAATGATAAACTTCCTTTGAACAAGACACTGTGATGCAGTAATGCCTTCACTAACATCGTTATAATTTGCATTATTGACATTAAATATATTTGGTGCTGTATCTACTGGTTCTCTTGTAGCAAAGTGAAATCTGTTTAGTAATATGGCAATGATAATGGTGTTATGATTGTCATATTATTGTTGTAAAATAATTGAACGCTTTAAAAAAAAAAGAAAGAATGTGTTCACTAAAATACTTGTGTCACAAGTTTCAAGTAGAAGCTTTGATGCAGTAATGCCTTCACTAACACAGATATAATTTGCATTACTGATATGAAATACATTTGCTGCTATATCTATCTTGCAGCAATGTATATTTTTTGTAAAAGGGCTATAACGCACTAAGATGCCCAATTACAAACGGTACATAGAAATTGGTTTCTAGAAAAAAAAAGGGGGTAATTCCTCAGTGCTTGCAAGTATGTAATTTGTATTGAAGTGTAGAAATAACCCCCCCCCCCTCAAAAAATAAAAACATAAAAATGCCTGATTTTGCAGGAATCTCTGATATAGAGTTAGTTGCCAGAAACTAAGCAGACAGTAGCCTGCTAGCAAATACACAAGATAGTGACCATTTCTCACTCTCTCTTCTTAACGCTTTCATGACCAAGGGTCATTAATGCCTCACTGTCCAGGTCAAAATTTACAAATCTGACATTTGTCACTTTATGTGGTAATAGCTTTGGAACACATATTTATCCAAGCCATTCTGAGATTGTTTTCTCGTGACACATTGTACTTCATGTTAGTCATAAATTTGAGTCAATATATTTCACCTTTATTTATGAAAAAATCCTAAATTTACCCCAAATTTTGAAAAATTCACAATTTTCAAAATTTCTATTTCTCTGCTTCTAAAACAGAAAGTGATACCTAATAAAATATTTATTACTTAACATTCTGCATATGTCTACATTTTTGAAATGTAATTTTATTTTTTTAGGACGTTAGAAGTCTTAGAAGTTACGGGATGACGTGATGACGTAGACAGAGTACGTCACGCTCTCCGCCCTCCCCGCGGCCCGGCTATCCTGCTTGCTATCCTGCTGCCCTGATTCTCCTGGCGTTTTCGCGGTGGTCTTCGGCCCTGTCCTCTCTATGGTCATGGGGCAAGTGGTGTTGCCCTGATCGCTGGATGTGTGTGGAGTTTGTCTTCAGCTTCTGCCGATCCTCCCTCCTCCTCTCTGTGCCGCTGTGATTAGCCTTGTGCTGCCCTGATCGCTGAATGTGAGTGGAGTTTGTCTTCAGCTTCTGCCGATCCTCCCTCCTCCTCTCTGTGCCGCTGTGATTAGCCTTGTGCTGCCCTGATCGCTGAATGTGAGTGGAGTTTGTCTTCAGCTTCTGCCGATCCTCCCTCCTCCTCTCTGTGCCGCTGTGATTAGCCTTGTGCTGCCCTGATCGCTGAATGTGAGTGGAGTTTGTCTTCAGCTTCTGCCGATCCTCCCTCCTCCTCTCTGTGTCGCTGTGATTAGCCCTGCTGTGTTTCTCTCGGCCGACGGGCCGCAGGACGGGTTGCTGGAATCCACTTGGGACTTCTGTTGATCTCCCTCCATATACCTGACCTCTCCCTCGTGTCTCCAGTTTCTACCGATCCGTTTCCCCTCCTTCCTGCTACCGTTGTGACTAACCTCCCTGTGACTGTGACTAACCTCGATCTGACTGACGGGCTGCCGGAGGGTTTCTCCAGGGGGCTCTGCATGATCCCCTTGATATATCTGACCCCCTCCTCGTGCCTCCAGATTTTGTTGACCCTCCTCCCTTCCTCCGTTGCACTGCTGGCATCAACCTCACAAACCTTACTTTGACAGGCTGTTGGAGAATGCGATCCCTCCTTTTTGGTTGCCTGGTGTGTTTCATGACTCTCCAATCCTGGTCGGTGACGGCGTTTTTCTATGTGGATGGTCGGGGAAGGTTGAAACCGGTGAGATTGTTCCATTTATTTATTTTTTTGTCCCCTTTGTCTCTCCTATGTTTTCTCCCTCTGATGCTACTTATTAATCAAAACTACTTCACCATCTTAAAACACATTTAAGGGCTTATTGTTACCCATCCTCACTGTTGAGGAAAAAAGTGAGGTGGCTATAAAGGCAAAATAAAAAAAAAATATATATATTTTTGATACAAATATAAAAGGAATAAACTATAAAGTATAAAGTGAAAACTGAAAAAAGAGAAAAAAAAAAAAGGGGGAGAAAGAGCATAAAGGAAAAAAAAAAAAAAAAGGGGGAGAGGAACACAAAATAAAGGGGAAGGGGGGAAAGAGGGAAGAGGAGAAAAAGAAAGGAAAAAAAAAAGAAAAAAGCGAAGGAAAGAAGACGAAGAAAGAAGAAAGGGGAGGAAGGAAAAAGAAAAAAAGAGGAGAGGAGAGAAAGGAAGGAAGGGGAAAAGGAAGGAAAGAAAAAGGGGAAAGAAAAAAAAAGAAAAGAAAGAGAGAAAAAAAAAAAAAGGAGAGGAAAAGGGGAAAAAGAAAAGAGGAAAGCACAAAACAAAGGAGTGAAAAAAAAGAAAAAAGAAGGAGAGGAAGGGGAAAGGAAAAGAGAAGAAAAAGAGAAAAAAAAAAGGAAAAAAAAAAAAAGGATATAGAGGAACAGGGTATAGCTCCAAAAGCTAATAGGCGCTCGGTTGACCTCTCCAGTCAGAAATCGGGGTCAAAAACTTTTGAAACAACAAAAATAGACCAGTTCCTGAGGTCTCCGAGGGTTAATACGAGGGGCGGACAAAAGGAACTTGTCGCTAAAAAAAATGACGACCCAGAGGTGACTGAGATAGAACCACAAAAAGCCTCCAGATACCCCGAAGAGGAAGACGGTATAATGGGGGAAGTTATCCCTAATGACAACTCCTCGCCGTTAGAAGAAATATTGCTAGCGGTCAAACAAAATGGGGATTTAATACAGGCTGTTACAACCCAACTTGGGTTTATCCAAGTTGATGTGGGACTAATAAAAGATGATTTGTCAAAAATGCGAGACAGAGTTAACAATCTTGAGAGCTCCGTTGCCCGGATACAGAATAAATCCCAAAAAATAAACTCTGAAGTCTCCACACTTAAATTACAGTGTAAACTTCTGAAGAAAAAGGAGGTGGACCTTGAGGATAGGTCACGAAGATATAACGTGAGAATAATAGGGATCCCAGAGGGTGCGGAAGAGAAGAATTCAACTCAATTCATACAGAAGTTAATTTTTGAGAATTTTGGGAAAGACTCGTTCTCCCCATTTTTTATGATAGAAAGAGCTCATCGGGTCCCAGGGGGTAAACCAATCCCAGGGAGACAACCTCGGACATTTCTTATTAAGTTATTGGCCATAGGGGATAAAGATATGCTTTTGAGAAGGGCGAGGGAATGCTCACCGGTTGTATACAATGGTAACAGATTGGCCTTTTTTCCAGATTTCTCAAAAGACATACAAGAAAAGAGACGCACATTTATGATGGTTAAAAAGAGGCTAAGAGAAAGGGATATTAAATACTCTCTTATCTTCCCAGCAAAACTGCAGATTATTTTTAATGACAAAATCCTATTTTTTGACACCTCGGATGAAGCCGTGGACTGGCTTGAACGAAACAATCTATGATTTAATCTTTTTAGGATTTGGTGGGAACATCAATTGTTATAAGGGGCTTAAACCCCCAATTTTCTTTCTCTCCGCTTCCCAATAGGGATGGCCGAGTGGGGGGGAGTGTGGGAGGGATGGTCATAGGAGAGAAATCTACTACAATATGTGGTGGATTACCTGTACAGGGGGGTGGGGCTGGAATTGGGGTTGGGGTTGGGCTGTGGTGCGTCAAATTATTATTATTATTTTTTATTTTTTTTTCCTTTTTTTCCACCTAACCGCTGTTGATAATGTCGACTAGAATTATTGCCTGGAATATACGTGGCTTGGGGGACAGAGGAAAAAGACAAGCGGTTTTTGATTTGACTCAAGTCCACTTGCCAGCAATAGTATGCTTGTTAGAGACCCATCTTACTGAAGAGACCTCTAGAGTGGTCGACAGGGGATGGGCTGCGCACACGTATCATTCTACTTTCTCCAGTTACTCGAGAGGTGTTACTGTCTTGATACATAGACTTATTGATTTTGTTTGTGAGGCATCCTCTGTCGACCATCAGGGGAGATTTATCTTCCTATATTGTAGGTTAAGGGGGAAGATATGTATTTTGGCTTTTGTCTATATTCCACCGCCATTTTCCTTTTCGGTTCTTAATTCTTTGGTATTATTTATGGATAAATGGCCAGAGTGTCCAAAATTGATTATTGGTGATTTTAACTGTGTCATTGATCCTCTACGTGATAGGGTCTCTACGAGTGTCAGGAGTGATAATCCGGTTCAGGGGTCTCCCCTGGCACGGTTTTGCCTGGAGGCTGGTTTTGAAGATGTCTGGGAATACTTAGGACAGGGGAAAAGGGCTTTTTCATGTTTTAGTAAAGCAGGTAAATCGATGTCTAGAATAGATCTTGCACTGATAAGTAGTAAACATGTGAAACTGGTAAAGCGAATGAAATATGAAACGAGATCAATATCGGACCACTCACCGTTAGGGATGAGCGAACTCGAACTGTATAGTTCGGGTTCGTACCGAATTTTGGGGTGTCCGTGACACGGACCCGAACCCGGACATTTTCGTAAAAGTCCGGGTTCGGGTTCGGTGTTCGTCGCTTTCTTGGCGCTTTTGTGATGCTTTCTTGGCGCTTTTTCAAAGGCTGCAAAGCAGCCAATCAACAAGCGTCATACTACTTGCCCCAAGAGGCCATCACAGCCATGCCTACTATTGGCATGGCTGTGATTGGCCAGAGCACCATGTGACCCAGCCTCTATTTAAGCTGGAGTCACATAGCGCCGCCCGTCACTCTGCTCTGATTAGCGTAGGGAGAGGTTGCGGCTGCGACAGTAGGGCGAGATTAGGCAGATTAATTCCTCCAAAGGACTTGATTAAATGATCGATCTGCAGCTGTGGATCATTGAGCTGCTGATCCTCAATTGCTCACTGTTTTTAGGCTGCCCAGACCGTTTGTCAGTCACATTTTTCTGGGGTGATCGGCGGTCATTTTGTGTCTTGTGGTGCGCCAGCACAAGCTGCGACCAAGTGCATTTAACCCTCAATGGTGTGGTTGTTTTTTTGGCTAAAGCCTACATCAGGGTGAAGCTGTCACACCAAGTGCATTTAACCAGCAATAGTCTGTTTATTTTTTGGCAATATACTACATCAGGGGCAAGCTGCGCCTGTCACCAAGTGCATTTAACCCTCAATGGTGCGTTTGTTTTTTGGCTAAAGCCTACATCAGGGTGAAGCTGTCACACCAAGTGCATTTAACCAGCAATAGTCTGTTTATTTTTTGGCCATATACTACATCAGGGGCAAGCTGCGCCCGTCACCAAGTGCATTTAACCCTCAGTAGTGTGGTTGGTCAAGCTGTGACACCAAGTGCATTTAACCAGCAATAGTCTGTTCATTTTTTGGCCATATACTACATCAGGGGCAAGCTGCGCCCGTCACCAAGTGCATTTAACCCTCAGTAGTGTGGTTGGTCAAGCTATCACACCAAGTGCATTTAACCAGCAATAGTCTGTTCATTTTTTGGCCATATACTACATCAGGGGCAAGCTGCGCCCGTCACCAAGTGCATTTAACCCTCAGTAGTGTGGTTGGTCAAGCTGTGACACCAAGTGCATTTAACCAGCAATAGTCTGTTCATTTTTTGGCCATATACTACATCAGGGGCAAGCTGCGCCCGTCACCAAGTGCATTTAACCCTCAGTAGTGTGGTTGGTCAAGCTGTGACACCAAGTGCATTTAACCAGCAATAGTCTGTTCATTTTTTGGCCATATACTACATCAGGGGCAAGCTGCGCCCGTCACCAAGTGCATTTAACCCTCAGTAGTGTGGTTGGTCAAGCTATCACACCAAGTGCATTTAACCAGCAATAGTCTGTTCATTTTTTGGCCATATACTACATCAGGGGCAAGCTGCGCCCGTCACCAAGTGCATTTAACCCTCAGTAGTGTGGTTGGTCAAGCTGTGACACCAAGTGCATTTAACCAGCAATAGTCTGTTCATTTTTTGGCCATATACTACATCAGGGGCAAGCTGCGCCCGTCACCAAGTGCATTTAACCCTCAGTAGTGTGGTTGGTCAAGCTATCACACCAAGTGCATTTAACCAGCAATAGTCTGTTCATTTTTTGGCCATATACTACATCAGGGGCAAGCTGCGCCCGTCACCAAGTGCATTTAACCCTCAGTAGTGTGGTTGGTCAAGCTGTGACACCAAGTGCATTTAACCAGCAATAGTCTGTTCATTTTTTGGCCATATACTACATCAGGGGCAAGCTGCGCCCGTCACCAAGTGCATTTAACCCTCAGTAGTGTGGTTGGTCAAGCTGTGACACCAAGTGCATTTAACCAGCAATAGTCTGTTCATTTTTTGGCCATATACTACATCAGGGGCAAGCTGCGCCCGTCACCAAGTGCATTTAACCAGCAATAGTGTGGTTATTTTTTGGCCATATCCCAGTCTAATTCTGTCACTAAATCCATACCGGTCACCCAGCGCCTAAATACTAGGCCTCAAATTTATATCCCGCTAAATCTCTCGTTACCGCTGTCCTGTTGTGGCTGGGAAAGTTATTTAGTGTCCGTCAAAGCACATTTTTTGTTCTGGGTTGAAATACAATTCCCAATTTAGCAATTTAAAAATTTAGTGGTTTCTGCTGTATCAGAGCTATTTGAAATCTATCCCTAAAAGGGTATATAATATTCAAGGTGCACATAGGGTCATTCAGAATAACTTCACACACCCGCTACTGTGCATATCCCAGTCTAATTCTGTCACTAAATCCATACCGGTCACCCAGCGCCTAAATAGTAGGCCTCAAATTTATATCCAGCTAAATCTGTCGTTACCGCTGTACTGTTGTGGCTGGGCAAGTTATTTAGTGTCCGTCAAAGCACATTTTTTGTTCTGGGTTGAAATACAATTCCCAATTTAGCAATTTCATAATTTAGTGGTTTCTGCTATATCAGAGCTATTTGAAATCTATCCCTAAAAGGGTATATAATATTCAAGGTGCACATAGGGTCATTCAGAATAACTTCACACACACACGCTACTGTGCATATCCCAGTCTAATTCTGTCACTAAATCCATACCGGTCACCCAGCGCCTAAATAGTAGGCCTCAAATTTATATCCCGCTAAATCTGTCGTTACCGCTGTCCTGTTGTTGCTGGGCAAGTTATTTAGTGTCCGTCAAAGCACATTTTTTGTTCTGGGTTGAAATACAATTCCCAATTTAGCAATTTCATAATTTAGTGGTTTCTGCTATATCAGAGCTATTTGAAATCTATCCCTAAAAGGGTATATAATATTCAAGGTGCACATAGGGTCATTCAGAATAACTTCTCACACACACGCTACTGTGCATATCCCAGTCTAATTCTGTCACTAAATCCATACCGGTCACCCAGCGCCTAAATACTAGGCCTCAAATTTATATCCCGCTAAATCTCTTGTTACCGCTGTCCTGTTGTGGCTGGAAAAGTTATTTAGTGTCCGTCAAAGCACATTTTTTGTTCTGGGTTGAAATACAATTCCCAATTTAGCAATTTAAAAATTTAGTGGTTTCTGCTGTATCAGAGCTATTTGAAATCTATCCCTAAAAGGGTAGATCATATTGAAGGTGCACATAGGGTCATTCAGAATAACTTCACACACCCGCTACTGTGCATTTCCAAGTCTAATTCTGTCACTAAACCCATACCTGTCACCCAGCGCCTAAATACTAGGCCTCAAATTTATATCCCGCTAAATCTCTCGTTACCGCTGTCCTGTTGTGGCTGGGAAAGTTATTTAGTGTCCGTCAAAGCACATTTTTTGTTCTGGGTTGAAATACAATTCCCAATTTAGCAATTTTAAAGATTTAGTGGTTTCTGCTATATCAGAGCTATTTGAAATCTATCCCTAAAAGGCTATATAATATTCAAGGTGCACATAGGGTCATTCAGAATAACTTCACACACACGCTACTGTGCATTTCCAAGTCTAATTCTGTCAGTAAATCCATACCGGTCACCCAGCGCCTAAATACTAGGCCTCAAATTTATATCCCGCTGAATTTGAATACAATACATTGGGCCAAATAATATTTTTGTTGTTGTGGTCAACCATAACAATGAGGAAAACATCTAGTAAGGGACGCGGACGTGGACATGGTCGTGGTGGTGTTAGTGGACCCTCTGGTGCTGGGAGAGGACGTGGCCGTTCTGCCACATCCACACGTCCTAGTGTACCAACTACCTCAGGTCCCAGTAGCCACCAGAATTTACAGCGATATATGGTGGGGCCCAATGCCGTTCTAAGGATGGTAAGGCCTGAGCAGGTACAGGCATTAGTCAATTGGGTGGCCGACAGTGGATCCAGCACGTTCACATTATCTCCCACCCAGTCTTCTGCCGAAAGCGCACAGATGGCGCCTGAAAACCAACCCCATCAGTCTGTCACATCACCCCCATGCATACCAGGGAAACTGTCTCAGCCTCAAGTTATGCAGCAGTCTCTTATGCTGTTTGAAGACTCCGCTGGCAGGGTTTCCCAAGGGCATCCACCTAGCCCTTCCCCAGCGGTGAAAGACATAGAATGCACTGACGCACAACCACTTATGTTTCCTGATGATGAGGACATGGGAATACCACCTCAGCACGTCTCTGATGATGACGAAACACAGGTGCCAACTGCTGCGTCTTTCTGCAGTGTGCAGACTAAACAGGAGGTCAGGGATCAAGACTGGGTGGAAGACGATGCAGGGGACGATGAGGTCCTAGACCCCACATGGAATGAAGGTCGTGCCACTGACTTTCACAGTTCGGAGGAAGAGGCAGTGGTGAGACCGAGCCAACAGCGTAGCAAAAGAGGGAGCAGTGGGCAAAAGCAGAACACCCGCCGCCAAGAGACTCCGCCTGCTACTGACCGCCGCCATCTGGGACCGAGCACCCCAAAGGCAGCTTCAAGGAGTTCCCTGGCATGGCACTTCTTCAAACAATGTGCTGACGACAAGACCCGAGTGGTTTGCACGCTGTGCCATCAGAGCCTGAAGCGAGGCATTAACGTTCTGAACCTGAGCACAACCTGCATGACCAGGCACCTGCATGCAAAGCATGAACTGCAGTGGAGTAAACACCTTAAAACCAAGGAAGTCACTCAGGCTCCCCCTGCTACCTGTTCTGCTGCTGCCGCCTCGGCCTCTTCTGCTGCTGCCGCCTCGGCCTCTTCCTCCGCCTCTGGAGGAACGTTGGCACCTGCCGCCCAGCAAACAGGGGATGTACCACCAACACCACCACCTCCGTCACCAAGCGTCTCAACCATGTCACACGGCAGCGTTCAGCTCTCCATCTCACAAACATTTGAGAGAAAGCGTAAATTCTCACCTAGCCACCCTCGATCCCTGGCCCTGAATGCCAGCATTTCTAAACTACTGGCCTATGAAATGCTGTCATTTAGGCTGGTGGACACAGACAGCTTCAAACAGCTCATGTCGCTTGCTGTCCCACAGTATGTTGTTCCCAGCCGCCACTACTTCTCCAAGAGAGCCGTGCCTTCCCTGCACAACCAAGTATCCGATAAAATCAAGTGTGCACTGCGCAACGCCATCTGTAGCAAGGTCCACCTAACCACAGATACGTGGACCAGTAAGCACGGCCAGGGACGCTATATCTCCCTAACTGCACACTGGGTAAATGTAGTGGCAGCTGGGCCCCAGGCGGAGAGCTGTTTGGCGCACGTCCTTCCGCCGCCAAGGATCGCAGGGCAACATTCTTTGCCTCCTGTTGCCACCTCCTCCTTCTCGGCTTCCTCCTCCTCTTCTTCCACCTGCTCATCCAGTCAGCCACACACCTTCACCACCAACTTCAGCACAGCCCGGGGTAAACGTCAGCAGGCCATTCTGAAACTCATATGTTTGGGGGACAGGCCCCACACCGCACAGGAGTTGTGGCGGGGTATAGAACAACAGACCGACGAGTGGTTGCTGCCGGTGAGCCTCAAGCCCGGCCTGGTGGTGTGTGATAATGGGCGAAATCTCGTTGCAGCTCTGGGACTAGCCAATTTGACGCACATCCCTTGCTTGGCGCATGTGCTGAATTTGGTGGTGCAGAAGTTCATACACAACTACCCCGACATGTCAGAGCTGCTGCATAAAGTGCGGGCCGTCTGTTCGCGCTTCCGGCGTTCACATCCTGCTGCTGCTCGCCTGTCTGCGCTACAGCGTAACTTCGGCCTTCCCGCTCACCGCCTCATATGCGACGTGCCCACCAGGTGGAACTCCACCTTGCACATGCTGGACAGACTGTGCGAGCAGCAGCAGGCCATAGTGGAGTTTCAGCTGCAGCACGCACGGGTCAGTCGCACTACAGAACAGCACCACTTCACCACCAATGACTGGGCCTCCATGCGAGACCTGTGTGCCCTGTTGCGCTGTTTCGAGTACTCCACCAACATGGCCAGTGGCGATGACGCCTTTATCAGCATTACAATACCACTTCTATGTCTCCTTGAGAAAACACTTAGGGCGATGATGCAAGAGGAGGTGGCCTAGGAGGAGGAGGAGGAGGAGGAGGAGGAAGAGGGGTCATTTTTAGCACTTTCAGGCCAGTCTCTTCGAAGTGACTCAGAGGGAGGTTTTTGGCAACAGCAGAGGCCAGGTACAAATGTGGCCAGACAGGGCCCACTACTGGAGGACGAGGAGGACGAGGATGAGGAGGAGGTGGAGGAGGATGAGGATGAAGCATGGTCACAGCGGGGTGGCACCCAACGCAGCTCGGGTCCATCACTGGTGCGTGGCTGGGGGGAAAGGCAGGACGATGACGATACGTCTCCCACAGAGGACAGCTTGTCCTTACCCCTGGGCAGCCTGGCACACATGAGCGACTACATGCTGCAGTGCCTGCGCAACGACAGCAGAGTTGCCCACATTTTAACCTGTGCGGACTACTGGGTTGCCACCCTGCTGGATCCACGCTACAAAGACAATGTGCCCACCTTACTTCCTGCACTGGAGCGTGATAGGAAGATGCGCGAGTACAAGCGCACGTTGGTAGACGCGCTACTGAGAGCATTCCCAAATGTCACAGGGGAACAAGTGGAAGCCCAAGGCCAAGGCAGAGGAGGAGCAAGAGGTCGCCAAGGCAGCTGTGTCAATGCCAGCTCCTTTGAGGGCAGGGTTAGCATGGCAGAGATGTGGAAAACTTTTGTCAACACGCCACAGCTAACTGCACCACCACCTGATACGCAACGTGTTAGCAGGAGGCAACATTTCACTAACATGGTGGAACAGTACATGTGCACACCCCTCCACGTACTGACTGATGGTTCGGCCCCATTCAACTTCTGGGTCTCTAAATTGTCCACGTGGCCAGAGCTAGCCTTTTATGCCTTGGAGGTGCTGGCCTGCCCGGCGGCCAGCGTTTTGTCTGAACGTGTATTCAGCACGGCAGGGGGCGTCATTACAGACAAACGCAGCCGCCTGTCTACAGCCAATGTGGACAAGCTGACGTTCATAAAAATAAAACCAGGCATGGATCCCACAGGATCTGTCCATCCCTTGTCCAGATTAGACATTAACTACCTCCCCTTAACCATATATTATTGGACTCCAGGGCACTTCCTCATTCAATCCTATTTTTATTTTCATTTTACCATTATATTGCGAGGCTACCCAAAGTTGAATGAACCTCTCCTCTGTCTGGGTGCCGGGGCCTAAATATATGCCAATGGACTGTTCCAATGTTGGGTGACGTGAAGCCTGATTCTCTGCTATGACATGCAGACTGATTCTCTGCTGACATGAAGCCAGATTGTCTGTTATGGGCCTAAATTTATGACAATGGACTGTTGCAGTGGTGGGTGACGTGAAGCCTGATTCTCTGCTATGACATGCAGACTGATTCTCTGCTGACATGAAGCCAGATTGTCTGTTACGGGACCTCTCTCCTCTGCCTGTGTGCTGGGCCTAAATATATGCCAATTGTTGAGGAAGGGTTGAGACGTATGCGTGTATATCCATGCATGCCTGCAAACACGTGCGGGCATGTATGGTATATATATGCATACATTAACCACCGCATCATGGGGTGATGTGCGCAGATGTGCCCAGCATCTGCGCACGTCTGCCCATGGTGATCCCCAGGGGCTCATGGTGGCCCCTGTGGGAAATATGTGGTCCCTGGAAGCTGTGCTCCCTTATAATCCCCCTTATATTAGTATATATGTGTCCCCTTATAGTTAGTATATATTTCCTGTATGACCGTGTATATATTGGCCCTGTATGGCAAGTGGGGACATATGCATGTCCCCTGTATGTGATGCCCCAGATATATGCGAGGGTGTGTGTATATATAGATATGTGTGTATGTATTTGCACACGTGTCTATGTATATACACTTATGTCAGTATGACAGTATGTATGTGGGCTTATTGCTGCCCATTCATACCCCCGGTTCAATTCCAACTGTTATCAACAGAGTTGTTTAGAGTAAAACTTGTGCTGATAGCATGTAGGATAACAGCTGATTAGCATCCAGTCCCCTTTTGTTCAGGCCTAAAGCAATCAGACACTTTGGCACCATTTGTGAGGGGACCTTCTAACCAGAGACATCAAAAACCACACTATGATGTCACATGCCTGAGGAAGGAGGAGGGGGCTGTTTTGGGGCTATAATAACCCAAACCGAACAGAGGCCTGGCCCTTGCAACCAGACTGGATTCAGAGACACATGAGGACTGCTGCCTGAAGGAAGAGAGGCCCATTTGGCCCTGGAGATGGCTGAGTATACGCTGGCATGGCATCGTACCTCCCTTGCAGTGCCAACCATATTCTGTGCCCCTGATATCCTAACCCTTTGTATCCATTAACCCCTGCTGCGCCAGTCCCCTGTTAACCGCCTTCTCCTACTCTGCACACCTTCTCCTACTCTGCCCTGCTGTGTCCCTGGACCCTTGCTGTATACCCTCTTGTAACCCCGTAGGGACAGTATAGAGCTAGGCGGGTGGGTTGTTATACCTGTATGTGTGTATTGTATAGTTAGTTTGTGGGTGGAATTTGGGAACGTGTAGTGTAGTTGTAGTTATTGTATATGTGTAGTGCTGTGTATTGTTAGTGTATTGCGTGCGTAGTGTATTGTAATAAATACTGTGTTACTTGTACCCTTTGTGTAGTGTGTACTTGTTAGCGGTAGTAAGTAAGGCGCATGCAGCTAGCATTAGTGATTAGTGTAAAGCATAGCGAAAGTATTGTGTTGTTATTATATAAAGGTATAAATAGGCGGAGTCACCACCAGGTGGCTCCTCCTATTTAGGAATATTAATTATCGATATTCGCATAATATTGGTGATTAATATTCCCCCTTTACATTGGCGAGTCATGCCCACTGCTTAGATTTTGAAATCTGTGTTTGGTTTTGAGGCTAGAGGTTGGTTGTCCTGTGAATTGTCAGGCAAGAGAGACGTGGTCAGCGGTCTGAGCGTCTAGGAGAGACGTGGTCAGCGGTCTGAGCGTCTAGGACCTGATAATTCGGACAGGAAACGCGACTCTTCCTCACAGCACCAAACGCAGATCAAAATCTTTAGCAGTGAATCTATGTTCTATCTGTGAATTAATATTTTGCTATTTGCTTTGCACGGTCACTACAACGCTCGAGTGATTGCGAGGGAGAAGAGGATACGTCACTGGAAGAGATCCATCTTCGTGGGAGCAGCGTACAAAGTCAGGCTGGTCGGGAAGAGGCGATCCGGGAAAATGGACTTCTTCCAAGCAGCTGCGAGGAGGTACGGCCCCAAGGAGAAGATGGACGCTCAAACGGTGAGTATGGACTTCCCCACACTGCAACACTTGAGCAAACACAGTACATTCAATCCCATCCTCCCCACCACATACAAGTCAGCAGAAATGCTGTGGTCCGATTTGTTGGCACAGGCTTGTAGTTATGACAAGCTTTGTGTTAACAAACGGACGGTGTTGAATAAGGCCACTAAACGGCTTCGGATGCTGGCCAAACTCGTTCATACGTTTGAGGCTAGCATCTGTAAGCCAAAGGAAGTGGCGCTGGTGTCTCAGTCAACAGAGACAATTCCTCCGGCTGTTCACTGCCAGTGCTGTGCCAATAGTTCCGACCAGGTTTCGGCATTGCGGGCACAGCTGGCGGAGAATGTGCAGTCTACTGTTGACCGAGATGCACAGGTGGCTAGAATACAGTCACAATTAGTAGAGCTGCAGAAGCAGAAGGAGGAAATTGAGGCTAAGTTGACCCAGTCTTATACTGAGGTCAAGGCCTTCAAGGAGCGGACTGCCTCTACTAATGTGACGGTAGCCAAATTGAAGGCTGAGGTTGCTGTAAGGTCCCAGCTAATGTCTGGCATGCAACAGGTCATCACCAAGTTGGTGCCGGCCCTTTCTTTTCCCATAAAGTCAGGGTCGGAATATCCCAAAATTTTGCCCTATGCAGGACAAATAGGGGGGAGAGTAGTCTGTGACAGGCCAAATCACCAGACCAAGCCTGTCCAGACTAACAGAGATTTCTCCCTGACTTTGGGGAAAAGAAACATTGTGAAAAGTGCCTCCCTGAAGATGGAACAATTCAGGGAGCGTGGTTGCAGTGTGGACGGACCTAGGCCACACCGGGCAAACATCAAATGCTTTGCTTGTGGTGGCTTGGGTCATATAGCGAAGCACTGCAAAACACACAGGACAGTAAGCCCAATCAGGTGCTTCAGGTGTGGGAACAAAGGACACATTGCAAGGAATTGCCCTTGTGCAAGTAATTGCAATGTGTCCAGTGATGGGATTCAGGTAGCAAATCGTGCAGCGGGGTCTAGTCAGCTTGGCCATAAAGGGGTAACCTCTTGGCGGCATCATCAGCTGCTGAGGAGCCAGAGTGGCCAAGCTAGGCTAGGCAACATTTGACACCCCTGTACTATTTGTTACACCGTTTGTACCCTATACATGTCCATGTTGTGTGTTTTTGTTGTCCATTGTAACGTTCTCTTTGATGTTGATGGTGGTCCTTGTCTATGAGTGTGTTCCACCAGGCTGATTTATGTAGTGTTGTAATGTCCCGTCTGCTGTCTTGTTTCATTCTGTGTCCCCTTGGAGCGGAGCAGTGTTATACTGTGGATCGAGAACGTATAGGTTCGCGAGCAGATAATTTCACACGGGAAATCCTGCTGGTGGGGAGAAAGCATAAGGACCTTCTTCATGCAGCACACAAAGGATGATGTGATATTATTCTGGGCAACCAGGGTCTCGGATCGATACAGATAACACTGTTGTGCTCAAGGTTTTCGGTAGGGCTGTGTTGCGCTGGGGACTGGGGCGGACAGACAACATTGGTGTAATGTTGTGCTGCGCACTTAATTCTAGTCCGAGCAGGTAGCACAGCTCTGATAGGGATTGGACGCAGAGTGTTTGGCAGCAGAGGGTAGACTGTGTTCTTGTGTTGTGGGGTCCTGGGGAGCCGGGGCATGCCTATGCCGTTGGTTCTGCGGGCCTCCACAAGATGGGATCACAGGGGGAAGTCAGCCTGGGTACACATGAGTGGACAGGGATGCGGTGCCATCAAGATGGTGCTTTGTCCACAGAACTCCAGTTATCCTAACCTAGTAGGGAGGCCATCCTTATCTGTTGGTGCAGAGGGATGTGTAGCAGAGGACACGCTCCTCTGAAGGTAGGGTGTTCAGACACCAGTGTTGGGATAATGAGGAGTCCTGTGAGACAAAGGGCAGCCCAATACCTTTCTCTACCCATGGGTCAAAGGTATTGGTGCTGGGAATTTTTGTACATTTAACTGCACCGTTAGGGGAGAAATTCCCCTGGGAGCACCTGGTATTTTCTTCTGCCATAGGTTTTATATGGAGCGGAAGAAAAACCCAGGAGAGGCCACGGAAGAGGCCAGCTATTCCCCCTGACGCTCTTGGGAGACTCCAGAGGATCCCACTGGATTTTGGCAACCAAGCGACCTCTGCCTAGAGGTGTTTTAGAGATGGAGGACTGTGCCACAATCCAGCGGGAGCATTATTTAAGGCTCTGGAGGAAGATTTGGAGACGTTCGGGTGGAAGGTCATATTACTTGTTTCACCCAGTGAAACTTCTTCTGGTTCTGGTGATCGTCATCTACAGTAGGGTCAAGGGACTTATTGACCAAAATACACCAGAACCAGACAGAACTTTACAGAACTATCCGGAGGAGGAGGCTCAGGACATAACCAAACATTGTTCCTGTAGCCAAATATTATTGTATGGACACACATTGTTTTCTATGAGGGTTCGGGACGTATAACCTGTACTACCCTGAAACCCCATAGCACATTGTATTTATTGATTTTGTTTGTCGGTTGATTGTGTACCCATGGACACTCTAGGTGCAAATGTGTGACAGCCTATATTTGACTGTACACATTTGCATCCTATAGTCGTTTCCCATTGACACGGGGGTCTGCGACCTACCGGTGTCTTTGGAGGTGTAGAGAGATATGCCAGGTTGCATGAGTCTCTATGGGTACACACATGTATGGAATTTGGTTTTGGGAGGGATATGACATGTATTTTGTGTGAATGGGGATAAGGTTAGGTCACGATAGGGACAGGCATCATTCATTTGCCACCTTGAACCCTGGAACGGTGAAGTTCTTAAGGGAAGGGCTGGATGTGTAGTGTGGCGGAGGTGTTCTCCGCAGTAGAATTTAGGTACTGTGACATCGCCGCTTAAGAGTCTGACCTGCCTTGTAAAGACCTATTAATCTGTCCACGGGAGAACCGCACCCATCAAGCTGGAAACAGACGTTGGGACTGAGACTGTGAGGGTGAACCCGCTCCAGATGCCTTGGAGGCGGGCCATACCTGAAGATCGGCAGAACGACCGAGAGACTGTGGGGGTGTGGTCACTCCAAAGTGGGGGTGGCCGACACCAAGAGACTGTTAAAGAAAGGCCAGTTAAAGACTGTAAGGGTGAACCCGCTCCAGAATTGGGGGGGACGAAGATACCTGAAGATCGGCAGAATTACCGAGAGACTGTGGGGGTGTGGTCACTCCATAGTGGGGGTGGCCGACACTAAAAGACTGTTAAGACTGTGTATCCTGTGGACGGAGGAGTAGGTTACGGTGAAGGGCAGGTCGGAGGAAAATGGATTAGGGATGTCTAAGTACCTAAAGAACAGTGTACACTACAGTTCTTCCTGAACTTCCACCTAGGATGGGGTTGAGGGGGGGGCAAATATATCTCAACCCGTTCCCCCAATATATTGTCGTATTATATAGTCCGACAACAGGGGGATTGTTGAGGAAGGGTTGAGACGTATGCGTGTATATCCATGCATGCCTGCAAACACGTGCGGGCATGTATGGTATATATATGCATACATTAACCACCGCATCATGGGGTGATGTGCGCAGATGTGCCCAGCATCTGCGCACGTCTGCCCATGGTGATCCCCAGGGGCTCATGGTGGCCCCTGTGGGAAATATGTGGTCCCTGGAAGCTGTGCTCCCTTATAATCCCCCTTATATTAGTATATATGTGTCCCCTTATAGTTAGTATATATTTCCTGTATGACCGTGTATATATTGGCCCTGTATGGCAAGTGGGGACATATGCATGTCCCCTGTATGTGATGCCCCAGATATATGCGAGGGTGTGTGTATATATAGATATGTGTGTATGTATTTGCACACGTGTCTATGTATATACACTTATGTCAGTATGACAGTATGTATGTGGGCTTATTGCTGCCCATTCATACCCCCGGTTCAATTCCAACTGTTATCAACAGAGTTGTTTAGAGTAAAACTTGTGCTGATAGCATGTAGGATAACAGCTGATTAGCATCCAGTCCCCTTTTGTTCAGGCCTAAAGCAATCAGACACTTTGGCACCATTTGTGAGGGGACCTTCTAACCAGAGACATCAAAAACCACACTATGATGTCACATGCCTGAGGAAGGAGGAGGGGGCTGTTTTGGGGCTATAATAACCCAAACCGAACAGAGGCCTGGCCCTTGCAACCAGACTGGATTCAGAGACACATGAGGACTGCTGCCTGAAGGAAGAGAGGCCCATTTGGCCCTGGAGATGGCTGAGTATACGCTGGCATGGCATCGTACCTCCCTTGCAGTGCCAACCATATTCTGTGCCCCTGATATCCTAACCCTTTGTATCCATTAACCCCTGCTGCGCCAGTCCCCTGTTAACCGCCTTCTCCTACTCTGCACACCTTCTCCTACTCTGCCCTGCTGTGTCCCTGGACCCTTGCTGTATACCCTCTTGTAACCCCGTAGGGACAGTATAGAGCTAGGCGGGTGGGTTGTTATACCTGTATGTGTGTATTGTATAGTTAGTTTGTGGGTGGAATTTGGGAACGTGTAGTGTAGTTGTAGTTATTGTATATGTGTAGTGCTGTGTATTGTTAGTGTATTGCGTGCGTAGTGTATTGTAATAAATACTGTGTTACTTGTACCCTTTGTGTAGTGTGTACTTGTTAGCGGTAGTAAGTAAGGCGCATGCAGCTAGCATTAGTGATTAGTGTAAAGCATAGCGAAAGTATTGTGTTGTTATTATATAAAGGTATAAATAGGCGGAGTCATCACCAGGTGGCTCCTCCTATTTAGGAATATTAATTATCGATATTCGCATAATATTGGTGATTAATATTCCCCCTTTACATTTGTTGAGGAAGGGTTGAGACGTATGCGTGTATATCCATGCATGCCTGCAAACACGTGCGGGCATGTATGGTATATATATGCATACATTAACCACCGCATCATGGGGTGATGTGCGCAGATGTGCCCAGCCTCTGCGCACGTCTGCCCATGGTGATCCCCAGGGGCTCATGGTGGCCCCTGTGGGAAATATGTGGTCCCTGGAAGCTGTGCTCCCTTATAATCCCCCTTATATTAGTATATATGTGTCCCCTTATAGTTAGTATATATTTCCTGTATGACCGTGTATATATTGGCCCTGTATGGCAAGTGGGGACATATGCATGTCCCCTGTATGTGATGCCCCAGATATATGCGAGGGTGTGTGTATATATAGATATGTGTGTATGTATTTGCACACGTGTCTATGTATATACACTTATGTCAGTATGACAGTATGTATGTGGGCTTATTGCTGCCCATTCATACCCCCGGTTCAATTCCAACTGTTATCAACAGAGTTGTTTAGAGTAAAACTTGTGCTGATAGCATGTAGGATAACAGCTGATTAGCATCCAGTCCCCTTTTGTTCAGGCCTAAAGCAATCAGACACTTTGGCACCATTTGTGAGGGGACCTTCTAACCAGAGACATCAAAAACCACACTATGATGTCACATGCCTGAGGAAGGAGGAGGGGGCTGTTTTGGGGCTATAATAACCCAAACCGAACAGAGGCCTGGCCCTTGCAACCAGACTGGATTCAGAGACACATGAGGACTGCTGCCTGAAGGAAGAGAGGCCCATTTGGCCCTGGAGATGGCTGAGTATACGCTGGCATGGCATCGTACCTCCCTTGCAGTGCCAACCATATTCTGTGCCCCTGATATCCTAACCCTTTGTATCCATTAACCCCTGCTGCGCCAGTCCCCTGTTAACCGCCTTCTCCTACTCTGCACACCTTCTCCTACTCTGCCCTGCTGTGTCCCTGGACCCTTGCTGTATACCCTCTTGTAACCCCGTAGGGACAGTATAGAGCTAGGCGGGTGGGTTGTTATACCTGTATGTGTGTATTGTATAGTTAGTTTGTGGGTGGAATTTGGGAACGTGTAGTGTAGTTGTAGTTATTGTATATGTGTAGTGCTGTGTATTGTTAGTGTATTGCGTGCGTAGTGTATTGTAATAAATACTGTGTTACTTGTACCCTTTGTGTAGTGTGTACTTGTTAGCGGTAGTAAGTAAGGCGCATGCAGCTAGCATTAGTGATTAGTGTAAAGCATAGCGAAAGTATTGTGTTGTTATTATATAAAGGTATAAATAGGCGGAGTCATCACCAGTTGGCTCCTCCTATTTAGGAATATTAATTATCGATATTCTCATAATATTGGTGATTAATATTCCCCCTTTACACCAATGGACTGTTGCAGTGGTGGCTGACGTGAAGCCTCATTCTCTGCTATGACATGCAGACTAATTCTCTGCTGACATGAAGCCAGATTGTCTGTTACGGGACCTCTCTCCTCTGCCTGTGTGCTGGGCCTAAATATATGCCAATGGACTGTTGCAGTGGTGGCTGACGTGAAGCCTCATTCTCTGCTATGACATGCAGACTAATTCTCTGCTGACATGAAGTCAGATCCTCTGTTACGGGACCTCTCTCCTCTGCCTGGGTGCTGGGCCTAAACTTATGAAAATGGACTCTTACAGTGGTGGGTGACGTGAAGAGTCATTCTCTGCTATGACATGCAGACTAATTCTCTGCTGACATGAAGCCAGATTGTCTGTTACGGGACCTCTCTCCTCTGCCTGGGTGCTGGGCCTAAATTTATGACAATGGACTGTTGCAGTGGTGGGTGACGTGAAGCCTGATTCTCTGCTATGACATGCAGACTGATTCTCTACTGACATGAAGCCAGATTGTCTGTTACGGGACCTCTCTCCTCTGCCTGTGTGCTGGGCCTAAATATATGCCAATGGACTGTTGCAGTGGTGGCTGACGTGAAGCCTCATTCTCTGCTATGACATGCAGACTAATTCTCTGCTGACATGAAGCCAGATTGTCTGTTACGGGACCTCTCTCCTCTGCCTGTGTGCTGGGCCTAAATATATGCCAATGGACTGTTGCAGTGGTGGCTGACGTGAAGCCTCATTCTCTGCTATGACATGCAGACTAATTCTCTGCTGACATGAAGCCAGATTGTCTGTTACGGGACCTCTCTCCTCTGCCTGGGTGCTGGGCCTAAATATATGCCAATGGACTGTTGCAGTGGTGGCTGACGTGAAGCCTGATTCTCTGCTATGACATGAAGACTGATTCTCTGCTGACATGAAGCCAGATTGTCTGTTACGGGACCTCTCTCCTCTGCCTGTGTGCTGGGCCTAAATATATGCCAATGGACTGTTGCAGTGGTTGCTGACGTGAAGCCTCATTCTCTGCTATGACATGCAGACTAATTCTCTGCTGACATGAAGCCAGATTCTCTGTTACGGGACCTCTCTCCTCTGCCTGGGTTCCGGGGCCTAAATATCTGAGAATGGACTGTTCCAGTGGTGGGTGACGGGAAGCCAGATTCTCTGCTATGGGACCTCTCTCCAATTGATTTTGGTTAATTTTTATTTATTTAATTTTTATTTTAATTCATTTCCCTATCCACATTTGTTTTGCAGGGGATTTACCTACATGTTGCTGCCTTTTGCAGCCCTCTAGCCCTTTCCTGGGCTGTTTTACAGCCTTTTTAGTGCCGAAAAGTTCGGGTCCCTATTGACTTCAATGGGGTTCGGGTTCGGGACGAAGTTCG
Source organism: Bufo gargarizans (assembly GCF_014858855.1). NCBI lineage: Eukaryota > Metazoa > Chordata > Amphibia > Anura > Bufonidae > Bufo > Bufo gargarizans. The sequence goes on from NC_058080.1 coordinate 438,971,454, forward strand.
GATCGGGTTCGGATCCCGAACCCGAACATTTCCGGGAAGTTCGGCCGAACTTCTCGAACCCGAACATCCAGGTGTTCGCTCAACTCTACTCACCGTTACTACTTGAACTCTGCTTAACCCAGGAAAGATACACACAAAAACCCCCTTTTAGACTAAATCCTTACTGGTTATCAGTTATAAAGACACATGAAATAATCCAAAATGAAATTGGCCGATTTTGGGATAATAACTATGGCTCAGCAAAAATTCAAGTGGTATGGGATACTTTTAAGGCGTATATGAGGGGATAGATGGTTAGTAATATCGCGAACCTCAGAAAGGAGTACAGAAAAAACAGAAAAATCTAGAAGAACGTGCATCATTGGCGACAGAATCCTTCTATATGAATAGGACGGAGGAGAATAGGGAAAGTATGCAAAGAGCCACTCAAGTATATTCTAACTTCTTATTGGACAAGGCCCAACAGAGCCTTTTCTTTAAAGGGCAAAAATACTTTACGGAGTCAGGGCGACCTGGTAAATTTTTGTCCAGAGTGATCTCAAGCCAACAATCTAAAAAATATATAGATAATGTTCGACTGATTGATGGTAGGATGGTCACTGGACAGGGTCCGGTAGAGAAGGCCTTTGTGGACTATTTCCTGGATTTGTATAAAGCTGAATCTAAGATCACAGATTATAAGATGGACTCTTATCTTGATGGGATCGTTTTCCCAACTATTACTGAGGCGCAAAAGAAAGCACTTGAACTAGAGGTCTCAATTCAGGAACTTGAGGGAGCTATTAAATTATGCTCAGCCAATTCCACTCCTGGTTCAGATGGACTCCCATATGAATTCTATAGTAAATATGGGGACTGTATTCTCCCTAGACTGCTGGAAGTCTTTTCTGAATCAATGGAGGATGGGAAGTTGCCAGATTCAATGATGGAAGCCGTAATAACATTAATTCCAAAAAAAGGCAAGGATCCTGTAGATCTAGAATCTTATAGACCAATCTCACTGCTTAATGCAGATGTAAAGCTTCTTGCGAGGGTTCTGGCTACAAGGCTTTCTAGGGTCATTTCCTCTATTGTCCATCCGGATCAGAATGGCTTTATTCAAAACAAGGGCACACATCATAATTTGCATCGGCTCTTTTCTAATATTCAGGCCCCTGGGGGGACCGCTCGCTCCATCCTGTCATTGGTGCCTCCAAGGCCTTTGACAGGGTGGAGTGGCGCTTCCTCTGGAAGGTTCTGGCAAGGATGGGCTTTGGGGAAAAGTTTATAGGCATTCTCAAGTTATTGTATAGATCTCCAAGGGCAAAATTGAGTCTCAATGGAACCCTGAGTAGTAGTATTGATCTAAATAGAGGCACGCGGCAGGGCTGCCCATTATCCCCCTTGTTATTTGATATTTATATCGAACCCCTTGCGATGGCCATCAGGCAGGACGATCAGGTTAAAGGATTTGGTACGCTAGGAGTGCAAGACCGTATCTCCTTATATGCGGATGATGTTCTTTTTTTTATAGACCATACGGAAATTACTCTTCCTAGGATTATTCAAATGGTTAAAGCATTTGGTGAGGTGTCCGGTCTTCTTATAAACTGGTCTAAGACCAGTTTGATGCCAATAGACCCCCTGCCACAGAAAGAGGTTCTTGTGACACAGTTGGACATTGTTGACACTTTTCAATACTTGGGATTGATTATATCACCCCGGGTTGAAAATTTTGTACAACTTAATTTGATCCCCATAATGGCAAGGATTAGAGCTAAAATAGGGATTTGGCTGAGACTTCCCCTATCCAGAGCTGACCGAGTTTCACTGGTTAAAATGGTGATATTACCACAATTTCTTTATGTGCTTAGGAATACACCTATTTGGATACAAGATAAGTATTTTAAACTCATGGAAAGAATAATTAATGATTTAATATGGGGAAGAAAGCGAGTTCGAATAAAGCTGGAATATTTGTATAAATCAGTGGAGTGCGGGGGTTTAAATCTCCCTTACTTTAAAGGGTATTTTATTGCAGCCCAGCTATTGATGTGCTACGACTCAGAGAACAGCGCACTGCTGGGGAAGTTGGTAAGTAGCCACGCTCACAATAATATATTTACCCTGTTGGAATCCGGGTTGCTGAAGAGCTATGAGCGAGGCTACAGAGAGACTATAAAACTACTCCTGAAAGTGTGGGCTACAACTAGGACATGGTTGAAGGTTAAGGGTTCATTTACATTCACGCCTCTTTGGCATAATATGTATTTACAAAGGCTAGATGATATTGCAGCCGACACATTTTGGCAAAGGAATAAAATTTTGTATATTTCACAGGTAGTTAAGGATAAAGACATTAAACCATTTATAGAGATGACACATAATATAGAAAACCTTTCATGGTTTAGGTATTTTCAATTGCGCTCAGTACTATCTAGTCTGGACGATAAACTGGTGTTGGATATAGATAATTCATCTTTTTTGAATGATTGGGTAGGGGGTACACTGTCTAGAATAAAGATTTCAAATATATATAAGCTACTACTTAAGGCACGGTTTAGTGATACACAGTCACCAGGACAAAGAGCGTGGGAGGTGGATTGTCCGAATCTACAATTAGAAGGGTGGGAGAATATTTTGGGGAACTTAGGTTCACTATCCCAGAACTTCAACCATGTTTTAGTACAATTTTTTATTTGCCACAGATTATATATCACTCCTTTACGGATGAATAAATGTGGACTAAGAGACACGTCTAACTGCCCTAAATGCGACACTTCAGGAGCGGACTATCTTCATATGATCTGGACTTGTCCAGAACTCATAAACTATTGGAATACTATAAATAATTATATCATCTATAAATTAAAAATACGAATCCCTTTTGAACCACAAGTATTCTTGCTTAATGATCTTTCCAAAATAAATAATCATAAGTATCAAAAGTTCCTCCTGAGTAGGATACTGATGTTGGCCAGAGTGTTGGTCAGTCGGACCTGGTTTGCTCGATATACTCCAGATATAAATATATGGATAAATCTAATTGATAAGGTAAAAAAGTATGAGAAAATCATGTATAAACAGAGGGAAGCTGAGGAGAAGTGGACTAAGATATGGGGTGGTTGGAGGACTTGATTAGTTCTGATACATTTTTTCCCCCCTTTTTTTTTTTTTGACGCACCACAGGTAGGGGGAGAGGGGAGGGTCTAGGGAATTGGGGATGGGGGGGAATTGCATCCTTCTTTGTATCGTAATTTTTTGATATATCAACTAATAAAGACAATTAAATGAAAAAAAAAAAAAGAAGTCTTAGAAGTTTAGAAGCAATTCTTAAAATTTTTAAGAAAATTTCCAAAACCCACTTTTTAAGGACTAGTTCAGGTCTGAAGTCACTTTGTGGGGGCTTACAAAGTGGAAACCCCCCATAAATGACCCTATTGTAGAAACTACACCCCTCAAGTTACTCAAAATAGATTTTACAAACTTCGTTAACCCTTTAGGTGTTCCACAAGAATTAAAGGAAAATGGAGATAAAATTTCAAAATTTTATATAAAAAAAATCTTTAACACATTGAGGGTTAACAGCCAAACAAAACTCAATATTTATTACCCTGATTCCGCTGTTTACAGAAACACCCCATATGTGGTTGTAAACTGATGTAAGGGCGCATGGCAGGGTGCAGAAGAAAAGGAGCGCCGCATGGTTTTTGGAAGATTTTGCTGGACTGGTTTTAGATGCCATGTCCCATTTAAAGCCCCCCTGATGGACCCATACAGTAGAAACTCCCAAAAAGTGACCCTATTTTGGAAACTAGGGGATAAGGTGACAGTTTTATTGGTACTATTTTGGGGTACATATGATTTTTAATTGCTCTATGTTACGTTTTTTGTGAGGCAAGGTAACCGAAAAATGGCACAGTTTTTTTTTTTTACAAGATTCATCTGACAGGGTAGATCATAATATGTCTACTTTCTTTGTTTGTTTCAGTTTTACATAATAAAGCATTTTTAAAAAATAAATTATGTTTTTGTGTTTTCCATTTTCTGAAATTTCTTTTATTTATTTTTTTCTGCCGATCGTCTTGTGCAGGGGCTCATTTTTTGCAGAAAGAGTTGAGGTTTTTACTGGTACCATTTTTGGGTACATAGAATTTTTTGATCATTCATTATTACACTTCATGGGGCAAGGTGACCCAAAAATGTGTTTTGGAACAGTGTTTATTTATTTATTTTTACAGCGTTGATCTGAGGGGTTAGGTCATGTGAAATTTTTATAGGGCAGATCATTACGGATGTATACTTTTTCTTATTTATTTAAGATTTACACAATAATAGCACTTCTGAAACCAAAAAAAGGATGTTTTAGTGTCTCCATAGTCTGAGAGCCATAGCATTTTTTTTGGGGGGGGGCGATTGTCTTAAATAGGGTATAATTTTTTGTGGGATGAGGTGATTGATTGGCACTATTTTGGGGGTCATAAGCCTTTTTGATCGCTTTGCTGTTGCACTTTTTTTGTGATGTAAGGTGACAAAAATGGCATTTTTGGCACAGTTTTACATTTTTTTTTACGGTGTTCACCTTAAGGGTTAGGTCATGTGATATTTTTATCGAGCAGGTTATTATGGATGCGGCGATACCTATTATGTACACTTTTTTTTTGTTTTATTTCACTTTAACACAAAAATAGCATATTTGAAATAAAAAAAATTATGTTTCAGTGTCTCAATGTTCTAAGAACTATATATATATATATTTTTTAAACAATTTTATTATTTAGGGTCTCATTATTTGCGGGATGAGGTGACGGTTTTATTGGTACCATTTTGTTTAATATACACCCTTTTGATTGCTTGGTGTTGCTTTTTTGTGATGTAAAGTGACAAAAATGGCTTTTATTACACAGTTGTTTTTTTATGGTGTTTATCAGACGGGGTCTATCATGTGATATATTTATAGAGATGGTCGTTACGGACGCGGTGATACCTAATATGTGTATTTTATTTTTTCATTTTTTATAGGAAAAGGCAATTATTATTTTTTTTATTTACATATTTATCATTTTTTTTACTTTTATTATTTTCACTTTTTTTTTTTATCAAATCCCTCTTGGATCTTGAAGATCCAGTGGGGCTGATGGCTGTACTATACTTTGCAATTCTCTTGCATTGCAAAGTATAATACTATCAGATGTCCTGTAAGTGGCAACACCGGACGCTTTTGCAAAGCGCCTGGTTGCCATGGCAACCATCGGGCGCTGCCATTGCAACGCAACAGCCCCGATGGTTGAGAGATGGATCCCCCTCCCTCTATTAACCCCATGGATGGTAATCTAAGGAGTTACAGCAGAGTGTAAGCATAGAGCTGACACTCGCTGCTGATAGCGGCGGCTCAGGAATGAAGCCGCCGCCATCAAACACAGCAGGGTGGACCGCACCGCATCAGGGAAAGTGGGCAGGGGGCAGCGCTGGAAAGGGGGAGGGAGGAGGTACGGCCAGCATTGAGGGGGCACAAATGGGGGCAGGATGAATGTATGGGGCGGGGAGGGTGTGGACCTCATCAGGGGCAGGCTGCATTAACCACCTCCGGACCGCCTAACGCAGATGTGCGGTCCGGAGGTGGCAGCGCTGCGCAGAGTCACGCATATACGCGTCATCTCGCGAGACGCGAGATGACGCGAATATGCGCCCGCGCATGCGCAGTTCGCGCCGGCATTTCGTTCAGGACTATTTCGTCAGCAACCTGCCAGCCGTGATCATTGGCTGGCAGGTTGCTGATTTTTAAAAAATCCAATCAGAGAGCCGAATAACAGATCATATTTGTAAATATGATCTGTTATATGGCTGCCTGCTCCTCTGCTGGTTCTTTTCGTCGGTTGGATCCAGCAGAGGAGCAGGCTTCACAGTGAGTAGCACCAACACTACACTTTAGCCCCAGATCACCCCCCTGAACCCCAATTAACCCTTTGATCACCCCTTTGATCGCCCCTGTCAATCACAAGTGAAAAGAAAAAAGTGATCAGTGCAAACTGTCACTTTTTTTTTTCACTGGTATTGACCGTTAGGTTTCAGTATAGTTTAGGCCCCTTGGTTAGGTAGTTTAGGGATCGGTTAGCGCCCAGCCCACCGCACCGCAGTCCGTTATTCGCTGATTAGCGTATCGCTAATCAGCATTTGTACTTTTATAGTATCTGGAAGTGATCAAAACTGATCACGGTCAGATCTATAATTGTACTAGTGTCACTTTAGTTCTCCCTCCACCCAAAATGCAGTGTTTGCCCGATCAGGCCTGATCGCTCGCCCACACGTGCGTTCGCCCACACCCGCCCCACCGCAGTGACAAAAAAAAATATTTTTTTTGATCGCTGCACATTCAATTTACACGCACTGCGGCGATAAAAAAATCAGTTTTGATATTTTTTATCAACCGCAGCGGCCTCCGGTACTTCGCTAGGCTCCCCTTTGTAAGACAGGCTTGCTTTTTTTTCTTGGGTAGTCTCAGGGAATACCCCTAAATTTAGTTGCCCACATGTCTAACAGGGGGTATTCCTCTGAAGAGGCCTACAGGCTTCTGACCCAGTCGGATGAGGAGTGGGAACCCTCATCTGATGAATCCAGCGGGTCAGAATACGAACCTGTAGAAAGCAGTGGCTCTCTGACCCAAAGTTCGGACGAGGAGGCTGAGGTCCCTGATACCACCAGGCGTACCTGGCCCCGTGTCGCTAGACCGCAGGTTGTGCAGGATCCGCTTCAAGAGCAGCAGAGTGGGGCTGGTGCTGTCGGATTACGTGGTGAGGCATACACCAGCAGCCCAGCCCTTCCTGGACCTAGTACCAGCACTGCCGTACAACCTGGTGAAGTAGCGAGCACCAGAAGGGCAGTTGAAGCTGGTACGGTGGCACGTGCATTAGTGACCCCGTCGCAGCCACCGCAAAGACATGCCCGTAGAGCCCCTAGAATCCCAGAGGTGCTGGCAAACCCTGATTGGCAGTAACCTACTTCAGCCGCACCTGTAGTTTTCCCTTTCACCGCCCAGTCTGGAGTTCGGGTTGAGACAGCTCAGATCGGTTCGGCCCTGGGATTTTTTGAGCTGTTCTTGACTGCGGAGCTTTTAGACTTAGTTGTGGCAGAAACAAATCGTTATGCCACACAATTTATAACCGCTAACCCGGGAAGCTATTATGCCCAGCCTTTCCGGTGGAAACCAGTCCAAGTTTCCGAAATTAAAACTTTTCTAAGCCTCCTCCTCAACATGGGCCTGACAAAAAAAGCATGAATTGCGGTCATATTGGTCCACGAACCCGATTCATCACATGCCCATGTTCTCTGCTGCTATGTCCAGGACACGATTTGAGGTCATCCTGCATTTCCTGCACTTTAGTGACAACACCGCCTCCCGTCCCAGGGGCCACCCTGCTTTTGACCGGCTCCACAAAATTCGGCCCCTCATAGACCATTTCAACATGAAATTTGCAGATATTTATACCCCAGAGCAAAACATCTGCATAGACGAGTCCCTAATACATTTTACCGGGCGCCTTGGCTTCAAACAATACATCCCAAGCAAGCGCGCCCGGTATGGGGTCAAATTGTATAAGCTCTGTGAAAGGGCCACAGGCTATACCCACAAATTTCGTGTCTATGAGGGAAAAGATCAGACCCTGGAGCCGGTCGGTTGCCCTGACTACCTGGGGAGCAGTGGGAAGACAGTTTGGGACTTGGTGTCACCCTTATTCGGCAAGGGGTACCATCTTTATGTGGACAATTTTTACACAAGTGTGGCCCTCTTTAGGCATTTGTTTCTAGAACGGATTGGCGCCTGTGGTACCGCGCGAACTAGTCGCGCGGGCTTCCTCCAATGGCTCGTTAGCACCCGTCTTGCAAGGGGGCAGAGGGCCGCACTGTGTAACGAAGAACTGCTCGCGGTGAAATGGAGAGACAAGCGTGACGTTTACATGCTCTCCTCCATTCACGCAGACACGACAATACAAATTGAGCGAGCAACCCGTGTCATTGAAAAGCCCCTCTCAGTCCACGACTATAACCTCCACATGGGAGGGGTGGACTTCAATGACCAGATGTTGTCTCCGTATTTAGTTTCCCGCAGAACCAGACGCTGGTATAAGAAGGTGTCTGTATATTTAATTCAATTGGCTCTGTACAATAGTTTTGTTCTCTACAGTAAGGCTGGGAGAACTGGATCCTTCCTCAAATTTCAGGAAGAGATCATCGAGAACCTCCTGTACCCAGGAGGTTCCGTGGCCCCATCCACCAGTGTAGTTAGCCGTCTACACGAGCGACATTTCCCCAATGTCGTTCCTGGTACCTCAACCCAACCGTCACCCCGAAAAAGATGTCGTGTCTGTAGCAGAAGTGGAATAAGGCGTGACACCCGCTATTTCTGTCCTGACTGTCCTGACCACCCTGCCCTATGCTTTGGAGAGTGTTTCCGGAAGTACCACTCACAGGTACACTATTAGCATAGGGATCATCTCACCAGGATAGGCACACAGGGCTATTAGGGCCCATTCACTCACTGCTGCTGCAAACGTCTCCTTTCACATGGGACAAAGTGCATAACGCACTTCACCACATCTTTGGGCGATTTGCGCTTTGCACATTGACCCATGGGGAAGGAGAGGTTTGTTCTATAAAGGTAAAAAAAAAAAAAAAAACACACCAGTAAGCAAACACGTTAATGTTCAGTTCAAAAAGTTAAAGTTACATGTTCTGTTGCAAAGTTAATAAAATTATTGCGTTGCGGCCTGGTTTTTTCTTTTTTTTTTTTTTGTCTTTTTACCTTCCAGGTGGACCAACCGATCGACCAGCTGCAGCACCGATGTGCATTCTGACAGAAGCATTGCGCTGCTGTCAGATTACACGCAAGTCGGTGTATGCGGCGCTGCAAGACGGGATTTTCTCCTCTGCAGTAACAGATATGTTTGCCGAGGCATACGAGCTGAGGAGGAGGCGGCGTTCCTATGCTTTGGCAAACACTTTGCATATATATATAAAAAATAAAAAAATAAAAAAAAAATCCCGGCAATGATTTATTCATCCACATCGATTGATGCGAATGGAGAAATCTGGTTTGCCAGGGCATACGAGCTAAGTGGGTATGGATGTAGGGCGGAGCTCCTATGTCCTGGCAGACGCCTTTCCCCTCCATTTTTTTTTTTTGGCAGAGATTTTTTTCATCCACATTGATCAATGCGAATGAAGAAATCTGTGCCGTTCATTTTTTTCTTTCAGCCCAGAGGCTGAACGGAAAAAAAAATCTCATTACCTGTATGCTCAATATAAGGAGAATAGCAGAAACTCCTAATGCTGGCCATACATGTAATGATTGCGGAGACCCTCAAATGCCAGGGCAGTACAAACACCTCACAACTGACCCCATTTTGGAAAGAAGACACCCCAAGGTATTTGCTGAGGGGCATATTGAGTCCATGAAAGATTTAAATTTTTGTCCTAAGTTAGCGGAAAGTGAGACTTTGTGAGAAAAAAAATAAAAATAAATCAATTTCCGCTAACTTTTGCGAAAAAAATAAATAAATTCTATGAACTTGCCAGGCCCCTCATTGGATACCTTGGGGTGTCTTCTTTCCAAAGTGGGGTCACATGTGGGGTATTTATACTGCCCTGGCTTTTTAGGGGCCCTAAAGCGTGAGAAGAAGTCTGGGATCCAAATGTCTAAAAATGCCCTCCTAAAAGGAATTTGGGCACCTTTGCGCATCTAGGCTGCAAAAAAGTGTGACACATCTGGTATCGCCGTACTCCGGAGAAGTTGGGGAATGTGTTTTGGGGTGTCATTTTACATATACCCATGCTGGGTGAGATAAATATCTTGGTCAAATGCCAACTTTGTATAAAAAAATGGGAAAAGTTGTCTTTTGCCAAGATATTTCTCTCACCCAGCATAGGTATATGTAAAATGACACCCCAAAACACATTCCCCAACTTCTCCTGAGTACGGCGATACCAGATGTGTGACTTTTTTTTGCTGCCAAGGTGGGCAAAGGGGCACATATTCCAAAGTGCACCTTTCGGATTTCACCGGTCATTTTTTACACATTTTGATTGCAAAGTTCTTCTCACACATTTGGACCCCTAAATTGCCAGGGCAGTATAACTACCCCACAAGTGACCCCATTTTGGAAAGAAGACACCCCAAGGTATTCTGTGAGGGGCATGGTGAGTTCCTAGATTTTTTTATTTTTTGTCGCAAGTTGGAATATGAGACTTTGTAAGAAAAAATAAAAATAAAAAATCATCATCATTTTCCGCTAACTTGTGACAAAAAATAAAAAGTTCTATGAACTCACTATGCCCATCAGCGAATACCTTAGGGTGTCTACTTTCCGAAATGGGGTCATTTGTGGGGTTTTTCTACTGTCTGGGCATTGTAGAACCTCAGGAAACATGACAGGTGCTCAGAAAATCAGAGCTGTTTCAAAAAGCGGAAATTCACATTTTTGTACCATAGTTTGTAAACGCTATAACTTTTACCCAAACCATTTTTTTTTTGCCCAAACATTTTTTTTTATCAAAGACATGTAGAACATTAAATTTGGCGAAAAATTTATATATGGATGTCGCTTTTTTTGCAAAATTTTACAGCTGAAAGTGAAAAATGTCATTTTTTTGCAAAAAAATCGTTACATTTTGATTAATAACAAAAAAAGTAAAAATGACAGCAGCAATAAAATACCACCAAATGAAAGCTCCATTAGTGAGAAGAAAAGGAGCTAAAATTCATTTGGGTGGTAAGTTGCATGACCGAGCGATAAACGATGAAAGTAGTGTAGTGCCGAAGTGTAAAAAGTGGCCTGGTAATGAAGGGGGTTTCAGCTAGCGGGGCTGAAGTGGTTAATATGGATGGGGCGGGGGGAACTGCATCAGGGGCAGGCGGGGTTGGAGGCGCACGGGAAGGGGGCACGAGGACACTACCTGATTTCAGGCTCTGATCTACAGAGCGCAGATCAGAGCCTGGAACAGGCATTTTTTCACTGCCGCGATCCGATTGGTTAGTCTGCACAGACTAACCAATCGGATCGATTGCCGGCAAGGGACCGCTCTGATTGTTCCCTTGCCGGCATTACTGCATTGTTTGCTGTCCGTGACAGCAGCAGTGCAGGGGCAGAAGCTTTAATCCAAGCGTTTTGCAGCGCTTAGATTAAAGAGCTGCCTGACGTCTATACACGTGCTAGCTGCACGGGGCATGTGCAAATAGCACATATATAGACAGATTGCAGTCGGGAAGGGGTAATTACACAGCTTTATATACCACAAATTCCCAGAGATATCTCCAATTCCCTCCATATAATCTTCTTATACTGTCCCTATCACAGTATATCAGTGGGTTATGTCTGCTAGTTCTGCACAGGCTCTTCCCTGCCTGCCGCCCCTCTGATTGGCTGATCCAGGCTGTCTGTCAGCTTCTGAGCTAATCAGGGCAAGCACTCCTCACACTTCCTCCCAGTGTCATAGTTACATATTCATTATGGAAAAAAACATGAAGGGGGAAGGATGTAAATTCAATGCTCTAACACATATTTTGGAGAAGGAATTGTGAGTTTTAGCTGCAAAAAATGATTAAATATATTGAGAAATATTTCTAGAATTGCATAAAGCTCTGTAACATGGATCACACATTGTTTTATTATACACAGATTTTATATTACAGCTGTTAAAAGATTTTAAAAGACAATTTTGACATAAGAAAAAGTGACAGGTATCCCAACTGAGAGGGAATTTTCTACATTATGAAATTATGTATTTCTCCAGTCTTTTTAGGAAAATGTTTTAGACATTAATAAACAGATTTACTGAGTTTATATTGATTTCTCCCCAACAGTATGTTTCAGGAGTGTTAAGCTCTGAGGAGCAAATTAAAGAGAATAATATAAAAGCTATCTCAAAACTATTTTTTTTTTGGGGAAGAAAGGCTATAGCACTGAAATGGATTTTAAGGGAACCCCCTTCTAAGTTCTTTTGGATTCAATACTCTAATAAAGCTATCAAATTGTATGTATAAAATACAATAAATTGCAATATTTCAAAAGAGAATGTAGAGTCTGGATCAAAGGTACAATTTTGACTGAACAAAGAAATGCATTAAGAAAATCTTTTCACCTCATCTGTGTTGACTGCTGGTTTAAGGGGGCGATGTGTGGGGGTGGGTCAATAGTAGTAATATTACTATACTGTATTTTGGTATTGTATGAGTTTGAAAGTGTCATGGCTGTTTGAGGTGTACACTATATATATATATATATATATATATATATATATATATTTTATTTTTTTTGTCATATTTGTACACGAAGGCCAAATCTGTTTTAGAATTTTTGGAACCCCACCTATTATTGATATAGATACTTGTGGCATATGAGCAGCATTGCACACCTTAACAGCGTTCTTCTTGCTGTTTTACTGTCTGATATAATCAGCTTGTATTCTGCCAGACGTTAGTGTGCTATAATATTTCACCATTGGAAGATAGTGGATGTCTATTGAAGCACCATGTTCTGCAATAAAAATAATTTTTAAAATGCTTTTTTTTTTATATACCAAACATATAGATCTGCTGGAGAACATTGAAAAAGTCTGGTGCCCTTAGTGAGAATTTTGGATCCCTAATCCCCACTTATAACTTATGTTTACTTATATATAGGGCATATATCTATTGTGAAACTGCATAGCACCATAAAATAATATTTTTTTCCTAAATATTTTAAAGGTATAAAATACATAATTAAGGAAATCTTAGTAAGCAATAACGGATTGCACATGTTTTAAATCCAGTATAAATCATTTAAATTCTAGCTAAAGGAATACTGTCTTGACATTTTTAAATAATATATAGCACCTGAGATGAAAGAATTTCAAACATGCTTCACAGCACACTACACTGAGCAGCCTATGACAGATCAAGTCAATAGAACGCTCAGCGAGGGAATCAATGTGATTCTCAGTGTCCCTGCTAGAAATGTTATTTAAAATTGATAAAAAGCTTTCTGACCGATTTCTACGATTTTAGGTTAGTATCACATTTGTAACATCATGTTTTGACTTTACAACTGACTTAATGGCGACATTGCAGTTGAAGTGGAATGCTAACATTTAAGCTTGCATGGTAAAAGATGACATTGCCTAATTAGTCTTTACTATGGGATTTTTTTTATAAAAAGGCAGGAAACTAAGGCTCTCTAGGCAATAAATACTTCAAATGTAAAATAAATGTAAATCAATTTAAACTTAATAAATAAAAAAAAGTCTGCAAACACCATGCATAAATTGATCAACCAAATGATAATAGGTTTGTGTTAAAACCAAAAAATAAATATATAAAATAACAGCAAATAAATAGCTGCCAAAAACCAGTTCAGGTGATTGCTTAAGGTAAAATCAGCTGCGGGACCTGCAGCAATAAACATTCATATAGTTACCAAAGACAGATCTGTCACATATAGGAAAAGCCTTAAAAAAGGAAATGTTCAAATCAGCTGTCAAAAAAACATAAAATGTGTTTGGCTGAATGTTATATCTGATGTGTCGTTAGTTCACCTAAGTTCTGGTACAGGACTTTTGATGTTAATAGTTCCGAATGTCCAATCCCAAAAAGTTTGTAAGATAGAAAATAAACACAATCCTACTACTAGAGCAAGTTAGTTGAATCATTGCAGAGTTCCCAGCAGTGATGTCATTCCCCGGCAGGCACTGAGGGTAAAATTAAACTTTGCACATGTGTTGTGGAGATATGGTAGTTGGCTATATCTTGTAGTTCCACAACCCATAGCGTTTGATCAGTGGTACATCCTCAATTGGATTGTATAAGTTATTTGAATGTCCTATTGGAAAACCATGTGTTCCTTCCAGGTGGGCTGTGGAGACGGGTAATATATGTGCAAAATAGTTCCATGGGCAATAAGGGTTTCGGGGCTCCTAGCCCTCTGTTTGGTAGCCAAAAGAAATTGGAAAAAATATCTCCCATGTGTGCTTTTAAACCATATTCAAGTATTGTAGTTTCAGCTAGCATGAAAACATGAACTGGATAATCTAGATAAAATACTAAGGAGGAGATTCTAAATGACATTATATGATAAAGTATGACCAAATCTGGACACAATAAAAGTAAATAAGCAGTTGAAAAGTATATATCTCATTTAAAGGAGAGGAAGCATTTTCAATTTAACAGGGACATTTCAAAGATGATAGGGTTTTTGATTATAGTGCTAAATCCGCAGTAGTACTAGAAGTGGATTGCATTGTGAGACAGAGCATCTCTAGATAGAGGAAGATGGGCTGGCACATATTCAGAATGTAGACAGACTCAGGGAAGAAGGGACAGTATTTTTTTTTTTTTTTTTTTTTTTTGGAAAGTTCCCCCCAACCTCAGATTGCAAACTCCAAGATCACAATTGAGTACAACTACAGTGATGAATTTCAAATCAATATGTCTACCCATACCCTCACCCTTACAGAAATGAGTGCAATTAAAAAGGGGTTGTCGTTTGTCCCCCTTAGGAATTATGACCCCTTTATATGGGTTAAGGACTTGAATGTGTTTGCCAGTAAGTTAAAATAGAAGACTTTTTCACCATTAACAACACACGTAAATATCAGGAGTTAAGAGTCAATCTTGAGGGGGCGGAGCTAGCAACTGCACAGCATGGATGCTTGAGGCTGCAGCTCCGTGATAGATATCACCATCGATCATGATAAAAATCGGAGGTCCCAGAACTGGAGACCAAGCCATGCAAGACAGGGGAGCTCCCACCACCGGGGAGATGGATACATTTATCAAGAAAGCAGCGGCGCTGCATGTATCCAGGGAACCCTAGATGGCGCCGACCCCGACTTGCACCCCGCGCTCTAAACACTCAGAGCTGCTGGATCAAGCTGCTGGAGGGGAAGAAGACACAGATAGCCTCCCTATCTTAAAAACCTTCCTAAAAGAGATACTATCCTCCTCCCTGGCTTCTGCCCTGGAACCCTTAAGCTCTGACCTAGCTGCTATTAAGCAGGAAATATCGCAAGTGGGTGGCAGAGTGGAAATGCTGGAAAACACACAGGAAGCCATCATACGACACCAAACAGAGGTGTCCCAACGTTTCCAGTCTATACAGCACAAGATAAACTGCCTCTACAATTCCCTGGAGGATCAGGAAAATAGAGGTAGGTGCAATAACTTGTGATTCTGCGGTGTCCCCGAATCAGTGGACACAGGAGATATCCCAAGCACTGTGGTGCAAATATGCATGTCCCTACTAGGCCCAGAAACAGCCCATGAGGTTATTTTAGAAAGGGCCCACCGAGCTCTAAGGCCTAAACCTGCTGCCTCAGACCCACCAAGGGACATTTAAAGAGGCTGTTATTTTCAAAGTCCGTCAATCTGGCAAAGTGTCCTGGGACGAACACGACATCCAAATCTTTCAAGATCTAGCCCAATCCACCGTGGACAAAAGAGCTCTGAGACCACTGACAAATTGGCTCAGAGATCACAGGATCCCTTACAGATGGTCCTTTCCATTTGGCTTGTCATTTATATATGAAGGACGCAGACTCTCCTTATCCAACTATGCTGATCTGGACTCAATTTACGACCATCTCCAGATAGAACCCCTCAAGATTGAAAATTGGGACCCCATTCAGGACTTGTCCAACCTCCCTGAAGTACGCCATCCAGGCATCTGGGAACGCCAACGCACCCCCAAGCGTCAAAAGAGCCTTAAGAACCCTAGAAGAACAACACCTAGAAGACTCCCTATGGATAATTGAAAATATCCTCACATGGTCTCTCTTATGTCCGCCAGATCTTTAGCCATCTGGTGATTACTAATGTTTTTTTCTCTCCCCCAAGTCCATTCTAGGCACCCACGTGTCTATAGTCCAAATAGTAATGTTGTTACTGTTCTCTACCAGTTATAATGTTATTCCTTATGTTTTAGGATGTATTTGGATTTTCAGATCTGCTAACTCCCCCCAGGGGGAAAAAGCACTCTATGTCTGTCTGGGCTATGTGAAGGGTGACGAATCAGTGCCTCTTGTGGTGAGAGGCGACAGGTAGCATCACTCAATTCATAACATATCATGGCTGATTTACGAATTACCTCATATAATGTAAAAGGCTTTAATGCCCCATCCAAGCGTTGCCAAATCTTCTCCGAAAAAGAAAGGGCTGCTCCGTTGTTCTCCTTCAAGAGACACATTTTAGATTCAACCACTGCCCAAACCTCTCCCACTCCTATTTCTCCACCTGGTATCATTGCGGGACTAACTCATCCGCTTCTAGAGGGGTCAGCGTGGGCTTCAGTAAAAATACCCCATTCATTTACTTGGATCATATCCAAGATCCTGAGGGCAGGTTCATAATTATAAAAGGTAACATTGCGAACCAAATATACACATTTATGAATGTATACGCTCCAAACGTCAACCAAGCTTCCTTGCTCCATAAAATTCTCCAGACGATTGACCACTTCAGAGAAGGAGTGACCGTAATGGGAGGTGACTTCAACCTCACATTGATCCCTCCAGTAGACTCATCTTCCAAAAAATCTGCTATCTCAAACAAGGCTCTAAGCAAATTGAGAAAATCTCTCCATGACTAACGCTTGGTTGACATCTGGAGAACCTTAAATCCTAGCACTAAGGACTATACATTTTATTCCAACGCGCACGTCTCATACCAGCGCCTGGACTATCTATTGGTTTCTTCCGAACACATTCAGTTGTGTTCCAAGGCCCAAATTGGTTCTATCAGCCTGTCCGACCATGCCCCTGTCTGGGTCTTTTGTCACCCCCAACAGACCTATGAGAACGTTTAACTGGAAACTAAACGAACAACTGATCCAAACCCCAGAAAATAAACAGAAGGTCCTTAAATGGTTGAGAGATTTTTTCTCATCCAACAACACCCCTGATATCCACCCCACACCCTATTGGACACCCATAAGGCTTATCTACGAGGTCAACTTATAAGCTTAGGCTCTTATACCAAAAAATAAGACTTGCCCGTATTGACTCCCTTCTGAAAGACATCAGGGATATAGAGACCCTACATAAAAGGTCCCTTCTAGACTCCCATTTAACAAAACATGCGCTTCTTAGAGCTGACCTAAAAAGCCTGTTAAACACACAATCTGCTAAATACTTCCTACAAGCACAGTATAAATACTTCGCCCATGGAGACAAGGTGTCCAAATTTATGATGTCTAGAATCAAAAAAAGAAAGGCCCAAAACTTAATTCGCAAAATTCGCAGTGATGAAGGTAATATGCTCACTAATACACAAGAAATATCCCAAAGGCTTATGACATTCTATCGTTCCCTATATAACCTACCTCTCCAGAAAGAAGATATTTTGAGCTCCACACACCAAGATTTGATAGACCTTTTCCTCTGAACTATTAAATTACCCCAAATTAATGAAACCCATAAAAATGCCCTAAGCTCACTAGTGATGAATTACTCCTAGCCATCAAACAACTCCCTAAAGGAAAGGCCCCTGGCCCGAATGGATTCCCGGCTCTATATTACCGCTCCTTTAACTCCGTCCTTCTTCCCTATTTGCTTAATGTTTGCAATCAAACCTTGCAGGGTGACCCTCTCTCCCAAGAGATGGCAAAAGCCAATATTACTATCATCCCCAAAGAAGGAAAAGACCCAACTGAGTGTGGTAACTACCGCCCTATATCTCTACTAAATATTGACCTAAAACTATTAGCTAAACTACTGGCAAATCGCCTAGCCCCCCTCCTACCCCAACTTATCCATAGAGACCAAACAGGTTTTATTAAAGGTAGGGAGGGAAATTATAACACAGCCAGGGTATTAAACATCCTGCTCCAAACCTCGAAACACCACCTCCCTTTAGTCCTGGTCAGCACCGACGCCGAAAAAGCATTCGACTGAGTTCATTGGAATTTCATGTACAGCACTCTGAAGCAGTTTGGAATTACAGCTGCCTTTATATGCGCTATCCAAGCTATGTACACTAATGCCTCGGCGTCGGTGCTGATTAATGACACTACCTCACAACCTTTTTCTATAAGAAATGGGACAAGACAGGGCTGGCCTCTCTCCCCCTTGATCTTCGTTTTGATAATAGAACCACTCCTTGTTCTCATACGATCAGAGAACGATATAAAAGGCCTTAAACTAGGAGATCAAGACCATAAAGTAGCAGCTTTTGCTGATGACCTCCTGATAATGTCCTCCAACCCTGAAACCTCTCTCCAGCTTATTTTCTCTATTTTGGAGAAATTTAACCTCCTCTCCAACTTTAAAATAAACATGAAAAAAGCCCACATTCTTAGCTTGGGGCTCAGTCAGAGACTCAGATCTAAACTAATCCTCTCCTCTTCTTTCAATTGGGATTCACCCTACATAACATACTTAGGAGTTAAAATTTGCCCTGATCCCCCATCCCTATTTAAACTTAATTATCTCCCTCTACTTAGTGCAATCAAAAATCAATTAAAAGCTCTTAACCCCCCTTTACTGTCATGGTTTTGTCATAAAAATACGGTCATGTCACTTGTCCTACCCAGACTAAACTACCTCCTACAGGTCCTTCCCATTCCAATACCCAACTCCTTTTTTCAATCCCTGGAGAAATCCATCCGCTCCTTCATATGGAATGGCAAAAAAGCAAGAATTAATATTAATACTTTACAGAGACCAAGAACTCAGGGTGGTATAGGCCTTCCAAACCCCCTATTATATAATAAAACCATACTTCTTTCCAGAGTCTTGGACTGGCTTAGATGCCCTGAACAGAAGTCATGGGTTGGTATGGAGACCCCAGAATATCTCTCGACCCTTAGAGGCCTCTTAGTGGATCCTAACCATAATAACTTTATAGCCTTTAAATACAACCCTTTGGTGACAGCCACTCTTGGGGCCTGGAGATGGTTCCAAAACTCAAAGTGGGGTTTTCCTTCTCCCTCTCCCCTGGCTCAGATCAGAGATGTGGTAAGTTTAGCTCCTCTAGAACTCAGACAAAGTGTCCCCAAAGTTCTACGTACCTCTGAAGTACCTATCCTTACCTTATTCTCGAAGAGCGGGAAGGAAATAGTGGATCAGGACTCACTCACCTCCTCCCTCCCTGAGATCAAGTCCCAGCCTCACATGCTCTCTTTTCTGATTTCCTATATCCAAAGGCTGTCCGGGCATGCTGGGAGTTGTAGTTTTGCAACAGCTGGAGGCACACTGGTTGGGAAACACTGTCCTATATCAACAAAAATATCCCTCTAAGCCCTCTCCTCAGACCTCTCACCTGGTTTGAAAGCATTATTTACAACCACTCTCCCCAGAGGAAACCTATATCCTCACTATATAGATATCTTAGTACGACCATTACACCTCCCAAACCCTCTTTCACAAGCCAGTGGGAAAAAGATTTGGGAACCCATTTCTCACCTGAGGATCAGCTCATACTTTTTAAAACACCACACACATCCTCAAGATGTAACAGAATCCAGGAAAATGGATATAAAGTGCTAACAAGATGGTATAAGACACCAGATAGTACCTACTGTTATAATAATAATGGATCAGATGTCTTTTGGAGATGCGGCAAGGGTCGAGGTACAATGTTTCATATCTGGTGGGCTTGCCCTATTATCCTTAAATGGTGGGATAACATCTATAAAAAAAAGTTATGAAATCTGCAATTCAAATATCACCCCCTCGCCATTGATGGCTCTTTTGGGTCTGTCCCATGACCACAAAACAAAAATTCCCCCCCTCTTTAGGAACCTAATTGTAACCGCCCGACTCCTAATCCCTACACATTGGTTGTCATCAGATCTTCCCTCCTTAGACCATTGGTTTAATAAGGTTAATTCTATTTATAGATTTGATGAGATAGCGGCTTGGGAAAACAGATCCCACCAAAAATTTTGGATTCTTTGGGAAAACTGGAGATCCTTTAGAGCAGTGATGGCTAACCTTGGCACTCCAGCTGTGGTAAAACTACAACTCCCAAGATGCCCCCCTTGCTTGGCTGCTCTCAGAACTCTGTAGAAATAAATGGAGCATGCTGGGAGTCGTAGTTTCACCACAGCTGGAGTGCCAAGGTTAGCCATCACTGCTTTAGAGGCTATCACTAGCAAAGTCATCCATGCTGTTCTGCTGTACTGGTATGATAATATCTATAATCCATTTTCCAGAGCCCAGATAAAAAAGTCTACAGGACAAGAGTCTACATAATATACATCCTTAATGTTGTTATGCAGTTTTGTGATTATTATTTGTTACCAAAGCAACTCTTTTTATAACTGGAGTTTACTCTTTTATTGAATTGTTACAAGTGTAGCAGATATATATTTTTCAATAAAGCTTTTAAAAATAAATAAATGAGTCAATATTGAGGATCTACCTGATTTACAAACACTGGTGGATCTGTTTGAAGAGGGTCAAGTGGGTGAGGGCAATACCCTCCATTAAATGACAACGCACCTATTAATACGTTCTTGATGGTGGTTAGACAGAAGTCTTAAACAGTCTTAATTATTCTACCAGGAATTTTGATCGAATTTAGAAGAACATAAATAACCATTGGTAATATACACATTATAATAAGTTCAATCCTATCAGCCATTTATAAGGAAAATACAACACAATTGAAGCTCCACAGTGTAGGGGCTTCACTGATATTCTAGGGTTCAAAACCAAAGGGCCCACTGAGAGGGGGAATATACTTAATAAAATATAACTTTTAATTTAATGTGCAGATGAAACACACAACTAGGATGCATCATCATAACAAACATAAAAAAGAGGGTCCATACCAGGTACCCCAATGCTGGTAGAAAAGAGAGGAAATCTTCTCCATACTATTATCCCTGAGCGCCACTCCATTCTCCTGCTATGCCCTCCGGTATCTTTGCTCACTAAGGTATAGTAGGCGGAGATTTCAGTAACTAAGTTATGGAAGGTGGAGTCTGCCCTTGTTCTGCTGTAGCGCTGGTCAATCACATTGCAGAGCTCACAGCCTGGGAGAAAATAACCTCCCAGGCTGTGAACTCTGCGCTGCGATTGGCCAGCGCTACAGCAGAACAAGGGCAGACTCCGCCTACCATAACTTTGTGACCGAAGATACCGGAGGGCATAGCGGGAGAACGGAGCGGCGCCCAGAGATAATAGTAAGTGCAGTGAGATCCCCGGGAACCGCTCTATATGTCTGTATACTTAGTTCACATTGTCATAATCAGTGAAAGGTCCTCTTTAAGTATATTCCCCCTCTCAGTGGGCCCTTTGGTGCAGCCATTGATAAGACAAGTCTTTTTCATATAGCTGGTTTTCCTCTAATTTTACAGAGTAAATGCATAACATTGAATTCAATTATATCAGAAACTTAAAGTTAAAGGTATTTTTAACCTCTTAGAGTGATATTTTTTGTTCTATTTTCTCATATTGAAAACCCATTATTCTGGTATCCTGTCTAATAATAGCTGTCAATAAGTCCAACCACATAGCAAACAGTAAAGGAGAAAGGTGACACCCCTGCCTAGCTTCTTTAGAAACTCTAAATTAATCTGATACCTTACCATTTATTAACACTTTAGAGGTTACTCCTGTATATAAGAACTTTATCCATGAAACAAAGCTTGCTCCAAATCCCATATTCTTTAATGTTTCCCAAAGAAATGGCCATTCCATCGTATCAAAAGCTTTTGTGCCATCTATTGCCACCACAATGCATTCCCCTGAGGTTGGATAGTTTCATCTGCAATTTTCAAACCAGTTCATTCCTATAGTTTCAGTATAACTCAAAAAGTTAACCATTTATCTATTTAGTCCTGGCAATAGAATCTAATAGCATTTCCACCTCCTGAATTGTTATTTGGGCGTCTAACATTTCCATCTGACTCTTGGCTAACTTAGGGAGATATTGTCTTATCTCCCACTCTCCAACCATAAGTTTGCTCTTATGTAGCTCCAGATAATACTTTACCACAATTTCTATTTTATCTTATTGTGTATTAGTCTGTATCACTTAATCATCTACCAATTTGTGGATATAATTAGTTTTTCTGTGGGCCGTTATATTGAGGCAAGCATCCTAGCTGGTATATTGCCTTGTAAAAAGTGTATCCTTCCATTTAGGACTCTATCCCTTTCTGCCACCAAATATAGTTTATCTTTATATTTGTCTTGCGTTTTTTGCCAGGCCATTCTATTCTGTGAGTGCTGTATGTATTTTTGTTCTTTTATGCCTAACTGGGTAGCTAATACCCTTAATTGATTCCCTACTTGTTTTTTATATCTATACAGTACATATTTAAAAAGTATACCCCATATACATGCCTTACTTGCCTCCCATACAAGCAGTGGTGAGGCAGTACCACTAGTTATCTAAAAAAAAAAAAAATATTGTTCTGCTCTGCCAAGTGTCACTGATACTAGGGAGTGATCTGAAATACCCATGTGCTCATACTTAACTTTCCTAATCATATGTTTATCCTTTTTATTTAATACCGCAAAATCTATATTTTTTATTTCTATGTTTTGAGTAACAAAAATACATTAACTTAGTTGGGTTTTGGAACCTCCATATTTTCTCCTATCCCAGCTCCTCTAAAAGAGAGGATAGCTTACTTCTTCTCTGTGTGTTATCCATACCTAAATCAATACACCTATCAAGTGTCTCATTTACAACCATTTTAAAGTCTCTAACAACCACTAAATCAGAGTTCTTTCTGCTTAGCATTTATTCCTGTAATTTAAATATCACCCCTGGTGTAAAGGGCAGTGGGATATAAATATTAGCTATCACCCAAGATTTATTGTCCATTTCAATGTCCATGAATACATATCTGCCATCCCCGTCAGATATGACATGATTAATGCAAATGTTAATATCCTTGTGAATAATTATACTAACACCTCTTTAATTAGAGAAGTAGCAAAAATGAAAGGCATATTGCATCCATGGCCTCATAAATATTTAGACTTTCTCTTTTATTAGATGTGTTTCCTGGGAGAAAGTTTTCTCTTTTTGATCTAGAGCCTAAGCCTCTAACATTCCATGAGAGTTTTTATATCTATAAAAGATAAGAAAAAAAAAGAAAGGAAGAAGATAGGTGGAAGCGATGGAAGAGGTGGGGTGAAATAAGAAAAACAACAACCATACTTAGCATTCATACCGTCCCCAAAACAACCCATTTAGTAGCTCTGGTGAATAACTAGATCCCTAAATTGCTGCAATGGTGCCCCCCTCCCCCTCAGACTTCAAAAATCTAAAATCCATTCCTTTGCTTCATTAGAGGTTGTGAAAAACCAGATCGAATCATTACACGCCATCCTTAACCCTTAGGATACCAGAGGCTTTTTCATTTTTGTATTTTTATTTGAATTCCCTGTCTTCCTGGAGCCATAGGTTTTTAATTTTTCCATTCACATCCACATAATGGCTTGTATTTGGTGGGACAAGTTGTACTTTCTAATGCCACAATTTAATGTAGCATACAATGTAGTGGGAAGCATGCAAAAAAAAAAAAAAAGAGGTAGAATTGGAAAAAAAAAATGGGTTTTGTCCCTATGATGTTCCATTTGTGGCAAAACTGACCTGTGCCCTCAATTCTCTGGATCAGTATGATTACAACAATATCATATATATATATATATATATATATATATATATATATATCTCTACATACTGTAAAAATTAATGAAAACTTAAAAAAAATTGGGAGGCAAGATAAGCAATGTAAAAATGCAGAATCAGACATTTTGATACTTTTTTCCTTTAGACAATTCAATTTACAGTATTGGAAAAATATTTTTATATTTTAATAGTATAAGCGTATTTTGATGCGGTGATGCCCATGATGTTTATATTTTTTATTATTTTGTATTTATTTTATTATTCTAAGGAAAGAAAGAGAGGTGATTTACATTTCGATTTTTTTTATATATATTTGTTTTTAGTTTTATGTTTTTGTAGCCAATCTAGAAGGCTACAATGTTCAGTACTTTTTTTTTTCAAAGATTATTTCTATACACCCTATAGGGTGCCTGCTACACAATACAAATGCACTATAATATATTTTCTATGTTAGAAAGTATATTATAACTATATTACACCCCTCAGGAAGTCAGTAAGTTACACCTATCAATAGCACACCTATACCAGTCCTTAAAAAGACTTTTGTGGCCCTATTAGCTAGCGTTTGGTGTCTCTAACTGTCTGTCCCTGCTCCACACAGCAACCTCTCCCTACACTGGTATAAGACTGAATGTAAAGAGTGCCACCATTAAAAATATTGTATGAAGTAATTTTAGTGTGGTCAATCAGTGTCGGACATAAATGGGCAATGTTCGGGGCATCTAGCTAAGTAGATATATATTTTGATCATATGTATATGCTTCATAATAGAGATGTATGAAGCTGCATATTCCGAGGGACGGCAGCCTCATATCGAGTGGGAGTCGGGGTGCTGGTAAAACAGCCGGACGCCTACTCCTAGTCGAACAGAGGCAGCCTCTCCAATGTTCTTATAGAAAACTGAAGAGTTCAAAATCAGCATTTAAGCCGTCTGGTATGAGTGTGTCGAACTCAAATAAAAACTTAGATTCAATGCGTGACATTTTTGCTATATGGTTTCCTCCTCTCCAATCTATTTCTATTTTCTCTAGAGCTGCAAAGGTTAGACCTGTGGGGTCTTGATTATGGCATATTTTGAAATGTTTGGAAAGTGAATGTTTTTCAAAACCTTTTTTAATATTAATTATATGTTCTGATATTAGTTTTTTTTTATACTTCTTTTTGTCCTGCCAATATATTGTTTATTGCATGGACATTGTATGATGTATATTACATTTGTACTACTACAAGTCAGGAATTCAAATTTATTTTGTATTCTAGGGAATTGGTTGTTGAATATATTTTTTTCTGCTTTCTTCTTAAAAGAGGTTAGTTTGTAGTTGCAACATTGGTTGCATTTGTAGAATCCCTTAAGTATCTGCCATGTGTTTAATGAGAATTTTTGTTTTTTATTAAATTTTTTAATTGATGGGGCAACTTTCAAGCCTAAATTAGGGGCTCTTGTGAATACAATAGGTAGTTTTGCAGAGATGGAGGAGCCTATGATTTTATCTTTTTGAATGTGATGCCAATGTGTTTTAAGGATTTTTTCAATTGTTTTGTATTGTGCTTTGAAGGGTAATATAATATTTGGGGTTTCATCTGTTTGTGTTGTGGCCTTATTTTCATTTTTTTTTCATTAAAGAAGGATTTTCTATTTAATTTCCGTACTTTTGCCAATGAAGTTTCTATTTTGGTTTGGGGGTATTCTTTTTCAATGAATTGGTCTTTTAATAGTTTTGCTTCTTGTTCCAAATTGTGCGCATTGGTGCAGTTGCGTTTTAACCATCTAAATTGACTTTCTGGGATGTTTTCCAACCACCTAGGTAGATGGCAGCTGGAATATAAGATACAACTGTTCCTGGATATTGGTTTCTGGAAAGTACAGCAGGTCAGGCTATAATTTTCTACCTTAATGTTCAGGTCTAGGAGTTCTCTCTCAGTTTTACCTTGTATAGGCTGAGAAATGTAAATTTATCTCATTTTCATTAATTTTTTCTATTCACATTCTTCCCTTTGCCAGATAAAGATGACATCGTCAATGTATCATTTCCAAATCACCAGGTCTGTCCCCAGCCGGTGTTGTATGTGCTCATCCTCCCATTGGGACATGAAGAGGTTCGCATAGCTGGGGGCGAACCTGGCGCCCATGGCTGTGCCTCTAATTTGCACATAATAATCAGAGTCAATGGCAAAATAGTTGTTACAATATCAGTTCTACGCCTTCCGCTATATATTCAATTTGTTCTATTCGGAATTTGCTATTTTTCTCTAGTTGTTCAATCATTGCTTTAATTCAGTGTTTATAATCTATGATAGTATATAACGACTGCACATCTAAGGTGCCTATAATCCAATTGGGGTTATATTCTAATTCTTCTATTATCTTAATCAACTGTGTGTTGTCTTTTATATATGTTTTTGTTTTTTTGACAATTGGTTGGAGTAATCTATCAATATGTTGTGACAGGTTTGATGTTAAAGATCCGATTCCTGAAATTATTGAACGACCTGGTGGATTCGAGACTTTTATGTATTTTGGGTAAGTAGTAAAAAATTGGGAGTCTTCTTTGTGTGTTAAAATAAATTGTGCTTCTTGTTCTAATAAATATTTTTTGTCAGTACCCTTCTGGCAGTATTTTTTTTATTTTTTATTTGATCATATTCATTGCTGGGGTCCTTATTTAGCTGTTTATATGTGGTCCTGTCTGACAGTATTCTTTGGCAATCTTGTTCGTAGTTCTCTTTGTCTAGAACTACAATTGTTCTTGTCTGCGGGGCGGATAACAATATCCTTCTGTGTTTGTAGTCATTTTATGGCTTGAATTTCCTGGTTAGATAGATTGTTCCTATTTTTCTTATTTTTTAGGCGCCTTATGTCTGTTTCTACGCATTTCCTGAATGTGGCTGTTTCCTGACTTATTTATTGTCTGGGGAATTTTGTGGATTTAGATTTTAAGTTTGTATGTTTATATAACTCTTCTTTACTGATATTTTGCTCAATTGGGTTTTTCATAAAATATATTTTTTTAATCAGAGTTTTCAGATAAATTTTTCTATCCCAATGAATGTATGGAATTTGTCCATTTTTATGGTTGGAGCAAATTTTTATCCCTTATTTAAAAGTTTGATTTGTGATTCTGTCAAAGTTTTTGAGCTGAGGTTTATTGTAGCATCTTGATCGTTTTTTGTTTCTAGTGTCTGTTGGGGTATTTTCTTTTTCCGTCATCTTCTCCGTGTCTTTCTTTTTCCTCTTGTGTGTATTGTCTGTGATATTGTCTCCGTGGGTGATCTTGTGTGTAATGGTGATTTACATGTTGGGGTGGATATCGTGTTTGTGAAGAGTTGTAGTAGGGTCTTTCTCTGTGGTCTTAATTGTGATTGTCCTGTCTGTTCCTTAAATTGTATTGGTGTGCAATCTGGGAGGGGGGTAGTTGTGTTCTGGTGGGGGAATTTTGTGTTGTCTTCCTTATTCGTGATCTGTGGTGTGGTGTGGTGGGGTCTTGTCTTGTCTGGTCTAAAAAATGTTCATTTGATAGTGTCTCAAATCTATTTGTGATCAGAATGTTTGATTTTAATTGTGATATTTCTAATTCACTGTGATTTGTTTGTGCAATCCGTTCCTGTGATTGGTTTTGTGATTGTGTATAAGCTTTTTTTGTATACATATTCTCATGTGCGTGTTTTTGCTTTTTTTTTTCTATCCACAATTTCTCGTTTTATTCTGTCTAGACTTTTGCAGAGTCTATCTTGCCATAAGTTAAACTCCTCATTTTTTGGTAGCTGTTCTATTACTTCCTTCGTTTTTTTTTTTTTTTTTTCTGTGGTATCATTCAATATTTGAGTTCTTATTTTAATGATCATTTGTATTAGTATCTTCGATTGAGTCATTAGAAAGGATTCCCATTCTTTAGTAAATTCTGTATCACAGAGATCTTGTGCAGGAATTTTTACTAATTGAAGGCCTTTTGGGATTTTGTTGTGGCTGATACAATATTCTAGGGATTTAATTTCCCAACTTTGTCGGAGTTGTTTATGAAAAAGTGATTCTAATTCTCTAAATGTTTCTATAGCTCCTGTTTCAAAAGCAAATTGTTCAGCTCTCAATCTTTTGCTTTCAGCGTGGTTCCAAATGTCTATGTTATATGGTTCAGGAGCAACACCAGCAGGGGTGTATATTTGGGAAAAAAATTGTAAATAACGGGTGGGTCACCCAACCAATACCGTGTATAGGTGCTCAGGTTTAGCTGATTCACCCAATCAGAGAAAGTAGGATATAAATATAAATCCAGTAAAACCGGCACTCTTTACTTGGTTGACCACACTGAGAGCAATATCGGTAAATACAATATATTTATTTAGACTTTGATCATAAAAGTATGTTGGGAAAGATGTCCCTTAGGTGGAGATGTCACTTTAGGAATAGGGGAGGGAGTGGGTATTACCCTTCCATGTTCGAGCTTAAAGTATATATAATAAATGCATAAAATTGCAGAGATAGTAAAAAATATTCCAGGTTAAAAAAATAAAAAAATAAATTAAGAATTCTGTTAATTAATTAAAAAGGTTAATTAATTAAGGTTAATTCAGTCAGAATGTGAGCCTAACAATGTGTGGGACGCCGCACTAGGCATAACAACTGACTGATACATCCTAACAATATGTGGAACGCGGCACTAGGCATAACAACTGACTGATACATCCATCTTATGTACTTCTATGTACTTTACTGTTTACAGTGACTGGCATATAAATAAGGAGACAACCTAAGCATACTACTAACTGTTTAACTAAGGAAATCATCCAATTGTAAACTACATGGATATACCAAGAGATCCCTGATCTAGAGATCTCAGAACAATATATATTATTGAATTAATTATTGGTGGATCAATGTATAGAAATATATGGTTGAAATAATCACTGATTGATCAATCTGTCACCTATACATTTGCACATCCCCACACCTTTGACTATCTACAATAACTATTTCATGTCTTATTATAGACGACAATTGAGGATATCTATATCTTTGACGCAGGACTACAAACACAAGGAATCTCCCTTCCCATCAAAAGGGTGAAAACAAGATATGCACCTTATCCACTATTTTAATTAATATTATTATTATTATTTTTTTTACCTGGAATATTTTTTACTATTTCTGCAATTTTATGCATTTATTATATATACTTTAAGCTCGAACATGGAAAGGTAATACCCACTCCCTCCACTATTCTTAAAGTGACATCTCCACCTAAGGAACATCTTTCCCAACATACTTTTATGATCAAAGTCTAAATATATTGTATTTACCCATATTGCTCTCAGTGTGGTCAACCAAGTGAAGAGTGCCGGTTTTACTACATTTAAATTTATATCCTACTTTCTCTGATTGGGTGAATCAGCTAAACCTGAGCACCTATACACGGTATTGGTTGGGTGAGCCACCTTTTATTTACAATTATCTGTTTGTAGTCGCTCATTATATCTTTTAGAGAATCTTTAGCTTTGGACACTCTATTTTCAACCTTCTCTAACCTGTTTTTATATTTTTGCATATCCACGCACAATAATCCTGGGTTCTCACTCATATTCTCAACTTGCAGAGACAAATCTTTGATAACTATATTACAATTTTTAATCTCAGTTAAGATGTCCTGGAAACTCGGGGATGTATTAGAATCAGATTTTTCCTAGCTATTCTTACCGTTTCTGTGGGAACATTCACAGTTACTTCATCTGAATCGGTACCTTCACTAACTTTCACATCAATGTTCTCATTGAATGTGGATTCTCCTTCAAAATGTATTGTATATTCACTGCCCCATATCCTTCTTATTTTATAAACTGCTCCATGGATCATTCCATGGTTGGTGTGGTGGTATGGGCTGGGCTATCTCATAAACCCCTTAACATTACTACAGCAAGTCCCACATTTAACACAGTCCCAAAATTGTAAAAACCCTAGAGTCCAGTCTCAAGGATTTTAGCAATAAGGCTGATGACTAAATTAGATTGTTCCAAAAATATCCAAATTGTTTAATAGTCATTTTAGTAGTCGATCAGCAGCAGGGGTCCAGCTGTTCACATTAGCCATGCACCTGCTATATGCACCGACTTATAGGCGAAAACACTGATGCCGATGCATTAACCTTAATTGGGCCGCGGTCAGCATTGACAGCAGCACCTGCATCGTCTGTTTAGTGTTCTGATTCCCATCGGGTCCCCGCACTGCAGTGACAGGGACCCGATGGTTTGGAAGGTAGCACATGGCCTTCCATAGGCATCGTGCTGCGTTCCATGTCAGCCTATGAGACCCAGCCCCCTATGTAATACACTTACAGCCAAAGCATTTCAATACAGATATATTGTAATGTATTGTAGAGGGGAACAAACCCCCAAAACATGAAGTCCCATAGTGGGACAATAAAAAAGTAAAAAAAAAAAATTGAAAATAATAGTTTTACATAAAAAATTAAAATAAAAAAATGTAAAAATAAAAAAGTAAAATAGCATCCTTTCCCCAAAATTAAGTTAAAAGTATTTTTTTTTTAAAAAGGAAAAAAAGAAAAGAAGACATATTTGGTATAGCCGTGTCCATATCGACCAGATTTATAAAAATATCACATGATCCACCCCATCAGGTGAACACCGTAAAAAATAAACACAGTGCCAAAACAGCCATTTTCTGGTCAACGTGCCTCACAAAATAGGTAATACCAAGCGATCAAAAAGGCGTATATACCCCAAAATGGTACCAATGAAACCGATGTCTCATACCGCAAAAAATGAGATCCTAGATGAAAAAAATCGCTTGGAAAAAATAAAATAAAGTATGACTAAGAAATGGCAACACGAAAACAAGATTTTATTCTGCTCAAAAATGCTTTTACTGTGTTAAACTTAACAACAATTTAAATAATAGACATACATATTAGGTATTGCTACACCAGTAACAACTTGCTCTATAAAAATGTCACATGATATACAATGTTAGGTGAACGCTATAAAAAATTAAATAAAAACTGTGCCAAAGCAGCCATTTTTGTCACCTTGCTTCACAATAAGTGCAATACCAAGTGATTAATAAGTCGTATGTACCCCAAAATGATACCAATCAAACCATCACCTCATCCTGCAAAACATGGCAACACAAAAACAAGATTTTATGCAATTCAAAAATGCTTTCATTGTGTAAAACTTAACAAAAATAAAAATAATAGACATATTAGGTATTTCCAAGTCCATAACAGCATTCTCTATGAAAATATAACATGTTATACTGTCAGGTAAACTCTCTAAAAATGAAATAAATAAACACTATGCTAGAACAGTCATTTTTTGTCACCTCGCATTAGAAAATGCATAAAATCAAGTGATCAAAAAGTCATATATATACCGCAAAATGGCACCAATGAAAATGTCACCTCATTCTGCAAAAAATAAATCCCCCACATAAGATTATCACAAAAAAAATAAAAGCCAATGGCACCCATAAACCAATCAAACAAAAGCTATGCTGAAAATGCCATATGGTGCTCCTTCTTTTCATGTGCCCCCACAGGAGTTTACATATAGGATGTTGCCATAATTTGGAGAGAATTGGTAAGAAATTATGGGGTGCTTTTTCTCCTGTCTCCTTGTGAAAAAGAAAAATTTGGGGTGTAATTTCCAAAATGCCTCCAAAAACCATATGGCGCTCCTTACCATCTAATCACTGCCATGTGTCTAAACAGCAATTTACCACCACATATGGAGTATTTCTGTAAACTGCAGAATAAGAGTAATATTTTGAGGTTTATTTTGTTGTTAATCCATTCTATTTTTCAAGAAAAAATTTATTAACAAAAAATATGCAAAAAAAAGGAAATTTGGAAATTCCACCTCCATTTTTCTTTAATTCTTGTGAAAGACCTCAAGGATTAACAAAGTTTGTAACATGAGTTTAGAATAATTTTAGGGGTTATTTATGGGTGGTTTCCATTATGTAAGCCCCCTCAAAATCACTATATCTAAATTGGTGCTTAAAAAATGGTTTTGTAAGTTTTGTTCAAAATTGAAAAAATTGTGTTTAAAATTCGGAGCCTTCTAACGTCCTAAAAAAATGAAATGGCATTTACAAAATGATGCCAACATAAAGTATACATATGGAAAATGTTAAGTAATAACTATTTTGTGAGGTATCTCTATCATAAAGGCCTCATGCACACGACCGTTGTGTGTTTTGCGGTCCACAAATTGCGGTTCCGCAAAACATGGAAGGCGTCCGTGTGCATTCTGCAATTTGCCGAATGGCACTGACAGCCATTGATATTGCTGCCTATTCTTGTCTGCAAAACTATGGTATCACTATCTGTTATAAGGCCTCATGCACACGACCGTTGTGTGTTTTGCGGTCTGCAAATTGCGGTTCCGCAAAACACGGATGGCGTCCATGTACCTTCCGCAATTTGAGGAATGGCACTGACAGCCATTGATATAACTGCCTATTCTAGTCCGCAAAACGGACAAGAATAGGACAGGTTATTTTTTTTTTGCAGACCACGGCACGGAACAATGGATGTAGACAGCACACGGAGTGCTGTCCGCATCTTTTGCAGCCCCATTGAAGTGAATGGGTCCACATCCGAGCCGCAAAAACTGCTGCTCAGATGCGGACCAAAACAATAGTCGCGTGCATGAGGCCAAAAGCAGAGGAATTCATATTTAGAAAATAGTAGATTTTTCTATAAATAAAAGGTAAAACATATTGACTAAAATTTATCACTAACATAAAGTACAAGAAAACATTCTCAGAATGGAAAAAAAGCTTTCCAAAGTCATTACCATAAAATGACATATTTTAGATTTGCAAAGATCGGCCTGGGATTTAAGGTGAAAAGTCGCTTGGTAATGAAGGGGTTAAAGTTGTTCAGAAATCCACAACTAGTAAACAGAATAGTAAAAAAATAATGCGTTGGCAAAGGGTTTTGTTCCAATAATTGCTGGGTCTCCATTGGTTTCTACTTCCTTGACCCTTTTTGACATATAGGAAATACAAAAACTGTCCACTTCACCCAAACCCCTTTAATCTACTGTATTAGCATGTACTATTTGTTTATTCATATCTTTTGTATTTAATTCAGTCTGTGTTTCATATGCCCTTGAAATAATAGTAGCAATTTAGTATGAGAAATTAAAAATTAAAAATCATACATGAAAAATAATATTTTTCACTGTAAAAAATTGTATTAACCTCCTGTAGCAATGCAATCCAAACAGCAGTAGCTTGACTCATTAGTATAGGACTATGTGTAAACATATAAATAAATGGAAAATGTGATCAAAAATTTCTACTGAATATAGAAACATTGTAGAACATATTTGTTGTCACATTAACACATCTGACAAGTCTAAAAACATATTTACCAAGTTGCACTTTAAGCATCAAAAAAGGCTAATTTTCTATAAATAGTTTATTTTTAAAATGTGAATTTCATTCCATGTTTGAGAATGGACACTACTAGATATTCCGTTCATGTTTTTTCTTTTCTTTTTTTATCAGAATAAAAGTATTCAGTTTGGAAATTGTAAGTGAAACTAGAAAATCAAATATGAATGCTTCATAAATATTCCCATCATTATACTCCTTGCTTGCCATAATGATCTTGTTGCTAAGATATAGCAACATGTACCAAAGCTGTGATAAAAGTGAGAATCTAAATGCACATTCACTGCTAAATTTAATTTACCCTTCTAAGCTTGCAGCAATGTTTTTAACCATAGGGAAACTAATAATTCTCTTTCAGAAATGACCTCTTCAGATACATAACTAGCACTTGAGAGGGCTGATGAGCAGAATGACCAAACAAGTATTGCATAAAAAGATCCATTATATGTGATTGCCAAAAACTGAATTAGGGCGAAAGCCTTTTCCATTAATATGGAGGGCCTTGCAATATACAAGCACGAATCACTAGGTTCCGCAAAGTAATATTAGATGATCATGTCTGCCTTTATAGAAAATAATGAAAAAATATGCACATTTAAATGTATTCCCTTCTCTCCAAATATTAATTCAGAAGTACCATCCAATTTAGTGCATCATACTTCTGCTTAGTAAATTCAGCCTATATTTTATATATTTGTGTATACATTTTCTACAACCATAATTTGTTAATTGTTGAGCAATTTGGGAAATTGAATTAGTTAATTGTATAGTTATGGAATATATACTACAACAGACCCATTTATTAGTTAGCAACATTTGCTAAGATATCAGAAAGAACAAAAGTGCAAACACATGCTCACTGAGATTTAAAAAGCTAAAAGAAAAAGGAACAACAAAAAAAACTGTATCGTAGTTGCTTTACTCCTTTGGAAAATGCCTGTGATATGCTAAAGTTAAACAAAATTGTCTATACATGCACCAAAATATTATATTAAACAGCATGAGCCAATTTGAAAAATTTGGCATATTTAGACTTCTCTGTTACGGGACCTCTCTCCTCTGCCTGGGTGCTGGGCCTAAATATATGACAATGGACTGTTACAGTGGTGGCTGACGTGAAGCCTGATTCTCTGCTATGACATGCAGACTGATTCTCTGCTGACATGAAGCCAGATTCTCTGTTAAGGGACCTCTCTCCTCTGCCTGGGTGCCTGGGACTAAATATCGGACAATGGACTGTTACAGTGGTGGGTGACGTGAAGCCAGATTCTCTGCTATGGGACCTCTCTCCAATTGATATTGGTTAATTTTTATTTATTTTATTTTTATTTTTATTCATTTCCCTATCCACATTTGTTTGCAGGGGATTTACCTACATGTTGCTGCCTTTTGCAGCCCTCTAGCTCTTTCCTGGGCTGTTTTACAGTCTTTTTAGTGCCAAAAAGTTCGGGTCCCCATTGACTTCAATGGGGTTCGGGACGAAGTTCGGGTCGGGTTCGGATCCCGAACTCGAACATTTCCGGGAAGTTCGGCCAAACTTCTCGAACCCGAACATCCAGGTGTTCGCTCAACTCTAGTTATAATGTATCAAGCTGCAACTTTTTGGCCTTTTTTGTATTTTCTGAAGCCAGTTTGTAAAAATAAACAAAACG
Organism: Bufo gargarizans; assembly: GCF_014858855.1. Taxonomy (NCBI): domain Eukaryota; kingdom Metazoa; phylum Chordata; class Amphibia; order Anura; family Bufonidae; genus Bufo; species Bufo gargarizans. Next base: position 439,006,117 of record NC_058080.1, read on the forward strand.
TCACACACCATTTGTTGGATTTTTACACAAAGGTGTAATTTATCATTGTATGTGTATTTGAGATTAGTTTTTAGACTGGAGTTATAAAAGTTGAATGCTAAACTGTGTCAGAAAAATCTCATAGTTGTTTCTGATGTAGTGAGTATTCCTATTCAGCAGAAGACTTATATAATATTTATGTGCAGGTTAATATGTAGCTCTATAGTGCAGTGCTTAACATCCTTGCCTCTAATGTACGAGGTTGGGAGTTTGAATCCTGGCAGAAACATTTCAGCAATGTTTATATGTAAGTTTTTAGCAATAATATATTTAGATATATTACCGTATTATATATTTAGAATATATACGATAATATATTATAATATATGTAAATATATTAAGGCTAAAAACATCAGGAGTAGTTTCCTACATATTATGCATTCATATATATATATGAAGTATGAATATATATATACAGGGAGTGCAGAATTATTAGGCAAGTTGTATTTTTGAGGATTAATTTTATTATTGAACAACAACCATGTTCTCAATGAACCCAAAAAACTCATTAATATCAAAGCTGAATATTTTTAGAAGTAGTTTTTAGTTTCTTTTTAGTTTTAGCTATTTTAGGGGGATATCTGTGTGTGCAGGTGACTATTACTGTACATAATTATTAGGCAACTTAACAAAAAACAAATATATACCCATTTCAATTATTTATTTTTACCAGTGAAACCAATATAACATCTCAACATTCACAAATATACATTTCTGACATTCAAAAACAAAACAAAAACAAATCAGTGACCAATATAGCCACCTTTCTTTGCAAGCACACTCAAAAGCCTGCCATCCATGGATTCTGTCAGTGTTTTGATCTGTTCACCATCAACATTGCGTGCAGCAGCAACCACAGCCTCCCAGACACTGTTCAGAGGGGTGTACTGTTTTCCCTCCTTGTAAATCTCACATTTGATGATGGACCACAGGTTCTCAATGGGGTTCAGATCAGGTGAACAAGGAGGCCATGTCATTAGATTTTCTTCTTTTATACCCTTTCTTGCCAGCCACGCTGTGGAGTACTTGGACGCGTGTGATGGAGCATTGTCCTGCATGAAAATCATGTTTTTCTTGAAGGATGCAGACTTCTTCCTGTACCACTGCTTGAAGAAGGTGTCTTCCAGAAACTGGCAGTAGGACTGGGAGTTGAGCTTGACTCCATCCTCAACCCGAAAAGGCCCCACAAGCTTAGCTTTGATGATACCAGCCCAAACCAGTACTCCACCTCCACCTTGCTGGCGTCTGAGTCGGACTGGAGCTCTCTGCCCTTTACCAATCCAGCCACGGGCCCATCCATCTGGCCCATCAAGACTCACTCTCATTTCATCAGTTCATAAAACCTTAGAAAAATCAGTCTTGAGATATTTCTTGGCCCAGTCTTGATGTTTCAGCTTGTGTGTCTTGTTCAGTGGTGGTCGTCTTTCAGCCTTTCTTACCTTGGCCATGTCTCTGAGTATTGCACACCTTGTGCTTTTGGGCACTCCAGTGATGTTGCAGCTCTGAAATATGGCCAAACTGGTGGCAAGTGGCATCTTGGCAGCTGCACGCTTGACTTTTCTCAGTTCATGGGCAGTTATTTTGCGCCTTGGTTTTTCCACACGCTTCTTGCGACCCTGTTGACTATTTTGAATGAAACGCTTGATTGTTCGATGATCACGCTTCAGAAGCTTTGCAATTTTAAGAGTGCTGCATCCCTCTGCAAGATATCTCACTATTTTTGACTTTTCTGAGCCTGTCAAGTCCTTCTTTTGACCCATTTTGCCAGAGGAAAGGAAGTTGCCTAATAATTATGCACACCTGATATAGGGTGTTGATGTCATTAGACCACACCCCTTCTCATTACAGAGATGCACATCACCTAATATGCTTAATTGGTAGTAGGCTTTCGAGCCTATACAGCTTGGAGTAAGACAACATGCATAAAGAGGATGATGTGGTCAAAATACTCATTTGCCTAATAATTCTGCACTCCCTGTATATATATATATATATATATATATATATAGCAAGGCAGCACTCCGATCTTTAAGTGAAAAAAAGTGGATCCTTTATTACACCCAACAGCTATGCAGCATTTCAGCTCACTCAATGGAGCCTTTGTCAAGCTAGTGAACATAGTGCTCTGAACATGCTTAAATAGCGCTAAGTACATTGTTCAGGTAGTGGGACTCCAAAGCCTATGCAATAAGTGAAAGTGCTGCCAACAATTAGAAGGAATCGGCACTCCAAAACACCCTTTGTTACACATAAAAGCAGGGCATCATACACACACTTGAGAAATTATGATTGATGGCCTGCTGGTGACCCTCAAAAACATTTGGAGCAAGAACCTGCTGATCTGACCATCTTAAACTTTAGGGGCGAGGGCCTGCAGCCCCATTGGTTACTCTAGATAGCCTCTGGGCGATTGCATGTCCCTGTGACGGCGACAATCCATTTGGATGTCTGCCCTATCAACTTTTGATGTTCTTTGCTGAGGCCTACTATGATCATGGGTAACAGGGGTTCGATGTCGGAGAGGGAGCTTGAGAAAGGGATACCACATCCAAAAGAGTTCAGTGGCTGAAATCTGATTGGCTGTTGTTGCCTTGCCACTTTTTTTCCTAATTGTGAACATCCCAGAGAGGGTGGGTCAAGTTATTAAAGCACAAGATTCCAAGGAAGGCAGCAGGCGTGTGGCAATTACCACATGATAAATAACAATATAGCACTCCTTAGTGGCCCTGTTATTGGAATGAGTACACTATCCGTTAATGAGGATCTATTGGAGGGCAAGTCTGGTGTCACCTCCACAACGTTCACCCAGTGTGCTATCATGGTGAGGATTGTGTTGAACAGACTCTTGGCTACTGAGACTGGAGTTGTAGGTGAGGACCTGCTGCCGCTTTGTTAACTCTAGATAACTTCTAGTCTCCGTAACGGCGACTATCCATTTGAATGTCTGCCCTATCAACTTTGGAGCAATTTTTCAACAAGGACCTTCTGGTATAGCACCATTTTGCTTGTCTTCTCCATCAGAGGAATGAGAGATGAGAAGTTCTTTTTGTAGCGGGGGTCGAGAAGGGTGAACAACCAGTAATCCGTGTTGTCTAAAATGCGTATAACGCACAGGTCGTGGGAAAGGCAGCCTAACATGAAGTTAGCCATGTGTGCCAGAGTACCAACAAGCAAGACTTCGCTGTTATCATCAGAAGGTGAGCTGACCCTGTAAAAGATTGTAGGTGAGGGCCTGCAGGAAAGCTGATCCTGTAAAACATTATATGTGAGGCTCTGCAGTTGAGATGACCCTGTACAAGATTTTAGGTGAGGGCCTGTAGGTGACCTGACCCTGTAAAACATTATATGCAAGGGCCTGCAGTTGAGCTGACCCTGTAAAACATTATATGTGAGGGCCTGCAGTTGAGCTGACCCTGTAAAACATTATATGCGAGGGCCTGCAGTTGAGCTGACCCTGTAAAACATATGCAAGGGCCTGCAGTTGAGCTGACCCTGTAAAACATTATGTGTGAGGGTCTGCTGCTGAGCTGACCCTGTAAAACATTAGGGGCGAGAGCCTGCTGGTGAGATGACCCTGTAAAACATTATATGCGAGGGCCTGCAGTTGAGATGCCCCTGTAAAACATTATATGCAAGGGCCTGCAGTTGAGCTGACCCTGTAAAACATTATATGCGAGGGCCTGCAGTTGAGGTGACCCTGTAAAACATTATATGCGAGGGCCTGCAGTTGAGCTGACCCTGTAAAACATTATATGTGAGGGTTGACTACTAGTGCACTAGAGAGAAGCATTTCTGTCTTTGCAATTGATTCTGCACCCATTACCCAAAAGTGCCTGTTGCAGGTGGTAAATCCATTTAAGAGTGGGTGATTTTCATCAGGAATCTGTCTTGTGTTATGTGTTGGAGGGTCTGCCTGCTCTGATGGCTTTGGGCTTACCATGGTTAAGCAAACATAACCCTACCATCTACTGGCAAGCAAGACAGATTCTCGATTGGAGTGATTTTTGCATGGACAACCTTCTTAATGCGTCTTTCTCTGTGGTTGTTAGCCCAGCGGCCTGTGCCGGCTCTGCTGTCCCCATCAGCAGGCACGGGTCCCGGGCTCCCTCTTTTCCCTCCTGCCGCCCAGAGTTTCCGTCCTACTGGAGACTTGCATTAGTGTTGAAGCTTGCATGGGTGTGTCTCTCTTCACCTAAGAGGCAACACACACACGCCCTCTGTCTCAGCAGCCTATGGCTGGATTGCAGCAGGTATTTAAAGGCACTTCCTACTACAGGAAGTTGCCTGAGGTTAACCTCAGTGTCTAGCCTGTCTAGTCCCTGTGCAAAAGTGTTTATCGTGTCTGCCTTCCTGTGTACCAAATCCTGCTATTGTACTCCTGGACTTTGCTTTCTGCCGCCTGCCTCTGACCTCGGACTTCGTTTATGGACTTTGCCTGTTTGCCGCCTGCCCCTGACCTCGGATCTTGTTTGCTGACTTTGCTTGATTACCACCTGTCCTGACCCATACCTCCAGGCCCCGTAAATCCCCTTGGTGCTTACACTGAGCACTCTGACCCCCTGGTCAGCTGCCACTGACTTGGGGACTACTCTGGAGTGGCACCTGGCAGCTACCCTACAGCCCAAGCCTATCCCCACCATCAGGGGCTCTATTGAATACCAGATAGTTGCTTAGTTACGCCCCTCCGGAGTATACCCAGTATGTGGCGCAGTGGGTCCACACCCGCTTGCATAACAGTTTGCTCAGGCACTGGACCCTGCTGATCCGATCTCTCCCAGTAACATTGAGATACACCAGGAGTTGGCCCAGCAGCGTGAGCATCAGGATCAAATATTGTCCTACCTACGCAATGTGAATATGCGTCTAAATGACCTGACATCTGCTAAACCAAAGTCATCAAGCTTCTCTGCCCAGGTTCATTCGGCTCCTGCTCCGTCCTCTTGCTACGTACCTGGATCTGGACCTCGTCTCTCTGCTCCTCCACGTTTCAACAGTGACCCTAAGCAGTGCTGGGGGTTCATAAATCAATGCACCCTTCATTTTGAACTTTTGCCTCATCAATTTGCCTCGGACCGAGCCAAAGTGGTTTTTCTTATGTCACACCTTACTGGCCTGGATCAATCCCCTCTGGAAAAGGAACGACCCAGTCATAATGAATCTACAGGCCTTCCTAGAGGCCTTCCGCAAGGTGTTCGACGAGACTGCTAGTTGCGTCAAGGGAACCAATCTGTGGGCCGGTATGCAGTCCAGTTCCGTATGCTAGCCTCTGAACTTGGCTGGAATAATGAGGCACTTTTGTCCACCTTTTGGGAGGGCCTCTGTGGGAAAATTAAAGATGAATTGGCTGGACCTCATCTCCCTGGCTATTCAAATAGATTTACGTTTCCAAGAACGTGCCAGAGAAGTTGCATGTGAGAAGAAGCCTTGTCATCTGGCATCTTCCCTTCTGCAAGCCTCTAACCCTCTGCCTTCCATGTTGTCTGCAGTTCCTGAACCCATGCAGGTCGACCGAGGTAGGCTATCTGAACAGGAACATGATCACCGCTGTGCCAAAGGACTTTGTTTCTATTGTGGTGGTTCTGATCATGTGCTCTGTGCTTGTCCCCTGAAAATGGGAAACTCCCTAGACTAGGGTCCATTGGAGAGGCTTCTCTAGGTGAAGATAATTCCTCTCCATCCCTGACTCTGCCGGCAAACTTGTCGTTTGGAGATAGTCGGTTCACAAAAACGGCTGTTCTGGATTCTGAATCAGAAGTAAACTTCCTGCTGCAAGCCATAGTGGATCAATATCGTATTCCAGTCCGATGCCTGCAGAGACCATTGATGGTGTCATCCGTCGATGGAAGGGCTCTATCTGAGTCCGTACAATTTTGTACTGAACCTGTAAGACTACAGGTGGGAGCTCTTCATACAGAAGAGATTTTGTTCCTGGTTCTTCAAAGTCTTTCTCAACCTCTCCTTTTGGGGCTTCCATGGCTCCATACCCATGAACCTGTTCTTGATTGGAAGTCTGGAGAGGTGCTTCGTTGGGGACAGTACTGCCTTGGAAAGTGTCTTTCTCCTGTTCGGACTGCTCGGTTACCCCAGGTACCACAAAATCTTGAAAATCTGCCTGCAGTATACCATGCCTATGCCGACGTCTTTGATAAGAAGGAGGCTGAGACGTTACCTCCACACAGGCCTTATCATTGTCCAATTGATCTGATTCCTGGTTCTTCACCTCCCCGTAGTCACATTTATCCTCTGTCACCAGCCTAGACACAAGCTATGTCTGAGTACATCAAAGAAAATCTTGACAGAGGATTTATCCGGAAATCATCTTCTCCGGCTGGCGCTGGCTTCTTCTTTGTAAAGAAAAGAGATGGTTCTCTCCGTCCATGCATTGATTATAGGGGCCTTACTAAAATCACTATCAAGAACAAATACCCCCTTCCCCTTATTCCAGAGTTGTTTGACCGCCTCAGAGCAGCTAAAATCTTCTCCAAATTAGATCTGCGTGGGGACGAGTGGAAGACCACCTTCAACACCAGTGAATATCTGTACTAAGCAATGCTCCTGCAGTGTTCCAAGAATTTGTTAATTATATTTTCAGAGACTTGTTATATTCTTGTGTTGTGGTTTATCTAGATTATATCCTTGTCTTTTCTCCAGATTTGGCTACTCACTAGAGTCAGGTTCGCCTGGTCCTTCAAAGGCTAAATAAAAATTGTCTGTATGCCAAGCTTGAAAAATGTCTCTTCGAACAAGCCACGCTTCCATTTTTGAGGTACATAATATCGGATACTGGACTACAGATGGATCCTGAAAAGCTGTCTGCGATTTTGAAGTGGCCCCGTCCATCTGGTTTAAAGGTTATTCAACGCTTCCTGGTGTTCACCAACTACTACGGCCAGTTCGTGCCACACTTCTCTTCTTTGACAGCCCCCATCTCAGCCTTGACACGTAAAGAGGCGAATACAAAAAATTGGACTGCTGAGGCTGAATCATCCTTCCAAGCCTTGAAACAGGCCTCGTCTGCGGCTCCAGTACTCCATCATCCTGATGCCAGTAAGCAATTTTTCTTGGAGGTGGATGCATCGTCTATTGGAGCTGGGGCGGTGCTTTCACAAAGATCTCTCTCAGGTAAGATGACATCATGTGGCTTCTTCTCCAGGGCCTTCTCTGCTTCGGAGCTCAACTACTTGATCGGGGACAAAGAGTTGTTGGCCATAAAAATGGCATTGGAGGAATGGCGATACCTTCTGGAGGAAGCCAGTCATCCTGTAGTGATTTATATGGACCACAAGAATCTCACCTACCTACAGTCTGCACAGAGATTTAATCCACGCCAAGCTCGATGGTCCCTCTTCTTTGCTCGTTTTGATTTTGTTCTTTACTTTCGTGCTGCAGATAAGAACATCAAAGCAGATGCTCCTTCAAGATCCTTTGATTCCACTGACCAGGAGGAGGAGCCCCAATTCATCATTGATCCCACTAAAATCTGGGCCTGTCCAGTCAAGCTATCCGAAATTCCTCCTGGAAAAACCTTTGTTGAAGAATCTCTCAGAAAGCGAATCTTACTATGGGGTCATTCATATAAAGTGGCGGGTCATGCTGGTCAGAGGAAGACCTTCAGGTTAATTGCACAGCGGTACTGGTGGCCAACCATGCGGCAAGACTTCCTAGAATTTGTAGATGCTTGTCAATACTACGCGCAAAATAAAACCTCCAAACGGCGTACAGCCGTCCTTCTTCCGCTTCCAGTTCCTGAGGTTCACTAGCAACAAATAGCCATGTACTTTATCACAGATCTACCCACGTCCTTCGGTTGTTCTGTAATTTGGGTAGTGGTTGACCTCTTCTCCAAAATGGCACATTTTCGTCCCTCTGCCAGGTCTTCCTTCTGCTCCACAACTGGCCAAGAAATTTATCGAACACATTTTAAGTCTCCATGGCTTTCCACTCCATATTGTGTATGACAGAGGCGTATAGTTCACGTCTAAATTCTGGAGAGCTCTCTGCAAGCTATTAAATGTATCTCTGGACTTCTCCTCAGCATATCATCCTCAGTCCAATGGTCAGGTGGAGCGTGTTAACCAAATTCTGATAAACTTCTTGCGCCACTTCACTAACAGTCATCACGACAACTGGGTCGAACTATTGCCTTGGGCTGAGTTCTCATACAACAATCATGTCAGCGAGTCTTCCAAGAAATCTAAATTTTTTGTTGTTTATGGCCAACAACCAAATATCCCACTCCCGGTGTCTCCTTCTTCTGGTATCCCTGCTGCAGAGGCTACCTCAAGAGAGTTCTCTAAAATCTGGAAGGAGACTAGGGGAGCTCTGAAAGGCTTCTGTGCTCATGAAATAGTCTGCGGATAAAAAAACATAGAAAATTCCGTCCTGGTGATAAAGTCTGGCTCACTTCCAAATACATCAAAATACCCTCTTACAAATTGGGTCCTCGCTTCATCGGTCCATTTGAAATTCTTGAACAAATCAATGATGTTTCCTACAAACTTAAGCTACCAGCCTCCCTTCGGGTACGAAATTCCTTCCATATCTCCCTGCTAAAGCCTGTCATCCTGAATCGTTTTTTCAAGAAACCGGTCTCTGCTCCTGTTGCAGTCAGTGATGAGAACGTCTATGAAGTAAAGGCCATTTTGGGCATGAAGAAGAGTAGAGGGAAAACCCTGTTTCTGGTAGATTGGAAGGGGCTTGACCCTGAGGAGAGATCTTGGGAACCCAGGGAGAACATCAATGCCCCTCTTCTGCTGAAAAAATTATTGTCTAAGACCAGGCCTGAGGAGAGGGGGTACTGTTAGCCCAGCGACCTGTGCCGGCGCTGCTGCCCCTTTCAGCAGGCACGGGTGCCGGGCTTTCTCTTTTTCCTCCTGCCGCCCAGCTGACAAACACGGGCAGCAACTAACTTAACTCTGCTACATATTTTCCATGGCAGAGTTTCCTTCCTGCTGGAGACTTGCATTAGTGTTGAAGCTTGCATAGGTGTGTCTCTCTTCACCTAAGAGACAACATACACACGCCCTCTGTCTCAGCAGCCTATGGCTGGATTGCAGCAGGTATTTAAAGGCACTTCCTACTGTCTAGCCCAGGGATGGCCAACCTGCGGCTCTCCAGCTGTTGTAAAACTACAACTCCCACCATGCCCTGCTGTAGGCTGATAGTTGTAGGCAGTCTTGGCATGCTGGGAATTGTAGTTTTGCAACAGCTGGGGAGCCGCAGGTTGGCCATCCCTGGTCTAGCCTGTCTAGTCCCTGTGCAAAGGTGTTTATCGTGTCTGCCTTCCTGTGTACCGAATCCTGCTATTGTACTCCTGGACTTTGCTTTCTGCCACCTGCCTCTGACTTCAGACTTCATTTATGGACTTTGCCTGTTTGCCGCCTGCCCCTGACCCGTACCTCCAGGCCTCGTACGTCCTCTTGGTGCTTACACCGAGCACGCTGCCACTGACTTGGGGACTACTCTGGAGTGGCATCTGGCAGCTACCCTATGGCCCAAGCCTATCCCCACCATCAGGGGCTCTAGTGAATACCAGATAGCTGCTTAGTTACGTCCCTCCAGAGTATACCCAGTAAGTGGCGCAGTGGGTCCACACCCGCTTGCATAACAGTGGTCACCACTAAAACTGTACCCTCATTAATTTCTCAATTTTCTGATGTGTTTTCTGAGAGTGGTAACCAGGAGTTACCCCCACATCGGGAGTATGATTGTCCCGTCAATCTTATTCCTGGAGCTAAACTGGCCAAATCTCGGTTGTATAATGTTTCGGAGCCCGAAAGAAAGGCTATGCGAGAGTATATCACCGAGAGCTTGTCGAAGGTTCATATTAGACCTTTCAATTCATCAGTGGCTGCTGGGTTGTTCTTTGTAAAAAAAAAAAAAAAAAAAAAAAAAAAAAGATGGTACCCTTAGACCATGTCTGGACTTCCGTGAGCTCAACCGTACTGCCGTCCGTTATCCTTACCCCCTTCCTTTGATTCTGGATTTGTTTAGTCAAATTGTCGGTGCCAAGGTATTCTCTAAATTGAGGAGGGGATATAATCTGGTAAGGATCAATGAGGGGGATGAGTGGAAGACCACATGTAATACCCCTGATGAAAACCTGGTCATGCCCTTTGGATTAAACAACGCTCTAGCGGTTTTTCACCACTTTATCAATGACATCTTACATCATCTGATGGGGAGATTTGTTGTTGTATATCTGGATAACATACTAATTTATTCTCCAGACATGGCGACTCATAAGGATCATGTGAGACAGGTGTTACAGATCCTAAGAGAATAAATTGTATAAGAAGATGTAAAAATGCTTTTGCTGTTTATAAAGTGCAATTGCTAGGTTACCTGCTCTCACCCTCAGGTTTTTGTATGGATTCCGAGAAAGTCCGTGCCGTGCTGGACTGGGATCGTCCCGAAAATCTGAAAGCACTTATGCGGTTTTTGGAATTCACCAACTACTACCGTAAATTCATCTTGAACTATTCAACTGTGGTTAAACCTTTACTTCATCTGGACACGAATACCAGACCACAATGCAATTATCTTAGTTGCCATCTTTACTTACGTAATCTATGATCCCCTGATGAACCAGCCTTTACTGACTGGGGAAACGCGTCGGGATGAGGGACGAATATATATCGTGGAGGAGTACATCTTCACTTACCTGCAGGGCTAAACCAGGTGACAGTTGAGGGCTAAGCCACCAAGAAGTGGGGTCTTTCCTTTCGGGGCGGGTGCTCCGCTTTTAGGCAGGGGTAGTTTGAGGGTAATTTTAGGTTGAATCTCTCCCTCCCCTCTACCCCTGTCCTGACCTTACTTCTCTATTATCTATTGTGTTAATCAGCTGTCTTCAAAACTGTAAGTTACAATATTTGCTTTATGTACTGTATTTGGGATCATCATATCCGGTATAAAGTAAGGATCTTCAGCATATATTTGGCACAAACCTAATTATTATTATTTTTTGATATGGGGCTATTTTGCAATTAATATTAGTAAAAGTTATGTTTTATAGAGAATTCATTTATTCTGTGATATTTATTGCTATGTCATTTTCGTAATATTTCAGCAATACTACTAAACCTTTAACAGACATGACTAGGAAGGGGGTCGATTTCCCTGTTTGGTCTGATGGGGCATTGCAAGTCTTTTCTGCTTTGAAGGAATGTTTTGCTTCAACCCCTATTCTGGTGCAACCCTAGTAAATGGCGCCCATGTGCTTTTTTCTCTAAAAAACTTGTGACTGCCGAAAGAAATTATGACGTGGGTAATAGGGAATTGCTGGCCATTAAGTTGGCTTTTGAAAAATGGCGCCATTGGTTGGAAGGAGCAATTCCTCCTATTACGGTTATTACTGATCACAAAAATCAGATTTAACTTTATTGTCACCTACCACCCTGGGGTTAAGAACATCAAGGTCAAGGTAGATGCTTTATCCTACAGTTTTCCTGGAGGGGTTGTTCTAAAGATACTAGTCCTATTTTCTCTGAAGGGGTAGTCATATCTGCCTTATATCCTGATCTTGAGGTTAGGGTGTTGGAGGCCCAAGAGGATGCTCCAGACTCTTGTCCTTCAGAGAAATTGTTTGTTCCTTCAGGCTTACATCATAAGTAGGGTTGAGCGACCCCGAACTGTAAAGTTCGGGTTCGTACCGAACTTTAGGATTTTTGGACCCCGGACCCGAACATTTCTGTAAAAGTTTGGGTTCGGTGTTCGGAGCTTTCTTGGCGCTTTTTGAAAGGCTGCAGAGCATCCAAACAACAAGCGGTAAACTGTCTGACCTTAGAAGCCATCACAGCCATGCCTACTAATCGTATGGCTGTTATTGGCCAGAGCAGCATGTGACTCAGGCTCTATATAAGCGTATGTCACTCTGCTGTTACAAGTGTAGGGAGAGGATGCTGCTGGACTTGTGATTTCATGGAGAGAATAGGAGAGAATCTAACTCTGTGTGGGTGCAGGACACAATCGTTTTACACTGCCCTGAGCCCATTGACCAAAAAAAATATTACTTTTATAATTCTGTTAGTTAGGTGGGTGGTCACAATTTTTTGGGCAATCTACAACATCTTCTGGATTAGTCAGTGTGAAATTTATGCTAGAAATACACCCATCATTTTCTGGGGTTTTAGAAACATACTATTTTTTGCAAAAAACTGTATTTTCCAGATCTGCAAGTGTTAAATTCAAGTTAAATATATACAGCTTTCATATTCTGTTACCAAAAAAAAACAAAAAACTTTTTGGGCAATCTACAACATCATGATTAGTTAGAGTGCAATTAAAGCTAGAAATACACCCATCATTTTCTTGGGTTTGAAAGACATACTCTTGACAAAAAACGCTATTTTCAGGCCTTACAGCATCAGCACGTGTGAAATTACAGGCTTATATAATGCTGTCAAATTCTATTTTTAAACAAACACTCATTTGGGCACAAAAAAATTAGTTGGCAGCATTTGATGCAGGTGTCATTGTGAGATACACCCTTAATACAGTTGCAAGAAAAAGTATGTGAACCCTTTGGAATGATATGGATTTCTGTACAAATTGGTCATAAAATGTGATCTGATCTTCATCTAAGTCCCAACAATAGACAATCACAGTCTGCTTAAACTAATAACACACAAAGAATTAAATGTTACCATGTTTTTATTGAACACACCATGTAAACATTCACAGTGCAGGTGGAAAAAGTATGTGAACCCCTAGACTAATGACATCTCCAAGAGCTAATTGGAGTGAGGTGTCAGCCAACTGGATTCAATCAATGAGAAGAGATTGGAGGTGTTGGTTACAGTTGCCCTGCCCTATAAAAAACACACACCAGTTCTGGGTTTGCTTTTCACAAGAAGCATTGCCTGATGTGAATGATGCCTCGCACAAAAGAGCTCTCAGAAGACCTACGATTAAGAATTGTTGACTTGCATAAAGCTGGAAAGGGTTATAAAAGTATCTCCAAAAGCCTTGCTTGTTCATCAGTCCATGGTAAGACAAATTGTCTATAAATGGAGAAAGTTCAGCACTGCTGCTACTCTCCCTAGGAGTGGCCGTCCTGTAAAGATGACTGCAAGAGCACAGCGCAGACTGCTCAATGAGGTGAAGAAGAATCCTAGAGTGTCAGCTAAAGACTTACAAAAGTCTCTGGCATATGCTAACATCCCTGTTAGCGAATCTACGATACGTAAAACACTAAACAAGAATGGATTTCATGGGAGGATACCACATAGGAAGCCACTGCTGTCCAAAAAAAAAACATTGCTGCACGTTTACAGTTTGCACAAGAGCACCTGGATGTTCCACAGCAGTACTGGCAAAATATTCTGTGGACAGATGAAACCAAAGTTGAGTTGTTTGGAAGAAACACATAACACTATGTGTAGAGAAAAAGAGGCACAGCACACCAACATCAAAACCTCATCTCAGTTATAAAGTATTGTGGTGGGGTCATCATGGTTTGGGGCTGCTTTGCTGCGTCAGGGCCTGGACGGATTGCTATCATCGAAGGAAAAATAAATTCTCAAGTTTATCAAGACATTTTGCAGGAGAACTTAAGGCCATCTGTCCACCAGCTGAAGCTCAACAGAATATGGATGTTGCAACAGGACAACGACCCAAAGCATAGAAGTAAATCAACAACAGAATGGCTTAAACAGAAGAAAATACATCTTCTGGAGTAGCCCAGTAAGAGTTCGGACCTCAAACCAATTGAGATGCTGTGGCATGACCTCAAGAAAGCGATTCACACCAGACATCCCAAGAATATTGCTGAACTGAAACAGTTCTGTAAAGAGGAATGGTCAATAATTACTCCTGACTAGGGATGAGCGAACTCGAACTGTATAGTTCGGGTTCGTACCGAATTTTGGGGTGTCCGTGACACGGACCCGAACCCGGACATTTTCGTAAAAGTCCGGGTTCGGGTTCGGTGTTCGTCGCTTTCTTGGCGCTTTTGTGACGCTTTCTTGGCGCTTTTTGAAAGGCTGCAAAGCAGCCAATCAACAAGCGTCATACTACTTGCCCCAAGAGGCCGTCACAGCCATGCCTACTATTGGCATGGCTGTGATTGGCCAGAGCACCATGTGACCCAGCCTCTATTTAAGCTGGAGTCACATAGCGCCGCCCGTCACTCTGCTCTGATTAGCGTAGGGAGAGGTTGCAGCTGCGACAGTAGGGCGAGATTAGGCAGATTAACTCCTCCAAAGGACTTGATTAATCGATCGATCTGCAGCTGTGCATCATTGAGCTGCTGAAATTCAATTGCTCACTGTTTTTAGGCTGCCCAGACCGTTTGTCAGTCACTTTTTTCTGGGGTGATCGGCGGCCATTTTGTGTCTTGTGGTGCGCCAGCACAAGCTGCGACCAAGTGCATTTAACCCTCAATGGTGTGGTTGTTTTTTGGCTAAAGCCTACATCAGGGTGAAGCTGTCACACCAAGTGCATTTAACCAGCAATAGTCTGTTTATTTTTTGGCCATATACTACATCAGGGGCAAGCTGCGCCTGTCACCAAGTGCATTTAACCCTCAATGGTGTGGCTGTTTTTTGGCTAAAGCCTACATCAGGGTGAAGCTGTCATACCAAGTGCATTTAACCAGCAATAGTCTGTTCATTTTTTGGCCATATACTACATCAGGGGCAAGCTGCGCCCGTCACCAAGTGCATTTAACCCTCAGTAGTGTGGTTGGTCAAGCTGTCACACCAAGTGCATTTAACCAGCAATAGTCTGTTTATTTTTTGGCCATATACTACATCAGGGGCAAGCTGCGCCTGTCACCAAGTGCATTTAACCCTCAATGGTGTGGCTGTTTTTTGGCTAAAGCCTACATCAGGGTGAAGCTGTCACACCAAGTGCATTTAACCAGCAATAGTCTGTTCATTTTTTGGCCAAATAGTACATCAGGGGCAAGCTGCGCCCGTCACCAAGTGCATTTAACCCTCAGTAGTGTGGTTGGTCAAGCTGTCACACCAAGTGCATTTAACCAGCAATAGTCTGCTCATTTTTTGGCCATATACTACATCAGGGGCAAGCTGCGCCTGTTACCAAGTGCATTTAACCCTCAGTAGTGTGGTTGGTCAAGCTGTCACACCAAATGCATTTAACCAACAATAGTGTGGTTATTTTTTGGCCATATCCCAGTCTAATTCTGTCACTAAATCCATACCGGTCACCCAGCGCCTAAATACTAGGCCTCAAATTTATATCCCGCTAAATCTGTCGTTACCGCTGTACTGTTGTGGCTGGGCAAGTTATTTAGTGTCCGTCAAAGCACATTTTTTGTTCTGGGTTTAAATACAATTCCCAATTTAGCAATTTCATAATTTAGTGGTTTCTGCTATATCAGAGCTATTTGAAATCTATCCCTAAAAGGGTATATAATATTCAAGGTGCACATAGGGTCATTCAGAATAACTTCACACACACGCTACTGTGCATTTCCAAGTCTAATTCTGTCACTAAATCCATACCGGTCACCCAGCGCCTAAATACTAGGCCTCGAATTTATATCCCGCTAAATCTGTCGTTACCGCTGTACTGTTGTGGCTGGGCAAGTTATTTAGTGTCCGTCAAAGCACATTTTTTGTTCTGGGTTGAAATACTATTCCCAATTTAGCAATTTCATAATTTAGTGGTTTCTGCTATATCAGAGCTATTTGAAATCTATCCCAAAAAGGGTATATAATATTCAAGGTGCACATAGGATCATTCAGAATAACTTCACACACACGCTACTGTGCATTTCCAAGTCTAATTCTGTTAGTAAATCCATACCGGTCACTCAGCGCCGAAATACTAGGCCTCAAATTTATATCCCGCTAAATCTCTCGTTACCGCTGTACTGTTGTGGCTGGGCAAGTTATTTAGTGTCCGTCAAAGCACATTTTTTGTTCTGGGTTGAAATACAATTCCCAATTTAGCAATTTCATAATTTAGTGGTTTCTGCTATATCAGAGCTATTTGACATCTATCCCTAAAAGGGTATATAATATTCAAGGTGCACATAGGGTCATTCAGAATAACTTCACACACACGCTACTGTGCATTTCCAAGTCTAATTCTGTCAGTAATTCCATACCGGTCACCCAGCGCCTAAATACTAGGCCTCAAATTTATATTCAGCTGAATTTGAATACAATACATTGGGCCAAATAATATTTTTGTTGTTGTGGTGAACGATAACAATGAGGAAAACATCTAGTAAGGGACACGGACGTGGAGATGGTCGTGGTGGTGTTAGTGGACCCTCTGGTGCTGGGAGAGGACGTGGCCGTTCTGCCACATCCACACGTCCTAGTGTACCAACTACCTCAGGTCCCAGTAGCCGCCAGAATTTACAGCGATATATGGTGGGGCCCAATGCCGTTCTAAGGATGGTAAGGCCTGAGCAGGTACAGGCATTAGTCAATTGGGTGGCCGACAGTGGATCCAGCACGTTCACATTATCTCCCACCCAGTCTTCTGCAGAAAGCGCACAGATGGCGCCTGAAAACCAACCCCATCAGTCTGTCACATCACCCCCATGCATATCAGGGAAACTGTCTGAGCCTCAAGTTATGCAGCAGTCTCTTATGCTGTTTGAAGACTCTGCTGGCAGAGTTTCCCAAGGGCATCCACCTAGCCCTTCCCCAGCGGTGGAAGACATAGACTGCACTGACGCACAACCACTTATGTTTCCTGATGATGAGGACATGGGAATACCACCTTAGCATGTCTCTGATGATGACGAAACACAGGTGCCAACTGCTGCGTCTTTCTGCAATGTGCAGACTGAACAGGAGGTCAGGGATCAAGACTGGGTGGAAGACGATGCAGGGGACGATGAGGTCCTAGACCCCACATGGAATGAAGGTCGTGCCACTGACTTTCACAGTTCGGAGGAAGAGGCAGTGGTGAGACCGAGCCAACAGCGTAGCAAAAGAGGGAGCAGTGGGCAAAAGCAGAACACCCGCCGCCAAGAGACTCCGCCTGCTACTGACCGCCGCCATCTGGGACCGAGCACCCCAAAGGCAGCTTCAAGGAGTTCCCTGGCATGGCACTTCTTCAAACAATGTGCTGACGACAAGACCCGAGTGGTTTGCACGCTGTGCCATCAGAGCCTGAAGCGAGGCATTAACGTTCTGAACCTGAGCACAACCTGCATGACCAGGCACCTGCATGCAAAGCATGAACTGCAGTGGAGTAAACACCTTAACACCAAGGAAGTCACTCAGGCTCCCCCTGCTACCTCTTCTGCTGCTGCCGCCTCGGCCTCTTCTGCTGCTGCCGCCTCGGCCTCTTCCTCCGCCTCTGGAGGAACGTTGGCACCTGCCGCCCAGCAAACAGGGGATGTACCACCAACACCACCACCACCTCCGTCACCAAGCGTCTCAACCATGTCACACGGCAGCGTTCAGCTCTCCATCTCACAAACATTTGAGAGAAAGTGTAAATTGCCACCTAGCCACCCTCGATCCCTGGCCCTGAATGCCAGCATTTCTAAACTACTGGCCTATGAAATGCTGTCATTTAGGCTGGTGGACACAGACAGCTTCAAACAGCTCATGTCGCTTGCTGTCCCACAGTATGTTGTTCCCAGCCGCCACTACTTCTCCAAGAGAGCCGTGCCTTCCCTGCACAACCAAGTATCCGATAAAATCAAGTGTGCACTGCGCAACGCCATCTGTAGCAAGGTCCACCTAACCACAGATACATGGACCAGTAAGCACGGGAAGGGATGCTATATCTCCCTAACTGCACACTGGGTAAATGTAGTGGCAGCTGGGCCCCAGGCGGAGAGTTGTTTGGCGCACGTCCTTCCGCCGCCAAGGATCGCAGGGCAACATTCTTTGCCTCCTGTTGCCACCTCCTCCTTCTCGGCATCCTCCTCCTCTTCTTCCACCTGCTCATCCAGTCAGCCACACACCTTCACCACCAACTTCAGCACAGCCCGGGGTAAACGTCAGCAGGCATTTCTGAAACTCATATGTTTGGGGGACAGGCCCCACACCGCACAGGAGTTGTGGCGGGGTATAGAACAACAGACCGACGAGTGGTTGCTGCCGGTGAGCCTCAAGCCCGGCCTGGTGGTGTGTGATAATGGGCGAAATCTCGTTGCAGCTCTGGGACTAGCCAGTTTGACGCACATCCCTTGCTTGGCGCATGTGCTGAATTTGGTGGTGCAGAAGTTCATTCACAACTATCCCGACATGTCAGAGCTGCTGCATAAAGTGCGGGCCGTCTGTGCGCGCTTCCGGCGTTCACATCCTGCTGCTGCTCGCCTGTCTGCGCTACAGCGTAACTTCGGCCTTCCCGCTCAACGCCTCATATGCAACGTGCCCACCAGGTGGAACTCCACCTTGCACATGCTGGACAGACTGTGCGAGCAGCAGCAGGCCATAGTGGAGTTTCAGCTGCAGCACGCACGGGTCAGTCGCACTACGGAACAGCACCACTTCACCACCAATGACTGGGCCTCCTTGCGAGACCTGTGTGCCCTGTTGCGCTGTTTCGAGTACTCCACCAACATGGCCAGTGGCAATGACGCCGTTATCAGCGTTACAATACCACTTCTATGTCTCTTTGAGAAAACACTTAGGGCGATGATGGAAGAGGAGGTGGCCCAGGAGGAGGAGGAGGAGGAGGAGGAGGAGGAAGAGGGGTCATTTTTAGCACTTTCAGGCCAGTCTCTTCGAAGTGACTCAGAGGGAAGCTTTTGGCAACAGCAGAGGCCAGGTACAAATGTGGCCAGCCAGGGCCCACTACTGGAGGACGAGGAGGACGAGGATGAGGAGGAGGTGGAGGAGGATGAGGATGAAGCATGGTCACAGCAGGGTGGCACCCAACGCAGCTCGGGTCCATCACTGGTGCGTGGCTGGGGGGAAAGGCAGGACGATGACGATATGCCTCCCACAGAGGACAGCTTGTCCTTACCCCTGGGCAGCCTGGCACACATGAGCGACTACATGCTGCAGTGCCTGCGCAATGACAGCAAAGTTGCCCACATTTTAACCTGTGCGGACTACTGGGTTGCCACCCTGCTGGATCCACGCTACAAAGACAATGTGCCCACCTTACTTCCTGCACTGGAGCGTGATAGGAAGATGTGCGAGTACAAGCGCACGTTGGTAGATGCGCTACTGAGAGCATTCCCAAATGTCACAGGGGAACAAGTGGAAGCCCAAGGCCAAGGCAGAGGAAAGGCAAGAGGTCGCCAAGGCAGCTGTGTCACGGCCAGCTCCTCTGAGGGCAGGGTTAGCATGGCAGAGATGAGGAAAACTTTTGTCAACACGCCACAGCTAACTGCACCACCATCTGATACGCAACGTGTTAGCAGGAGGCAACATTTCACTAACATGGTGGAACAGTACTTGTGCACACCCCTCCACGTACTGACTGATGGTTCGGCCCCATTAAACTTCTGGGTCTCTAAATTGTCCACGTGGCCAGAGCTAGCCTTTTATGCCTTGGAGGTGCTGGCCTGCCCGGCGGCCAGTGTTTTGTCTGAACGTGTATTCAGCACGGCAGGGGGCGTCATTACAGACAAACGCAGCCGCCTGTCTACAGCCAATGTGGACAAGCTGACGTTCATAAAAATGAACCAGGCATGGATCCCACAGGACCTGTCCATCCCTTGTGCAGATTAGACATTAACTACCTCCCCTTAACCATATATTATTGGACTCCAGGGCACTTCCTCATTCAATCCTATTTTTATTTTCATTTTACCATTATATTGCGAGGCTACCCAAAGTTGAATGAACCTCTCCTCTGTCTGGGTGCCGGGGCCTAAATATATGCCAATGGACTGTTCCAATGTTGGGTGACGTGAAGCCTGAATCTCTGCTATGACATGCAGACTAATTCTCTGCTGACATGAAGCCAGATCCTCTGTTACGGGACCTCTCTCCTCTGCCTGGGTGCTGGGCCTAAATCTCTGACAATGGACTGTTGCAGTGGTGGCTGACGTGAAGCCTGATTTTCTGCTATTACATGCAGACTGATTCTCTGCTGACATGAAGCCAGATACTCTGTTACGGGACCTCTCTCCTCTGCCTGTGTGCTGGGCCTAAATATATGCCAATGGACTGTTGCAGTGGTGGCTGACGTGAAGCCTCATTCTCTGCTACGACATGCAGATTAATTCTCTGCTGACATGAAGCCAGATTGTCTGTTACGGGACCTCTCTCCTCTGCCTGGGTGCTGGGCCTAAATTTATGAAAATGGACTGTTGCAGTGGTGGGTGACGTGAAGCCTGATTCTCTGCTATGACATGAAGACTGATTCTCTGCTGACATGAAGCCAGATTGTCTGTTACGGGACCTCTCTCCTCTGCCTGGGTGCTGGGCCTAAATTTATGAAAATGGACTGTTACAGTGGTGGGTGACGTGAAGCCTGATTGTCTGCTATTATATGAAGACTGATTCTCTGCTGACATGAAGCCAGATTGTCTGTTACGGGACCTCTCTCCTCTGCCTGGGTGCTGGGCCTAAATTTATGAAAATGGACTCTTACAGTGGTGGGTGACGTGAAGCCTGATTCTCTGCTATGATATGAAGACTGATTCTCTGCTGACATGAAGCCAGATTGTCTGTTACGGGACCTCTCTCCTCTGCCTGGGTGCTGGGCCTAAATTTATGAAAATGGACTCTTACAGTGGTGGGTGACGTAAAGCCTGATTCTCTGCTATGATATGAAGACTGATTCTCTGCTGACATGAAGCCAGATTGTCTGTTACGGGACCTCTCTCCTCTGCCAGGGTGCTGGGCCTAAATTTATGAAAATGGACTCTTACAGTGGTGGGTGACGTGAAGCCTGATTCTCTGCTATGATATGAAGACTGATTCTCTGCTGACATGAAGCCAGATTGTCTGTTACGGGACCTCTCTCCTCTGCCTGGGTGCTGGGCCTAAATTTATGAAAATGGACTCTTACAGTGGTGGGTGACGTAAAGCCTGATTCTCTGCTATGATATGAAGACTGATTCTCTGCTGACATGAAGCCAGATTGTCTGTTACGGGACATTTCTCCTCTGCCAGGGTGCTGGGCCTAAATTTATGAAAATGGACTCTTACAGTGGTGGGTGACGTGAAGCCTGATTCTCTGCTATGATATGAAGACTGATTCTCTGCTGACATGAAGCCAGATTGTCTGTTACGGGACCTCTCTCCTCTGCCTGGGTGCTGGGCCTAAATTTATGAAAATGGACTCTTACAGTGGTGGGTGACGTGAAGCCTGATTCTCTGCTATGATATGAAGACTGATTCTCTGCTGACATGAAGCCAGATTGTCTGTTACGGGACCTCTCTCCTCTGCCTGGGTGCTGGGCCTAAATTTATGAAAATGGACTGTTACAGTGGTGGGTGACGTGAAGCCTGATTCTCTGCTATGATATGAAGACTGATTCTCTGCCGACATGAAGCCAGATTGTCTGTTACGGGACCTCTCTCCTCTGCCTGGGTGCTGGGCCTAAATCTATGAAAATGGACTGTTACAGTGGTGGGTGACGTGAAGCCTGATTCTCTGTTATGATATAAAGACTGATTCTCTGCTGACATGAAGCCAGATTGTCTGTTACGGGACCTCTCTCCTCTGCCTGGGTGCTGGGCCTAAATTTATGAAAATGGACTCTTACAGTGGTGGGTGACGTGAAGCCTGATTCTCTGCTATGATATGAAGACTGATTCTCTGCTGACATGAAGCCAGATTGTCTGTTACGGGACCTCTCTCCTCTGCCTGGGTGCTGGGCCTAAATTTATGAAAATGGACTCTTACAGTGGTGTGTGACGTGAAGCCTGATTCTCTGCTATGATATGAAGACTGATTCTCTGCTGACATGAAGCCAGATTGTCTGTTACGGGACCTTTCTCCTCTGCCTGGGTTCTGGGCCTAAATTTATGAAAATTGACTCTTACAGTGGTGGGTGACGTGAAGCCTGATTCTCTGCTATGATATGAAGACTGATTCTCTGCTGACATGAAGCCAGATTGTCTGTTACGGGACCTCTCTCCTCTGCCTGGGTGCTGGGCCTAAATTTATGACAATGGACTGTTGCAGTGGTGGCTGACGTGAAGCCTGATTTTCTGCTATGACATGCAGACTGATTCTCTGCTGACATGAAGCCAGATCCTCTGTTACGGGACCTCTCTCCTCTGCCTGGGTGCTGGGCCTAAATATCTGACAATGGACTGTTGCATTGGTGGCTGACGTGAAGCCAGATTCTCTGCTATGATATGCAGACTAATTCTCTGCTGACATGAAGCCAGATTCTCTGTTACGGGACCTCTCTCCTCTGCCTGGGTGCTGGGCCTAAATTTATGACAATGGACTGTTGCAGTGGTGGCTGACGTGAAGCCTGATTTTCTGCTATGACATGCAGACTGATTCTCTGCTGACATGAAGCCAGATCCTCTGTTACGGGACCTCTCTTCTCTGCCTGGGTGCTGGGCCTAAATATCTGACAATGGACTGTTGCATTGGTGGCTGACGTGAAGCCTGATTCTCTGCTATGACATGCAGACTAATTCTCTGCTGACATGAAGCCAGATTCTCTGTTACGGGACCTCTCTCCTCTGCCTGGGTGCTGGGCCTAAATATCTGACAATGGACTGTTGCAGTGGTGGCTGACGTGAAGCCTGATTCTCTGCTATGACATGCAGACTGATTCTCTGCTGACATGAAGACAGATTCTCTGTTACGGGACCTCTCTCCTCTGCCTGGGTGCCGGGGCCTAAATATCTGAGAATGGACTGTTCCAGTGGTGGGTGACGTGAAGCCAGATTCTCTGCTATGGGACCTCTGTCCAATTGATTTTGGTTAATTTTTATTTATTTAATTTTTATTTTTATTCATTTCCCTATCCAAATTTGTTTGCAGGGGATTTACCTACATGTTGCTGCCTTTTGCAGCCCTCTAGCCCTTTCCTGGGCTTTTTTACAGCCTTTTTAGTGCCGAAAAGTTCGGGTCCCCATTGACTTCAATGGGGTTCGGGTTCGGGACGAAGTTCGGATCGGGTTCGGATCCCGAACCCGAACAATTTCGGGAAGTTCGGCCGAACTTCTCGAACCCGAACATCCAGGTGTCCGCTCAACTCTACTCCTGACTGTTGTGCACATCTGATCTGCAACTACAGGAAACGTTTGGTTGAAGTTATTGCTGCCAAAGGAGGTTCAACCAGTTATTAAATCCAAGGGTTCACATACTTTTTCCACCTCCACTGTGAAAGTTTGCATGGTGTGTTCAATAAAAACATGGTAACATTAAATTCTTTGTGTGTTATTAGTTTAAGCAGACTGTGATTGTCTATTGTTATGACTTAGATGAAGATCAGATCACATTTTATGACCAATTTGTGCAGAAATCCATATTTTTCCAAAGGGTTCACATACTTTTTCTTTCAACTGTACATTTGGGTTACATTCAGAGATTTGAAATACCGCCATTTGGTGCCCCAATATTGAATGCAGGCCTACACTGGTTCAGGCCCTGTGAAATGCACCCTCTACATACATGGGTTTGATTCAGGGATTTGAAATACAACCATTTGAAATACAGCCATTTTGGGCAAATAAATATTTACTTCAGGCCTACACTGGTTCAGACCGTGTGAGATACCCCCTCTACATACAGGGGTTTGAATTAGGCATTTGAAATGCAGCCATTTTGTGCAAAGATATATTTACTTCAGGCCTACACTGGTTCAGACCCGCGTGAGATACCCCCTCTACATACAGGGGTTTGAATCAGGCATTTGAAATACAGCCATTTGAAATACAGCCATTTTGGGCAAATAAATATTTACTTTAAGCCTACACTGGTTCAGGCCGTGTGAGATGCACCCTTTTACATACTGTTGTTCTATTCTACTATTAATTAAACACCCATTTAGGGCATGATCCTTAATGCAAAAAATATGAGGAGAGCGTCAAATAAGGGACGTGGCCCCAGTCGTGGTGCTGCTGGTAGAGCTCCTGTTGCAGGGAGAGGATGTGGTCGATCTGTGCCAGCTACATGCACAAGTGAAACCCCTTCCTCAGGTGTGAGTAGGCGACAAAACCTTCAGCGGTATTTGGTCGAGCCTAATGCTGCTCTACGAATGGTGAGGCCTGATCAAGTACAGGCGATAGTAGATTGGGTTGCTGACAGTGGATCCAGTTCCTTCACATTGTCTCCCACCCAGTCTCCTGCTGAAAGACCACAGTTGGCACCTGCAGCCGATGTCCATCAGTCTTTCACCTCACACCCTTGCAAATCAGCCAAGCAGTTAGTGCCCCAAGTCATGCAGCAGTCTCTTCTGCTATTTGATGACTCTGTTAGGAGGGTTTCCCAGGGCCATCCACCTAGCCCTCCTCCGAAGTGGAAGAGATTGAGTGCACTGTTGTCCAACCACTTATCTTTCAAGATGAGTACATGGGAGGACCATCGCAGCACGTCTCGGATGATGACGAAACACAGATGCCAACTGCTGGGGCTTTCGAAAGTGTGCAGACCGACATGGAAGGCAGGGGTAAAGACTGGGTGGAAGATAATGTGGAGGACGATGAGGTCCTCGACCCCACATGGAATCCAGGTCATGTGAGTGACCTATGTAGTTCGGAGGAAGAGGCGGTGGTCGCACAGAGCCACCAGCACAGCAGAATAGGGAGCAGGGTGCAAAAGCGGAGCAGCCGTCCCCTAGACAGTACTCCTCCTACTGCCCACCGCAGCAAGGGACCGAGCACGCCAAAACCAGCTCCAAGGAGTTCCCTGGTGTGGCAGTTCTTCAGACTGATGACAAGACACGAGTGGTTTGCATGCTGTGCAATCAGAGCCTGAAGCGAGGCATAAATGTTCTCAACATGAGCACAACCTGCATGACCAGGCATTTAAGTGCAAAGCACGAGCTGCAGTGGAGTAGACACCTCAAAAACCAAGAAAGGTCTCTGGCTCCTCCTGCTTCCTCTTCTGCTGCAGTCGCAGCCTCTTCATCCACTTCTGGAGTGACAGTGCCACCTGGCACCCCGCAAACAGAGGATCTGCCAGCAACACCAACACCTGGGTCACCAAGCATCTCCACAATGTCCCACGGAAGCGTTCAGCTCTCCATATCCCAAATGCTGGAGAGGAAGAGGAAGTACCCCCCTACCCACCCACGATCCCTAGCCCTGAATGCCAGCATTTCTAAATTACTGGCCTTTGAAATGCTGTCATTCCGTCTGGTGGAGATGGATAGTTTTAACCTCTTTAGGACACACGACGTACCGATACGGCATGTTGTTCTGGTACTTAAGGACACATGACGTACCGGTACATCATGTGTATTTTTGATCAACGCTGCCCGGAGGGCGGTGATCGGAACAAGGTGCCTGCTCAAATCATTGAGCAGGCACCTTGGCTAAATGCGCGGGGGGTCCTGTGACCCCCCATGTTCGCGATCGCCGCAAACCGCAGGTCAATTTAGACCTGGGGTTTGTGGCTTTTACCTGCGGTTGCAGAGGCTAGCAGCTGTATGGGGGACCCGATGGCATGGAAGGCAGCATGATGCCTAAGGAAGGCACTGCGCTGCCTTCCAGCGACGAGCCTGTGAGATCCAGCCCCCTGGATCTCACAGGCCGGAAGCTGTATGAGTAATACTCACTGTACAGTCATGGCCAAAAGTTTTGAGAATGACACAAATATTAGTTTTCACAAAGTTTGCTGCTAAACTGCTTCTAGATCTTTGTTTCAGTTGTTTCTGTGATGTAGTGAAATATAATTACACGCGCTTCATACGTTTCAAAGGCTTTTATCAACAATTACATTACATTTTTGCAAAGAGTCAGTATTTGCAGTGTTGGCCCTTCTTTTTCAGGACCTCTGCAATTCGACTGGGCATGCTCTCAATCAACTTCTGGGCCAATTCCTGACTGATAGCAACCCATTCTTTCATAATCACTTCTTGGAGTTTGTCAGAATTAGTGGGTTTTTGTTTGTCCACCCGCCTCTTGAGGATTGACCACAAGTTCTCAATGGGATTAAGATCTGGGGAGTTTCCAGGCCATGGACCCAAAATGTCAACGTTTTGGTCCCTGAAACAGGGACATAGTTATCACTTTTGCCTTATGGCACGGTGCTCCATCGTGCTGGAAATGCATTTTTCTTCACCAAACTGTTGTTGGAAAAAGTTGCTGTTGGAGGGTGTTTTGGTACCATTCTTTATTCATGGCTGTGTTTTTGGGCAAAATTGTGAGTGAGCCCACTCCCTTGGATGAGAAGCAACCCCACACATGAATGGTCTCAGGATGCTTTACTGTTGGCATGACACAGGGCTGATGGTAGCGCTCTCCTTTTCTTCTCTGGACAAGCCTGTTTCCTGATGCCCCAAACAATCGAAAAAAGGGCCTCATCGGAGAATATGACTTTGTCCCCGTCCTCAGCAGTCCATTCACCAAATTTTCTGCAGAAGATCAATCTGTCCCTGATGTGTTTTTTTGAGAGAAGTGGCTTCTTTGCTGCCCTTTTTGACACCAGGCCATCTTCCTGAGCAAGCTCTGCATCGGTGGCACTCCGATCCCACAGCTGAATCCTCTTTATGAGACGATCCTGGCGCTTGCTGGACTTTCTTGGACGCCCTGAAGCCTTCTTACCAAGAATTGAACCTCTTTCCTTGAAGTTCTTGATGATCCTATAAATTGTTGATTAAGGTGCAATCTTAGTAGCCACAATATCCTTGCCTGTGACGCCATTTTTATGCAATGCAATGATGGCTGCACGCGTTTCTTTGCAGGTCACCATGGTTAACAATGGAAGAACAATGATATTAAGCATCACCCTCCTTTTAACAGGTCAAATCTGCCATTTTAACCCAATCAACCTGACATAATGATCTCCAGCCTTGTGCTCGTCAACATTCTCACCTGAGTTAACAAGACGATTACTGAAATGATCTCAGCAGGTCCTTTAATGACAGCAATGAAATGCAGTGGAAAGGTTTTCTTGGAATTAAGTTAATTTTCATGGCAAAGAAGGACTATGCAATTCATCTGATCACTCTTCATAACATTCTGGAGTATAATATATGCTATTATAAAAACTTAAGCAGCAACTTTTCCAATTTCCAATATTTATGCAATTCTCAAAACTTTTGGCCACGACTGTATTACTTATACAGCCAATACATTCCAATACAGAAGTATTGGAATGCATTGTAAATGGATTAGACCCCCAAAAGTTCAAGTCCCAAAGTGGGACAAAAAAAAAGTTTTAAAAAAATTGAAAAAATAAAGTTTTCCCCCCAAAAAATTAAAAGTTCCTTGCACATGCTGGCCAGACTATGCGAACAGCACCACTTCATCACCAATGACTGGGCCTCCACGTGAGACCTGTGTGCATTGTTGCCCTGTTTCGAGTACTCCACCAACATGGCCAGTGCCGATGACGCCGTTCTCAGCGTTACTATCCCACTTCTAAGCCTCCTTGAATAAACGTTTCGGGCGATGATGGATGAGGATTTGGGATCATTTACAAGGATTTTAGGCCAGTCATTCACAAGTGGCTCTGAGGGTGGGTTCCTGCTCCCACATATGCCAGGTACACAATTGTCCAGCCAGGGCACAGTTCTGGAGGATGACAAGGTGGAGGATGAGGAGGAGGAGATGGAGGAGGATGAATCGTGTTCACTGCAGGGTGGCACCCAAACCAGCTCATGGCTATTACTGGTGCGTGGCTGGGGGGATACAGAGGACACAGACGATACAACTCCCACAAAGGACAGATTGTCGTTTCCTCTGGGCAGCCTGGCACACATGAGCGATTACATGCTGCAGTGTCTCCGCAACGACCGCCAGTTGCCCACATTCTAACTTGTGCTGATTACTGGGTGGCCACGCTGCTGTATCCCCGTTACAAGGACAACGTAACATCCTTAATTCCCTCACTGGAGCGTGATCGCAAGATGCGCAAGTACAAGAGCACGCTGGCAGACGCGCTGCTGGTGGCATTCCCACCTGATAGGGGGGGCACAGTGGAAGCACAAGGAAAAGGCAGAGGAGAAGGAAGAGGTCGCCAACGCAGCTGGGGCACCACCATCACCTCAGAAGGCAGGGTTAGCATGGCAGAAATGTGGAAAAGCTTTGTCAGCATGCCACAACAACCAGCATCACCAGCTGAGATGGAACATCTTAGCAGGAGGCAACATTTCACCAACATGGTGGAGCAGTATGTGTGCACACGCCTACACGTACTGAATGATGGGTCTGCCCCCTTCAACTTCTGGGTCTCAAAATTGGGCACATGGCCTGAGCTTGCCCTTTACACCTTGGAGGTGCTGGCCTGCCCTGCAGCCAGTGCATTGTCTGAACATGTGTTTAGCATGGCAGGGGGCATTATCACAGACAAGTGCAGCCACCTGTCCACAGCCAATGTGGACAAGCACACGTTCATTAAAATGAAGCAGGCATGGATCCCTCAGGACTTGTCCATAGCTTGTGCAGAATAGACATGTATACCGGCCTTACCCTGCCATTGTTATACTACAAATTAATTTCACTAATTTGTCTGTTACATTGTTGGGTGACATTCACCAATTTTTGGCTGTGATATACCCCTGCTCTACCTAGTGGACAAGGAAATACATTTCACTAATTCGTCTGTTACATTTTTGGGTGACAAATGTACAGACTATAGTAGATTGGGGGGGCTGACAGTGCCTACAGTTCCTTCACATTGTCTCCCACCCAGTCCCCTGCTGAAAGATCAGAGTTGGCACCTACAGCCCCTTTCCATCTGTCTTTCAACTCACCCCCTTGAAAATCAGACAAACAGTCTGAGCCCCAAGTCATGCAGCAGTCTGTTATGCTTTTTGATGACTCTGCTAGCAGGGTTTCCGTGGGCCATCCACATAGCCCTGCACCAGAAGTGGAGGAGATTGAGTGCACTGATGCCCAACCACTTATGTTTCAGGATGAGGACATTGGAAGACCACCGCAGCATGTCTCTGAGGATGACAAAACACAGGTGCCAACTGCTGCAGCTTTCTGCAGTATTCAGACCAACAAGGAAGGCAGGGGTAAAGAGTGGGTGGGAGATGATGTGGAGGATGATGAGATACTAGACCCCACATGGAATCAAGGTCATGCGAGTGACCGGTCTAGTTCAGAGGTAAAGACGGTGGTCGCACAGAGGCACCAGCACAGCAAAATAGGGAGCAGGTTGCAAAAGCGTCTGTATCATTCTTGGGTGACATTTTACTATTTTTGCCGTAAATAAACCCCTGCTCTGCACAGGTGACAGGGACAGAAATTTTTAAAAATTGTCCGTTACATTGTCAGGAGACATTTTAACAATTTTGCTGTATACAAACCAGTCTGCATAGGTGACAGGGACCTCATTTTTGTAAAATCGTATGTTCAATTGGTGGTGGACATGAACACAGTTTTGCCATGAATAAACCTTGCTCTGCATAGTTGACAGGGACCAAATTTTTTTTAAATCGTCTGTTCCATTGATGGGTGACATTAAACCATTTTTGCCAATGAAAAACCCCTGCTCTGCATAGTTGACATGGACTTAAATTTCAAAAATTTGTCTTTAATTGACGCGCGCCACCTCGGTTCAGTCGATCCTTCCGCTTTAACAATTTGTCCCTCATTTCTGCTCGATCACATTTCAGCCATTGACCTCCCTTGGATGTGGTTCTCACGCTCCCTCTGCGGCGTGGAACCCTGATTGTCCGCTAACCTTGATCAACATGGTAGGCACAGAAAAGAACATCGAAAGTTGATAGAGAAGATATCCAATTGGATCGTGGACATCACAGGGACGTGCGACATGGTGGAGCAGTATGTGTGCACACGCCTAAATGTACTAACTGATGGGTCTGCCCCCTTCAACTTCTGGGTCTCCATTACATAAGCCTCTCAAAATCACTTTATCTGAATTGGTGCTTAAAAAAATCTTTTGGGAAATTTTCTTGAAAATTTGAAAAATGGCTTCTAAATTTCTCAGTCTTCTAATTTCCCAAAAAATTTTAATGACATTTACAAAATGATGCCAATACAAAGTAGACATATGGGGAATGATGACTGATTATTTTATGGGGCATTTCTATCTGTCTTAAAATTATAGAAATTCTAATTTATAAAATTTTTATTTTTTTCAAAATTTATGGTAAAGGAAACATATATTGACTCAAATTTACTACTGTCATGAAGTACAATGTGTCACGAGTAAACAATCTAAGAATGGCCTGGATAAGTAAAAGCATTCCAAAGTTATTACCACATAAAGTGACACTTTATTTGCAAAAAATGGCCTGGGCAGGAAGGTGAAAGCTGACCCGGAGTAGAAATTGTTAATTATAGTATCCCTTAAATTTAGCACCCGCAGTAGTGGCTATTTGAAACATACTTCCTCCCAGTAGTGGTATTTTTAAGAGCTCATTCACACGACTGTTTGCCGTCCCTGCCTGTTTTACGGACCACAAACGGCGGGTCTGCAATATATGGGCAACGCTTGTTAGAATCCTGTATCACTGGTGCTGACTAGAGTTGAGCGGACACCTGGGTGTTCGGGTTCGGCCGAACTTCAGAAAAAGGTTTGAGCTCGGGACCCGAACTTGAACCGAACTTGACCCCAAACCTGAACCCCATTGAAGTCAATGGGAACTCGAACTTTTGAGCACTAAAATGGCTGTAAAAATGTTATGGAAAAGGCTAGAGGGCTGCAAATGGTGTCAAAATGTGGTTAAAGGGAACCTGTCACCCAAAAATCGCCTATTAAGCTGTTTACAGTACCTTATAGTGCTGTATAGTCGTTTCCTGATGCACTTTTTGTTAGTTTTGCAGCATGTATGCTCAGTCAGAAATCGATGTTATATTCAGCTGCTGCCCCGTGCTTCAAGTCAGGCTTGAAGTCACGGGGGCAGCGGCCTCGGCGTCTTACATGGCCCTCTCCCCGCCCCCTGCCTCTGTGACTGACAGCCGAAATCCGATTCCGGGACCGCGCTCAACGGCCGCATGCGCAGTAAAGGGCGGCAGGAGCGCGGTCCCGGCTGCCGCGCGTACTACGCGCCGTCTTACTTTCGCCGCACTGCGCATGCGCCCGACATCCTGTATCAAACGCGCCCGCGCCCAGATGCCGGGCGCGGGCGCGTTTGATACAGGATGTCGGGCGCATGCGCAGTGCGGCGAAAGTAAGACGGCGCGTAGTACGCGCGGCAGCCGGGACCGCGCTCCTGCCGCCCTTTACTGCGCATGCGGCCGTTGAGCGCGGTCCCGGAATCGGATTTTGGCTGTCAGTCACAGAGGCAGGGGGCGGGGAGAGGGCCATGTAAGACGCCGAGGCCGCTGCCCCCGTGACTTCAAGCCTGACTTGAAGCACGGGGCAGCAGCTGAATATAACATCGATTTCTGACTGAGCATACATGCTGCAAAACTAACAAAAAGTGCATCAGGAAACGACTATACAACACTATAAGGTACTGTAAACAGCTTAATAGGCGATTTTTGGGTGACAGGTTCCCTTTAAGAGCATGGTATGTGCTCTGCAAACAAATGTGGATAGGGAAATGACTTAAAATAACATAAAATATGTAAAAATCTTGATCTAGGAGGACCAGGTCCATAGAAGAGAAGGAGGTTGAGGAGGCGGTGGATGTGGCGGTGTAGGTGGAAGTGGCGCTGGAGGAGGCAGTGTACACAGCTTTTCGGTTTTACATTTATTTTTTATTTTTTTAATTAGGGTACACCACAAAACATTGCTAAACACACAAGTTCAGACAATACAACGGCTGCAGGGCAGGACAGCACCTCCAAGGCGTAAAG
This sequence comes from Bufo gargarizans, assembly GCF_014858855.1. NCBI lineage: Eukaryota > Metazoa > Chordata > Amphibia > Anura > Bufonidae > Bufo > Bufo gargarizans. The sequence continues at coordinate 439,037,910 of NC_058080.1, forward strand.
GGCAAGCTTAGGCCATGTGCCCAATTTAGAAACCTCAGTTAGTTTGTGTAGGCGTGTGCATACTTACTGCCCCACCCACCATGTCGCACATCCCCGTGATGTTCACGATCCAATTTGATATCTGATCTATCAACTTTCGATGTACTTTTATCCGCCTACCATGGTGATTGCGGGTGGCGGGGAATCAGGGTTCCAGGCCGGAGAGGGAGCGTGAGAAAAAGAGACCAAATTTAAGGGAGATTACTTTTATTTTAAAAAAATTGGGATCAAGAAGAAATGTGGGAAAAGTTATTGAGGCGCAAATGTTGGACAAATTACAGAAGCCCAAATGTGGGCCAAAAGAGTCAAGCGAAATTGTGGGAAAAGCTATTGAGGCGCAAATGTTGGCCAAAAGAGTATAGCGGAAATGTGGGACAAAGTATTGAAGCTTAAATGTGGTACAACTTGCTTAAGTTTAAGCAATGAATCAAAGGAGGTGGCGCACATTTCAGAAATTGTATTCCCTGTCACCTATGCAGAGCAGGGGTTTATTCATGTCTAAAATTGTATAATGTCAACCCAAGAATGTAACAGAAAAATTACAGATATTAATTAACCTGTATACTTGGTAGAGCAGGAGCCTATGACAGAAAACTATTTTGTTATTGTCACCCGGAAATGTAAAATAAAAATTATTGAAATGTATTAAGCTGTCAACTAGGTAGGGGAGGGGTATATTATGTTGTGGAAAACCATTCAGGAAACGCATTCTTCAGGGAGAATAAGGTTTATTGCGGCTAGCAGGGAGCATTAACAGCTTCAATCGCACAAAGGAAAATGCTCAAAGGGGCAGAGGCCCACACTCATCTTATACACATAACCTAAACTTGACATACTTGTCTTATCCTCATTGGATAGGTTAAACTCTCTCTACAACCCCATTGGACATCTCCACATATGGATAATGCGTGCTTGCTTCATGTTCTTCTTGGCCAACATCTGTTATTCATTACCAATGCTTGCTTCATCTAATCTATAGCCCCTCACCCAAGTGAGCTATCCCCACCTCAGGGATGTGTACACACACATACAATTTGGGAATGTATTGTCTGGTATAATCAGGCAGCATTATACTATATATTTCTCATTTTCTCCTTCATTCCCCCCTGTTGTTGGTTTTCCCAACACACACACACAAGCACACAGATACTGACATTTATACTACACACACAATGTCTCTGGCTTTCTGCAATTCAATATATGTTGTTCTCATCCAATGAACGAAGTTCACACTCCGGATCCTTCACTTCCTCTGTAGCAACATGTGCTTAGGTGAGCATCATTGTGGCTTTCAAGAACAGTATTTTACAACACAAAAACAATAGGCCTACAAGACACAATAACAATACTGGAGCACATGCAAGCATGACAGTCTTCAGTAATAGCAAGAACCAAGATGGAAGATTCAAAGACCACCCTGAGAACCAGTCACCTGTGACTCCAGCTTCCTCAATCATTTGCTTATTCAAGGAATAGAGGTGCTCGATGGCCCTAACAAGAGTCACATTTTACTCATCATCATTCGCTGGGATGAAAGTACAGCAAGAGTATCCAATAACTGCACAAACTTTTCCTTGAGAAGCGAGAATCATGTCGAGAGCATATCGGTTTTGTACCGCTGTCAGTCTCAGACCTCTGAGCTCCTCCTTGATGGCATTCAAGGCCTCATCTGTAATATTTATAAACTTTAATAGTTTGCACCTGTTTTTCTGGATACATTGTGCATTTGCCGCTGCTTGTACACCAGGAGTCAACCCACTTGCAAAAAAAGATTTCAGCTTTTGAAAAGATTTTAAAATCATCTGGAACCTCATCTGTAGTGAAATATGGATTTCTCTTGATTCGCACACACTCTCACCTGGAACCCGTGCATGCTTAGGGATTACCAACAAGGGGTGGATTAATTTAACAATTGAACACGCACCTGACCAGTCTCCAGGGAGTCTGGTATACGCCAGACTACCACATTGCCAATATACATCCATCAGTACCGCAGTCCCTTGAATATGTCTCATAGTTGACCAACTTACATTGTGTGTTTGTTCCCAACCTTTGCCTATTCCCATCATTAGTATAACATAGTATTAAATTCCCTCTTTTCTGTGACTTTGATACCTTTCTCTTCTGGATCTTCACTCAATGTTAATGAGGTTGCAAAATCTCTCCATACTTTTTTATAAATGTTAGTATCGCTTACCAAGCTGGAATCAGAAGTGAAGTTCCAAAGAGTCTGGCCTGCACAACCACAATACTTATACGAAACCTACCAATATTCCTAATCTATATTCAGCTAAACCTGAAAATACATATGTTATATAGACATCATTATATGTCAGTATCACTAATTAGACTAACACCCACTTATTCACATTATACAGGATAAAATTCCAACAATATGGTGTCATCACCTCCTCCTTAGTAACAGGAATAGAAAACATACTGTAACATTGGAATCATTTGAACAATTTGTACATTTTTACAGTAGCCATATGACGATTAATAAATGTATTATCCTAAATGTCCTTTAAACCTCAGAAGTCCAATAAGCAGCACACTGCAGAGACTGAAGACTCTCCTTGTGTTTCCCTTTAGTTACAGATGTATTCGTAATGGTCAGTGTGTCTCCAGTTGGTTTCTCCTTCAAACGCTACACTAATTTTGAAGTAATCAAATCAGTAATTCAAAGTTTTCCTTATGTCTCTTAACACATGCCCAATCATCAATGCTCACAGGGTTTATGGAAAGGTAAAGCCACAAAATTCATATCTGGAAGGGAATCACACAGTTATCTCCAGCAATTAGTTGGTTTTGTAGGACTCCCATACAGATTTCACACTAGCAGCTTGTCTCCACTGCTCCTCTATGAAAAAAAAAAAACTATAAATTATAGACTTTATTACAGATCTCTACAAACTTGTCCAAGACCACAACCTGTCTTCTGATTAATAGTACAGCCTGTATCTTGTACAAGGTATAGCTCACTTCCCAATTTGGTGTCTCTGATCCTCATGGGTCAGAAGCCACATACCATAACAATAGGTAGTAAGATCAGAAATATAGTATCTGGGCCTGTTGGAGATATCTCATATGGTGACAAGAATATATTCTTCTGAGGCACGATCCTTCCTGAATACAGAACTATGGAATGACATTATTTCTCTTTGCTTTGATCTTTTAATAACATGTCATTATTCTATCTTTCCCCCATACCCAATGTTCTTCTGTGAAATGAGTTCCCTTATTACCCTCCATCCTCTCTGGAACCCCATATCTATATACTACCTCAGCTAGTTTCTTCGTAGCTGTAGTCTTTGCTGTTGCCTTTGCTACAGGCCAGGTTTTTTAATATCCTGGAAAGAGATAAATACAGACAAGGACATATTCACACTGCTCTACCTTTGGTAACTGAATGTAGTCAAACACACCTCCAACTAACCTAGTGGCAGCATTGTTGAACCCAGGAACCATCCACCACTGAACCCAAACACATATTTCCTCTCTTGATTTGCCCATGTTTTTAATCCATCCTCTTTAGGTAGAGTGCCCTCTGAAGGAGGAGTTTATTAGCCTTCAAGAGTTCATTCTCACTCCTTACTTCTACTTTTTGCTTCCATTTTTCCCTTCAGCCTCTTTAGCCTGTATCAGACTCACATTTTGGAAGTCTACTGGCCCTAAACCAGCCTGTAAATTGGACCAAAACGTTTTTTTTTTTTTATCAATTAATCATTAATTAATTAAAAATATATCTAATCCAATTTTAGATTTGGACAGCAGTGACGCAAACCTGACTGTTACCCTTTACTCATAAATATAAAATATTCTATTAATATAAGTTACTCTTCCTCAGAATGACAAAAAAAAAAATGTATATTTTTTTGTGTGTGTCTTCTCCTGAACTAACCCCCCTACTTAATGGCTATGGTGGCCACTGAAAAAAACTGTGCGGACAGACTTTAGCAAAGCATGGTGTTTGCTTACCTGTAATTTGCTCAGGCCTACACTACTGAGATTTTCCTAATGGTCACACTGCCAGCAAATAGGGTTCGAGTATCTGGGATCACATCGGGGTCACCAATAAATGTTGTGGAAAACTATTCAGGAAACGCATTCTTCAGGAAGAATAAGGTTTATTGCTGCTAGCCGGGAGCATTAACAGCCTCAATAGCACAAAGGAAAATGCTCAAAGGGGCAGAGGCCCACACTCGTCTTATACACATAACCACCCTAAAACTTTACATCCTCATTGGATAGGTTAAACTCTCTCTACAACCCCATTGGACATCTCCATATATGGATAATGTGTGCTTGCTTCATGTTCTTCTTGGCCAACATCTGTTATTTATTGCCAATGCTTGCTTCATCTAATTTATAGCCCCTCACCCAAGTGAGCTATACCCCACCTCAGGAATGTGTACACACACTTAAAATTTGGGAATGTATTGTCTGGTATAATCAGGCGGCAATATACTATATATTTCTCATTTTCTCATTCAATTACACCCAAAAATTGGTGAATTTGACCCTAAAATGTAACTGACAAATTTTATTTTTTGTTAACCGGCGTACTAGGTAGAGCAGTGGTACATCACACCAATACATTGGTGAATTTCACCATATAATGTAAAAGACAATTTTTATGTAAAAGACAATTTTTTTTATTGTTTAACCTGTCTACTAGGTATAGCAGTGGTACTTTACACCCAAACATTTTTGAATTTCAACTGCAAATGTAACTGACAAATATATATATATATTTTTTTAACCATCATACTAGGTATAGCATTGGTACTATACACCCAATGATTGGTGAATTTCACCCGAAAATGTTAATGACAATTTTATTTAATTTTTTTTAACCGGCCTACTAGGTGGAGCAGTGTCACGGCTGAGGATGGGGAAAACCCTCAGCCGTGCGATGCCAGAAGATGTTACGCGCTGCTTGACCAGGACGACAGAATTAGGGAGCAGGTTACCTCCTATCGCGTCCCTGACCTGACCCTGACTCCTATCCATATGAGTCAACCCTGAAGGTAGGAGGACTCATACACCGGATACCTTGGGGTCCCTACTAGCCCTCAGGATTGCCCTGGAACAAGGAGCAGGGTAAGACGACCTGTTCCTTCTGGACACGAAGGAACAGGAGTCTCACTGGCCAAGCTACAGGGAAAGGAACATAAACAGCCTATGGATATGGCAGGAGGCTGAAAAGCACTTCCACACCTACCTGCCACAGACACTCAGACTGGATCCCGTGCAAGACAGCAAGTGTCCACACCCAAACACAAATGGACACAGCACACACCTAAACACATAGGAAGCCAGATCCATAGGTGCATAACATAACAAAGGAAAACATCAAATGGACATCAACCTAAACTTAAGAGTCACAGTTAGTTTTACATTTATGACCACAAGGGTGGCCCTCACTGGCAGATGGTATTCACAGGAGGCTGATCCAGCTAAGCATGGCTGAAGCAACCCACTGAGCCATGCCAAACACAGAGGCTTTAAAGGCCTAAGTGGCCACACCCACACAGACACACCCAGTGTCTCACACACACAGAAAGGGAGTTAAACCTTCCATCACCAGGGAAGGGAAAACACCACTTAAAGGGGAAGTGCACACAATAACATAAAACACAGTGCACACCATACACTCACACACACCTAACATAGAGGTAGTCAGGTGTAACCGCATGCCACTGCAGCAAGCTGCCTAGCACCGCTCCGGCTGCTCTGCTGACACATACACAACACAACTAGTTGCCCGCGGCAACCACAAGTGAGGCCACACACCAGCGGCCCTCACCTGTGGTTGAACACCCAAACTAAACCGCAGGCAACCGCATGCGGTTTAAGGAGTCACGGTCATAGCCATGGCCGTGACAAGCAGTGGTACTATACACCCAAAAATTGGTGAATTCCACCAGAGAATGTAAATGACAAAGTAGTGAAATGATATAAAATAAAACACGTACAAAAAAAAAAATATGGATTTATAAGGTCGAGTTTCATATGGAGTTAGAGTTTGAGGAGGCAGTGGACGTAGCGGAGTAGGTGGAAGCGGCGGTAAAAAAGGACGAGATAGCCAACACAGGTTTTTGGTTTTAATGAAATTTTTAAAAATTAAGGTACACTCCAAAAGAGTGTGAAATATCCAAAATACAAACATGAGCAATTGCGCTGCAGTATAACAATGGCTGCTTAGTGCCGGTATACATGTCTATTCTGCTCAAGGTACGGACAAGTCCTAAATGGATCCATGCCTGGTTCATTTTAATGAACGTGAGCTTGTCCACGTTGGCTGTGGACAGGTGGCTGCGCTTGTCTGTGATGACGCCCCCTGCTGTGCTAAACACACGTTCAGATAATACACTGGCTGCAGGGCAGGCCAGCACCTCCAAGGCGTAAAGGGCATGCTCAGGCCATGTGCCCAATTTGGAGACCCAGAAGTTGAAGGGGGCAGACCCATCATTCAGTACATGTAGGCATGTGCACACATACTGCTCCACCATATTGGTGAAATGCTGCCTCCTGCTAAGACGTTCCATATCAGCTGGTGGTGCTGGTTATTGTGGCGTGCTGACAAAGCTTTTCCACATGTCGGCCACGCTAACTCTGCCTTCTGAGGTGCTGGCAGTGCCCCAGCTGTGTTGGCAACCTCTTCCTCGTCCTCTGCCTTCGCCTTGTGCTTCCACTGTGCCCCTGCTGTCTGGTGGGAATGCCACCAGCAGCGCGTCTACCAGCGTGCGCTTGTACTTGCGCATCTTACGATCACGCTCCATGGAGGGAATTAAGGATGGTACATTGTCCTTGTAATGGGGATCCAGCAGCGTGGCCACCCAGTAATAAGCACAAGTTACAATGTGGGCAACTCAGTGGTCGTTGCAGTAACACTGCAGCATGTAATCGCTCATGTGTGCCAGGCTGCCCATAGAAAACGAAAAGCTGTCCTCTGTGGTAGGTGCATCTTCAGTGTCCTCTGTATCCCCCCAGCCACGTATAGTGATGGCCATGAGCTGGGCGCCACCCTGCTGTGAACATGGTTCCTCCTCCTCCATCTCCTCCTCCTCATCCTCCACCTCTTCATCTTCCAGAACTGCCGGAAACCCTATGAAATGATCCCTCTCCCTCCTCCTCCTGTGCCACATCCTCTTTCATCATCACCAGCAGCGTTTCTTCAAGGAGGTATAGAAGTGGGATAGTAACGCTGAGAACGGCGTTATCAGAAGGAACACAGGTCTCGCATGGAGGCCCAGTCATTGATTGCGAAGTGGTGCTGTTCCGCAGAGCGACTCACCCGTGTGTGCTGCAGCTGAAACTCCACTATCGCCTGCTGCTGCTCGCACAGTCTGGCCAGCATGTCCAAGGTGGAGTTCCACCTTGTGGGCATGTTGCATATGAGGCGGTGAGCGGGAAGGCCGAAGTTGCGCTGCAGCGCTGACAGGCGAGCAGCAGCAGGGTGAGAACGCCGAAAGGGCGCACAGACTGCCCGCACTTTATGCAGCAGCTCTGACATGTCGGGGTAATTTTTAAGGAATCTCTGCACCACCAAATTCAGCACTTGCGCCAGGCAAGGGATGTGTGTCAAACCGGCTAGTCCCAGAGCTGCTATGAGATTTCGCCCATTATCGCACACCACCAGGCCGGGCTTGAGACCGACTGGCACAAACCACTCATCGGTCTGTTGTTTAAGGCCCATCTACAGCTCCTGCGTGGTGTGTGGGTTGTCCCCCAAACAGATACGTTTTAAAACTACCTGCTGTCTTTTACCCCTGGCTGTGCTAAAGTTGGTGGTGCTTACTGGTCCACAAATCCGTAGTCAGGTGCACCTTGCCACAGATGGCATTGTGCAGTGCACACCTGATTTTGTCGACTACTTGGTTGTGCAGGGAAGGGATGTCTCACCTTGAAAAGTAATGGCAGCTGGGCACGACATACTGTGGGACAGCCACCGCCATAAGGCCTTTAAAACTATCCGTCTCCACCAGACAGAATGACAGCATTTCAAATGCCAGTAATTTAGAAATGCTGGCATTCAGGGCTAGGGATAGCGGGTGGGTAGGGGGGGACTTCCTCTTCCTCTCCAGCGTTTGCGATATGGAGAGCTGAACGCTTGCGTGGAACATTGTGCAGATGCTTGGTGACCCAGGTGTTGGTGTTGCTGGCAGATCCTCTGCTTGCGGGGTGCCAGGTGGCACTGTCACTCCAGCGGTGGATGAAGAGGCCGCGACTGCAGCAGAAAAGGAAGCAAGAAGAGCCAGAGACCTTTCTTGGTTTTTGAGGTGTCTACTCCACTGCAGCTCGTGCTGTGCACTTAAATGCCTGGTCATGCAGGTTGTGAACGTTTATGCCTCGCTTCAGGCTCTGATTGCACAGCGTGCAAACCACTCGTGTCTTGTCGTCAGCACAATGTCTGAATAACTGCCACACCAGGCAACTCATTAGAGCTGGCTTTGGTGTGCTCGGTCCCTTGCTGCGGTGGGCAGTAGCAGGCGTACTGTCTAGGGGATGGCCGCTCTGCTTTTGCACCCTGCTCCCTCTTCTGCTGAGCTGGTGCCTCTGTGCGACCACCGCCTCTTCCTCCGAACTACACAGGTCACTCGCATGACCTTGATTCCATGTGGGGTCGAGGACCTCCTCGTCCTCCACATCATCTTCCACCCTGTCTTCACCCCTGCCTTCCTTGTCGGTCTGCACACTTTCGAAAGCCCCTGCATTTGGCACCTGTGTTTTGTCATCATTCGAGACGTGCTGCGTTGGTCCTCCCATATACTCATCTTGAAACATAAGTGGTTGGGCATCGGTGCACTTAATCTCTTCCACTTCTGGGGCAGGGTTAGATGGATGGCCCTGGGATACCCTACTAACAGTCATCAAAAAGCAGAAAAGACTGCTGCATGACTTGGGGCTCAGACAGCTTGGCTGATTTGCAAAGGGGTGAGGTGAAAGACTGATGGACATCGGCTGCAGGTGCCAACTGTGGTCTTTCAGCAGGAGACTGGGTGGGAGACAATGCGAAGGAACTGGATCCACTGTCAGCAACCCAATCTACTATCGCTTGTACTTGTTCAGGCCTCACCATTTGTAGAGCAGCATAAGGCTCGAGCAAATACCGCTGTAGGTTTTGATGCCTACACGCACCTGAGGAAGGGATTTCACTTGTGCGTGTAGCTGGCACAGATCGACCACGTCCTCTCCCTGCAACAGGAGCTCCACCAGCAGCACCACGACCTGGGCCACGTCCCTTATTTGACGCTCTCCTCATATTTTTTATATTAAACACCCTAAATGGGTGTTTAATAGTAGAATAGAACAACAGTATGTAAAGGGTGTATCTCACACGGCCTGAACCAGACTAGGCCTTAATAATATATTTTTTTGCCCAAAATGGCTGCATTTTAAATGCCTAATTTAAACCCCTGTATGTAGAGGTGCTATCTCACAGGGCCTGAACCTCTGTAGGTCTGAAGTAAATATATCTTTGCACAAAAAGGCTGTATTTCAAATGGCTGTAATTCAAATACCTAATTCAAACCCCTGTATGTAGAGGGAGTATCTCACAGGGCCTGAACCAGTGTAGGCCTGTAGTAAATATATCTTTGCACAAAATGGCTGTATTTCAAATGGCTGTATTTCAAATGCCTAATTCAAATCCCTGTATTTAGAGGGGGTATCTCACAGGGCCTGAACCTCTGTAGGCCTTAAGTAAATATATCTTTGCACAAAAAGGCTGTATTTCAAATGGCTGTATTTCAAATGCCTAATTCAAACCCCTGTATGTAGAGGTGGTATCTCACAGGGCCTGAACCAGTGTAAGCCTGAAGTAAATATATATTTGCACAAAATGGCAGTATTTCAAATGGCTGTATTTCAAATGCCTAATTCAAACCCCTGGATGTAGAGGGAGTATCTCACAGGGCCTGAACCTCTGTAGGCCTCAAGTTAATTTATCTTTGCACAAAATGGCTGTATTTCAAATGGCTGTATTTCAAATGCCTAATTCTAAACCCCTGTATGTAGAGGGGGTATCTCACAGGGCCTGAACCTCTGTAGGCCTCAAGTTAATTTATCTTTGCACAAAATGGCTGTATTTCAAATGGCTGTATTTCAAATGCCTAATTCAAACCCCTGTATGTAGAGGGGGTATTTCACAGGGCCTGAACCTCTGTAGGCCTGAATTCAATATTGGTGCAACAAATGGCGGTATTTAAAATCTCTGAATGTAACCCAAAAATATTAAGGGTGTATCTCACAATGACATCTGCATCAAAGGCTGCCAACTAAATTTGTTGTGCCCAAACGAGTGTTTGTTTAAAAACTGAATTTGACAGCAGTATATAAGCCTGTAATTTCACACATGCTGATGCTGCAAGGCCTGAAATAGTGTTTTTTTTTGTCAAAAGAATGTGTTTTTCAAACCCGGGAAAATGATGGGTGCATTTCTACCTTAAATTGCACACTGACTAATACAGATGTTGTAGATTGTCAAAAAAAGTTTAGTTTTTTTTTTGCTAACAGAATATGAAAGCTGTATATATTAAACTTGAATTTAACACTGGCATATCTGGAAAATACAGTTTTTGGGGAAAAAAAGTGTGTTTTTTAAAACCCAGAAAATGATGGGTGTATTTCTACCTTAAATTGCACATTGACTAATCCAGATGTTGTAGTTTGCCCCCAAAAAATGGTGATGCAGTGCTGGTGCACTGAGCATGCATAAAATGGCCGCCGCCGCCGTCACCCACCTAACTAACAGAATTCTAAAAGTTAGTATTTTTTGGTCAATGAGCTCAGGGCAGGGTAAAACGATAGTGCCCTGCACCCACACAACTATTTGTCTGTAGATCACTGAGTTAGATTCTCTCCTATTTTCTCCCTGAAATTACAAGTCCAGCAGCATCCTCTCCCTACACTTAAGCTGAACCAAAGATTCTCTCCTATTCTCTCCCTGAAATCACCAGCCGCATCCTCTCCCTACACTAGTAACGACAGACTGACTTGCAGTGCTATGTGACTCAAGTTTATATAGAGCCTGGGTTACATGCTGCTCTGGCCAATCACAGCAATGCCAATATGCCAATAGTAGGCATGGCTGTGATGGCCTCTTGGGGCAAGTAGTATGACGCTTGTTGATTGGCTGCTGTGCAGCATTTCAAAAAGTGCCAAGAAAGCGCCGAACCCGAACCTGAACCTTTACGGAAATGTTCGGGTTCGGGTCCGGGGTCCAAAAATCCTAAAGTTCGGTACGAACCCGAACTTTACAGTTCGTTTCGCTCAACCCTAGTGCTGACCCATTGACTTTAATGGGTCCACAATCCGCACAGTACAGTGTGGTGTGGAGCTAAGGAACGGATTGAAAGCACTGGGAAGCACTACAAAGCGTTTCCATGGGCTTTAGGGTCAGTGTCTTTGCACTGCAAAAGAAAAGTTATGTCGTTTTGCCGTATATTGCTCACTGCGAAGCCATTCAAGTCAATGGGTCCACAATAGGGATAAGCGAACCCGGACTGTATAGTTCGGGTTCGTACCGAATTTTGGGGTGTCCGTGACACGGACCCGAACCCGGACATTTTCGTAAAAGTCCGGGTTCGGGTTCGGTGTTCGTCGCTTTCTTCGCGCTTTTGTGACGCTTTCTTGGCGCTTTTTGACAGGCTGCAAAGCAGCCAATCAACAAGCGTCATACTACTTGCCCCAAGAGGCCATCACAGCCATGCCTACTATTGGCATGGCTGTGATTGGCCAGAGCACCATGTGACCCAGCCTCTATTTAAGCTGGAGTCACATAGCGCCGCCCGTCACTCTGCTCTGATTAGCGTAGGGAGAGGTTGTGGCTGCGACAGTAGGGCGAGATTAGGCAGATTAACTCCTCCAAAGGACTTGATTAATCGATCGATCTGCAGCTGTGCATCATTGAGCTGCTGAAATTCAATTGCTCACTGCGACCAAGTGCATTTAACCCTCAATGGTGTGGTTGTTTTTTGGCTAATTCCTACATCAGGGTGAAGCTGTCACACCAAGTGCATTTAACCAGCAATAGTCTGGTTATTTTTTGGCCATATACTACATCAGGGGCACGCTGCGCCTGTCACCAAGTGCATTTAACCCTCAATGGTGTGGTTGTTTTTTGGCTAAATCCTACATCATGGTGAAGCTGTCACACCAAGTGCATTTAACCAGCAATAGTCTGTTTATTTTTTGGCCATATACTACATCAGGGGCAAGCTGCGCCTGTCACCAAGTGCATTTAACCCTCAGTAGTGTGGTTTGTCAAGCTGTCACACCAAGTGCATTTAACCATCAATAGTGTGGTTATTTTTTGGCCATATCCCAGTCTAATTCTGTCAGTAAACCTATACCTGTCACCCAGCGCCTAAATACTAGGCCTCAAATTCATATCCAGCTAAATCTGCCGTTACTGCTGTAGCTGGGCGAGTTAGTTAGTGTCCGTTCAAGCACATTTCTTGTTCTGGGTTGAAATACAATTCCCAATTTAGCAATTTCAAAATTTAGTGGTTTCTGCTGTATCAGAGCTATTTGAAATCTATCCCTAAAAGGGTAGATCATATTGAAGGTGCACATAGGGACATTCAGAATAACTTCACACACCCGCTACTGTGCATTTCCAAGTCTAATTCTGTCAGTAAACCCATACCTGTCACCCAGCGCCTAACTACTCGGCCTCAAATTTATATCCAGCTAAATCTGTCGTTAGTGCTGAAGCTGGGCGAGTTATTTAGTGTCCGTTCAAGCACATTTCTTGTTCTGGGTTGAAATACAATTCCCAATTTAGCAATTAAAAAATTTAGTGGTTTCTGCTGTATCAGAGCTATTTGAAATCTATCCCTAAAAGGGTAGATCATATTGAAGGTGCACATAGGGTCATTTAGAATAACTTCACACACCCGCTACTGTGCATTTCCAAGTCTAATTCTGTCAGTAAACCCATACCTGTCACCCAGCGCCTAAATACTAGGCCTCAAATTTATATCCAGCTGAATTTGAATACAATACATTGGGCCAAATAATATTTTTGTTGTTGTGGTGAACGATAACAATGAGGAAAACATCTAGTAAGGGACGCGGACGTGGACATGGTCGTGGTGGTGTTAGTGGACCCTCTGGTGCTGGGAGAGGACGTGGCCGTTCTGCCACATCCACACGTCCTAGTGTACCAACTACCTCAGGTCCCAGTAGCCGCCAGAATTTACAGCGATATATGGTGGGGCCCAATGCCGTTCTAAGGATGGTAAGGCCTGAGCAGGTACAGGCATTAGTCAATTGGGTGGCCGACAGTGGATCCAGCACGTTCACATTATCTCCCACCCAGTCTTCTGCAGAAAGCGCACAGATAGCGCCTGAAAACCAAACCCATCAGTCTGTCACATCACCCCCATGCATACCAGGGAAACTGTCTCAGCCTCAAGTTATGCAGCAGTCTCTTATGCTGTTTGAAGACTCTGTTGGCAGGGTTTCCCAAGGGCATCCACCTAGCCCTTCCCCAGCGGTGGAAGACATAGAATGCACTGACGCACAACCACTTATGTTTCCTGATGATGAGGACATGGGAATACCACCTCAGCATGTCTCTGATGATGACGAAACACAGGTGCCAACTGCTGCATCTTTCTGCAGTGTGCAGACTGAACAGGAGGTCAGGGATCAAGACTGGGTGGAAGACGATGCAGGGGACGATGAGGTCCTAGACCCCACATGGAATGAAGGTCGTGCCACTGACTTTCACAGTTCGGAGGAAGAGGCAGTGGCGAGACCGAGCCAACAGCGTAGCAAAAGAGGGAGCAGTGGGCAAAAGCAGAACACCCGCCGCCAAGAGACTCCGCCTGCTACTGACCGCCGCCATCTTGGACCGAGCACCCCAAAGGCAGCTTCAAGGAGTTCCCTGGCATGGCACTTCTTCAAACAATGTGCAGACGACAAGACACGAGTGGTTTGCACGCTGTGCCATCAGAGCTTGAAGCGAGGCATTAACGTTCTGAACCTTAGCACAACCTGCATGACCAGGCACCTGCATGCAAAGCATGAACTGCAGTGGAGTAAACACCTTAAAAACAAGGAAGTCACTCAGGCTCCCCCTGCTACCTCTTCTGCTGCTGCCGCCTCGGTCTCTTCTGCTGCTGCCGCCGCCTCGGCCTCTTCTGCTGCTGCCGCCGCCTCGGCCTCTTCTGCTGCTGCAGCCTCGGCCTCTTCCTCCGCCTCTGGAGGAACGTTGGCACCTGCCGCCCAGCAAACAGGGGATATACCACCAACACCACCACCTCCGTCACCAAGCATCTCAAGCATGTCACACGGCAGCGTTCAGCTCTCCATCTCACAAACATTTGAGAGAAAGCGTAAATTCCCACCTAGCCACCATCGATCCCTAGCCCTGAATGCCAGCATTTCTAAACTACTGGCCTATGAAATGCTGTCATTTAGGCTGGTGGACACAGACAGCTTCAAACAGCTCATGTCGCTTGCTGTCCCAAAGTATGTTGTTCCCAGTCGCCACTACTTCTCCAAGAGAGCCGTGCCTTCCCTGCACAACCAAGTATCCAATAAAATCAAGTGTGCACTGCGCAACGCCATCTGTGGCAAGGTCCACCTAACCACAGATACGTGGACCAGTAAGCACAGTCAGGGACGCTATATCTCCCTAACTGCACACTGGGTAAATGTAGTGGCAGCTGGGCCCCAGGCGGAGAGCTGTTTGGCGCACATCCTTCCGCCGCCAAGTATCGCAGGGCAACATTCTTTGCCTCCTGTTGCCACCTCCTCCTACTCAGCTTCCTCCTCCTCTTCTTCCACCTGCTCATCCAGTCAGCCACACACCTTCACCACCAACTTTAGCACAGCCCGGGGAAAACGTCAGCAGGCATTTCTGAAACTCATATGTTTGGGGGACAGGCCCCACACCGCACAGGAGTTGTGGCGGGGTATAGAACAACAGACCGACGAGTGGTTGCTGCTGGTGAGCCTCAAGCCCGGCCTGGTGGTGTGCGATAATGGGCGAAATCTCGTTGCAGCTCTGGGACTAGCCGGTTTGACGCACATCCCTTGCTTGGCGCATGTGCTGAATTTGGTGGTGCAGAAGTTCATTCACAACTACCCCGACATGTCAGAGCTGCTGCATAAAGTGCGGGCCGTCTGTGCGCGTTTCCGGCGTTCACATCCTGCCGCTGCTCGCCTGTCTGCGCTACAGCGTAACTTCGGCCTTCCCGCTCACCGCCTCACATGCGACGTGCCCACCAGGTGGAACTCCACCTTGCACATGCTGGACAGACTGTGCGAGCAGCAGCAAGCCATAGTGGAGTTTCAGCTGCAGCACGCACGGGTCAGTCGCACTACGGAACAGCACCACTTCACCACCAATGACTGGGCCTCCATGCGAGACCTGTGTGCCCTGTTGCGCTGTTTCGAGTACTCCACCAACATGGCCAGTGGCGATGACGCCGTTATCAGCGTTACAATACCACTTCTATGTCTCCTTGAGAAAACACTTAGGGCGATGATGGAAGAGGAGGTGGCCCAGGAGGAGGAGGAGGAGGAGGAGGAAGAGGGGTCATTTTTAGCACTTTCAGGCCAGTCTCTTCGAAGTGACTCAGAGGGAGGTTTATTTCAACAGCAGAGGCCAGGTACAAATGTGGCCAGCCAGGGCCCACTACTGGAGGACGAGGAGGACGAGGATGAGGAGGAGATGGAGGATGATGAGTATGAAGCATGGTCACAGCGGGGTGGCACCCAACGCAGCTCGGGCCATCATTGGTGCGTGGCTGGGGGGAAAGGCAGGACGATGACGATACGCCTCCCACAGAGAACAGCTTGTCCTTACCCCTGGGCAGCCTGGCACACATGAGCGACTACATGCTGCAGTACCTGCGCAACGACAGCAGAGTTGCCCACATTTTAAGGTGTGCGGACTACTGGGTTGCCACCCTGCTGGATCCACGGTACAAAGATAATGTGCCCACCTTACTTCCTGCACTGGAGCGTGATAGGAAGATGCGCGAGTACAAGCGCACGTTGGTAGACGCGCCACTGAGAGCATTCCCAAATGTGACAGGGGAACAAGTGGAAGTCCAAGGCCAAGGCAGAGGAGGAGCAAGAGGTCGCCAAGGCAGCTGTGTCACGGCCAGCTCCTCTGAGGGCAGGGTTAGCATGGCAGAGATGTGGAAAACTTTTGTCAACACGCCACTGCTAACTGCACCACCACTTGATACGCAACGTGTTAGCAGGAGGCAACATTTCACTAACATGGTGGAACAGTACGTGTGCACACCCCTCCACGTACTGACTGATGGTTCGGCCCCATTCAACTTCTGGGTCTCTAAATTGTCTACGTGGCCAGAGCTAGCCTTTTATGCCTTGGAGGTGCTGGCCTGCCCGGCGGACAGCGTTTTATGAACGACAAGCTGACGTTCATAAAAATGAACCAGGCATGGATCCCACAGGACCTGTCCATCCCTTGTGCAGATTAGACATTAACTACCTCCCCTTAACCATATATTATTGGACTCCAGGGCACTTCCTCATTCAATCCTATTTTTATTTTCATTTTGCCATTATATTGCGAGGCTACCCAAAGTTGAATGAACCTCTCCTCTGTCTGGGCGCCGGGGCCTAAATATATGCCAATGGACTGTTCCAATGTTGGGTGACGTGAAGCCTGATTCTCTGCTATGACATGCAGACTGATTCTTTGCCGACATGAAACCAGATTGTCTGTTATGGGACCTCTCTCCTCTGCCTGGGTGCTGGGCCTAAATTTATGAAAATGGACTGTTACAGTGGTGGGTGACGTGAAGCCTGATTCTCTGCTATGACATGAAGACTGATTCTCTGGTGACATGAAGCCAGATTCTGTGTTACGGAACCTCTCTACTCTGCCTGGGTGCTGGGCCTAAATTTATGAAAATGGACTGTTGCAGTGGTGGCTGACGTGAAGCCTGATTCTCTGCTATGACATGAAGACTGATTCTCTGGTGACATGAAGCCAGATTCTGTGTTACGGAACCTCTCTCCTCTGCCTGGGTGCTAGGCCTAAATTTATGAAAATGGACTGTTACAGTGGTGGGTGACGTGAAGCCTGATTCTCTGCTATGACATGCAGACTGATTCTCTGCTGACATGAAGCCAGATTGTCTGTTACGGGACCTCTCTCCTCTGCCTGGGTGCCAGGGCCTAAATTTATGACAATGGACTGTTACAGTGGTGGGTGACGTGAAGCCTGATTCTCTGCTATGACATCCAGACTGATTCTCTGCCGACATGAAGCCAGATTGTCTGTTATAGGACCTCTCTCCTCTGCCTGGGTGCTGGGCCTAAATTTATGAAAATGGACTGTTCCAGTGGTGGGTGACGTGAAGCCTGATTCTCTGCTATGGGACCTCTCTCCAATTGATTTTGGTTAATTTTTATTTATTTAATTTTTATTTTAATTCATTTCCCTATCCACATTTGTTTGCAGGGGATTTACCTACATGTTGCTGCCTTTTGCAGCCCTCTAGCCCTTTCCTGGGCTGTTTTACAGCCTTTTTAGTGCCGAAAAGTTCGGGTCCCCATTGACTTCAATGGGGTTCGGGTTCGGGATGAAGTTCGGATCGGGTTCGGATCCCGAACCCGAACATTTTCGGGAAGTTCGGCCGAACTTCTCAAACCCGAACATCCAGGTGTCCGCTCAACTCTAGTCCACACTGCAATACAGGATTCACATGGCTGGTGCCTGTGCATTGCAGACCACAATTTGTACTAAATATGGTCCCTAGTATTTCCTTTATACATATAGTGCTCCCCAGTGAATAATGCACCGACCTATCCTAGAGTCCCCAGTACTGTTTACAAACCAAAATAAATAAAGAACAAAATACTCACCTCACTCCTGCTGTCTGCGACTCCGGCCTCTTCCAGCCTACTGCCCTAGCTACCAGTGATTATGGTACAGACAGTCACAAAAGTCATTGCAACCTCCTGCACTGTATCTCTGGTAGCGTAATGACATTGTCGATGATTATGTAATCATGAGCATCTTTCACCTTAGCACTGCCTCTTACGCTGGGTTCACACCTGAGCGTTCGCGATGGAGCGCTCTGTATGCGCGATTGTACGGGCGTTTGCAATCGCGCATACAGAGACAAGCGAACACCTATTGTCGCGCGTTCCCGCTGAAGTCTATGTACGGGAACGCGCGACAAGACGCCCCAAAGAAGCTCATGTACTTCTTGGGGCGTCGGGCGTTTTACAGCGCGATTGTACGCGCTGTAAAACGTTCAGGTGTGAACCCAGCCTTAGGCTAACTGGCGGGGCATGGGTGCCTAAAGTTCGCATCCCCGCTGTTGAACTCCAGCGCTCCCCGTGGACCAGTACCAGATAATCCATCATGTCCCCGTATTGGTCCATAACCAGTGGTTGACTGCTAGACTGCTCTTTCTTACATTGGTTAGTGAATTAGAAGAGAAACCCTCTATAGATATACCATTCTGCGGTAGAGTATATAAAGATTGGTATGCCTTTAAGAACATCTGAGATTACTTAGTAGTTAAGGTGAGAAAAAGACATAAGCCTATAAAGTGCTTGTTACGATTTTCATGCTGTGTTGATCCAGCAAAGAGACTGAGCTGAGGCAGGTAGTAATTCGCATATTTCAAAGCTAAACCAAAATTTTATTTAACAAATTTTTACATTTTTTTAGAGTAAAACTTCTAGAAAATAAGATCATAGTTTAGTTATATGTTATACTTCTTTTCAGAACTCATTAATTATTTTTTATATTATTTTTAAAAGGAATTCAATTATTTTTTGTAGAAAAGAGATTAATTTTTATTTACTTGATACAATTGTTATTGTTTAATAAAATGAGTTAGCCTTAAAAGTTGAGTAAAATTGATAACCATTTTTTCATTTTCTTTTTCCTTTAGAAATGCCAGCTATAGTCATTTTCTTCATGTCTTTAGTCTTAAGTACTATAATTACAGCATTTTTCTGAAAGTAGGTTATTATGAAAAGATAATTATCTGCTACTATATTGCTGCCTATTATACAGTCATTGATTGTATAAAATAAGTGGACTTGCTAATGTTTAATGCACTTTGCAAATTTCATTCAGGTTAGTAACCTTTCAGCAATTAGCATAAAACTTAAGTTTAGATATTTGTTATTTATTTTTTATTTTTTTCATACAATATTTCAAACTGACATTGGCATGAAATAAAAGACAATAAATCTCATAAGATAGAGGAGATTTTGCTAACTTGATCTGGAACTGAGAGTTACCTTATAGCTGTCTTTTTTCAAAAAATATTTCCTCTTTCCCAGATCCTTGGATCTACGCTGTAGTTGATCAAGCACCAAGGTGTTCGGGTGCTCTGGTCGAACACATCAGGATGCTCAGGTGCTCCACCGAGCACCTGAGTATGATGGAAGTCAATGGGAGAACCCGAGCATAAAACCAGGCACCCCCTGCTCTGAAGAGGGGAGGGTGCCTGGTTCATAGGAAAAGGTCATAAAATGATGGAAACACCACCTAAATGGTTTGGAAACAGCATGCTGAGGATGTCTGT
This sequence comes from Bufo gargarizans, assembly GCF_014858855.1. Taxonomy (NCBI): domain Eukaryota; kingdom Metazoa; phylum Chordata; class Amphibia; order Anura; family Bufonidae; genus Bufo; species Bufo gargarizans. The sequence continues at coordinate 439,057,502 of NC_058080.1, forward strand.
ATGCATGTTGGACTACCAAGTCGCTGCTGGGAACGATGTTTTCCAAGTAGTACGCCACTTTTACAGACTGACAATAATACTTACCATGCAATTAAGTAAAGGATCCCAGCAGACGTGTCTTGAGCTTGTGAAGGTTTATTGTCAAAATAACATTTGTCAAAGTAACAATGACGCGTTTCGGCTATATTAGCAGCCTTTTTCAGGTTGAAAAAGGCTGCTAATATAGCCGAAACGCGTCATTGTTACTTTGACAAATGTTATTTTGACAATAAACCTTCACAAGCTCAAGACACGTCTGCTGGGATCCTTTACTTAATTGCATGTGGAGATTGATCCAGATCCCGCGCGGCGTGCAACCAGCGAGTGCCGACCAGCTATTTCCACTAATAATACTTACCAAACCGAAGATAAAATAGATTTTAGAGGAAAAATTTTTAGGAAACATTCTTTCCTGTAAATTTACTTGTATATAAATTGCAAGTGCTGCCAAAAATTGCAAGGAAGAGGCACTCCGATACAACCTGTATATCACATAAAGGAGAGCCTCATTCACATTGTGGTACAATTGTTCAGGTAGAGGGACTCCTTCACTCGAAAAGCCCATGCACTAAGTGAAAGGACTGCAAAAAATGACAAGAACTACAATACACTATTTGTTATACATAAAGGAGGGCATCATGCACAGCCTTGAAAAATTATGATTGATGGACTGCTGGTGACCCTTAAAAACATTTGGAGCAAGGGCCTGCTGATCTGACCATCAAATTACATTTTGGGCGAGGGCCTGCAGCCGCTTTGTTGACTTTAGATAACCTGGGGCCAATCGCACATCCACGTGACGTCGACGATCCATTCGGATGTCTGCCCTATCAACTATCGATGTTATTTTTAGCCCAAACAATGTAGACCATGGGTAACGGAAGAATCATGGTTCGATTCAATAGAGGGAGCCTGAGAAACAGCTATGGCTACCACACCCAAGAAAGGCAGCAGGCGCACAAATTACCTATTAGGAATAATTAGGTGAGGGCCTGCAGGTGAGCTGACTGTAAAAAATATTGTAGGTGAAGGCATGCTGGTGACCCTCAAAAACATTTGGAGCAAGGGCCTGCTGATCTGAACATCTAAAACATAATTGGCAAGGGCATGCAGCCGCTTTATTGGCTCTAGATAACCTGGGGACGATCACAAGTCTACAGGAAGGCGACGATCAATTCAGATGTCTGCCCTATCAACTTTCAATGTTATTTTCAGCCCAAACCATGTAGACCATGAGTAACGGGGGAATCATGGTTCGATTCCGGAGAGCAAGCCTGAGAAACAGTGACGGCTACCATATCCAAGCAAGGCAACATACGCGCAATTTAACTATTAGGTATAATTAGGTGAGGGCCTGCAGGTGAGCTGAACCTATAAAAGATTGTAGGTCTGCTGGTGACCCTCAAAAGCTTTTGGAGCAAGGGCTTCCTGATCTGACCATCTAAAACATAATTGGCGAGGGCCTGCTGCCGCTTTGGTGACTCTAGATAATCTGGGGCCGATGGCATGTCCCCTTGAGGGCGACGATCTATTCGGATGTCTGCCCTATCAACTTTCGACGTTATTTTCAGCCCAAACTATGTAGACACTAAGTAACGGGGGAATCATGGTTCGATTCCGGAGAGGGAGCCTGAGAAACAGCTACGGCTACCACATCCAAGCAAGGCAACATACGCGCAATTTAACTATTAGGTATAATTAGGTGAGGGCCTGCTTTTGACCCTAAAAAAAAAATTGGAACAAGGGCCTCTGATCTGAACATCTAAAACATTATGTACGAGGGCCTGCTGCCGCTTTGGAGACTCTAGATAACCTGGGGCCGATCACACCTCCTTGTGACGGAGATGATCTATTCGGATGTTCTGCCCTATCAACTTTTAATAGTATTTTCAGCCGAAATCATGTAGACCATGGGTAACGGGGGAATCATGGTTCGATTCCGGAAAGGGAGCCTGAGAAATAGCTACGGCTACCACATCCAAGAAAGGCAGCATGTGCGCATATTAACTATTAGGTATAATTAGGTGAGGGCCTGTAGGTGAGCTGAGCCTTTAATAGATTATAAGTGAAGGCCTGCTGGTGACACTCAAACATTTGGAGCATATGGGCGGGGTCCTGCTGCCGCTTTGGTGACTCTAGATAACCTGGGGCCGATCGCACCTAACCACAGGGCACTCGTCCTTATAAGGGTGACCCAGTCCGGAACCTCTCCCTGTGACCTGGCCCTATGTGGCCCTAATCTAGTCCCGCTCCCTACATGCACATTTCAGCATAGATCATCAGGGGAAATTTTAACTAGGACTTATTTTACATGAGACGATCGGGTCATACCAAGTATAACACACCCATATGATCGTCATGGACTGCTGGGGGGAGTACTGGATAAAGCTCCTCTACCTTACTACGGGCATCCTCAGATAAGCCGCGGGCAATAGATTGCACCCGCGCTAAGTTTAGCGCCAGTATTTAAATGCCAGATGAGACTATCACCTGTCCGGCGTGCTGCTCATCAATTCAGTGCGTATGACGAAGCAGGGGCCTCTGCGCATACGCATTGGCAAGGTGCTTGTGCGTGCACGCGCACCATCCTGGCCGCTCGGCACATGCGCTCTGGGCCCGCCACTCGGCAGGGATCACTAAGGACGTCGCTCAAACTGGATGATGTGAGCGCATCCGAACGTCCTGTATTAACCACTTCAGCCCCCCTAGCTTAAACCCCCTTAATGACCAGACCACTTTTTACAATTCTGCACTACACTACTTTCACGGTTTATTGCTCGATCATACAACTTTTCACCCAAATGAATTTTACCTCCTTTTCTTCTCACTAATAGAGTTTTCATTTGGTGGTATTTCATTGCTGCTGACATTTTTACTTTTTTTGTTATTAATCGAAATTTACCAAATTTTTTGCAAAAAAATGTAATTTTTCACTTTCAGGTGTAACATTTTTCAAATAAAACTAAATTTCTATATGCATTTTTCTCTAAATTTATTGTTCTACATGTCTTTGATAAAAAAAAATGCAATAAGTGTTTATTTATTGGTTTGTGCAAAAGTTATAGCGTTTACAAACTATGGTACAAAAATGTGAATTTCCGCATTTTGAACAGCTCTGACTTTCTGAGAATCTGTCATGTTTCCTGAGGTTCTACAATGCCCAGACAGTAGAAACACCCCACAAATGACCCCATTTCGGAAAGTAGACATCCTAAGGTATTCGCTGATGGGCATAGTGAGTTCATAGAAGTTTTTATTTTTTGTCACAAGTTAGCGGAAAATGATATATATATTTTTTTCTTACAAAGTCTCATATTCCACTAACTTGTGACAAAAAATAAAAACTTCCATGAACTCACTATGCCCATCATGAAATACCTTGGGGTGTCTTCTTTCCAAAATGGGGTCACTTGTGGGGTATTTATACTGCCCTGGCATTTTAGGGGACCTAAAGCGTGAGAAGTAGTTTGAAATCCAAATGCATAAAAAATGCCCTGTGAAATCCTAAAGGTGCTCTTTGGAATTTGGGCCCCTTTGGGCACCTAGGCTGCAAAAAAGTGTCACACATGTGGTATCACCGTTCTCAGGAGAAGTAGGGCAATGTGTTTTAGGGTGTATTTTTACATATACCCATGCTGGGTGAGAAATATCTCTCTAAAAGTCAACTTTTCCCATTTTTTTTATACAAAGTTGTCATTTTAGAGAGATATTTCTCTCACCCAGCATGGGTATATGTAAAAATACACTCCAAATCACATTGCCCAACTTCTCCTGAGTGCAGTGATACCACATGTGTGACACTTTTTTGCAGCCTAGGTGCGCAAAGGGGCCCAAATTCCTTTTTGGAGGGCATTTTTAGACATTTGGATTCCAGACTTCTCACGCTTTAGGGCCCCTAAAATGCCAGCGCAGTATAAATACCCCACATGTGACCCCATTTTGGAAAGAAGACACCCCAAGGTATTCCGTGAGGGGCATGGCGAGTTCATAGAATTTTTTTTTTTTTTGCCACAAGTTAGCGGAAATTGATTTTTTTTTGTTTTTTCTCACAAAGTCTCCCTTTCCACTAACTTGGGACAAAAAGTTTCTCAGCGAATACCTTGGGGTGTCTTCTTTCCGAAATTGGGTCATTTGTGGGGTGTTTGTACTGCCCTGGCATTTTAGGGGCCCTAAAGTGTGAGAAGTCTGGAATATAAATGTCTAAAAATTTTTACGCATTTGGATTCCGTGAGGGGTATGGTGAGTTCATGTGAAATTTTACTTGTTGTCACAAGTTAGTGGAATAAGAGACTTTGTAAGAAAAAAATAATAATAAATGAAATCGATTTCCGCTAACTTGTGCCAAAAAAAAATCTTCTATGATCTCGCCATGCCCCTCAAAAGTGTTCTTTTTATAGCGCAGCAGCAATTTTACAGTGTTTTTGCAGTGATCAGAAAAAAATTAAATTCTGTTACTGTGGTGGGGTGGACTGAACTCAAGTGTGCGCAGAAGATCAGGCCTGATCGGGCGAACACTGCGTTTTTTGCAGAGCCTATAGAACATGTCCTATTCTTGTCCGCAATTGCCGACAAAAAAAAGCATTTTCTATATAGTTCTGGCAATGTGCGGATCCGCAAAATGCGGAAAGCACATTGCTGGTGTCCGTGTTTTGCGGCTCCGCGGTGTCCGTATTTTGCGGATCCATGGATCCCCAAAACACATACGGACGTCTGAATGGAGCCTTACAGGGGGGTGATCAATGACAGGGGGGTGATCAGGGAGTCTATATGGGGTGATCACCCCCCTGTAAGGTTCCATTCAGACGTCCATATGTGTTTTGAGGATCCGTGGATCCGCGGATCCGTAAAACTCATACGGACGTCTGAATGGAGCCTTACAGGGGGGTGATCAGGGAGTCTATATGGGGTGATCAGGGGTTAATAAGGGGTTAATAAGTGACGGGGGGGTGTAGTGTAGTGGCGTTTGGTGCTACTTACAGAGCTGACTGTGTCCTCTGGTGGTCGATCCAAGCAAAAGGGACCACCAGAGGACCAGGTAGCAGGTATATTAGACGCTGTTATCAAAACAGCATCTAATATACCTTTTTGGGGTAAAAAAAAAATTGCATCTAGAGCCTGCCAGCGAATGATCGCCGCTAGCAGACTGTAGATCCACTCGTTTACCTTCGGTTGCTGTGAACGCACGCTCCTGTGTGCGTGCGTTCACAGGAAATCTCGCCTCTCGTGAGATGACGCGCCGGCGCGTCCAGGAGGAATAACAGGACCGCCGCCAGGATGCAATACTGCGTTAGGCAGTCCTGGGGTGGTTAACAGGGCGGTCAGCTGATACTGGTTACCAGAAGTACGGGCGCGTCCACAGCAACCAGTCGCTAGATGGTCTTGTGATATAGACCATATTAAATATAAGGCATTTATGGCGTTTTGATGTATATATATATAAAAAAAAAAGGATTAAAGATCCGGGGTTTAGAATTCAGATCCTAAGGAGGGTCAAGCCAGGAGGAGCACAGTGACATAACACTTCTATATATGAAATATAATCACACAGTATATTATCCATTTATCAAGGGGAATGGTGACATATAAGCACATACACTACGTGCAGAATTATTAGGCAAATGAGTATTTTGACCACATCATCCTCTTTATGCATGTTGTCTTACTCCAAGCTGTATAGGCTCGAAAGCCTACTACCAATTAAGCATATTAGGTGATGTGCATCTCTGTAATGAGAAGGGGTGTGGTCTAATGACATCAACACCCTATATCAGGTGTGCATAATTATTAGGCAACTTCCTTTCCTTTGGCAAAATGGGTCAAAAGAAGGACTTGACAGGCTCAGAAAAGTCAAAAATAGTGAGATATCTTGCAGAGGGATGCAGCACTCTTAAAATTGCAAAGCTTCTGAAGCGTGATCATCAAACAATCAAGCGTTTCATTCAAAATAGTCAACAGGGTCGCAAGAAGCGTGTGGAAAAACCAAGGCGCAAAATAACTGCCCATGAACTGAGAAAAGTCAAGCGTGCAGCTGCCAAGATGCCACTTGCCACCAGTTTGGCCATATTTCAGAGCTGCAACATCACTGGAGTGCCCAAAAGCACAAGGTGTGCAATACTCAGAGACATGGCCAAGGTAAGAAAGGCTGAAAGACGACCACCACTGAACAAGACACACAAGCTGAAACGTCAAGACTGGGCCAAGAAATATCTCAAGACTGATTTTTCTAAGGTTTTATGGACTGATGAAATGAGAGTGAGTCTTGATGGGCCAGATGGCTGGATTGGTAAAGGGCAGAGAGCTCCAGTCCGACTCAGACGCCAGCAAGGTAGAGGTGGAGTACTGGTTTGGGCTGGTATCATCAAAGATGAGCTTGTGGGGCCTTTTTGGGTTGAGGATGGAGTCAAGCTCAACTCCCAGTCCTACTGCCAGTTTCTGGAAGACACCTTCTTCAAGCAGTGGTACAGGAAGAAGTCTGCAAGGTAAGAAAAACATGATTTTCATGCAGGACAATGCTCCATCACACGCGTCCAAGTACTCCACAGCGTGGCTGGCAAGAAAGGGTATAAAAGAAGAGAATCTAATGACATGGCCTCCTTGTTTACCTGATCTGAACCCCATTGAGAACCTGTGGTCCATCATCAAATGTGAGATTTACAAGGAGGGAAAACAGTACACCTCTATGAACAGTGTCTGGGAGGCTGTGGTTGCTGCTGCACGCAATGTTGATGGTGAACAGATCAAAACACTGACAGAATCCATGGATGGCAGGCTTTTGAGTGTCCTTGCAAAGAAAGGTGGCTATATTGGTCACTGATTTGTTTTTGTTTTGTTTTTGAATGTCAGAAATGTATATTTGTGAATGTTGAGATGTTATATTGGTTTCACTGGTAAAAATAAATAATTGAAATGGGTATATATTAGTTTTTTGTTAAGTTGCCTAATAATTATGTACAGTAATAGTCACCTTCACACACAGATATCCCCCTAAAATAGCTAAAACTAAAAACAAACTAAAAACTACTTCCAAAAATATTCAGCTTTGATATTAATGAGTTTTTTGGGTTCATTGAGAACATGGTTGTTGTTCAATAATAAAATTAATCCTCAAAAATACAACTTGCCTAATAATTCTGCACTCCCTGTATAGTATGGATAACAGTTATATAGGATTACGATATGTGCTTAATAATGCCTCATTTATGATGCCTCAATTTAGAGGCATAAATCAGCATGCAGTTCAATTATTTTGGGATTGACTGGGAAGTTTCAGACGAAACAACTAAAATTAAGTTGCTCGTTCAGTCTAGTAGGTGATACTGTACGCAGCCTAAAGATCCATCGGGTCTCGTGCTGCAGATGTATGCGATCCCAGTCACCTCCTCTTAATGGTTGTTTCACCAGTTCTATCCCGGTGGCACTTAGACATTTGGGATTCCCGTTGTGAACCTCGTGTATATGCCTGGAGACTGCTGTGTCTCTCTTATTTACTATGTCTCCCAGGTGTTCACCTATACGTCTTTGCAACTCCCTTTTAGTTTTTCCAAGTTACTCCATTTTGCATGTTCATGTTAGCTTATAAATTACGCCACAACTGCGGCAATTAATGAAGTCACGGATTTCAAACAGGCATTGTAGGTTTGTGTTTTCAAATGTCTTTCAGGGTCTAAGTGTGCCACATGCCACACAGCAGCCGCCGCACCTAAAGCAACCTAATGGCCTACGATCTAGCCAGGTGCCTGTTACTGGTGCCAAAGGGAGGTGACTGTGGACCAGAGTATCCCTCAGACTATGTCGTCTTCTAAACGTGATCAGAGGATACTCGTGTACAGTGTCTCGGATGTCCGGGTCCATAAGGAGAATGGACCAATGTTTATGTAGAACCTCTCTAACACTGTTATACATCCTGTCAAAGGTCGCAATGAGGCAAATCTTCTGGTCTCCAACTGTTTTTGCCTTTGGTGACAGAAGATTAGCACGGGGTGTTGTCAAGGTTTTTTGATAGCCCTGTCGCAACACTTTGTCGGGGTAGCCTCTTGAAAGAAACCTCTGTCTGAGGTCCTTGGCCTGCCTCACAAAGTCTTTGTGGTCAGAGCAATTTCGGCGCAGGCATAAATTCTGTCCACCGGGAATACCCATCTTCAATGATGTAGGGTGTCCGCTGGACCAGTGAAGTACTGAGTTTGTAGACGTGGGCTTTCTGCATATTGTGGTTTTCAGTTCGTCTGATTCACCCCTGGAAATACAGATATCCAAAAATGGTAATGACCTCTGTTCTATCTCATGGGTGAACCTCAGGCCTATTGGATTACAGTTCAGCCTGTCCACAAACTCAGTAAAAGCCACCTTAGAATTAATCCAGATCCTTAGGATCTGAATTCTAAACCCCGGATCTTTAATCCTTTTTTTTATATATATACACATCAAAATGCCATAAATGCCTTATATATTAATATGGTCTATATCACAAGACCATCTAGCGAGTGGTTGCAGGGGATGCGCCCGTACTCCTGGTAACCAGTATCAGCTGACCGCCCTGTTAATACAGGACGTTTGGACATGCTCACATTATCCAGTTTGAGCGGTGTCCTTAGTGATCCCTGCCGAGTGGCGGGGCCAGAGCGCATGCGCTGAACGGCCGGGATGGTGCGCGTGCGCGCACAAGCACCTTGCCAATGCGCAGAGGCCCCTGCTTCGTCATACGCATTGAATTGATGACGCGGCACGCCGGACAGGTAATAGCCTCATCTGGCATTTAAATACTGGCGCTAAGGATGCCCGTACTAAGGTAGAGGAGCGTTATCCAGTACTCCCCCCCAGCAGTCCATGACGATCATATGGGTGTGTTATACTTGGTATCACCCAATCGTCTCATGTAAAATAAGTCCTAGTTAAAATTTCCCCTGATAATCTATGTTGAAACGTGCATGTAGGGAGCAGGACTAGATTAGGGCCACATAGGGCCAGGTCACAGGGAGAGGTTCCGGACGGGGTTGCCCGTATAAGGACGAGTGCTCTGTAGGGTTGAACTTGAACCCTGCCATCACCTTGGAGTCATCTGGATGCATCCTGCACCCTGGACTCTGACGACAGAGCGGTAGGAGTAAAGGTTTCTTTTTGGGTGCCGCCGAGTACCCTTTTTTTTCATTGTTTGGGTGCCACCGTGCATATTGACCTGTTATATCACCGTCCTGATAATTAAATTAAATTTATGTATTTTGGGCCTATTTTTCTTAAAATCTTTAGTAAAAGTTATGTTTTAATACAATCAATAAATCACTATTCCTGTAGTTATTGTTTATCACCTAAGCATATCAGCTTCAGCTCAGCCTGTTGTCGTTTCCCTACTGCAGTGCTAAACTGCTTCCAGCTACCGGCTGATGACTGACTAGTGCTGCATGCGGATAATTCAGAGGTGGAAGTGGAGGAGGAGGCAGAGGAGGAGAAGTGGGGTTTGCAGCCACTAGCATAGGTGCTGGCGGAAACCCTGATTGACGTAGGGCCCGCATTTCTTGGCGTCAGTAGCACCTGTGCCATCACAGGGTGAAACTCGCTCACGGTCTCCACAACATTCACCCAGTGTGCCGTCAGGGAAATTTAGTGTCTCTGGCCTAATGCACTTGTCCATGTGTCTGTGGTTAAGTGGAACTTAACTAACTGCATTGGACAGGGCACGTGTGATGTTGAGGGGGCACATGTTGGTGTAAGGCGGGCATGGCACACGGTGAAAAATTGTCCACAAGCCTAAATGGTAACAATTCCAGGGCCAGTAATTTGGAAAGTTGCGCATTTAGTGCTATGGACTGTGGGTGGGTGGCTGGGTATTTGTGATTGTGTTCAAATGCCCGGGGTAAGGACATTTGTACTCTGAGCTGGGACATGGAAGTGGATGTGGTCGCTCATGGTGCTTGCGAAGGTCCATCTGGGCCTGAGCCTTTGACAGGGGATTGGCCAGCACATAACACAGGGGAAGAGGAGGCAGTGGTGTGAACCACAGACACAGATTGTGGACCCAGGCGTTCTTCCCACTTATTATGGTGCTCGGATGCCATGTGGCGGATCATACTGATGGTGATGAGGTTGCTAGTGTTCACACCCCGGCTTATTTTCATATGGCACAGGTTGCTAACTACTATTCTTTTGAAGTCTGCACTTTCCTAAAAAAAAGCACCATACTGCGGATCATCTACCCATTGGCAAGGACGATTTCCGCAAGGGGTTGCTCCATGGAACAGTTGCATGCCTGTGTGATGTAGCCCGCCTTCTCCCTTTTGCGACCCTGTCTCTTCCAGTCTGTTGCGGTGCTGCAGATCCCTCCCCCTCTGTACTGCTGTCCTCGCTCGGCTTTCCACCTTCCCAGGTTGGGTCAGTGACCTCATCGTCCACCACCTCCTTTTCCACTTCCTCATTCTGATCATCCTCCTGATTTGTTGACTTATCCACAACCTCAGTGTTTGACAACTGTGTCTGATCCTCTTCATAAACCTCTTGAGTCAGTAATTGCAGTTGACTCATTGGCAACTGTGTCTCATCATCATCCACCTCATTAAACACTAATTGCCGTTACCCACTGTCATGTTCTTGTCACTTGATGTTCAAGAGCTTGGGAATCAGGGCACAAGATCTCATGTCTAGTGATGGACGAACATCGGCCAGAACGATTCACGAACACGATCAAATCTCCGCCAACCCCCAGTTTGTCACCATATAACAATTTTACTGTTGGCCAGCTAGATTATAAGCCCCAAAAATTATGCATTCAATGTACAGAAAAGATCAAGTCATTATGTGTCACCGCCTGTTCTGTGAGAAGATATGGCAGACGTTCTTCTCTACCTGTTGTATGATGTTCTTTGTTTTGGTTTCACTTTCTAATCTCCTTTCCTTCTCCCAGCTGTCACCAATTTGCACTGATTGTCTCCCTTTATATTCCCTCCCATACTGCCTCACTTAGCGGTTTATACTTCTTCCTGGATTGTGTTCACTGCTGGAGGCTGCCTGATTCCTCAGATAAGTCTGTTTGCTTTATTTGTGTTTCCTTGCTGGCTTGATTGTAGGTGACCCTGACTCCTTCCGTATTAAGTGCAGGGAGCCGGTGGTTGTGTCCCCTCACTATTATAGGGTTTTCAGGTGTCACATAGTATAAGGTACGAGGGCATGCAATCGTCTACCATTAATACCTTTGCATGGGCATAGCAGTCAGGGAGAGCTCTAGGGGTTTTATAGGGCTCACCCATATGCTCTTTAGTTTGGGATCAAGCCAGTCGGATGTTTATTTATAAGTTTCAGCTTTCTGCAACACCATCTATGACATTATGTGGCTGGAGGTACATTAGATGGTCACCGTATAGCATTTTTACTTTTGGCCAGTTACATTAAAGGCCCCAAAAATTATGAATTCAATGTACAAAAAAGATCAACTCATTATGTGGCTTGAGGTACATTATACGGTTATTTTATATTCATTTTACTGCAGGCCAGTGGAGTGCAGGTCCCAAACATTAGGCATTCACCGGACAGAAAACATCAAGTAATTATGTGGTTGGAGGTATATAAATTTTACTGCAGGCAAGTACAAATACATGTCAAATACATATGTTTGAAAGAACTCAATGGTAATAGCTGAAATTCAATTAAACGTGGTCATCACAGGTGTTGAATTCCTCCGAGATCCATGCCTCATTCATTTTTAGAAATGTGAGGTAGGAGAGTGCGGTGTAACAATTTTACTGTTGTCCAGTATAACAATTTTACTGTAGGCCAGTTAGATTACAGGCCCCAAAAATTATGCATTCACCGTACAGAAAAGATCAAGTGATTATGTGGCTGGAGATACATTAGGCGGTTCATGGCAAATTGTGCCAGGTCTGGACACAGGTCAAGCCTGCACAACCAGTAGTCAAGGGGTTCCTCGCTTCCCAGAGCGTCCACATCGGCCATTAACCCGATGTAGTCGGACACCTGTCGGTCTAGGCTTTCCCTGAGGCTAGATCCGGAGGGTGGATGTCGATGGGTTGGTTGCAAGAATGATCTCATATCCGAATTGACCAACACATCTTCAAACTGCCCTATTCTTGCATGTGCGGTAGGATTGATACTCACAACTGTTTCTCTGTGGGTGGAAATTCCTCTGCCAGTGCACGAAACAGCAGAATGCAACATCTCTCGAAGCAAGGCCTGGAAAGGGGTCTAAGTACGCTGCCACGCAGTACTGGTCCTTGCCCTTTATTCTTTTTATACGGGGGTCCCTCTTAAACCACAGGAGCATGAAGGCCCCCCATTTTCACTAAATTGGAAGCGGTAGAGCAGCCCTGCTCATCGCCCAGGAGAATGTCATCCTCGGTCTCCTCCTCCCATCCGCGGATAACACCAGGGATCCCAGAAAAGTTTAAAGCCTGCTCTTCTTGCTCCACCTCCTCCCCCCAGCACCATCCTCCTCTGACTCCTCTTCAGATTCCTGCTGACTTGTCTCAGATGGAGTAGCCCCCCCCCTTGGAATTAATTCAGCATTGCTACTACCTCATCTTACTGCTCCTGCTCCTCGACACCTTGATCAATGACACGATGCAATGCATGCTCCAGAAAAAAGGCATAAGGTACGATGTCACTTATGGTGCCCTGGCTGCGACTGACCAGTTTAGTGATCTAATTAAATGGGCGCAGAAGTCTGCATGCGTCGCAAATGAGCCGCCACTGGAACGGTATAAAAAATATAAGATCCTGTCCTGCCGCAGAGTTTGTACAGGTAGTCGTTAACTGCACATTTCTGCTGGAGCAGCCTATCAAGCATATACAAGGTGGAGTTCCATCGCGTCGAGCAGTCACAAATCAGACGTCTGACGGGCAAGTGGTGTCGCCGCTGAACGTCAGCAAGGCGAGCCATGGCCATGTAAGATCTTCTAAAATGGCCAGAGATTTTCCTGCCCTGTTTCAAGATGTCCTGGACCCCAGGGTATTTGGCAACGTATCGCTGCACAAAGAAGTTCAGGACGTGTGCCATGCACGACAAGTGTGTCATTTTGCCCTGTTTCAGCGCGCTCAGCAGATTGGCACTGTTGTCACACACCACTTTACCAACTGTCAAATTGAGCGGGGCTAGCCACTGATTGGCCTGTGACTGAAGAGCTGAAAGGAGTGAAGGAACGGTGTTGGTCTTGGCTTCCAGGCACAACAGCCGCAGCACAGCATGGCAACGTCTGACCTGGCACATTGAATAGGTTCTGGGGAGCTTGGGGGGGTGCAGCGGAAGAGGCAGTAGCAGTGGAAAAGGAGGATTCAGTCGAGGAGGAGACACAGAATGGAGTAGGATGAGGAGAAGAAGAGGTAGGCCTGCATGCAAACCATTGCGTTAACACCAAATCCACACAGGTGCCATGGGTTGCATGCTTGACAGTCGTCAGAAGGTTCACCCAGTAAGCAGTAAAATTTATGTACCTTCACTGTCCATGTTTGCTAGACGACATGCCTGTTGTCAGATGTATCTGGGCACCGACACTGTGTGACAGAGATACATTCACTTGTCGGTAAATGTGGCCATATAGCTCTGGGATGCCCTTCTGGGAGAAATATTTCCTTCCGGGGACCTTCCATTGCGGTGAGCTAATGGCCACAAATTTTCTAAAGGCCTCTGAGTCCACATGTTTATATGGCAGTAGTTGGCAGGCTAGCAGTTTCAACAAGCCGGCGGTCAGTCGTTGGGCAAGAGGGTTAACAAGCGTCATCAACTCTTTAAGTTAGAACATTTCATGAACATGGCGACGGCACGGTGGAAGGTGGAGTGGAGGACAAATAGGAGAAGAGAGGATAAGGAGAAGAGGCAGGACGTGGAGTGTGGCTTTGTGGGATCTGGGCTCGGTGATGGATCATCCCTAGGTGAGCGTTGGGCTTACTGCGACTTATGCGTTGACAGCACAGGCTGCAGATGGCAACACTATTGTCAGCAGCTGACACTTTAAAAAAAAGCTCACACTGTGGAGCCATGTGCCGGCATCCTGGGAGCATCAGATGTGACCGTGCATGGTGGATGGCTTGCTCCAGATCCATTTGCAGTCTTATTTTTGCCTCCTGTGCACTGCGAGTTCTGCCTGCTTCTCCTCCTTCTCCTCCCTATCTGCTGCTCTGTCTCTCTCTCTGAACTCCCCTCCTCTTCCTCTCTTGTGGGCACCCACGTGACATACATCGACACGTCATCATCGTCACCTTTACAGCCACTAACATTAGAGATCTCAGAGTAGGCGGCAACAGCGGGAACCACCCTCTTTGGGCTGATCTGTGTACTGTCGTCAGACAGCTGGGTGGCATCCGTTGCTACCTCCTCTTCCTCATCCGATGCCATGAATGGCTGTGCATCGGTAAGGTCTGGGAATGGATGGGAAAATAATTCCTCTGATTCGAGTGGAGGGATTATAGTGGTGGTGGTGTCTTTGGGGGTGCACACAGCAGAGACGGAGGAGGGTGCTGATACAAAGGATGAAGAGGGTTCAGAAGCAAAAGGCTAAGTGAGCCACTCAACCATCTCTGGTGCGTCCTATGACATAATCGCACACACCTTCTCCAGCTTCCCACTTAGGCTCCAGTTCGATGCACCTGCCCGACCCCTACCACCCCTGCAGAATGGCCTGCCTCTTCCTCTGTCTGTCATTATCAAAATGACACTGTGACAAAGTCCCTATAGAAGAGCATTATTTGTGGAATCAGGTATATAGAACCCTTTAAGGCAGAGGTTCAGGCAGCCCAGGCAGAGGCTCCTGATTTTTGTCCCCCTGGGAGGTTGTTTGTGCCTCTCGCTTTACGACACAAGGTTTTTAAGGAGCACCACGATACTGTCCTTGCTGGGCACCCAGGGAGCAGAGCCACAGTGGATCACATTGCTCGGAGATTCTGGTGGCCGGCTCTTCGAAAGATGGTTGAGGGTTTTGTGGCAGCCTGCGAGACCTGTGCTTGTGCCAAGGTCCCCCAGTCACGGCCATCGGGTTCTCTCCTCCCATTACCCATTCCTTCCCGTCCTTGGACGCATCTGTCCATGGACTTCATTACTGACCTGCCTCGTTCCTCGGGGAAAACTGTGATTCTGGTAGTAGGGGCAGGCAATTTGTTTCCAGAGTCTGGAAGGCCTTCTGTTCTCGCTTGGGAGTTCGGTTGTCGTTCTCTTCTGCTTTTCACCTGCAGTCGAATGGTCAGACCGAACGCGTCAATCAGAATCTGGAGACATATCTGCGCTGTTTTGTTGCGGAGAATCAGGAGGATTGGTGTTCTTTTTTGTCCCTTGCTGAGTTTGCTTTAAATAACCGTCACCAGGAGTCCTCTGATAAGTCACCATTTTTTGGTGCATATGGGTTTCATCCGCAGTTTGGGACAATCTCTGGAGAGGGGTCTTCTGGTTTACCTGATGAGGAGAGATTTTCCTCATCTTTGTCATTTATTTAGTAAAAGATTCACGGTAATCTGAAGAGGATGAGTGAGAGATATGGTCTGGGAATGGATGGGAAAATAATTCCTCTGATTCGAGTGGAGGGATTATAGTGGTGGTGGTGTCTTTGGGGGTGCACACAGCAGAGACGGAGGAGGGTGCTGATACAAAGGATGAAGAGGGTTCAGAAGCAAAAGGCTAAGTGAGCCACTCAACCAACTCTGGTGCGTCCTTTGACATAATCGCACACACCTTCTCCAGCTTCCCACTTAGGCTCCAGTTCGATGCACCTGCCCGACCCCTACCACCCCTGCAGAATGGCCTGCCTCTTCCTCTGTCTGTCATTATCAAAATGACACTGTGACAAAGTCCCTATAGAAGAGCGTTATTTGTGGAATCAGGTATATAGAACCCTTTAATGATTATTTGCTGAAAGCAGGTATATCAAACCCCTTAAATCATTTTTTTTTTTTTTTTTTTTCGGGGCAACAGGTATATCACACCAGTTGCAATTAGTTGATCCAATAGCATTTGTCCCTCTGTATAGCTGCAGTATCGCAGCAGAACCGCACACAACTGCTGCACAATACAAATGCACTATATAGAAAGTATACTATAGGTATATCACATCCATGCCTGAATCAGTTTTTTTTTGGGGGGGGGGCAACTGGTATGTCACACCAGTTGCAATTAGTTGCTCCAATAGCGTTTGTCTCTCTGTATAGGTGCATTATCTCAGCAGAACCGCACACAACTGCTGCAAAATACAAATGCACTATATAGAAATTATATTAGAGGGATATCACACCCCTTCCCAGGGCCGGCGCCACCTGTAAGGCAACCTAGGCAGCCTTGCGGTTTTAAAAAAAAGCGTTGCTGCAAGTTTTTTTTTTTGTTTTTTTTTTAAGTACAGCGGCGGGCTTTTGTTTCCTGTACCCGGCCTGACTGACAGGAAGTGCTCATATAGTGTGCACTTCCTTTCAGTCCGGCGGGTAGAGGAAACAAATGCTCCTGTACCGCAGACCGAACAGAGCTCAGCCACGCTACACTAGAGGTGGGGGGGGGGGGGGGAATGATAAGAGTGACAAGGGAGTGGGGGGGGGGAATGATGGGAGTGACAAGGAAGTGGGGGGGGGATGAGAGTGACAAGGGAGTGGGAAATGATGAGATTAACAAGGGAGAGGGGGGAGAGTGATGAGAGTGATAAGGGAGAGGGGTGCAATGATGAGAGTGACAAGGGAGGGGGGAATGATGAGTGACAAAGGAGTGGGGGGGAATAATGAGAATGACAAAGGAGTGGGGGGGATAATGAGAGTGACAAAGGAGTGGGGGGGATGAGAGTGACAAGGGAGTGGGGGGAATGAGAGTGACAAGGGAGTGGGGGGAATGAGAGTGACAAGGGAGTGGGGGGGGGAATGAGAGTGACAAGAGAGTGGGGGGGGATGATGAGAGTGACAATTGAGTGGGGGGGGAATGATGAGAGTGACAAGGGAGGGGGGATGAGAGTGGCAAGGGAGGCGGGGAAGAGAGTGACAAGGGAGGCGGGGAATGAGAGTGACAAGGGAGGGGGGGGATGAGAGTGACAAGGGGGGGGAAGAGTGACAAGGGAGTCCCCAGAGCCAGACTGCAGCCAGAGACCAGATCATCTTATTGTCCTGGTGGTAAGTAGACAATGCAATATGTTTATTGTGTAATTGTTTAGTTATTAATACTACATTGAAAACTAATATTCACACGACCGCAACGTGTTTTGCGGATACATGGAGCCGTGGAGCCGCAAAACACGGAAAGCGGCAATGTGCGTTCCGCATTGCGCGGACGTGTAAATGGAGCCTAAAAGGACACTATAGTCCCAGAACCAGTACAGTTTAATGTAGTGGTACTGGTGTCTATAGCCTGTTCCTGCAGAGAAAAGACACTAGTGCTCCTTTACCACCAGTACTGCACATAGTGTCAGGAAAACAAACTCATTTTCCTGGCACTATATAGTTGTTAGGAGTGGGGCACCCTCGTGTTAAAACCCCTTCAGCCACTTACCTTTCTCCAGCGCCGGCACTGAAAACTCTTCTCCCCAATCCTTCTGTCAGCTGCGAATGCGCATGCACACGCATTCAAAACTATGTTCCGCGTCTTCCCACTGTAATTTTCACAGTGAGAATCGCGGAAGCACCTATAGCGGCTGTCAGGGAGACAGCTGCAAGAAGCTTGATTAACCCTAAGGGGAACATAGCAGTTATTTTAATTTAAATGCTGAGAAAGGGGTGGAACATATGTGATGTCATGATATGGGCAGATCATCTGATAAGGGGGGGCAATTTTTATCTTGCCTAGGGCGTCAACAATCCTTGCACCGGCCCTGCCCCTGCCACAATCAGTTTTTTTGGGGGGGCAACTGGTATATCACACCAGTTGAAATTAGTTGTTCCAATAGTGTTTATCCCTCTATATAGCTGCAGTATCGCTGCAGAACCGTACACAACTGCCGCACAAAACAAATGCACTATATAGGAAGTATATTATAAGTATATCACACCCCTGCCTCAATCAGTTTTTTTAGGGGGCAACTGGTATATCACACCAATTGCAATTAATTGTTCCAATAGCGCTTGTCCCTCTGTATAGCTGCGGTATCTCAGCAGAACCGCACTCAACTGCTGCACAATACAAATGCACTATATAGAAAGTATATTATAGGTATATCACACCCCTGCCACAAATCAGTTTTTTGGGGGGCAACTGGTATATCACACCAGTTGCAATTAATTATTCCAATAGTGTTTGTCCCTCTGTATAGCTGCAGTATTGCAGCAGAACCAACTGTACACAACTGCTGCACAATACAAAGTTACTATAATATACTTTCTATGTTAGAAAGTATATTATAAGTATTTCACACACCTCAGTATGTCACACCTATCGATAGCACATCTACACTCACCTAAAGAATTATTAGGAACACCTGTTCTATTTCTCATTAATGCAATTATCTAGTCAACCAATCACAAGGCAGTTGCTTCAATGCATGTAGGGTTGTGGTACTGGTCAAGACAATCTCCTGAACTCCAAACTGAATGTCAGAATGGTAAATAAAGGTGATTTAAGAAATTTTGAGCGTAGCATGGTTGTTTGTGCCAGAAGGGCCGGTCTCAGTATTTCACAATCTGCTCAGTTACTGGGATTTTCACGCACAACCATTTCTAGGGTTTACAAAGAAAGGTGTGAAAAGGTAAAAACATCCAGTATGTGGCAGTCCTGTGGGCAAAAATGCCTTGTTGATGCTAGAGGTCAGAGGAGAATGGGCCGACTGATTCAAGCTGATAGAAGAGCAACGTTGACTGAAATAAATACTCGTTACAACCGAGGTATGCAGCAAAGCATTTGTGAAGCCACAACACGCACAACCTTGAGGCGGCTGGGCTACAACAGCAGAATACTCCACCGGGTACCACTCATCTCCACTACAAATAGGAAAAAGAGGCTACAATTTGCACAAGCTCACCAAAATTGGACTGTCGAAGACTGGAAAAATGTTGCCTGGTCTGATGAGTCTCGATTTCTGTTGAGACATTCAAATGGTAGAGTCCGAATTTGGCGTAAACAGAATGAGAACATGTATCCATCATGCCTTGTTACCACTGTGCAGGTTGGTAGTGGTGGTGTAATGGTGTGGGGGATGTTTTCTGGGCACACTTTAGGCCCCTTAGTGCCAATTGGCCATCGTTTAAATGCCACGGGCTACCTGAGCATTGTTTCTGACCATGTCCATCCCTTCATGACCACCATAAACCCATCCTCTGATGGCTACTTCCAGCAGGATAATACACCATGTCACAAAGCTTGAATCATTTCAAATTGGTTTCTTGAACATGACAATGAGTTCACTATACTAAAATGGCCCCCACAGTCACCAGATCTCAACCCAATAGAGCATCTTTGGGATGTGGTGGAACGGGAGCTTCGTGCCCTGGATGTGCATACCTCAAATCTCCATCAACTGCAAGATGCTATCCTATCAATATGGGCCAACATTTCTAAAGAATGCTATCAGCACCTTGTTGAATCAATGCCACATAGAATTAAGGCAGTTCTGAAGGCAAAAGGGTGTCCTAATAATTCTTTAGGTGAGTGTATACCAGTCCTTAAAAGGACTTTTTTGGCTCTATTAGTTAGCGCTTGGTGTCCCTAACAGTCTGTCCCTGCTCCACACAGCAACCTCTCCCTACACTGGCAATAGAATGAATGTAAACTGACGGCCAGATCGAGTTTATTTATAAGGTAGGGGGTGTGTCCATGTGCTGAAACGTCTCAATTGGGTGTTCTGTCCCACCCAATGGATGTGTCATGGGTCAAAGTTCTGCGCAATGAAAAAGAATATGGCGCCGGCAGACATTGCCATATGTTCTCATGTTCAGGGAATCGCGAACAAGCAAAGTTCACCGCGAAACGACCGCCAGCCGAACCGCAAGGCCATATGTACTCATGTCCCTCTTCAAGCGTACTTGGCGAGAGGGCCAAATCAAGTAATTGCAATGAAAAAAGGTCCTCGGAATATCCAAGTGTGGGATCACTTGTTTGGCCAGACTATAAATGCTGGGAGGAAGGAGGATCAGGGTGAGGATTGTGTTGACCAGACTCCTGGCTACTGAAACTGGACTTCTTGTAAGACAGGGTTGTGCTTAACCGACTGGAAGCATTTTCTGCTGCAATCCAACTGACCACCTAGTCGCACTGGTCTGACTTCAAGAGTGGTGTCCTACACCGCCCTGCAAACTGGGACATGAAGCTAGGTACTGTATCTTTGATGATTGTTTTTCTTGTTCTCTGGCAGCAGGCACTGTTTCTTCGCACCCAGGGCTACAGGCCTC
Organism: Bufo gargarizans; assembly: GCF_014858855.1. Classification (NCBI taxonomy): domain Eukaryota; kingdom Metazoa; phylum Chordata; class Amphibia; order Anura; family Bufonidae; genus Bufo; species Bufo gargarizans. The sequence goes on from NC_058080.1 coordinate 439,077,812, forward strand.
TGCGTGCACTTAAAAAACAAAAAACAAAACAAGGAGGTTATCAGAGGGCTTTGCCGGACTAAGCTTTGTTCTTGAAGGAGAAGGATACAAAGAGGGGCGCCTGCAGAACCATGAATAAAAAGATAAGGATGAAGGTGGTGTAGTAGAGAAGGCTGCTCTGGTGTAAGTGAGGCTAAACACCACACAAAAGCGAAATTAAATCAGCAACAAAGTGGAATACAAGGGGAAAGATACCCCCAAGTGACGCACCGTTGACAATACAAATGTAAGAGAGTGAGCGTCAATATCAAGATTATCAAATAAGAAATGCAGGTATGGTTAGGAATTGCACCACCTACATACACATAGGACTCGCATGTGGGGTATAATGTATAATATAGAGTGAGGTAATACTAGATAAAAACAAAGGATAAAACATAAACTTTAATTAATAAATTAAATGAATTAGTATTGGTAATAATAATATTGTTAATATTCCACTCACTTCACTGGGGGGGTCGCCACCAGGATAAACTCAAGACACCTGGGGCAAGTGACCTCCCCAGCCAAGATAAAACTGTAAAACTATAACTCCCAGCATGCCCAGACAACCTACAGCCATCAGCAGGGCATGGTGGGAATTGTAGTTTTACAACATCTGGAGGGCCGCAGTTTTAGGATGCCTGCTTAGTGTCTCCAAAGACTGAGAGCCGTACATATTGGGCATCGTCGCGTGTGTAAAAGTCATCGCTATAAAAATAACTTTTGACCAAACGCCTCGGATAAACGGTGTTAAAAATATGAAATAAAAACGGTGCCAAAACACCAATTTTTGGGCAAAATGTCCATTTGAATCCTTTTTGCCGGTAATAAAGCAAGGGTTAACAGTCAAACAAAACTAAATATTTATTGCCCCGATTCTGTAGTTTGCAGAAACACCCCATATGTGGTCGTAAATGGCTATATAGCCGCACGGCAGGGCATAGAACGAAGGGAACTCCATACGGTTTCTGGAAGGCAGATTTTGATGGACAGTTTTTTGTTTTTTTTTACACCAAGTCCCATTAGAAGCCCCCCTTGATGTAGCCTAGACTAGAAACTCCAAAAAAGTGACCCCATTTAAGAAACTACACCCCTCAAGGTATTCAAAAATTACTTTACAAACTATGTTAATCCTTTAGGTGTTCCACAAAACTAAATAGCGAATGTACAAACAATTTTAGAATTTAATTTTTTTGTTACATTGCCTCAAAAAAGAGTAATATAGAGCAACCAAAAATCATATTTACCCCTAAAATAGTCCCAAAACAACAACCACCTTATCCCGTAGTTTCCTAGATGGGGTCACTTTTATGGAGTTTCTACTCTAGGGGTGCATCAGGGGGCTTGAAAGGGTACATGGTGTAAATAAACCAGTCCAGCAAAATCTGCCTTCCAAAAACCATATGACGTTCCCCTTCTTCTATGTCCTGCCGTTTAGCCAAATAGTAGTTTACGACCACATATGGGGTGTTTCTGCAAACTACAGAATCAGGGCAACCCATTTTGAGTTTTCCATTTTAACCCTTATTTCTCCATCTGCCATTAACTCTTGTGGAACACCTAAAGGGTTAACAAAGTTTGTAAACCCAGTTTTGAATACCTTGAGGGGTGTAGTTCCTTAGATGGAGTCACTTTTTTGAAATTTCTATTCTAGGGGTGCAACAGGGGGCTTCAAATGGGACATGGTATAAGCAAAACCAATCCTGCAAAATCTGCCTTCCAAAACCCATATGGTGTTCCCCTCCGTCTATGTGCTCCCGTTCGGCCAAACAGTAGTTTACGACCACACATGGGGTGTTTCTGCAAACTACAGAATCAGGGCAACCCATTTTGAGTTTTGTTTGGCAGTTAGCCCTTGTTTTACTCCTGGAAAAAATTGATTATATTGGAAAATTTTCCAAAAAATAGAAATTTCAAAATTGTTTCTAAAGTTAATAAAGTTTGAAAAAACTGTTTTGAATACCTTGAGGGGTGTAGTTTCTAGAATGGGCATTTTTGGGAGGTTTCTATTATCTAAGCCTCACAATATGACTTCAAACCTGAACTGGTCCATAAAAAGTGCGATTTTGAAGATTTATGAAACATTTCAAAATTTGCTTCTAAACTTCTAAGCACTGTAACATCCCCAAAAAATTAAATATCATTCCCAAAATGCTACAAACATGAAGTAGACATATGGGGAATGTAAAGTATGGGGGTATTACTATGTATTACAGAAGTAGAGGAACTGAAACTTTGAAATTTGGAAATTTTTCTAAACTTTGGGTAAAATTTTTATTTTTTTATGCAAATTTTTTTTTCTTTTTTGACCCAATTTTAGCAGTGTCAGGAAGTACAATATGTGACGAAAAAACTCAGAACGGCCTGGGTAAGTCAAAGCATTTTAAAGTTATGAGCACTTAAAGTGACACTGGTCAGATTTGCAAAAAATGGCCAAGTCCTTAAGGTGAAATAGGGCTGAGTCCTTAAGGGGTTAAACTAATAACACACAAATAATTAAATGTTACCATGTTTTTATTGAACACACTATGTAAACATTCACTGTGTAGGTGGAAAAAGTATGTGAACTGTAAGGGGTTACACTCTCAGGCTGGGCGGCGATGATAGATTCTCTTGCAGACCACAGGGTTAAAGTCCAAATGCTGCTTTATTTATCACGCTCAGGCAATACAGGCAACCCCAGTTATAATTCACTGGGTAAGGTGAAGGACCAGCACCACAAAACATAAATCAAACTGAAATAAACACCTGCCCGTCTGGGCCCTGGCTAATACAGTGAAGATCCTAGCTCACCTATTGAACACAGGTCACACAGAGAACTTGGCTTCTCTAGCTAGCAGGGAAGCCAGCTTCCCAGGCTTTCTCCAGGCATTTCTCTCCCCAGACTGACAGCCTGGACTGTGCATTATTTCCCCTTGATCCCAGCTGGCTTCAGCTGGGATCCCTCAGGCTAGGGGAAAACCTGTCCTGGATTTTGTTTACCTCACCCAGTTGAGGAAGCTGGGTGGGATATACACCCCTTCCAGGACTTTACCATACACTTTTCTGTTCACCTTACCACAGAACCCTTGGATTTGCTAACTGGTTGAACCTCCTTTGGCAGCAATAACTTCAACCAAACGTTTCCTGTAGTTGCAGATCAGACGGTCAGGACCAAACGGTCAGGAGTAATTCTTGACCATTCCTCTTTACAGAACTGTTTCAGTTCAGCAATATTCTTGGGATGTCTGGTGTGAATCGCTTTCTTGAGGTTATGCCACAGCATCTCAATCGGGTTGAGGTCAGGACTCTGACTGGGCCACTCCAGAAGGTGTATTTCTTCTGTTTAAGCCATTCTTTCTGTTGTTGATTTACTTCTATGCTTTGGGTCGTTGTCCTGTTGCAACATCCATCTTCTGTTGAGCTTTAGCTGGTGGACAGATGGCCTTAAGTTCTCCTGCAAAATGTATTGATGAACTTGGCAATTCATTTTTCCTTTGATGATAGCAATCAGCCCAGGCCCTGACGCAGCAAAGCAGCCCCAAACCATGATGACCCCACCACCATACCAGTTAGGATGAGGTTTTGATGTTGGTGTCCTGTGCCTCTTTTTCTCCACACATAGTGTTGTGTGTTTCTTCCAAACAACTCAACTTTGGTTTCATCTGTCCACAAAATATTTTGCCAGTACTGCTGTGGAACATCCAGGTGCTTTTGTGCAAACTGTTAACGTGCAGCAATGTTTATTTTGGAGTAGTGGCTTCCTCTGTGGTATCCTCCCATGAAATCAATTCTTGCTTAGTGTTTTACGTATCGTAGATTCGCTAACAGGGATGTTAGCATATGCCTTTAGCTGACACTCTAGGATTTTTCTTCACCTCATTAAGTAGTCTGCGGTGTGCTCTTGTAGTAATCTTTACAGGACGGCCACTCCTAGGGAGAGTAGCAGCAGTGCTGAACTTTCTCAATTTATAGACAATTTGTCTTACCGTGGACTGATGAACAGCAAGGCTTTTGGAGATACTTTTATAACCCTTTCCAGCTTTATGCAAGTCAACAATTCTTAATTGTAGGTCTTATGAGAGCTCTTTTGTGCGAGGCATCGTTGACATCAGGCAATGCGTCATGTGAAAAGCAAACCCAGAACTGGTGTGTGTTATTATAGGGCAGCTGTAACCAACACCTCCAATCTCATCTCATTGATTGGACTCCAGTTGGTTGACACCTCAGTCCAATTAGCTCTTGGAGATGTCATTAGTCTAAGGGTTCACATACTTTTTCCTTCTGCACTGTGAATGTTTACATGGTGTGTTCAATAAAAACATGGTAACATTTAATTATTTGTGTGTTATTAGTTTAGGCAGACTATGATTGCCTATTGTTGTGACTTAGATGAAGATCAGATCACATTTTATGACCAATTTGTGCAGAAATCCATATCATTCCAAAGAGTTCACGTACTTTTTCTTGCAACTGTATTGCTGCTGTCACACACAATAGTCCTTAAAAGGACTTTTGGGTCTCTGAAAAGATTTTTGTATAAAAATCTTCCTATTACACTACCTACACTCTGTCTGTCCCTTCATAAGCACAGCTCTCCCAAACACTGAGCAAGTTAGCGCAGGTTGCACTATAAACATATATTGCTGCTGTCACACACAATAGTCCTTACAGTCTGTTTTGGACCGCTTGCCACTATATTCTGTCCCTTCCTATGCTCAGCTCTCCCTGACTTAGAATGAGCCGAGCTATATAGCACCCGATGACGCGTTTCGGCCAGCCAATCACTGTAATGCCAGTAGCCAACATGGCTACTGGCATTACAGTGAGGGCAGTACTTACCTGCACGTTTATTGGCTTCTTAGCAGCTGCAAAACGTGTCGGGAGTAGATTCGAGCATTGCGCTCGAGCACATGCGGTACTCGTCCGAGTACCACCATGTGCCGAGCATAGCGATGCTCGATCCGAACTGGTATTCGGCCAAGCATGCTCGCTCAACACTAGTTTCCATGATTCTGACCACCCTGCAATCCATCATTGGTGCATTCCTATAATGTGCAAGCACGGCCACTGCTGCTTGATTGTAGGGTGGTTGTAACCATGGAAACAAGCAGTGTGTAATGTGATGCAAAAATTAATCTAGCCAGCAAAGGAAGCAATATGGACAATCACAATACATTAGTAAGTGCCTTGTATTAACTTTCTCTACATGATAAATGTAATTTGCTGAAGTGAGACAACCCCTTTAATGCTTTCTAAATGCTGTTAAGAGCAGAATAAGCAAGATGGTTGCCCCCATAATCATGTTCAGTAAATAGAATAAAAAGAGCTAGCATATGCAGGCTCCTGCGGTACAGGAATGTGCAAGGACGGCCACCACTGATGGATTACAGGGTGGGCATTAGTGATGAGCGGCAGGGGTTATATTTGAATTTGTGATATTTTACAAATATTTTGTAGAATATTTGTCATATTTTCGCGAATTTGTAAATTCATTATATTCTACCTCCATTTTTTTAACTCGAAAATCGGCAAGGTAATAATCCCGTAATATGTGAATATTGTGCCCTAAATACAGGCGTGGGTCAAAAACAAATAGATGAAGCTTGGCCATTTCCCCAGTCTTACACACTCATACTTTTCCCAATGGTTCCACAGTGGCTCCAACTCATCAAACTCTAGAGGTGTTAGCATAGGGTTGCAGAAAGGTGTTCAGTTCCAGCTTCTAGACCAATGTTTAGACCCGGAAGGGAGGTTCCTAATGCTGAAAGGAAAAATCTTCCAACATATCTATACCTTTGTCAACGTGTACGTTCCTAATAGGAAACAAATTCCCTGGTTAAAAAACATTTTGGACAAAGTTAGCAACTTTAGGGAAGGTACCTTAGTGCTGGGAGGAGACTTTAATCTGGTATTGAATCCCCTATTGGATTCTTCCTCTGGTAAATCTGCACATTCTCAGTCAGCTATTCGCTCCCTGACTTCTAAACTATGGAAAGCCCAACTTATTGATGTTTGGCGCACTTTCCACCCAGACACTAAGGACTACTCTTTCTACTCAACAGTCCATGGCTCATACCAGCATCTGGACTACCTCTTTGTCTCCAAAAATCATCTGCAGAACTGTAAAGATACAAGCATAGGAAACATCCTCCTATCCGACCACTCCCCTATATACCTGTCCCTCACTCCACCAAGAAAGAGCAAAACCTTTATATCTTGGAGGTTGAATGAGCAACTTTTAGGGAATGCTGACTCTAGATTAAAAATAAAAGCGGTCCTAAATGTCTACTTTCATCTAAATGCCTCCTCAGAAATATCTCCTCAGACCTTATGGGATGCCCACAAGGCTGTCGTCAGAGGACAATGCATTAGCATTGGTGCCCATCTTAAAAAATCTAGGAACCAACAAATAGACGAGTTACATGAGAAAATCACCAGATTAGAACAATCCCATAAAGTTTCCCTACTCATGGCCCACCTAGAAGAATTAAATGGCTATAGGCGCTCCCTTAAAGACCTACTTAACACCCTTTCAGCGAAATACTACCTCAACTCACAACACAAGATCTTTGCTCATGGTAACTGTTGTGGTAAATTATTAATAGTTGTAATCAGCTCGCATCAAAGTTTGTGTAAGGAAAAAGGTAAGTCCATCTTCCCTCAGCCGCAGCCAGAGTACCACCCAAATGCTACCATCTTGATTGAAATCTCCTGAGCATCTCCCTCCTCCTCCTTGCCCAGTCCGTCCTTTATTGACTAAATAAAAGGTGTAAAAGGGGCTGGCCCAAGACAAGGATACAGGAAGTGATGACATATCAAAGGACAGGGAGGGGCAGTCAATGTGGCCAGCTGACAAACACATGTATACAATAATCTACCATTACCACTGAGAGACATGATGACAATCTATAAAACACACACACACACATCCTAAGATAAAATGTCCGAATAATAAAATTTCCACAACAGTCCCTCCTCTTTGTCATATGCTCCCCAGTGTCCCTTGACGAATCTTGATCTTCTTCTTTAAAAAAACAGTCTTGTCTATAAAAAGTCCTGAATTCATAAAACAAAACAGATGATGGAAAACAGAACGCCAATCTTGACACGTAGCTTTGTTTATTCGGAAGGTGACTTAGGAGGTGGCGTTTCGCGTTGGTCGTCGGCTGGTTTGGGATCCTCTGCATCTGGTCCATGGTTTAGTCTTCAGGGCGTCTTGTCTGTTCGGGCTTCGGTATATCAGTCGATTAGACATCAGGAACATCTCACTCCGGCGTATAGAAGGAATGGAGAAAAAAATAACATAAGTATATGTCCTATTTCCTTTCGCCCGGATCCAATGGAAAACCAGTGAGCCCCAAGACCTCCCAAAGTTTTAAAAAGGATTCTGATTCTCACTAGTCATAGCTCCGCCCCTGCCCTGCTCCTGTCAGTATGGGCCTGACCCTTGTCAATGGTGTCTGCTAGCCTGGCATAACCATATACCTTCCTCACAACTGGAGGGTCCCAAATCTACGGGTCGCCTAGCTGCCCGGACACCCATACAGGATTAACAAGTGAGGAGCCGGAGCCAGAGCTAATATTAATATAGTCTATCAACAAATGCCTCCTTGTAACAAATAAATAAAAGTGATACTCTGCATTCTTTGACTTAGTTGAGCAGCTTCTTGCAGTGACTGGTCTGGATCCAGTTGTCTCATCCCTCGAACTTCAGAGAGGTTGTCGTCATCAGCAGCACCTGGAATGGCCCAAGATATCTTGGCTCTAGTCTTGTCCTCGGATGTTTCTTTAGCACGACCCAATCACCTGGTTGACTAAAAATTAACACTGGTTATTGAGTCTGGGGCCGGGAGAAAGTCCCGAACACGGTGGTGGACATCGGGTGATAACCCGTGGGGATGCCTGGAGGGATACTTGATGGAATAAAAAGGGTTACAGCGGAACATTCAGGCCATGGATCGGCCGTGATTTTTACCTACTTTGCAAAAATCTGACCCAAGTACCAGCAAAGAAAAGGCAGTTGTGATTGATTGACATTTGAGAGGTTAGAAAGTTTGAAGATCGTTGTTTTCTGCACCACTTTCCCCCCCTTCTCATCGTCCTTAAAACCAGGACGGAGAGAAGCTGGATTAAATGGTGCATCATCTCAAGATTAGATGGAGAGATGACGGAGGGATGAGAGAGAGATAGAGAAAGAGAAAAGCGCTTCTCTTGGACTCTGCAGTCTTAGCGGGATGGGAGTACATGACAGTGTTAGTTCGCACTGTCTGGAGCTTTTGAATGTCCTGTTGCTGGAGATCGATGGATTCATGCAGCCACAGTTCTGCTTTCTGGAGGGAACCATGGCTTTGGAGTCTAGTGGGGAATTTACGTACAAACTTTTTCCCAATCCAGACCTCAAAGGTCCCTTCTTTTGGGATGTTCCACTCTGAACCTACAGTCCCTTGGTGCCAATCTTTGAGGGGCTTAACAACTCCTTCTCCATAGATGGATTCCATGTACTGCTTGGCTGTCCTATAGTAGTCAGAAGTGGTACCCTTCTGATCCCTAAATTTGCATAAATTTTTCCCGCGACCTATGCAAGGAATTGTCCCGCGACCTACGCAAGGACTGCCCTGCGACACACGCTAGGTGGCTGTTACTCCCCTCCGTTCGCCTCTGAGTTGCCCTAGGGTTTCTGGCATCGACACACGGACTCAGTTCACCCTAGATAGACCTCAGGAAAAGGAGTAATCAGTGTGAGGAAAAGGGTTCTCGCCGACACACGGCGGCCCTCTGAGTCTCCTAATGAGACATACCAGCCTCGGTTTTGGCTCTGAATAGTGACCTGACCACAGGATAGGGCTTCCAATTGACCTGGAGTGGAAAAAGGGGTGCACAGAGAACACACAGTACCTTCTGTGGGGAATGGGGTTACTCACACAGCTATTGGCATGCCCAGGTGATATACATCACCTTGTCTCCTTAAAAAAAATGCTCATCAACTCAATTTCCTTTGCCGATATGATTCTATATAGTCAAGCTGAACAGCACACAAAGCCCTTTTTGCAGTGACTGATCAAAAACCTCTCGCTCAGCAGCAACCCTTGAATTCAGACAGTAGTTCCCACACAATATCATGAGACCCCCAGTACTCCTAACCAAATCAACAGAGAAAAGAGAGGGAGAAAGAGAAAAGCACCAAATATGCAATAAAAACCTAAAAAAATAAAAATGAATTAGTAAAAGAAGAAAAATGTAAATTAATCAAAGAAATATCCAAACGAAAATAGACAAAAATAACTGAAAAATAAAAAAGGAAAAAACACTTGATTACATACATTGAGCTTCAGTAAAAAATGTATTTTACCTTAACCCAAAACGCATACAAAACCTAAAACCTTAGGAACACATACAATTGTATAGGACTGAATTAACAAATCAATGTCCCGGAGGGTTCCCCTGAAACCGTACAGGAGAAATTCCGACCCACCCAGTAATTGAAATGTTAATTTGCCCGGCCCCAAACAGCTTCAGATTCATTTGATCAGAGAAGCAGGATTTAACGTCACAAGGTCCCAAAACCGGTTTCTTTCACATTTTAACCGTTCATAATGTGATTTAAAATCCGCTTCATTGATCCAAGATCTTGACTGTCCCTGGGTTCTCTGCCTTTGCAAAGAAGCATGTCTGGGACCATTACCCCACCTCGCCGAATAAGCCACTTTACTTCTAGGTGTGGTTCTGGGGTACTTAACATACCTGTGTCTGTTGCCATTAGCAACATTACAATATCGTGCAATGTGACCGTATTTCCTGCATGCGAAACAAAGGATAGCTCGCCTCCCTCCACAATAACTTGCACATGGAGATTTGAATTGGCGCACAACATTAACCATTCTAGCATGAGTAGCTCCCACATTACGATCTGTATTGAGTCCACTTACCACGGACTCATCTGAGGAATCTTCTGGCATTGTGTTAACACTTCCAACTCCAGGGTCAGACACATTGTCCATCTCCATTCCTGAGTCAGATCCACCATGCAACCCACAGTCCTCAGACTTCTCCATGCTTACAGCCCATACATTGCCTCTAACCCCAGACACATTACTCTCCAACGGTTGTTTCAATAACTCTGGCAATACCCTTACAGCACCCTGTGCATGCATCAGGCTTTCAGATAACCATTCATTCTCCTTGCACAGCTCAGTATTACACCTCACAGCACATTCATACTCAGGGATAGCTTCAGCTGCCTGCTGGACAAGAGATCTCAAAATAACAATTTCCACTTTTAAATCTTCCACTTCTCCTTCCAAACATCAGCTTCAGTCTACAAGACTTGTGATATTTATCCGCTATCCACCCAGCAGCAAATATCAGCGCATACTTGCCTTTCCTTGTGCAGGCACTGCAGCATGTAGTCGCTCATGTGTGCCAGGCTGCCCAGAGGTAAGGACAAGCTGTCCTCTGTGGGAGGCGTATCGTCATCGTCCTGCGTTTCCCCCCAGCCACGCACCAGTGATGGGCCCGAGCTGCATTGGGTGCCACCCCGCTGTGACCATGCTTCATCCTCGTCCTCCTCCACACCCTCCTCATCCTCGTCCTCCTCCAGTAGTGGGCCCTGGCTGGCCACATTTGTACCTGGCCTTTGCTGTTGCAAAAAACCTCCCTGAGTCACTTCAAAGAGACTGGCCTGAAAGTGCTAAAAATGACCCCTCTTCCTCCTCCTCCTGGGCCACCTCCTCTTCCATCATCGCCCTAAGTGTTTTCTCAAGGAGACATAGAAGTAGTATTGTAATGCTGATAACGGCGTCATCGCCACTGGCCATGTTGGTGGAGTACTCGAAACAGCGCAACAGGGCACACAGGTCTCACATGGAGGCCCAGTCATTGGTGGTGAAGTGGTGAAGTTCCGCAGTGCGACTGACCCGTGCGTGCTGCAGCTGAAACTCCAATATGGCCTGCTGCTGCTCGCACAGTCTGTCCAGCATGTGCAAGGTGGAGTTCCACCTGGTGGGCACGACGCATACGAGGCGGTGAGCGGGAAGGCCGAAGTTACGCTGTAGCGCAGACAGGCGAGCAGCGGCAGGATGTGAACGCCGGAAGCGCGAACAAACGGCCCGCACTTTATGCAGCAGCTCTGACATGTCGGGGTAGTTGTGAATGAACTTCTGCACCACCAAATTCAGCACATGCGCCAGGCAAGGGATGTGCGTCAAACCGGCTAGTCCCAGAGCTGCAACGAGATTTCGCCCATTATCACACACCACCAGGCCGGGCTTCAGACTCACCGGCAGCAACCACTCGTCGGTCTGTTGTTCTATACCCCGCCACATCTCCTGTGTGGTGTGGGGCCTGTCCCCCAAACATATGAGTTTCAGAATGGCCTGCTGACGTTTACCCCGGGCTGTGCTGAAGTTGGTGGTGAAGGTGTGTGGCTGACTAGATGAGCAGGTGGAAGAAGAGGAGGAGGAAGCCGAGTAGGAGGAGAAGGCAACAGGAGGCAAAGAATGTTGCCCTGCCATCCTTGGCGGCGGAAGGACGAGCGCCAAACAGCTCTCCGCCTGGGGCCCAGCTGCCACTACCTTTACCCAGTGTGCAGTTAGGGAGATATAGCGTCGCTGGCCGTGCTTACTGGTCCACGTATCTGTGGTTAGGTGGACCTTGCCACAGATGGCGTTGCGCAGTGCACACTTGATTTTATCGGATACTTGGTTGTGCAGGGAAGACACGGCTCTCTTAGAGAAGTAGTGGCGGCTGGGAACAACATACTGTGGGACAGCAAGCGACATGAGCTGTTTGAAGCTGTCTGTGTCCACTAGCCTAAATGACAGCATTTCATAGGCCAGCAGTTTAGAAATGCTGGCATTCAGGGCCAGGGATCGAGGGTGGCTAGGTGGGAATTTACGCTTTCTCTCAAATGTTTGTGAGATAGAGAGCTGAACTCTGCCGTGTGACATGGTTGAAATGCTCGGTGACGGAGGTGGTGGTGTTGGTGGTACATCCCCTGTTTGCTGGGCTGCAGGAGCCAAAGCTCCTCCAGAGGCGGAGGAAGAGGCCAAGGCGGCAGCAGCAGAAGAGGCCGAGGTGGCAGCAGCAGAATAGGTAGCAGGGGGAGCCTGTGTTTACTCCACTGCAGTTCATGCTTTGCATGAAGATGCCTGGTCATGCAGGTTGTGCTAAGGTTCAGAACGTTAATGCCTCGCTTCAGGCTCTGATGGCACAGCGTGCAAACCACTCGGGTCTTGTCGTCAGCCCATTGTTTGAAGAAGTGCCATGCCAGGGAACTCCTTGAAGCTGCCTTTGGGGTGCTCGGTCCCAGATGGCGGCGATCAGTAGCAGGCGGAGTCTCTTGGCGGCGGGTGTTCTGCTTTTGCCCACTGCTCCCTCTTTTGCTACGCTGTTGGCTCGGTCTCAACACTGCCTCTTCCTCCGAACTGTGAAAGTCAGTGGCACGACCTTCATTCCATGTGGGGTCTAGGACCTCATCGTCCCCTGCATCGTCTTCCACCCAGTCTTGATCCCTGACCTCCTGTTCAGTCTGCACACTGCAGAAAGACGCAGCAGTTGGCACCTGTGTTTCGTCATCAGAGACGTGCTGAGGTGGTATTCCCATGTCCTCATCATCAGAAAACATAAGTGGTTGTGCGTCAGTGCATTCTATGTCTTCCACCGCTGGGGAAGGGCTAGGTGGATGCCCTTGGGAAACCCTGCCAACAGAGTATTCAAACAGCATAAGAGACTGCTGCATAACTTGAGGCTCAGAGTTTCCCTGGTATGCATGGGGGTCATGTGACAGACTGATGGGCTTGGTTTTCAGGCACCTTCTGTGCGCTTTCTGCAGAAGACTGGCAGGGAGATAATGTGAACGCGCTGGATCCACTCTCGGCCACCCAATTGACTAATGCCTGTACCTGCTCAGGCCTTACTATCCTTAGAATGGCATTGGGCCCCACCAAATATCACTGTAAATTCTGGCGGCTACTGGGACCTGAGGTAGTTGGTACACTAGGACGTGTGGCTGTGGCAGAACGGCCACGTCCTCTCCCAGCACCAGAGGGTCCAATAACACCACCACGACCATGTCCGCGTCCCTTACTAGATGTTTTCCTCATTGTTACCGTTCACCACAATAAGAAAAATATTATTTGGCCCAATGTATTGAATTCAAATTCAGGCCTTTTTTTTACAGACACCTAACACTATCTGGCTATCTATTTAGGTACTGTATTACACTAATACAGGCACAGCAGTAATGACAGATTTAGCTGAATATAAATTTGAGGCCTATTATTTAGGCGCTGGGTGACAGGTATTTGTTTACAGACAGAATTAGGCTTGGAAATGCACAGTAGCGTGTGTGTGAAGTTATTGAGAATGACCCTATCTGCACCTTGAATCTAATATACCCTTTTAGGGATAAATTTAAAGTAGGCCTGATACAGCAGAAACCACTAATTTAGAGAATTGCTAAGTTAGGAATTGTATTTCAACCCAGAACAAAAACTGTGCTTTGACGGACACAAAATAACTTGACCAGCCTCAGCAATAACCACAGATTTAGATGAATATAAATTTGAGGCCTATTATTTAGGCGCTGGGTGAAAGATATACGTTTACAGACAGAATTAGACTTGGAAATGCACAGTAGCGTGTGTGTGAAGTTATTGAGAATGACCCTATCAGCACCTTGAATCTAATATACCCTTTTAATGAATAGATTTAAAGTAGCCCTGATACAGCAGAAACCACTAATTTAGGAAATTGCTAAGTTGGGAATTGTATTTCAACCCAGAACAAAAATATATCCTTTGCCAGACAGCAGACAGTATTACAATTGGCTGGCCACAGCTGAAACACCAGATTTAGGGTACTGCTATTTTGGCAATTGTATTTCACCCCTCAATAAAATAGCAAGCACAGCCAAGTCCCTGATGTAGGATATAGCCAAAAAATAACCACACTATTGATGGTTAAATGGACCTCGTGACAGCTTGCCCCTGATGTAGGATATAGCCAAAAAATAACCACACTATTGATGGTTAAATGGACTTGGTGGCAGCTTGTGCTGGCGCACCACAAGACGCAAAATGGCCGCCGATCACCCCAGAAAAAAGTGACTGAATAACACAGCCTAAAAACAGTGAGCAATTGAATAGCAGCAGTTCAATGATCCACAGCTGTAGATCGATCACTGACTTAAGTGTTTTGGAGGAGTTAATCAATGCCTAATCTCGCCCTAACAGTCACAGCTGCAACCTCTCCCTACACTGTTCAGAGCAGAGTGACGTGTGGCGCTACGTGACTCCAGCTTAAATAGAGGCTGGGTCACATGCTGCACTGGCCAATCACAGCCATGCCAATAGTAGGCATGGCTGTGATGGCCTCTTGGGGGAAGTAGTATGACGTTTGTTGATTGGCTGCTTTGCAGACTTTAAAAAAGCGCCAAGAAAGCGACGAACACCGAACCCGAACTTTTACGAAAATGTTCGGGTTTGGGTCCGTGTCACGGACACCCCAAAATTCGGTACGGTTCGGGTTCGCTCATCCCTAGTTATAATACAGCACAATTGCTCATTCTTGTGTTTTGGATATATCACACTCTTTTCGAGTGTATTCTAATCAAAATAAAAATAAAAACCAAAAACCTGTGTTGGCTACCTCATCCTCCTTCACCGCCGCTTCCACCTACACCACTACGTCCACCTCCTCCTCAAGCTCCTACTTCATATGGGCCTCCACCTCATAAATTATTTTTATTTTTTTATTTGTACGCATTTTATTTTATTTTATGTCATTTCATATATTTGTCTGTTACATTTCGGGTGAAATTCACCAATTTATGGGTGTGAGATACCACTACTATACCTAGTTGACAGCTTAATAAATTTCACTATTTTTATTTTACATTTTCGGGTGACATTAAACAATTTATTTCTGTCATACACCCCTGCTCTACCTAGCAGACAGGTTAATAAATTCACAAATTTTTCTGTTACATTCTTGGGTTGACATTTTACAATTTTGGACTTGAATAAACCCCTGTTCTGCATAGGTGACAGAGGCAGATTTTTTTTTTATAATTTGTTCCATTGCTGGGTGACATTAACCCATTTCTAGCGATGAAAAACCCCTACTCTAAATAGATGACAGGAACATAATTTTTTTAAATTATCAGGTGACATTTTACAAATTTTGCCGGATAGAAACCCCTGCTCTGCATAGGTGACAGGGAATAAAATTTCAGAGATTCTTCTTTAATGGATGCGCGCCACCTCCTTTCATTCAATGCTTATACAAGTTGTCCCACATTTCCACTCTATCATATTTAATTTGAAACAATTAACCTCCCTTTGATGTTGTCTCTCTTCCTCATGCTCCCTTTCCGGCGCGAAACCCTGATTCGCCGATAACCGTGATCAACATGGTAGGCTCAGAAAAGAACATCGAAAGTTGATAGAGAGATATCCAAATTTATCGTGGACGTCACAGGGACATGCGATTCTGTGCCTACCATGTTGATCACGGTTAGCGGCGAATCATGGCTCCACGCTGGAGAGGAAGCGTGAGAAAGAGACCACATCCAAGAGAAATAAATGGATGAAATTTAATTGTGATTGAGCGGAAATGTGGAAAAAGTTATTAAAACGGAAGAATCGAAGGAAAGGAGGGGGCGTTCGGCAATTACCCACTCCCGACTTGGGGAGGTAGTGACCAGTAATAACCATACAGGACTCTTAAGATGCCCTGTTATTGGAATGAAAAATAAAAAAATTATAGGGAATGTCACTGGGGTATTTAGGATTTGGAAACATTAGCCAGGAGAGGCCCTGCTGCCGCTTTGTTGACTCTAGATAACTTCTGCCTGATCGCATGTCACCGTGATGTCCACGATCCATTTGGATATCTTCTCTACCAACTTTCGATATTCTATTCTGAGCCTACTATGTTGATCACGGTTATCGGCTAATCAGGGTTCCACACCGGAGAGGGAGTTTGAGAAAGAGAGACCACATCCAAGGGAGGTTAATTTTTTTAAATTAAATAGGATCGAGCGGAAAAGTGGGACAAATGATTGAAGCACAAATGTGGGAAAACTTGTTAAAGTTTAAGCATTGAATTAAAGATTTTTGCCCTAAATAGGTGTCTTTTTAATAGCAGAGTAGAACAACAGTACCTAAAGGGTGCATATTACAATGACAGATGCAGCAAAGGATGCACAATTAAGATTTTTGCCCAAAATACATTTTTTTAATAGCAGAATAGCATAGCAGTGTCTAAAGCGTGTATCTCACACTGACAGATGTAGACAAGGCCGCAAAATTTAGTATTTTTCCCAAAATGTTTTTTTTGTTAATAGAATAGGACAGCAGTATCTAAAGTGTGTATCTCACACTGACAGATGCAGACAAGGCCGCAAATTAAGTATTTTGCCCAAAAAGTGTTATTTTTTTTAATAACTGAATATGACAGCAGTATATAAGGCTTGAATTTCACACGTACAGATGCAGCAAGGGCTGTAAAATTGAGTATTTTGCCCAAAAAGGGTGTTTTTTAAAACCCAGAAAATTATTGCTGCATTTCTAGCTTAAATTGCACACTGACTAATGCTGCAAAGGCCACAGATGTAGGGTCTTGCCAAAAATGGGTGATTTTTTTAAAACCCAGAATATAATTGCAGTAGTTCAAGCTTCTATTTGACTGTCACAAATGCACATATGCTGTGCTGTTGCACAGAACTTGCATAAAATGGCCACCGCCACCTCCCACCTAACTAACAGATGGATAAAAGTTATTTTTCTGGGTCACTGGGCTCAGGGCAGGGTAAAAATTGTGCACTGCATCCACACAACTAAATCTATGTAGATCGCTGAGTTCAATTCGAGTTCTGATAACAGATTCTGTCCTATTCTCTCACTCACAGCAGCAGCATCCTCTCCCTACATTAGTAACAGCAGAGTGACGTGCAGCGCTAGCTTATATAGAGGCAGGGTCACATGCTACACTGGCCAATCACAGCCATGCCATTAGTAGGCATGGCTGTGATGGCTTCTAAGGGCACACGAGTTAAACGCTTGTTAATTGGCTGCTCTGCAGCCTTTTAAAAAGCGCCATAATAAAGCCGAACACCGAACCCGAACGTTTACTGAAATGTTCAGGTTCCGGGGTCCAAAAATCCTACAGTTCGGGTTCGCTCAACCCTAATTATAACCATGGAAATGTGCAGTGCATAATGTGATGGAAAAATTAATTCAGCCAGCAAAGAAGGCAATATGTACAATCACAATACAATAGTATGTGGCTTGTATTAACATTGTCTACTTAATAAATGCCACTTGCTGAAGTAACACAACCCCTTTAATGTCAGAATGAAAGTACTAAGGTTATACCCAAAAATTCTGTTCTCGCACATCTAATTACAAAGTAAACTTTATTTATGTAAGCTAATATTACACTCACACATTTACATAGTATTGTATAATATAATATTTGCAATTGATAATTGGAAAGACTATAATCGTTTTCCGTATCACCTGAGTCCCCTGGAAAAGCACAAACAAGATTTTGCACAATTCTATATAAGGAAATATACACATTTGTTTTAGAAGGAGCAGTGACGCATGTCAGAAATACAATATGCATACAAAGATTTGCCTCTTTTAGCCCAAATATCTTTTGAATTTAGATTCATATGTAGCCAAGCAAATTGTAATCCTACTTCACTACACACCGAGAAATGCCCTCTCCTCGAGGGGCTGTGAAACATCTCAAAACGTCTTAATGCAGAGAGCACTTCACAGTAAAGTACAGCCTCTAGTGCACTAGCAACAGCAGCGTCGGGCAAAATAAAAGTTTGCACTACTCCTGATAAGAAAACCTCTAAGAGTATGTCTGTTCTGTTCTCCCTGTCCTCTACCTAGTGCAGTCAGCGATTTTGAATGATCAAAATTTGACAGACTTCCTTTTAAGAACTGGTAAAAATAAAGAGACAGAAAAAAAAAATTGGGGGATATTGATCAATAATGGTGTAATTTGCTCCCAAAAAAATACTGGCATTTCAAATTAAAAGTAGTGATTTGTTTCACCTCATATGAGGGGAGGACTGGGAACTTAAAATGGCCCTGGAAGAAATACTAAAAGTGGCCCTGTTTTGTAGTCAGGTCCAAATTGATGGAAGTCACAGCCAGCAATACCATATATTGGCACATTATACCACCCCAACACAGCCAAATATCACAGTCCATCACAAAATACTGCCAGCAGCAAAAAAATCATCCCTAAAAACTTCCACTGTTTGGTCGCGAAGAGGGCCCAGGTGGCCCCCTTGGCATCTGCCCACCGGTAAATTTCCCTGTAAGATCTATATATGAAAAGGCGCCCATCACTTTTAAAATGTAACTTTTTTTTAAAATAAACTTGATTATCTGCCAATTTCTCTAGATTTTTTGACATTTGCCCTGCCAGACCACACTTTTAAAACATATTTGTGACTTTTGAAGCACATTTGCGACATATCCTGTGGTAAATTGCCACTTTTGTAGTGTTAGACTACTACTGGATCTGCAAAAACTGATGTGTTACAATAATACAACCGCATGCATCCATCATGAATGGATCAGTTTATATTATCTGTAACATAGCCAAGATGGATCCGTCATGAACTCCATTGGTAAGTCAATGGGAGAAGGATCAGTTTTCTATTGTGCCAGATTGTGTCAGAGAAAATGGATCCGTCCTCATTGACTTACATTGTGTTCCAGGACCGATCGGTTTTACTCAGTTTCGTCAAGCGGACAGCAAAAATCTGCAGGTAGCGTTTTGGTGTCCACCTCCAGAGCGGAATGGAGACTGATCGGAGGCAAACTGATGCATTCTGAGAGGATCCTTTTCCATTCAGAATGCATTAGGGCAAAACTGATCAGTTTTGGACCGTTTGTGAAAGCCCATGACAGATCTCACAAAGTGTCACGATGGGGAGTGGGGGAAACTCCCCACCGTATAATGGGAACTGATACTAGGCCACAAAAAAGGCATAGGGAGCAGGTCACCTCCTACAGCCACCCTAATCCTGACCCTGATCCTAAAGGTGGGAGGGCTCATACACTCGAACCTGGATCCTACTGACCCTAACAGTCCCTAGCATAGAGGTCAGGAATAGGAGACAACCGATTCCTCAAGGAAACAGACAAACCGGAGTCTCCAGCGGCCTAGTAACAGAAGGGAAAAGAAAGAATCAGCTGCAACTGAACGTCAGGTAAGCACCTGGAAAAACAACAGCACGCCAGAACATCAAACACTTACCTGCCGCAGCAAAGATGGAAAAACACCAAGACAACCTGGACCCCCATGCGGACACCGAAGCAAGGTGGCTCCAGGCAAAGCTGCAAATATCTTTTAGGTTCAACAACAGACTGGGGAAAATTTCAATCATCCATGCAGATCACAACACCAAACCGACTTGACATGGAACACCAGACATGACATAAACCACACCAAACAACATAACAGGTGAGGACGGGGAAAGGAGACAAAGGGAGACAAACGATGTCCAACAAGGATGCCCTCACACAGGTAACATGACACATCCAGAAAGGAGCAGAGCTCCTATACATATAGAGGCAAACAACCAACTGACCTTCAGGCTCACAACACAGTATAAGAAGAGCCAGAGGCCACACCCAGCTCCACCAAGCACATTTCTTAACCCTAAACACACCAGGATGGGAAGGGACACACAACTTAAAGGGGAAGTGTCAAAACATGCAAAACAACATGTTGCCACCAGCAACAATCATGCATGGCAAAAGTGTCATGGTCCACTAAACCAGACCATGACACAGCCGTGACACAAACAGAAAGCCAAAACGCAAGTGTGAAAGTAGCCTTAGATAGGCACACTTCATCTGGGATCATTCAGAGACTTTTGGATTTTTTGTATGTCATTTATTAGAACACCGCTTATACGTGCCCAAGCAAAGCTAAGTAACCACTTCCCATCCGGGCCATTTCTCCCTTCCTGACAGAGCCATTTTTTGCAAATCTGACATGTGTCAGTTTATGTGGTAATAACTTTAAAACGCTGTTACTTATCCAGGCCATTCTGAGATTGTTTTCTCGTTACATATTGTACTTCATGACAGTGGTAAAATTGAGTCAGAAAATTGCTGGACTGGTTTTTTGACACAATGTCCGATTTGAAGCCCCCCTGATGCACTCCTACAGTAGAAACTCCAAAAAAGTGACCCCATTTAAGAAACTACACCCCTCAAGGTATGCAAAATTGATTTGATAAACTTTGTTAACCCTTTAGGTGTTCCACAAGAATTAATGGAAAATGGAGATTACATTTCAGAATTTAACTTTTTGGCAAATTTTCCATTTTAATCAATTTTTCCAGTAACAAAGCAAGGGTTAACAGCCAAACAAAACTCAATATTTATTGCCCTGATTCTATAGTTTACAGAACCACCCCATATGTGGTCATAAACTGCTGTACAGGCACACGGGAGGGCGCAGAAGGAAAGGAGCCAGAAAAAAGTCTCCTAATGATCCCAGATGAAGTGTGCCTATCTAACACTACAAATATATAACTACACCGAGGAAAAGGATTAACGCAACACTTTCGGTTTTGTTCCCATTGTGCATGACCTGAACTCCAAGATCTGGAACATTTTCTACATACAAAAAAGACCCATAACTCTCAAATATTGTTTACAAATCTGTCTAAATCTGTGTTAGTAAGCACTTCTCCTTTGCCAAGAAATCCATCCAACCTCACAGGTGTGGCATATCAAGGTGCTGATTAGACAGCATGAATATTGCACAGGTGTGCCTTAGACCACCCACAATAAAAGGCCACTCTGAAATGTGCAGTTTGTTCACACAGCACAATGCCACAGATGTTGCAATATTTGAGGGAGTGTGCATTTGGCTTGCTGACTGCAGGAATGTCTACCAGAGCTGTTGCCCTTGCAATGAATGTTAATTTCTCTACTATAAGCCATCTCGAAAGGCGTTTCAGAGAATTTGGCAGTACATCGAACTGGCCTCACAACCGCAGACCACGTGTAACCACACCAGCCAAGGACC
Source organism: Bufo gargarizans (assembly GCF_014858855.1). Taxonomy (NCBI): domain Eukaryota; kingdom Metazoa; phylum Chordata; class Amphibia; order Anura; family Bufonidae; genus Bufo; species Bufo gargarizans. The sequence continues at coordinate 439,098,890 of NC_058080.1, forward strand.
TCCACATCCAGAAGCATTTTCACCTCCATAATCGTCTGAGAACAGCCACCCGGACAGCTGCAGCAACAATCGGTTTGCATAACCAAATAATTTCTGCACAAACTGTCAAAAACTGTCTCAGGGAAGTTCATCTGCATGCTCGTCATCCTCATCGGGGTCTGGACCTAACTGCAGTTCGTTGTCATAACTGACTTGAGTGGGAAAATGCTCACATTCAATTGCTTCTGGCAGTCCCGGTCTTCACTGTTCAGGGCAGATGGCAGACAGTGTGTGTGGCGTTGTGTGTGTGAGCGATTTGCTGACGTCAACGTTGTGGATCGAGTGGCCGATGGTGGCAGTGGGGTTATGGTATGGGCAGGTGTATGTTATGGACAACAAACACAGGTGCATTTTATTGATGGCATTTTGAATGCACAGAGATACCGTGAGGGATCCTGAGGCCCATTGTTGTGCCAATTATCCACGACCATACCTCATGTTGCAGCATGATAATGCACGGCCCCATATTGTAAGGATCTGTACACAATTCCTGGAAGCTGAAAACTCACCAGACATGTCACCCATTGAGCATTTTTGGGATGCTCTGGATCAGCGTATATGACAGCCTGTTCCTGCCAATATTCTGCAACTTCGCACAGCTATTGAAGAAGAGTGGACCAACATTCCACAGGCCACAATCAACAACCTGATCAACTCTATGCGACGGAGATGTGTTGCACTGCGTGAGGCAAATGCTAGCCACACCAGATACTGTCTGGTTTTCTGACGATCCCCCCCCCCCCCCAGTAAGGCAAACCTGTGCACATTTCAGAGTGGCCTTTTATTGTGGCCAGTCTAAAGCTGCTTTCACACTGGCATTTTGGTTTCCATTTGTAAGATCCGTTTCTGAGCTCTTACAAGTGGTCCAAAACGGATCAGTTTTGCCCTAATGCATTCTGAATGGATAAGGATCCGTTCAGAATGCATCAGTTTGTCACCATTCCGCCTCCATTCCACTCTGGAGGCCGACACCAAAACGCTGCTTGCAGCGGATTCGTCCTGACACACAATGTAAGTCAATGGGGATGGATCAGTTTTCACTGGCACAATAGAAAACGGATCCGCCTCCCATTGACTTTCAACGGTGTTCAAGACGGATCCGTTTTGGCAATGTTAAAGATAATACAAACGGACCCGTTCTGAACGGATGCATGCGATTGTATTATCGGTGTGGATCTGTCTGTGCAGATCCATGACGGATCTGCACCAAACCCGTGTATGAAAGTAGCCTAAAGCACACCTGTGCACAATATTTGAGATTAATTGGCATTTTGTTTATGAAGAAAATGTTTCAGATCTTTGAGTTCAGCTCATGCAAAATAAGTGCAAAACCAAAAGTGTTGCGTTTATATTTTTGCTCAATGTATATGTCTTTTGTCTCAGAATTTTTTGTTACTCTTTTGTTTTTGTTGAATGTCAATTTACTGGCAAAACACTTTTTTTCAGTTCATTTATATTCAATAAAAATAAATGCATCCTGTTTAATACTTACCTATCACTTGTTCCCACAATGAGGTTTTTTTTTTCATAAATGCGACTTTTTGACCAAAAGTTGCATCTTTCTGCCATGAATGTGACTTTTTGCGTAAAACACCACCACATATGCTAGCTTTATTGTCCTCAGCAATTGGAGCCATTTCTGCCGATAACAGGATGATAAATTTGGAGTGATATGCGCCAATTTGATAGCCCCATCCACTTTGTCATTTATAACTCATTTCTTACTTGATGCACTCTTTATGGTGAACATTCTGTAGAAACTGTTGATATTATTTGGGGGCAAATCAAAACATCATTCTTTTTGGTGCATTTTATGTCATAATTCTGGTGCAACATGCTTAGGTACTGTTCCCTACTGCAGCATTATCTCATCTTTGACACAGTTCACACATATTAACTTCTTCCTGACCAGTGATGTACATGTACGGCACTGGCCATGACTTTAATGATGGCTTCCACTCGCAAGTCCACTATCACTGGCTAATGTATGCCACCAAATGTGCCCACGATATCTGAGGTAGCAAAAAAACGGAAGCACAAGCTTCCATGTTTGCTCTGGCTCCCCCAATTCTCACCATGCAGTGTTACGTCAGCTTATTTCCTCCTAAATGAACAGAAGTTGCCGCACATTAGTTCATATGGAGCCCTTGCCTGTGGCAGGTCTCCGTAGGAACATAGGGGAGATGTATCAAACTGGTGTAAAGTATAACTGGCTTAGTTGCCATAGCAACCAATCAGAATCCACATTTCATTCTCCAAAGAAGCTGTGAAAAATGAAAGGTGGCATCTGATTGGTTACTATGGGCAACTAAGCCAGTTCTATTTTACACCAGTTTGATAAATCTCCTCCATAGCATATTTATCATACATGAGAGAAGCAATCTAATGATTGATGTAATAGCTCCCTATAGGAACTATCCAAAAGTGTAAAGAAAAAAAAATGCACTTAAAAATAAAAAATGTAAAGAATTTTTGTCAACTTATTGACGCTCACCTTCATTCTTAATTTTAGCTCCTATGCATCTCTCTCTGCTGTTTCCATTGATGTGGTGATCTCCATTGGCCTCTTACAGTAAGTGTTAAGTCGGTCTCTGTTAGAAGTCTTTTTTGGATGCTGTCTTTTATAAACCCACACACTAGGAGATCCCCTTTGATGACAGAGAGAAGAAGAATGATGCCTCTGTCCTAACGTGAAGGTAATAAACTGTTTATATTGTTTTATTAGGAGGTTCTTGTCTTCCTAGTCGCCGATTTTGAGGTTTTTGTCAAGACTGCGACTTTATTGTCATGTAATACATACAGGAGTCAGGACGTGCTGCTTCAGGTTTACTTGGAGACTAGAATAAATGACAAAATAAGGTAAAAGTAATCAAGAACAGAGTGAATCTAGGATACTAAATCAATCCCTGCACTGATATTACAATGTCAATGCATTTTTCTAATACCGTACCTATCTGAGTACATAACAATATGGGTGCTATATAACATTGCATGTGTAAAGTTAATACTGCTCTATATGGATACATGTACTGTAATAAAAGGCTTTTTAGGCTACTTTCACACTAGCGTTCGATCGGATCCGTTCTGAACGTATCCGATCATAATAATGCAGACGGAGGCTCCATTCAGAACGGATCCGTCTGCATTATTTTTAGCATATAACAGCTAAGTGTGAAAATAGCCTCGTACGGATCCGTCCAGACTTTCAATGTAAAGTCAATGGGGGACGGATCCGCCTGAAGATTGAGCCATATTGTGGCATCTTCAAACGGATCCGTCCCCATTGACTTACATTGTAAGTCTGGACGGATCCGCACGGATCCGCATGCCTCCGCACGGCCAGGCGGACACCCGAACGCTGCAAGCAGCGTTCAGCTGTCCGCCTGTCCGTGCGGAGGCGAGCGGAGCGGAGGCTGAACGCCGCCAGACTGATGCAGTCTGAGCGGATCCGCTCCATTCAGACTGCATCAGGGCTGGACGGCTGCGTTCGGGTCCGCTCGTGAGCCCCTTCAAACGGAGCTCACGAGCGGACCAGCGAACGCTAGTGTGAAAGTAGCCTTACTTGGTATATGCTGAGTAGTCTGGGGTTCATTAATGTACTATATGACTTATTTTTAATTAATTGTGTGACATATATTTTTAATAAACTTGATTTTCATTCATAATAGTTTGGCTTTTGTGTAAACCAGATTCAGGTACTTTAGGGGGGACATGATTAACCAATACAAATATATAAATGGGGCATACAAAAAATACTGTGAAAAACTGTTCCATGTCAAATGCCCTCAAATGACAAGGAGGCACTGCCTCCGACTGGAGAAGAAAAAGTTCAGTCTCCGGAAGCGTCAAAGCTTCTTTACTGTAAGAACTGTGAAGCTGTGGAATAGCAGCCTTCATTGCCTAATCATATTATCATGACCTGCAGTATCTCTGCTCCCATTAAGCACATCTGGAACATCATTGCCTAGCAAACTCCAAAGCGAGCTGCCAGCAGCGGATTTTGATGTTGTGTGCCTACTGTAAGTAAATCTAGCCTGTCAGAATGTCCTCTAACAACCATTATTATCCTCACTAGCACAGTATGTTAAGGTGTGTAAGTGCATGCATTTCTGGTGCTCATACTTGATGCCAAATAAATTGAGATGTTTTGAATATTTTGTTAGCATTTTTTATAATTTGTCATTAATACCGCTATACATTCGGTGATTTCCATATTTTAATTATTTTTATATAAATATTTCTCTTGGCAGACTTTATAATGGTGGATCCTGACGCCACTGTGGTCTGATGCGCATGTGCCACTTTCATGCACTGTTTGTGAAATGCGGCCTAGGTCAGTTGATGCTTCTTCTGAGACATGCACATTCTGGTCTGCTTAACTTTGGAGATTCTGGGATGCCACTGTCTGCTGGGCGCCATCTTTTAAAAGATATGTGATGTGATATGGTCTTAACTGTGGACATGTGCTTCCCTCATATTGGGAGATTTCCTTCCCTTTTTCTTATATATTTGGATATGGTGAGCACTTCATCATATGTTTTTAATCCTCATTGATTATACATTAAGTTCTGTTATGCACATTTGCACTTTATTCATGTATTTTCACTGACTCTGGATATATATGGATTCATTATGTCATGTTTTATTATAGTCTATAATTTGTTTTGATATAGATTCATGTGATATATATATTTATTTATTTAAATATATTTTTGGGTGTCATTTGGCACTCACTCTGTTTACACTGTATTCTATGTGAACACTTATGCTTAAAAATTGCTACATTGCGCATTTAAAACATTGCTGTCTGACATTGGGTGAATAAATATCCTTTGGCATAGGAGTGTTGCTTCCTTCGTTTTCTTCATAGACTGATTAAAATTTGAATTTTATATCCCTGTTTTTTTATTTTTTTATTATTATTATTATTATTATTATTATGGGGGGGGGGGGCACATCGCACAACACAGTGCTGCTCAGTGGCGTAACTAGAGTGTTATGGGCCCCAGTGCAAACTTTGGATCGGGGCCCCCCCCCCCCATTTATACAAAGAAGCGGCAGAATTTCTTACTAAGGGCTCTTTCCCGTGCGGCTAGTCCGCTGCGTGAATGAGAGCCAAGCCCCATTCCGGACAGCAGAGACAGCTCCGTGCCTCTCTGTGACCTTTTTACTACAAAATCACAATGAGATAAAGTTGTCACCGTGATTTTGTAGCAAAACGATCACAGAGAGGCAAAGAGCATTATCAATCATGTTACTACTCAGTGTCTCTGCTGTCCGGAGCGGGGCTTGGCTTTCTTTCACACAGCAGTTTAGCCACACGGGATCCGCTCGTGTTAAAGAGCCCTAAGCCCAATGCATGGCTACACTCACCCAGTCCTAATAAAATCTGGTCCTACCTCATCCAGGGTGTCTCTGGCGTCGGCGTGATGTCCGCTGGATCCAGAACAAGGTTCCTGTGGTGATAGAGAAAAAAAGAATAATCACATAAGGAAGGGATGGTGACTGCCCCTATGAAACTACCAGCAGGGGGCGCTGTGCTGGCCTGGTAGACTGAGCTATGCCAATGTATAGCAGGGTAATTTAGGACATTTCCCCTAAGTGCAACCACACAGTACTAATGTCTACATTGTGGCCCCTCACAGTACTAATGCCCACCTTGTGGCCTTTCACAGTAATTAAGCCCACCTTGTGGTCCCTTCACAAAAGTTATGTCCTTCTTGTGGCCCCTCACAGCAGTTATGCCTACCTTTGTTCCTGTCACAGTAGTTATGCCCAGATATGTGTCCCTCACAGTAGTTATGCCAAATATGTGCCCCCTAACAGTAGTTATGCCAAATATGTGCCCCCTCACGGTATTTATGCCAGATATGTGCCCCCTCAAAGTAGTTATGCCCACATAAGTTCCCCCTCACAGTGGATATGCCCAGATATGTGCCCGCTCACAGGGGTTTGCCCAGATATGTGCCCGCTCACAGTGGTTATGCCCAGATATGTGCCCCTCACAGTGGATATGGCCAGATATGTTACCCCTCACAGTAGTTATGCCAGATTATGTGCCCCTCACAGTAGTTATGACCAGATATGTGCCCCCCTACAGTGGTTATGCCAGATTATGTGCCCCTCACATTAAATATGCCCACATATGTGCCCCTCACAGTGGTTATGCTAGATTATGTGCCCCCCTCACAGTAGTTGATATATGTGCCCCCTCATAGTTATGCCTTTATATGTGCCCCCCTCACAGTAGTTATGACATATTAGGTGCCCCCTCAGTAGAGATGCCCACTTTTGTGCCCCCTCACTCTAGTTGTGCCCATCAACCCCCTTCCCCTTTGCCCCCAGTCTGCAGTGTTAGGAAAAGAAAATAAAAAAACACATACTTACCCTCTTCCCTGGTGTTGCGCTGCCACACTCACATGGCACTGCTGGCTGTGCTGAAGGCAGTTTCCCGGGCCTTCAGAGCTCCTCCCACAGCCAGCAGCGCGATGTGCGGCCAGCAGAGGGAGCTCTAGAGCTCCTGCTTCACTGATGATCTGGATACAGCCTGGCAGTGACAAGAAATGCCGGGCGGACTGTATGTGAGTGAGTGAGTGCGCGCGTCCCCCCTCTTCCTCCTCCCCCCCTCTGCGCAAACCTCCCCCACCTTGCTTCATATTAAACATGTAATGGAGCGCCCTGATGGGGGCCCGGCATTGTCACTGTACTTCATGCTGGGTCCCGTCACAGCGCTTCATTACATGTTAGTACAGCGGGCCCCTCCCCCCGCCGGGCCCGGTCGCAGTCGCACTCCCTGCGACCGCGATCGTTACGCCCCTGGTGCTGCTTCATTTTAAGACTGTAGATCAATACAAAGGATAAAAAGGCACCAGGGTATACACTCACCTAAAGAATTATTAGGAACACCACACTAATACGGTGTTGGACCCCCTTTTGCCTTCAGAACTGCCTTAATTCTACGTGGCATTGATTCAACAAGGTGCTGATAGCATTCTTTAGAAATGTTGGCCCATATTGATAGGATAGCATCCTGCAGTTGATGGAGATTTGAGAGATGCACATTCAGGGTACGAAGCTCTCGTTCTACCACATCCCAAAAATGCTCTATTGGGTTGAAATCTGGTGACTGTGGGGGCTATTTTAGTACAGTGAACTCATTGTCATGTTCAAGAAACCAATTTGAAATGATTTGAGCTTTGTGACATGGTGCATTATCCTGCTGGAAGTAGCCATCAGAGAATGGGTACATGGTGGTCATGAAGGGATGGACATGGTCAGAAACAATGCTCAGGTAGCCCGTGGCATTTAAACGATGGCCAATTGGCACTAAGGGGCCTAAAGTGTGCCCAGAAAACATCCCCCACACTATTACACCACCACCACCACCAGCCCGCAGAGTGGTAAAGCATGATGGATACATGTTCTCATTCTGTTTACGCCAAATTCGGACTCTACCATTTGAATGTCTCAACAGAAATCAAGACTCATCAGACCAGGCAACATTTTTCCAGTCTTCAACAGTCCAATTTTGGTGAGCTCGTGCAAATTGTAGCCTCTTTTTCCTATTTGTAGTGGGGATAAGTGGTACCCGGTGAGGTCTTCTGCTGTTGTAGCCCATCCGCCTCAAGGTTGTGCGTGTTGTGGCTTCACAAATGCTTTGCAGCATTCCTCGGTTGTAACGAGTGGTTATTTCAGTCAACGTTGCTCTTCTATCAGCTTGAATCAGTCGGCCCATTCTCCTCTGACCTCTAGCATCAACAAGGCATTTTCGCCCACAGGACTGCCGCATACTGGATGTTTTTCCCTTTTCACACCATTCTTTGTAAACCCTAGAAATGGTTGTGCGTGAAAATCCCAGTAACTGAGCAGATTGTGAAATACTCAGACCGGCCCGTCTGGCACCAACAACCATGCCACGCTCAAAATTGCTTAAATCACCTTATTTTCCCATTCTGACATTGAGTTTGGAGTTCAAGAAATTGTCTTGACCAGGACCACAACCCTACATGCATTGAAGCAACTGCCATGTGATTGGTTGACTAGATAATCGCATTAATGAGAAATAGAACAGGTGTTCCTAATAAATCTTTAGGTGAGTATATATGTGCATTATTGTGGGTTTACTGGGGGACTTTTCAATGAAAATTGAACCAACAGCTGGATTTTCCTAACAATGACAGTGAAGCAAAATGTTGAAGTTAAGCTCATGTATACTGACCAATGTAACCCATACTGAATACGGTATTTTATGTGTGGGTTTTCTAAAGTACAGCCCAATTTCTTTGCTTATTGTATCAACTTGTTATCTTGAAAATTGACATTATTACTTGAAAGTGCATTATTGTAGATTATGAGGGGATTATATGTTCTCATGGCTACTTAGAAAATGTTCCCTTTCCTAAACAATCTTGTAAAAGCATTTTCTGAAGGAAAAAGCTTTTAGATGAAGGTAGAATACTTTGATGCAGTGAACAAGAAAAAAGTAATAGTAAAAAGAACCAAATGACTCTACGTATGTAGAGCCATAGCTTCTGATACCGTCTACTACCTTGTAACCTACATGATTATTTCAGCATTTATTCTAATAATATATCCTTTTTATAATAAATTTTTTAAGACACCCATAATTTTTATTTATTATACAGAATATTGGCATATTGTGTTGACAGTTGGGTATTGATTTACATTCAATAGTTTGTTATTGATACTCTAACTAAATATGTCATTTATGGCATTATTTTGCAATGCTTAAAGAGCTTCTCTGCATTATTTGCTAAATAATTAAAACATTGTAGTAAAAACAATGGTTGTTTATGCATGGACAACAATTCTCACACTATTAGTGATGATCGAGCACCAAAGTATTCGGGTGTTCTGCCCGAACACATTGCTATATTCGCATGCTTGGCTAAGCACCCGAGTATAATGGAAGTCAAAGGGAGACAACCAGGCACCCTCTGCTCTGAAGAGGGCAGGGTGCCTGGTCCATTGGAAAAGGTCAGAAAGTGACACAAACACCACTGAAATGGATTAGGAACACCATGGGGATGATGCTTGGATGCATCTTGGACTCCCAGGGTCACTGCTGGGAACTATGTTGTCCGAGTTGTACGCCACTTTTACAGAGTAACAAAAATAGGCACAACCCCCCCCCCCCCCCCCCAAAAAAAAAAAAAATCTATTTTACTGGAAAAATAGTTAGGAAACATTCTTTCCTGTATATTCAATTGTATATAAAGTGCAAGTGCTGCAAAAAATTACAAGGAAGAGTCACTCCGAAACTGCCTGCATATCACATAAAGGAGGGCCTCATTCACATTGTGGTACAATTGCTCAGGTAGTGGGACTCCTACACTCATAAAGCATATGCACTAAGTGAAAGGGCTGCCAAAAATTACAAGGAACTGACACTCCAAAACACCCTTTGTTACACATAAAAAAGACCATCATACACACCCTTAAAAAATTATAATTGATGGCATGCTGGTGACCCTCAAAAATATTTGGAGAAAGGGCCTGCTGATATGACCATCTAAAACCTTAAGGGCGAGGGCCTGCTGCCGCATTGGTGAATCTAGACAACCTCTGGGCGATTGCACGTCCCCGTGACAGCGACGATCCATTCGGATTTCTGCCATATCAGCTTTCGATGTTCTTTTCTGTGCCTACCATAATGATTATGGGTAACGGGGAATCAGGGTTCGATGCTGGAGAGGGAGCTTGAGAAAGGGATACCACATCCAAGGGAGGTCAATGGCTGAAATATGATGGGCTGTTGTTACCTTGCCACTTTTTTTTTCATAATTGTGAACCACCCACAGAGGGTGGGTCAAGTGATTGAAGCACAAACATCCAAGGAAAGCAGCAGGTGTGCGGCAAATACCCACTCCCGACTCGGGGAGGTAGTGATGATAAACAACAGTACAGGACTCTTAAGATGCCCTGTTATTGGAATGAGTAATAAAAAATTACAGGGAATGTCATTGCGGTATTTTGGAAGAGGAAATGTTATACAGAAGAGGCCCTGCTACCGCTTTGTTGACTCTAGATAATTTCTGCCTAATCGCAATCCATTAGGATATCTTCCCTATCAACTTTCGATGTTCTTTTATGGGCCTAACATGGTGACCACCGGTAACGGGGAATCATTGTTCGATTTCGGAGAGGGAGCCTGATAAACAGCTATGGCTACTTCAAAGCAAGGCAGCATGATTTGCGGGCCTGCAGGTGAGCTGAACCTGTAAAAGATTTGAGTTGCGAGCCTGAAGGTGAGCTGACCCGGTAATAGATTTTAGGTTTGGGCCTGCTGGTGAGCTGACCCTGTAAAACATTATATGATAGTGCCTGCGAGTGAGCTGACCCTTTAAAACATTTTATGCGATGGCCTGCAGCTGAGCTGACCCTGCAAAAAGTTCTATGTGAGGGCCTGCATGTGATCTGACCCTGTAAAATATTTTAGGTGCAGGCCTGCTGGTGAGCTGAGGTGGAACCGACAAACCCAACTTTATTTTTATGGATGCATTAATCTGCAGGTAACCGTGATACAGCTCCACAGATTGTTTCCATCTACATCTTTCTCAACAATCGGTGGCCATAGTCTTTTAGCCAGACTCGTTGTGCCACTATGTGGCCTCCTCATGCTGCCATCTCCACACCATGTCACCTTGCCACTCATTTTTATCACCATGCTGCTGCTGCTTAAAAGGCCTTAAACTGATCACCAGGCTCACAATTTAATTAAGGTTTTGTAATTGATAAACCCAACTTTCTTTTGTGGGCTGCATCAGTGGCATAGCTAGAATTGACTGGGCCCCACAGCCAAGTTTTGAATGGTGCTCCATCCCACAGTAATTTTTTAGTGACCCCTTCCTTTCATGCCACCCCCATTCCTGTGACTAGTAAAGATCGCTCTTTCAGACCAGGGCCGGCAGCTGTTATATCAGTTTTATACACTGTCTATACTTTCACTGTATATAATTTCATTGTGTAATACTGTTGAGGGGGCCCTGACCAAAACCTTTAGTCCTTCTCCTCCTGGATGGGCCCATTCTGGCTCAGGGCCCCAAAGCTGCAGCTTCCCCTGCTTCCTGTATAGCTACGGCCCTGGTCTGCATTAATCTGAAGGTGACCGTGATATAGCTTCATAGATTGTTTCCATCCACATCTTTCTATCCAATCTGTGGCCTTAGTCTTTTATCCAGACTCAGTACTTGTGCCACTATGTGGCCTTCTCATGCTGCCATCTCCACACCATGTCACCTTGCCACTCATTTTTATCACCATGCTGCTGCTGATGCTGCTTAAAAGGCCTTAAACTGATCACCAGGTCCACAATTTAATTAAGGTTTTGCAATCGATAAACCCAACTTGCATTTGTGGGCTGCATCAGTGGCGTAGCTAGACTTGACTGGGCCCCACAGCCAAGTTTTGAATGGGGCTCCATCCCACAGTAATTTTTTTGTGACCCCTTCCTTTCATGCCACCCCCATTCCTGTGGCTAGTTAAGATCGCTCTTTCAGACCAGGGCCGGCAGCTGTTCCATCAGTTTTATACACTGTCTATACTTTCACAGTATGTAATTTAATTGTGTAATACTGTTGAGGGGGCCCTGACTAAATCCTTTAGTCCTCCTCCTCCTGGACAGGCCCATTCTGGGTCCGGGCCCCACAGCTGACGCTTCCCCTGCTTCCCGTATAACTACGGCCCTGGTCTGCATTAATCTGAAGGTGACCGTGATATAGCTTCATAGATTGTTTCCATCCGCATCTTTCTATCCAATCTGTGGCCTTAGTCTTTTATCCAGACTCAGTACTTGTGCCACTATGTGGCCTTCTCATGCTGCCATCTCCACACCATGTCACCTTGCCACTCATTTTTATCACCATGCTGCTGCTGATGCTGCTTAAAAGGCCTTAAACTGATCACCAGGTCCACAATTTAATTAAGGTTTTGCAATCGATAAACCCAACTTGCATTTGTGGGCTGCATCAGTGGCGTAGCTAGACTTGACTGGGCCCCACAGCCAAGTTTTGAATGGGGCTCCATCCCACAGTAATTTTTTAGTGACCCCTTCCTTTCATGCCACCCCCATTCCTCAGTTTCACTGTATATAATTTAATTGTGTAATACTGTTGAGGGGGCCCTGACTAAATCCTTTAGTCCTCCTCCTCCTGGATAGGCCCATTCTGGGTCTGGGCCCCACAGCTGAAGCTTCCCCTGCTTCCCGTATAGCTACGGCCCTGGTCTGCATTAATCTGAAGGTGACCGTGATATAGCTACATAGATTGTTTCCATCTGCATCTTGCTAAATAATCTGTGGCCTTAGTCTTTTATCCATGCTGCCATCTCCACACCATGTCACCTTGCCACTCATTTTTATCACCATGCTGCTGTTAATGCTGTTTAAAAAGGAAAAGCGGATACGCTTATCTGTAATAATGCCACCAGCAGTACTAAATACACGCTCAGACAAAACGCTGGCGTCATGAAAGTGTCCCATGTCTTGGAGAGTGTTTCCCTGCCTTTGTTGGAACTGCTGTGTGTTCCGCTTGTCTCCGTTCCTCGGTTGCCTAAGGAAGTACGGACTCTGCTGCCAGTGTTGGCAGATGGAAAATTTTGGAGCAATTTTCCAACAAGGATCTTCTGGTATTGCACCATTTTGCTCTTCGTTTCCACCAGAGATTAGTTCTCTTTGTAGCGGGGGTCGAGAAGGGTGAACACCCAGTAATCTGTGTTATCTAAAATGCGCATAACGCGAGGATCACTGGAAAGGCAGCGTAACATGAAGTCAGCCATGTGTGATGTTGACATCAGTGTGACTTTCCATCTCCTCATCCTCCTCCTCCACCCCCTCCTCTGCCCTTCCACGCTGAACAGATGGAATTAAAGTTCCATGGGTACTACCCTCTGTAGTAGAGGCAACTGTCTCCAGCTCTTCCTCCTTCACCTCCTCCTCTTCATGGTCCAATTCGCGCTGAGAAGACGAACTGAGGGTGGGCTGGCTATCACCCTGTGTAATGTCCTCCCCATTTCCTTGTCTACCACATTCAGTGCATGGTCCTTAATTGTGAGCAGCGATCGTTTGAGTAGACACAGCAGTGGTATGGTTACGCTGATAATAGCGTTATCGCCACTAACCATCTGTGTGGATTCATCAAAGTTTTTTAAAACCTCACAGAGGTCTGACATCAATGCCCACTTCTCGCTTGTGAATAGTGGCAGTTGACTCGAAAGGCGACAACTATGTTGCAGCTGGTATTCGACAACTGCCCTCTGCTGCTCACAAAGCCTGGCCAGCATGTGGAATGTAGAGTTCCAGCGCATGCTCATGTCGCACAACAGTCTGTGAGTTGGAAGCCGCAAGCGCTGCTGCAGCATTGACAGACCAGCTTAAGCTGTGGACGACTTGCGGAAATGGTCACACATGGGGCGCACCTTCACTAGTAGCTCTGGCAAATAGAGGTAGGTTTTGATAAACTGCTGAACCACTAAGTTTAAGATGTGGGCTAGGCATGGGATGTGTGTCAGGTTGCCGAGCTCCAAAGCCACCACCAAGTTACGGCCAATGTCAGACACAACCATGGCTGGTTGTAGGTTAAGTGGCGAGAGCCACAGCTCGGTTTGGTGCCTTACAGCCTGCCACAGCTCTGCGGCGGTGTGCTGTTTGTCCCCTAAACAGATCAACTTAAGCACGGCCTGTTAATGCTTACCCACAGCAGTGCTACACGGCTTTCAGCTAGCGACTGATGGCTGAATGCTACTGGAGGTGGAAGTGGAGGAGGAAGCTGCCGAGGAGGAGAAGTGGGGGTTGGAGCCAGTAATATAGCTGCTGGCGGAGACCCTGATGGACGTAGGGCCTGCAATCCTGGGCATGGGTAGCACCTGGGCCATCCCAGTGTACGACTCACTCCTGGCCTTCACAACATTGACCCAGTGTGCAGTCAGGGAAATGTAGCGTCTCTGGCCACAGGCACTTGTCCATATGTCCGTGGTTAAGTGGACCTTCCCAATAAGTGCGTTGGTCAGGGCACGGGTGAAGTTCTGGGACACATATTGGTGTAAGGCGGGCACGGCACACCGTGAAAAATTGTGGCGGCTGGGGACTGCGTACGGAGGGATGGCCGCCACCGTCAGGCTGTGGAAGGCCTCAGTGTCCACAAGCCTAAATGGCAACATTTCAAGGGACTGTAATTTCAAAAGTTGCGCATTTAGTGCTATGGCCTGTGGGTGGGTGGGGGGGTATTTGCGCTTGCGTTCAAATGATTGTGTTATGGATATTTGGATGCTGTGCTGGGACAGGGAAGTGGATGTTGTTGCTGATGGTTCATGTGAAGGTCCAGGTGCAGGGCGAGGGGCATCCGGGCCTGTGCCTTCAACAGGGGATTGGCCAGCAGTGCATAACACAGGGGAAGAGGAGGCAGAGGTGTGACCCGCAGACCCAGAATGTGGACCAGGCGTTTGGCCTACTTGTTAGGGTGCTTGGATGCCATGTGGTGGATCATGCTGGTGGTGGTGAGGTTGCTAGTGTTCACTCCCTGGCTCATTTTGGTATGGCACAGGTTGCAAACTACCACTCTTTTGTCATCTTCACTTTCCTCAAAAAAGCGCCATACTGCGGAACACCTACCCCATGGCAAGGTAGATTTAGCATGAAGGTGCTCAGTGTAATGGTTGCGGGCCTGTTTGGTGTGGGATGACTTCTCCCTTTTGCAACCCCACTGCCTCTTCCAGCCTGTTGCGGTGCCGCGGATCCCTCCCCCTCTGTACTGCTGTCCTCGCTCAGCTTTTCACCTTTCCATGTTGGGTCAGTGACCTCATCGTCAACCACCTCCTCTTTCACTTCCTGGCTCTGCTCATCCTCCTGACTTGACCTAACCACAACCTCATTGATTGGTAACTGTGTCTCATCACGAGCGATTGCCGCTCACCACTGTCATCTTCTTGAGACTGTCAAGGCTCAAGAGGTTGGGAATCAGGGCACAATATCTCAGGTGTATCTTCAAGCGTGCTGGGTGCGATAGCCAAATGTAATAGTGGCACTGGATAGAGCTCCTCGGAATATCCGAGTGTGGGATCACTCGTTTGGCAAGCCTATCCATGGTGGGAGGAAGGATGATAAGAGCGGGGATTTGGTTGACCAGACTCTTGGCTACAGAGACTGGACTTGGTGGAAGAGAGGGTGGTGCTAAACCGACTGGAAGCATTATCTTCAGCAATCCAACTGACCAACTGTTCGCACTGGTCCGACTTGGACAGTGTTGTCCTGTGCCCCCCAGGTAAGTTGGACAAGAAGCTGGGTACAGTGATTTTTTTTCTGGTGCACTGGCATCAGGCACAGTTTCATTGCGCCTAGGGCCACGGCTTCTGTGTGCGCCATCAGCATCGCCCACTTCCCCGTCGCTTAGTGCTCACCTTCTTCATATTAATGGTTTTGTCACTAGATGTGGCACATATTTTTTTTTTTTCAGTCCGCTAAAGACACCGTTTTCTGGGGGGCGGAGCTTGGCTGCAGAGCGAGACGCACATGTCTGTGTGAGCTCTGCTGCTGGCCACGCTTACACAAGCTTTTTCAGACGCAGCTGGCATCCAGAAATGGGCAAAGTCGTCAGGGATAGAGCCAGAGACACTCCTAGCACGCGTGGGAATCCCTCCACCCACGGAGAAATGGAGAAATTCTTAAGAAGAGAAGAGGAGTCGGGCCGACTAGAGCGGAATCCAAGATTGCGCCGGAGAAAGAAGCCTCCGAACAAGGAGACCAGATGGACGCCTCGGCCGACTCGGATGGAGGAAGAGACAGCGAAACGAGCACCCGACGCCCCAGGGATAACCTCCCAGTTTCCAGGGACTTTATCACTAAAGCACTAGGGGCCGCGTTAGCTCCGCTGAAGCAGGACCTGCAAGATATTAAAGCAGACCTGAAACAGGTTGGCGACAGGGTGGAAGCCCTTGAGGCGGGATGGGAAGGAACTACTGCTTTTAATTCGGCGGTGGCACATAGCTTTGACCATGCCCAAGCCCACATCAATCAACTTTACAATCTGATGGAAGATCAGGAAAATCGCGGGCGCAGAAACAATCTGCGTATAAAAGGAGTACCGGAGACTCTGCCCTCAGACGCCATCATGGCATCAATGGTGGAACTTTTTCAAAAGATTCTAGGCCCGGAAGCCACAGATGATTTCACTATGGACAGGGCCCACAGAGCACTGCGACCTCCTCCTAAACCTCAAGAGGCACCAAGGGACATTATATGTCGCTTAACTAGCTTCAATACCAAAGAAAAGCTGCTAAAGATGGCAAGAGATAAACACCCGATCGCCTGTTTTGGCTCCACAATTACCTTATTCCAGGATCTATCACCCATGACCCTGCAGAAAAGACGAGCCCTGAAGCCGCTCTTGGAAATCCTACAGAATAGGAAAATTATATACCGCTGGCTTCATCCGTTTGGACTGTTGGTTAATACTCCAGGACGTAAAGTTGTCATTAGATCCCCTGCTGATCTTACCCAGATCTACAACATCCTAGAGACAGAACCATTGGATATCCAGGACTGGACCACTGTGAAAAAGCTCACAGATCTCCCTGCAGTTCCGATGCTGAATGCCTGGACTCCTGCTTCATCTTCTAGACCTCAGAGGCATAAGAAGAACTTACCCAGGATGACACCCAAGCGACTGACATTACACCCAGATTGAGATAATAGGTTCACGTTTGTTGCTGAGTCACATATTTAATAGTGTGATGTGGATAGATTGGGGTAGTTCACAGATTTAATCTGGGTAAAATGATGTTACTGATAGTCTGTTACCTGTTATTCAAGCTAAAATATACCAGAGATTTTCTGATAGATGCAATAAGGAAACGGGAAGTTCACTGAATTTGTACTCTCTCCTCCCCTATTTCCCCCCCCCCCTCATTGTTATCAGTAGGCCTTATTGTCTAGAAGATACATTATAGAAGGGAGGGGTGGTGGGTGTAGAAGTCGGCAGGAGGTATACCCATTGTTATTGTTTTAGGAATTACCTGATTTATTATGTCTCTATACACCTGACGACATGTGGTTATTATAATATTGCCAGTTGAAATTTTAGAAAGTTATACATGCTTGTGTATGCGAAATGGCCGTGTTTTCAGTCCAATTCTCCTCCCCTAAACTCCTTATAAGAGGAGATTCTGTTATTAAGATGGTTATCTTTCTACTGTCTACCATATACGTTACATGTCAAGAGATCTATTTTGATTCATGTAATAATGATCTTTTCTTTATTCTTTTTAAATTGCATTTTCTACTTATCCCTCCTCCCTCCCTTTCCCCAACTCCTCCCCTGCAGCGGGCGTTCCAGTACTTTTCCCCTATAGGTTTCATTGGCTTTTCACTGGACCTTCAAGAAGTCATGAAATGGCTACCATAAAGGTCTGTTCCTTCAATGTCAGAGGATTAAATTCACCAGCTAAAAGAAGCCAGGTAATTCAACGGTACATGGCCCTCCTCAGCCTCAAAAGGGGTCTCCATTGCTTTACACAAGAATTTTCCTCTGACAGTGAGCTCCACCCTGGATGAATAATACTTACACACTCTGTAATTTATATGCACCTAACATTGCACAAACTAAATGGATATGCACCACCCTAAATCTCATAAGAGATTTTATGGAAGGTATTCTAATAATTGGGGGAGACTTAAATATTACGCTATACCCGCTTATAGATTCATCGACGGGAATATCATCCACCTCACAAATAGCTTTAAAAAGAGTACATTCAGCTATACACTCATTGGGATTGGTGGACGTGTGGAGGACATTAAATCCTACTGTGAAAGACTACTCTCATTATTCAGTGGCCCACAGATCATATCAGAGGCTTGACTATTTGTTTGCCCCTACTTATAAACTGACTTCTTGCACTAACGCTTCGATAGGCACTATGTTATTATCGGACCATGCTCCAATATACCTGGAGATGAATTTTGAATCTTTACCCAAACCTATGTCTAACTGGAGACTTAATGAGACATTACTAGACTCACCGGAACATATCCGTAAAGCCACGGAAAAGTTGGAAGAATATTTCCAGCTAAATGAGACTCCAGATATTGCACAAGGAATGATATGGGAAGCACACAAGGCTGTGATAAGGGGTCACTTTATTAGCTTGGGCTCTTTCCTTAAAAGGAAGATAGAAGAGCAGGTGGTTTCCCTGGTAAAGAAAATACAAGCTCTGGAAACTTCTCATAAAAGGACTAGATCAGAGATAGACCTGAATGAATTAAATCTAACACGTTCATCCCTCAAAAATATCCTGAACCAAAAGACAGCGAAGCTTTTTCTCTCTGCGCGATTTAAATACTATGCGCATGGAGACAAAGCTTCAAAGTTTTTGCTCGCACAGATTAAAAAGAGGAAAGCCAAGTCATTTATTCAGAGAATTCGCACAACCACATCCTCACTAGCTAGAAATACAGCAGATATAGCAATGCGATTCAAGGAATTTTATGAGGAACTATATAATCTACGCACGAATGATACCCTTCAAGATAAAGACCAGAGATCAAAAAAGATAGATGATTGGTTGGCGACCCTAAAGCTTCCTATCTTGGAAAACCAACAAATAACTTCTCTAATAAGACCCATTACCATACAGGAATTAATAGAGGTGGTTAAATCTTCCCCAATGCATAAAAGTCCAGGCCCTGATGGCCTACCAATGATATATTACCGTAAATTTCAGGAAGTCCTCCTTCCCCAATTTTTGAAACTGTGTAATGACACATTTAAAGGGACCCCTCTGCCAGACCAGATGTTGATGGCTCACATCACCATTATCCCTAAAGAGGGAAAAGATGAAACGAGCTGTGCAAGCTATAGGCCTATATCTTTACTAAACAATGACTTAAAAATGTTCGCTAAAATCTTGGCGCTTAGGCTTAAACCGCTATTACCAAACCTTATTAATAGCGAACAAGTTGGATTCGTAGCGGGGAGAGAGGGTAGGATGAACACTACTCGTCTTCTCAACATTATTCATCACGCACGTAGCCGCTCTGTTCCATTAGTATTATTGGGGACAGACGCCGAAAAAGCGTTTGACCGTATAGATTGGTTGTTTATGCGGAAAGCCTTGACGAAGTTTAATATTCCTTTGGACTATGTCAACGCTGTTATGGCTATGTATTCCAAACCGTCAGCCAGGGTGGTGGTTAATGGTACACTCTCTCCCCCTCTGCGAATTTCTAATGGGACAAGACAGGGCTGTCCTTTGTCGCCTCTATTATTTGTTTTGACAGTTGAATGCCTATTCCAAGCTATAAGACAGGACGACAGAGTGCAGGGTGTGGAGCTACAAGGGGTTCACCATCAATTAGCGGCATTCGCTGATGACCTTTTGGTATTAATTACAAATCCAAACGAAGCGTTCTCTGCTATACAGTCACTCTTTGAACTTTTTGGTGATCTATCTAACTTCTTGATTAATCCCACAAAGTCTCAAGTATTGAATGTGACGTTGGATACCCGAACTCAAAAGGACTTGGAGCTCCACACCCCGTATCAATGGTCAAACTCCAGCATTAAGTTTCTAGGTATTAAACTTACGTCGGACCCTACTCGACTGTATATGGAGAATTACATAGGTTTATCTGATGAAATCAGGCATACATTAGATTCATGGGAAATACCCTTCACTTCATGGTTTGGCAGACGCTCACTACTCAAAACTATTGTATTGCCAAAAGTATTATACTTCCTCCAAACCCTCCCCATTCCACTTCCTCGACCCTTTTTCACAAAGTTAGAGTCAATCCTCTCCAAATTTTTGTGGAATAAGAAAAGACCTAGACTCACGAAACAATACACCTCTATACCTATCAAGCAGGGTGGAATGGGTGTACCGGATTTCCATGGCTACTACTTAGCGGTACATGGAATGAGATGCCTAGAATGGTTACGCTACAAAGGGGACAGGCTTGACATCCAATCTGAATTTGCCATCAGCCAGGTTGCTATTCGACCATTGCTCCTACATGGTAAATCTGTACTTGAATTAGGTATTGCAAACCCCATTACTAAAAATTCAATACGTTTATGGAAACAAAAACTGTGTCCTCATTATCTGACGGCCAAAGTTTCCCCTCTGCTACAACTGAGGGATATACTATACGATGCATCTCCACAATTCATTCACACTTTACCTGATAAGGTGAAAGCTTTGACCATACCAGTTGTAAATCTATTAGATGCTTGGGGTACATTAAAAAAAGACTGGGATAGGGAGGATGATATTTCCCCTTTGTCCTTTCTGCACAGACTGCATATAAGGGAATACTTGAGACCACTGTCCCCAATACATAGGACAGAACCAACCAAGTTTGAAAAAATTGCCCTTCAAAAACGAGAACCGATTAAAAAGATCTCTACACTGTATTCTATGATACTCACCTTTTCAAGCTTAGAGGTCAACCCATACCTAGAGAAATGGGAAATAGATCTAAACCTAGATGGGAAGGAACGGTCGCTTACCAAATGTCTCTCTATGACCCCAAGGATCTCGACTTGTGTAAGACTGCAGGAAAACTATTTCAAAATTCTCACTAGATGGTATTATACACCAGAAATCCTACATAAAATGTATCCAGATGTCAGTGAACAATGCTGGAGATGTAATAGAGAACATGGCACCTTCTTCCATATTTGGTGGAAGTGTGAGATAATTGGAGATTACTGGTCACAGATATGCTCAACAATCACTGAGATATGTAAATGTTTGGTCCAACCATCCCCACAGATCTGCCTACTAAATCTAATGGATGGATTAAAGTGCTGTGGTTCGACCAAACGTCTTATCTCACACCTCTTGGCTGCAGCACGAATTTTAATTGCTGTCAAATGGCGGGATACCTCCCCTCCTTCAATGAATACTTGGGTAACTAGATGCGATGATATCTACAGAATGGAACAAATAGCTGGTTGGGAAAACAGATCCACTCATGTGTTCCAAAAAGTGTGGAGTTCATGGGTGACTTATAGAGGATTTCACTCCTTGTAAACTACCGTTGTTCTAACTTCTGTCCTTGAGGCTCGATATGTCTATGTTCTCCTTATGTGGGACGGCTGGAACGTACGCTGCAACATCCAATCCCCCCCCCCCTTCCCTCCCTCTCTCTCTCCCCCCCCCCTCTTTCCCTCGTTATATGATTTAATTTTTCTATTACTCTAATGTTATCATATATCCTTTCATCTTGTTTTGTAATTCTAGCAAGATATGTGCTGTCTTATAATGCATGAGATGTCATTTTTGCTATCATTGATCCTCACAGAGTAGGACAAAAGAAACCTTTACTATTGTAAAAATACGTGAAATACTTATGTGATTATGAGACTACTATAAACAATAAAAATTGTTATAATTGTTATAAAGACACCATTTTCTGATGCAGGACAGTATATGTCACAAAAACACACAGAATATGGATACTATATTAGGTCCTGATTATTGGAATTTGCCTTATGGAAACAGTTTTTGGATGGCGTACTGTATATGTCACAGAACATTACAGAATATGGACACTATTTTAGGCCCAGATTATTGGAAACTGCGGTACAGACACTGTTTTCTGATGTAGTTTATATTTATATTTTTCACTATATATGGGCCTGACAACCACACAAGGTATTGAAGCAATTCACGGATTACACCACTGACAGCAAAAATATGGAAAGATTATGGGAGAAAAATTGTGTTCTGTATTTAAAAAAAATTCCCTATATTTAGGCCTGACAACCACACAAGATATTGAAGCGCAGATCACACAATTCACGGATTACACAGTTGACAGCAAAAATGTAGATTATGGGAGATTTAGCATAGGACCCTTTACCGCTTTGTGAGGGGGTGGATGAGGTATATAGACAATATCTTTCTTGATTGGACAGGGACGGATGTAAATCTGCAGGAACTCCATGACCACTTGAACAACATACATACACTTCATACACAATTAAAATTCACTAGGGTCGACTCCGAATTCTCTCTACAATTTCTTGACACTCTGGTTTATGTGACAGAGGATAGGCTACAGACGGATCATTTTGTGAAACCGACAGATCGGAACAACATGCTTAGGTTTGATAGCGCCCACCCTAAAAATATGTTGGAATCCCTTCCATATAGCCAGTTACTGAGGACGAGACGTATAGTGTCAGTTGAAGGAGAGGTAGATGGGACACAAGTTTGTTGCGAGAAAATATACTAAAAATTTGGTCAAGAGACACTTGAATACCGTGAAGCAACAGGCACATTCTCAGTTGTTAAATACACAGAAAGAAGTAATGAGTAAGAAAAGGGTACCATTTGTGTCTGTATATTCACCAATAAGTGGACAGATAGCAGGAGCACTTAAGCACAATTGGCGGAATTTAGTGCAATCCTTTCCCGATATAGAGGAATTTCAGTCCCAACCCCTAATGTCATATAGGAGGGTGAAAAATCTGGGTGATAGCCTGACACATTCTGAACTACAAAGGCCAGTGAAGGAACAAACATGTAGGAAGGGTTGTTACCCTTGCCTAAATTGTTGTAATTGTAATAGTATGCTAAAGGGAGACACCTTCTCTCATCCCCGCACAGGCAAAGAATACAAGATCAGGAGTTTTTACACCTGCTCTTCTGATTTTGTGATTTACCTGTTACAATGCCCGTGTGGTCAATTATATGTGGGAGAGACCACACAGGCCTGTAATCTGAGGATCAATCAACATCGGTATTCGATCCGAAAACTGTACGTGAAGAGACAAACCCAGGCTGGAGATTTGGAGGGAGAACTCTCGGTTACAGAACATTTCTACAGATGTAGGCATAATGTGGCACAACCAAGGTTTAGAATTATTGATGGTATTCCCCCATTGCCCAGAGGGGGGAATCGGGAACAACTTTTGAGACGTTTGGAACTTAAATGGATTTTTGAGATGGATACTCTGGCACCTAAGGGCCTCAATCCAGGGTTCCCTCTTCTAAATGCCACAGGGAATTAAGGGATTGTGTTTTTTTTATTGGAACATAAGCTTCATTACCCAACAGATATCGTGTTAACATTTACTTATACCTGTTTTTTGTATATTTCACAGATATCATTGTACTACATACATCTGACCCATGGAATTATGTGCAGTTATGGATGCACACAACCGAGGAGCTGGTTAACTGGATATTCATGAAGACTATGGATCGCTGGATTTATGCCATGGGGGAATACATTATTAGTTTGTAAAAATTGGTATTATATATATGTTATCATTTGTTTCCTACCTGGGTCCTGGTGTAGGTTAACCTATGGGGTAGAGTGAAGTTTGGAAGAGACTCGGGTGGCAATAGGGATGGTACTAATATATCCCGTGGATAATTACAGTTAGAGAGGCAAATCAATGCAAACTAGGGGACCTCTGGACTCCGTTTTTTTGCTAGGGTGTGGGCACCTGAATTCCCCATTCTTAGGGGTTAGGAAGTGCATCTACCCTTTTTGTCCCTGATATGAATGGCAATTGCTGTAATCTCTACACACTCCCCGCTAGTGAGAACCATTGGGGCTGTGCTGTCAATTAATTGGACCCCTTCTAGGTCCTGGGGATACGTATGTACTTTTTTGTGTTCCCTTTTTTCCCCAGATTGGGGTTGCTCCCTTATGTCCCCATAACTCTTACCCAGGGTATTAGAGATCGAGCCCTCCGCTGGGCCCTAGGAGATAGGGACGGACCTGTTTGTTGGTCATATATTTATTAGTATACCCCATGAACATATCCAGTGGGATTCATTTAATCATAGGGACCTGTCTGTAACAAGCCCTGTCATATATCTAGCCCTGAAGTTGATGTTGCGCCAGAAACTGTATATAATGTTTTATTACATCTCTATATATAATATGCAGAGTACAGTTGAACAGCGCATATAGATTTTGCTGTAGCAATGTTTTTTCTCTTATGTATAGGACCTGGCCACGATGAAGAGGTTTAACACTGAGTAGCACCTGTGGTTGCTGGGATACGGAGACACATAGGAACATGTGATGTGTCAGGTGACTGGCAACGGGGATAGCGTCCTAGCAACGATGTCAGGTCCTAGTCATGTGGCTGAGCACATGATCGCTGGAGATGCCAGCCTACTGCGGAGACCAGGAAATGAAAGTCAGGCATGCACACAAGCATGCTGGAGACGCTGTTCACTTTACTCAATGTGTTTACCTGTTCCTTGGGCTCAGATGTGTTGTAAGTACTAGTTTATACATGGATTTTTGTCACACATGTAGTTTTTTTTTCAGTGTTAATAAACACAAAATTGGATTTAAGACTGGGAGTGCTGTGGTTTTTCATTTTTTTGGGGGCTACTCGGCTGAGTACCGCCATGTGCCGAGCATAGCAATGCTCACTCATCACTATCCACTATGCTGAATTTTGTTAAAGGATTTTCACTAGACTTAAAAACAATTCTGATAGCCCATTGTTCGAGTGCAATAATAAAGCTAGGTGTAATTAACATTTGGGATCTGTGTTTGAGGTAAATGCTAAAGCATTCTCCTGATAAACATACTATGGGGAGAATTTATCATGCCTTGTACTTCAGAATTATGGCTTCAAAAATTAGCACAATTGGACTTTGTGACTAGTGAGGGTTACTTGCGCATACATTTTGTGACTTTTTTACACCACCTACTCCAGTTTTGAAAAAGAGGCGGGAAAGTGAATCTGGTTGCCTCAGTTTATTAGTCTCACTATTAGTCCCTTAAGTAGAGGGTAATGTTAAAAAAAAAAGTAGCATTTGTAGGTTTGAAGATGAGCCAGATTTAGCAATGTGTGATATGTAGTAGATTTGGCAAGAAGTACGACAATGTAAATTCACCAATACTGATTTCAAATATTACCCTCATAATAAATTAACCTCTTTTTTTTATGTGCCAAATAGAACCAGTATCTCAAAGATGCCTCACTTTTATTGAAAAGCAATAACGTTATACTGTGTGCTGTTTTATTTTTAATGGAATTTATGTAATGTCTGCATATGTGTATTCATACAGGCATACAATAGCATACGGTACTTATGGGGCATATACCAGCAATAGAGGAAATACTGTATTTTACTGTTTTCTATTTATGTCTTATTTTTCTAAAATAAACAGAATAATGTTTAATTTTCTTTAAAGAAAAACCTTGTTGACAAAACATTAAAATGTCATGGGGAAATCTAGTATGAGGGGATTTTCTGAAAACAGTTTTGCTTGATTCTGTGTTGATGTAATTTGTGCAAACTTTATCAAATATTTCAAGTTGTTTGATAAGTTTGATGTATCATTAAATCTAATGTATTATGAAAGTAATTAAGATTATTGAAAGTAATTAAGAAGTAAGATTTTTTTTTTTTGTTTCTGCTTTAGTTTGAGTCACTTTTTCCTCCAGATTTAGGTCTCACAACAATTCTTAATTTTGGTGCATTTATAAAAAGCTGCACTTTGTGGAAAGAGTCTAGGTTGTGACTCAGCTGATTTCAAAATGTAGCATGTCAGGTTATAAAATGTGTTGCTACTTTCCCCAGATAAGATCTACTCTATAAAGGGGCCACAACATCTGATGCTGATTGATGCATAGCAGATCAAATAAACTTTTTTTTAAAGTTTTTAAACATAGAAAAGTTAAAAACAAATGAAACATTGTAATCACCCCCTTTCCCAAATTTACATATTAAAATAAGCAATAAAATAGACCATAACTGTGATAACAGCCTTACGTGACTAACACGTTATACATTTGATGTAAATCATACGCCACTAACAAAATAGCTGAAAAACACTCTACTTTTCTGGTGCACAGCCTTATTACATTACCCACTCTCGTATTTGTCTTGAAATGTTACTCCACTTTCTATACCATCCCTTTACTGGAATAAGGCTGCACAATGTTTTAAAATATTGTAGTTTATATATATCTGGCTTTAATCAGCTTGACAGTGTTTCCACAACCACTTTTTCACCCACTTTAAAAAAGTATTTTGTGGAAATAAGCTAAAAATGCTGCAAAGTCTTCTATATCTAGTGGAATGAAGGCTTCTTAACCAATATAAAAAGGGATTGTTTACTGTAAGAGCAGTGAAACTATGGAACTCTCTGACTGAGGAGATATGATGGTGAATTCACTAAAATAATTCTAGAAGGGTCTCGATGTATTTCTGGAGTGTAATAATATCACAGGTTATAGTTATTAGATTTCTGGAGAAGGTCGGTGATCCAGGGAGTTTTTATGATTGCCTGATTGGAGCCAGGAAGGATCTTTTCCCCACAAAAAAAGAAAATTTGCTTCTATCTCAATGTTTTTTAGCTAGTATTCGGTCAGTGATTTCCATTATTTTTTAAATGTTTTGAAGCCATCATTTTTCCATGCAGGACTTCAATGTGTGAAGATACAATGGGGAGAGTTTATCATACATTAATGTTTTATGCCAGTCTATGATATCATCGTGCACTGCCAGCGGGTGGTGAGGGATGCCTTTTGTGACAAAATTTTGTTGTAAGTGACATTAAAAAACTCGGAAACACTGTGAGGGCCATTTTTGAAACAGAAATACACCTAAATTAGGTGTATTTCTGGCGCAGATTGTAGTGCAAAGGTCCTTTGC
The DNA here is from genome assembly GCF_014858855.1 of Bufo gargarizans. Taxonomy (NCBI): domain Eukaryota; kingdom Metazoa; phylum Chordata; class Amphibia; order Anura; family Bufonidae; genus Bufo; species Bufo gargarizans. Next base: position 439,125,584 of record NC_058080.1, read on the forward strand.
GTTGCAATCTGCGACTTCTCCCTGCTCACGCCAGGTCTAAAAAAGTGGGAGTGGTGCCTGTTTTTGTCTGAATGTAATAAGGTAGAAAATTCACGGCACTCAAAATATAGGAAAATGCACCATTAGTTTTCAATACATAAGGCCAGAATTTTGGTCTCTCCTGGACCTTGTACACGGCCTAAAAGAACATAATATATATTTACAAAAATGGCAATACTCAAAATATAATATAATCATGAAAACTAAGGAGTAAAGAATAAAAAATAAATTGAACAAATAAACAAAAGCAAAAGTAATAGTGTATCATACAAAGAAATAATCAAATGCCAAACATATAAGGAATGGGTTGTTCCAAAATAAAATTAAAATAATTAGATGCACTTGGACCATTTTAGCTTGAACATAGAATTGGGGGAGGGCAAATAGAGAAAGAAAAATGAACAAAAATATGAGGAAAAGAAAAATGGTGTTAGAGTAAGGAAATGTGAAAAAAACAAAGAACTAACTAAGGAAGAGAAGGAAAAAGAACAAGAAGGCTGAGACAAGATAATGTAGATAAATAGCATATAGTGCATAGTATGCATACAATTGTGGTTGTGAGGGGTGGAACATGTCTAAATAGAAGGTGCAAGTCACAAAGATATGTTGGTTCCATCGATGACAATGTATGGTGCTCTAATATAAAAGAATAGAACTGCAAGAGAACACCAAATACATTTGAAAAATACATATGATCGATCACTGAATGATGACAGGTAATAGGCACCAGTACATACCTATAGTCTGTAGTAGTCATGAAGCTAGATGGCGTGGTAAGAATCATACTGCTCATTCCCATTATGAGTGCAGCGTCTATCGTCATCGAGAGTGTTCGTATATGCCGTAGTTCTCTATGAGGCAATCGGGGAAGGCTGATGTTGTCACATGACACTGGAGGCGCGTTTGCCTTGCACAAGCTCATATATACACTAAATGCACAGCAATCTACATAAATATATACAGTGGATATAAAAAAAAGTCTATACACCCATGTTAAAATGTCAGGTTTCTGTGATGTAAAAAAAAAGAGACAAAGATAAATAATTTCAGAAATTTTTTCACCTTTAATGTGACCTATAAACTGTACAACTCAATTGAAAAACAAACTGAAATCTTTTAGGTAGAGGGAAGAAAAAATATAAAAATAAAATAATATGGTTGCATAAGTGTGCACACCCTTAAACTAATACTTTGTTTAAGCACCTTTTGAGTTTATTACAGCACTCATTCTTTTTCGGTATGAGTCTATCAGCATGGCACATTTTGACTTGGCAAGATTTGCCCACTCTTCTTTGCAAAAACACTCCAACTTGCGAGGGCATCTCCTGTCTGTGCACAGCACTCTTCAGATCACCCCACAGATTTTCAATCAGATTCAGGTCTGGGCTCTGGCTGGGCCATTCCAAAACTTGAATCTTCTTCTGGTGAAGCTATTCCTTTGTTCATTTGGATGTATGCTTTGGGCTATTGTCATGCTGAAAGATGTTGACTAGTATTTGGAACTGTTCATAATTCCCTCTAGTTTAACTAAGGCCCCAGTTCCAGCTGAAGAAAAACAGCCCCAAAGCATGATGCTGCCACCACCATGCTTCACTGTGGGTATGGTGTTCTGTTGGTGATGTGCAGTGCTGTTTTTGGGCCAAACATATCTTTTGGAATTATGGCCAAAAAATTCAGCCTTGGTTTCATCAGACAATAATACCTTTTCCCACATGCTTTTGGGAGATTTCAGTTGTGTTTTTGTAAAATGTAGCCTGGCTTGGGTATTTTTCTTCGTAACGAAAAGGCTTTCATTTTGCCACTCTACCCCATAGCCAAGACATATGAAGAATATGGGAAACTGCCTCAATGAATACTTCTGTTCAGTTTTTACAAAAGAAAATTACTTAAAAGGACCTCAGTTAGGAAGAAAGACTAATGAATATTTTGATGCATGTGTCTTTACAGAGGAAGAGGTTCTAAGTCTAAAATTACTACAAATAAGTCACATGGCCTGATGGGATACTCCCAAAGCTATTAAAAGAGCTTAGCGCTGAACTAGCAAAACCATTAACAGATTCATTTAACCTATCACTGGTAACAGGAGTCGTCCCAAAAGATTGGAAATTAGCAAATGTTGTGCCCATTCACAAGAAATGTAGTAGGGAGAAATCGGGCAACTATAGGCCAGTAAGCCTGACATCAATAGTGGGGAAATTTATGGAAACCATACTTAAGGAGAGGCTTGTGGAACATCTAAAATCCCATGGATTGAAAGATGAAAAACAGCATGGGTTTACTGTACTTGAGGGAGATCATGTCAAACAATTCTTATAGATTTTTTTGATTGGGTGACTAAAATAATAGATGGCGGAGGTGCAGTAGACATTGCTTATCTAGACTTTAGTAAGGCTTTTGATACTGTCCCACGTAGAAGGCTTATCAATAAATTGCAGTCTTTGTGCTTGGACTCCCATATTTTTTAATGGATTAAGCAGTAGCTGAGGGACAGACAACAGAGGGTTGTAGTCAATGGAGTATATTTAGACTATGGTCTTGTTACCAGTGGGGTTCCTCAGGGATCTGTTCTGGGACCCAAATTGTTTAATATCTTTATCAGCGAAATTGCAGACGGACTCGATGGTAAGGTGTGTCTTTTTGCTGATGATACAAAGATTTGTAACAGGGTTGATGTTCATGGAGGGATACACAAAATGGAAAATGATTGAGGAAAACTAGAGGAATGGTCAAAAATATGGCAACTAAAATTTAATGTTAATAAGTGCAAGATGATGCACCTGGGTCGTAAAACCCCAGGAGCAGAATATAAAATCAGTGCTACAGTCCTAACCTCAGTATCTGAGAAAAGGGATTTAGGAGTCATTATTTCAGAAGACTTACAGGTAGGCAGACAATGTCATAAAGCAGCAGGAAATGCTAGCAGAATGCTTGGGTGTATAGGGAGAGGCATTAACAGTAGGAAGAGGGAGGTGCTCATGCAGCTCTACAGAGCACTAGTGAGACCTAATTTGGAGTTTGGTGCGCAGTACTGGAGACCATATCTCCAGAAGGATATTGATACTTTGGAGAGAGTTCAGAGAAGAGCTACTAAACAAGTACATGGATTGCAGGATAAAACTTACCAGGAAAGATTAAAGGACCTTAACATGTATAGCTTGGAAGACAAGAGGGGATAGGATTAAAACTTTTAAATACATAAAGGGAATCAACAAGGTAAAAGAGGAGAGAATATTTAAAAGAAGAAAAACTGCTACAAGAGGCATAGTTTTAAATTAGAGGGGCAAAGGTTTAAAATTAATATCAGGAAGTATTACTTTACTGAGAAAGTAGTGGATACATGGAATAGCCTTCCTGCAGAAGTGGTAGCTGCAAATGAAGGAGTTTAAGCATGCATTGGATAGGCATAAGGCCATCCTTCATATAAGATAGGGCCAGGGGCTATTCATAGCATTCAGTATATTGGGCAGACTAGATGGGCAAAATGGTTCTTATCTGCTGACACATTCTATGTTTCTATGTACCACACAGCCAGTACTTGCCAGATATTCATGCAGCTCCTTAAATGTTGCTGTAGGCCTCTTAGTAGCCTCCCAGACCAGTTTTCTTCTCATCTTTTCTTAAATTTTGGAGGGACATCCAGTTCTTGGTAATGTCACTGTTGTGCCATATTTTCTCCACTTGATGATGACTGTCTTCACTGTGTTACATGGTATGTCTAATGCCTTGGAAATTCTTTTGTACCCTTCTCCTGACTGATACCTTTTAACAATGAGATCCCTCTGATGCTTTGGAAGCTCTCTGTGGACCATGGCTTTTGCTGTGGGATGTGACTAAGAAAATTTCAGGAAAGACCAACTAGAGCAGCTGAACTTTATTTGGTGTTAATCAGTGGAACTATAAATAATGGCAGGTGTATGCTGACTCCTATTTAAAATGATTTTGAATGTGATTGCTTAATTCTAAACACAGCTACATCCCAGTTATAAGAGGGTGTGCACACGTATGCAACCACATTATTTTAGTTTTTCTTGTTTTCACCAGAGTGTCATGTAAATTTCTTGGGCAATTATAGCACAGCCTCATGGGATTAACAAATTCCAGTATATGGGAGTAGAATTTACCAAGCAGTGGCCAATGTTTTTGCATAATACACTGTATCCTGGGCATAAATGGGTGTTAGGTAACCACTAATGGAAGTTGTGTAGAAGATGAAGTTTTAGACACCTGTCTCTCCTGTGTCACTAAATTTGCCTCCTTATTCAGCAAACCACGTGGGTAACCTCACATTAAATTTTTTTTTTTTACATCTCAACAAGTGTTTCTTCCCTTAACATTGGATCACTTACTATTCTGGCCACTCTAGTAAACTGCGATCTGGGTAATAAATTCTTTGTATTCCTAGGGTTACAACTGGAATATAACAATAACATGTGGGTTTGGTGAATAAATCTACGCTCACTTCGCCATTAGTTTTTTTAAGTATTGTAGTATCCAGAAAATGTATGTTTGTTTCATCAACATGGACAGTGAATTGCAAATCCTGGTCAATATTGTTAAGGTAAGTATAAAGCGTGTTAAAGGAGTCTCTATTACCTGTCCAAATACAGAAAATATCATCAATGTATCTGCGCCACATCAACGCGTGTGACTGGAATATTGTATGAGGATATACATAGTTATCTTCAAATTTGGCCATAAACATGTTTGCATAAGGGGGGCTTCATTAGCCCCCATCGCTGTGCCCTTTTTTGTATATAGTAATAAGCACCAAACATAAAGAAGTACCTACGCAAAACTAGTTGTAGTAGCTGAATACAAAAATACTGTTGAACTTCTGAGAGGGAAGAAGTTGTGAGGAATGCAGATACAGCCTGAATTCCCTTATCATGCGAAATTGAGGTATATAAGCTGTTCATGTCTAGCGTGACTAAAAAAAGCATTAGATGGAATCACTTTAATAGTGGAGATGATTTCCCAAAAGTGTGATGTAAAGTAAATAAGACTTGGTTGAGCATATAAATGGTGTCAGTGTTTTTCCTAAAAAGGTCAAGAGTGGCGCTAAGGACTCGTCTATGGATGCGACTATTGGACGGCCCGGTTTTTGTTGGAGGTTTTTATGTATCTTGAGCAGCGTGTAGAAAACCGGTGTTACTGGGTGTTCATTATGTAAAAAGGTAAAGGTCGCTTTATCAATTGTGCCTTCTACAAGATGACGATCTAGAGTGTCTATTTCTCTCAGAATTCCAGTGGGATTAATATTAGTAGGTTCATATGTGTCAACATCAGATAACTGTCTTCTGATATGTGGTATGTAATAGGCGGTATCTATTACTACGATGGCTCCCCCTTTATCAGCTGGTTTGATTGTGATTGTCTTATCTTGTCCAAGTGTTTGCAATGCAGTAGATTCAATATTTGAAAGATTAGAGTGAAACGGATATTGACCCCTTTTAAAGGATATATACTGGAACACCTTCCCAATTAAAATATACCTTTTAATAATATTCTATTAAAATCTGGCCTACAGCCGGACTACACACACAAGGAAGGTCGACAAACAATGTCCTATAATGGCAAAAAATGGCTACAGTTACACCTATATATAAAGGTAAGAATACACGACTGGTGAGCAATCCTGGGGATTTTGATTACCCCCACACAAAGTACTCTAAGTGTAGGGCACAGCTGAGGACCAAGAAAAATCGTTAAGGAAACCAATATATTGTAGTTCACTGATGACCTTATTTGCATAGGTTCACATGATACACATTCCGTGATTATTCACGGTTAGCTGAAATACTAAATATGTATATCGTGAATATTCACATATTGTTGAACCACAACAAAGGTTACTTGGTTACTCACGATTTGCTGAAATACCAGGACAGATGGAATCAGATGGTTAGCTCAGTCGTCAATGGGTGTAGTGCTCCATAACTAGATGGAGATCTAATGCTGGTGGAAGAAGCGTTAGGATGATTATTTAGCACTAGTGATGATTATGGTAGTCTGTAGGTCGTAATAGCAGCAATACAGCTCACAACTGTGATATCCAATAGTAGGAGAGATAATCCTATCCTATGAACGTCCCTTCATGACCCTACACAGACTCAGCCCAGGGACACCCCTTAAAGGTAGAGGTTCCCTGTCCTCGTGCCTAAACTGGCTCTCCCTCTATCTCCCTATCCTAATTGACCAAAAACTAGGCATATTAGACACACTAGAAAAACAAATACAAAAACACAAATCCCAACGCTACGTTTCCCCAGTCCATATAGCTTCCGACTGGTTCGTCAGGGGAAGTGGAGACCAATACTCCATCAGCAATATCTCATAATAGAGATTTTCAAATTTGGCGTCTCTCAATCAAGACCCTCCAGGAATAGAAGCCCAGATGTAGGCAATAAATGACCGGTCACCCTGTCCTTCAATACCACATCATCACCTAGCCCAAGGATAGATAGTTTCTGCTTTCCCTCCGGGATTTATGGATGTGCACTGGAACCCCCCAGATTGTGGTAGGACATATGGTTTCTGATTTGGTGCCGCCGAGCACTTGTTATTGCCTACCACATCTATGCTTTTTGCTTAAAGGGGTTCTGCACTTTGCTTTAACTTATCGGCAGGGGTCTGACACCCGGAACCCCCGCCGATCAGCTGTTTGAAAAGGCAGCGGCGCTCCAGCAGCGCCGTGGCCTTCTCGCTGTTTACCGCTGGCCCAGTGACGTCACAACTAGTATCAACTAGCGTGAGCGGGGCTAAGCTCCCTTTAAGCTGCAGAACCCCTTTAACTTTAAAAAAAATTTTTATTTTAATTGTGAGGGATACCTTTTCCATTCACACGTCCGCAAAATGGGTCCGCATCTGTTCTGTTTGCGGAACGGGTGCAGAGCCATTCATGTTCAATGGGGCCGGAATCCGCATTTACGGATCCGCACTTTCGCATCTGTGCTTCCGTTTACGCAAAAAAATAGAACATGCCCTATTCTTGTCCGCAATTGCAGACAAGATTAGGCATTTTCTATTATAGTGCCGGCGATGTGCGGTCCACAATGTGCGGAATGCACATTGACGGTATCCGTGTTTTGCGGATGGACCCTCATAGTAAAATTATTAAAGGTTTCGCTTTATCTTTATGTATATTGTAATGGATTGCCTTCCTTGTACAATGTTATAATATACTTTCTATGTTAGAAAGTATATTATAGTGCATTTGTATTGTGCGACAGTTGTGTGCGGTTCTGCTGCCATACTGCAGGTATATAGAGGGACAAGCATTATTGGAGCAAATAATTTCTACTGGTGTGATATACCAGTCACTCCCCAAAAAAACTGATTGAAGCGGGGTGTTATATAACAATATACAGTACTTTCTTTATAGTGCATTTGGGGACTGTATAGTGCATTTGCACATGCGCGTACGTGAAAATTATATTGTCAATATTTTGCATTGAAAAAAAATGGAGATTGCAAATTTAAATAATACATCTGGTATGTCACGGTCCATGTTGTGAGACTATTTGTGCACTTCTAGTAAATATTTCTTGGCTGCAAATATGAGCTGAAGGTTTTTCAGGTTCGCCTGCAATTTAAAATGAATGGGACCCGCAGAAAACTTGCGGTTCGCGAACATTTGATTGCGTTTTTTAAACCGTCCCGGCAGATGTTGGTCCATCACTACTTGTTATATACACTACGATCAAATGGCTGGCATTCCACTTATGGATATACTTTTGGTGCTCAGTGATGGTGAATATCTCAAAGTTATGAGGTAGAAAATTCACGGCACTCAAAATATAGGAAAATGCTAAATTAAATCTCTATTGTAGCCACCATTAGTTTTCAAAACATAAGGCCAAAGTTTAGGTCCCTCCCGGACCTTGTTCACAGCCTAAAAGAACATTATATATATTTTTACAAAAATGCCAATACTCAAAATACTGTATTATATAATCATGAAAACATTATTAAAGAATAAAAAAATAAAGCATAAAAAGCATAATAAATAAATTGAACATATAAACAAAAGCAAAAGTAATAGTGTATCATGTAAAGACATAATAAAATGCCAAACAAGGGGTCGTGCCAAAATTACATTAAAATAAGTAGATGCACTTGGACCATTGTAGCAATGTAGGATATTGAAACTGGAATTGGGGGAGGGCAAAGAGAGAAAGAAAAATGAACAAAAAGATGAGGAAAAGAAAAATAGAGCTAGAGTAAGGAAATGTGAAAAAGCAAAGAACTAATTAAGGCTACTTTCACACTTGCGTTCGGGGCTCCGCTTGTGAGTTCCGTTTGAAGGCTCTCACAAGCGTCCCCGAACTGATCCGTCCAGCCCTAATGCATTCTGAGTGGATACGGATCCGTTCAGAATGCATCAGTCTGGCACCGTTTGTCCTCCGCTCCGCTCAGCAGGCGGACACCTGAACGCTGCTTGCAGCGTTCGGGTGTCCGCCTGGCTGTGCGGAGGCAAACGGATCCGTCCAGACTTAGAATGGAAGTCAATGGGGACGGATCCGTTTGAAGTTGACACAGTATGGCTCAATTTTCAAACGGATCCGTCCCCCATTGACTTTCAATGTAAAGTCAAAACGGATCCGTTTGCACTATCATGAACAAAAAAAATATAAAAAATAAAAAAAAAATTTTGTTTTGTTTTTTTTTTGTTCATGGTAATGCAAACGGATCCGTTCTGAACGGAGCCACCGTTTGCATTAAAATGAGCGGATCCGTTCAGAACGGATCCGATCGAACGCTAGTGTGAAAGTAGCCTAAGGAAGAGAAAGACAAAGAAAAAGAAGGCTGAGACAAGAGAATGTACAGTCGTGGCCAAAAGTTTTGAGAATGACACAAATATTAGTTTTCACAAAGTTTGTTGCTAAACTGCTTTTAGATCTTTGTTTCAGTTGTTTCTGTGATGTAGTGAAATATAATTACACACACTTCACACGTTTCAAAGGCTTTTATTGACAATTACATGACATTTATGCAAAGAGTCAGTATTTGCAGTGTTGGCCCTTCTTTTTCAGGACCTCTGCAATTCGACTGGGCATGCTCTCAATCAACTTCTGGGCCAATTCCTGACTGATAGCAAGCCATTCTTTCATAATCACTTCTTGGAGTTTGTCAGAATTAGTGGGTTTTTGTTTGTCCACCCGCCTCATGAGGATTGACCACAAGTTCTCAATGGGATTAAGACCTGGGGAGTTTCCAGGCCATGGACCCAAAATGTCAACGTTTTGGTCCCCGAGCCACTTAGTTATCACTTTTGCCTTATGGCACGGTGCTCCATCGTGCTGGAAAATGCATTGTTCTTCACCAAACTGTTGTTGGATTGTTGGAAGAAGTTGCTGTTGGAGGGTGTTTTGGTACTATTCTTTGGTACTATTCTTTATTCATGGCTGTGTTTTTGGGCAGAATTGTGAGTGAGCCCAGCAGGTCCTTTAATGACAGCAATGAAATGCAGTGGAAAGGTTTTTTGGGGATTAAGTTAATTTTCATGGCAAAGAAGGACTATGAAATTCATCTGATCACTCTTCATAACATTCTGGAGTATATGCAAATTGCTATTATAAAAACTTAAGCAGCAACATTTCCAATTTCCAATATTTATGTAATTCTCAAAACTTTTGGCCACGACTGTAGACAGATAGCATATAGTCTATAGTATGCATACAATTGTGGTTGCGAGGGGTGGACCATGTCTGACTAGCAGGTACAAGTCACAAAAATATGTTGGTTCCATCGATGACAATGTATGGTGCTCTAATATAGAAGAATAGAATTGCAGGAGAACACCAAATACATTTGAAACTGACATATGATCGATCACTGAATGATAGGTAATAAGTACATACCTAGAATCTGTAGTAGTCATGAAGCTAGGTGGTGTGGTAAAAATCATACTGCACATGCCCAAGTTAGATAGGATAGCCTATGTTCCCATTATGATCGCAGCGTCTATCGTTATAGAGAGCGTGCCATGCGCCGTAGTTCTCTATTATGCAATCAGGGAAGGCTGATGTAGAAACTGTGTCATGTGACAGTTGTCACATGACACTGGAAGTGCGTTTGCCCTGCGCAAGTGCAGGTATACACTAAGGGCACAGTAATCTATGGTCAAAGTGATCCCCAGTACATGCCCAGAAATACACTAGGGGCAGAATAATCTATGGGCAATGCGGTCTGAAGATTGAACATAAGCAATAAATAGACAACGCTCTACTAACAGGTATTAGTCCTGGTGCCATTAGCTGAATAAGGAGGCAAATTTAGTGACATACATGTTATCTAAACTAAATGCTTTAAGCAAACACCTTCAATTGATTTTCAATGGCTTTTGTCTCAAGATAACGCGATGAGTTAAACAATTTGAGTTAAGAGCTTGAGTGCTAACCCTGCTACATCCGTAGGAGAGACAGGTGTCTAAAACTTCATTTTCTCCACGACTTCCGTTAGTGGTTACCTAACACCCATTTATGCCCCGGATACAGTGTATTATGCAAAAACATTGGCCACTGCTTGGTAAATTCTGCCCCCATATACCGGAATTTGTTAACCCCATGAGGATGTGCTATAAATGCCCCAGAAATTTACGTGACACTCTGGTGAAGGCAGACATTTGCCCCCTCAAAACTTGCTCTATACAAACGACGTTGTCTCATCCTAGAATGGGCACATTCCCTTGTCTAAATTGTGCACAATGCACCCATGTTATGAAAGGCAGTACATCTACCCATCTACACTCTGGGAAAGTATATAATATAAAGGGTTTTTTCACTTGTGCTACATCATTTGTGATCTATATGATTAAGTGTCCATGCAGTGTTGCATACATTGAGGAAACTTCCTAGAGTGCGCGAGACCGCATCTAAACATAAATCTGATATACGCTGTAACAAATACAAACTGCCTATACTCTATCACTTTATTCATACAAGACACCAAATTAGTCAATTGAGATTCCAGATACTTGAATATGTCCCATATCTATGTAGGGGAGGCAATCGCAACTATTGCTTAGACAGCGAGTATGATTCTTACCACGCCACCTAGATTTAAGACTACTACAGATTACAGGTATATACTAGTGCCTATTACCTATCATTCATGGATCGATCATATGTCTGTTTCAAATGTATTTGGTATTCTCCTGCAGTTCTACTCTTTTATATTACAGCACCATATATTGTCATCGAGCACCATACATTGTCATCGATGGAACCAACATATTTTTGTGACTTGTACCTGCTATTTAGACATGTTCCACCCCTCACAACCACAGTTGTACGCATACTATACACTATATGCTATCTGTCTACATTCTCATGTCTCAGCCTCTTCTTTTTCTTTCTCTTCCTTAGTTAATTCTTTGTTTTCTCAGATTTCCTAACTCTAACACCATTTTTCTTTTCCTCATCTTTTTGTTCATTTTTCTTTCTCTCTTTGCCCTGCCCCAATCCCACGTTCAATATCTTACCTTACTAAAATGGTTCAAGTGCATCTACTTATTTTAATGCAATTTTGGAACGACCCCTTCTCTATATGTTTGGCATTTGATTATGTCTTTACACGATACACTATTACTTTTGCTTTTGGTTATATGTTCAATTTATTTTTTATTTTTTACTCCTTAGTTTTCATGATTATATTATATTTTGAGTATTGGCATTTTTGTAAATATATATGTTCTTTTAGGCCGTGAACAATGGTGGCTACAATAAAGATTTAATTTAGCATTTTTCTATAACTTGAGTGCCGTGAATTTTCCACCTCATATTTTTGGGATATTCTCCATCACTGAGCACCAAAAGTGTATCCATAAGTGGAGTTCCAGCCATTTGATCGTAGTTTGTCTAAATGTAAGAAAGCAAGGAAGCTAGCTCACATTTAAACTTGCGCTGGATGTGCCAAAGTTATGTAGAGGCCTGCACCTCTACAAAACAGCAGCAGATCCACCTCCAAATATAGGGCTTATTAAGACCTGTGTTTAAAATAATAAATGTGAGGCTGTGTTTGTGACTTTTTTATGCCAGAAAACTGTGATGTGGGGTGGAATGATAAATTCCCCCAAAAAACTTTACTAAAACAAAGTATGCAACACTGTCCTCTTTTTAAATTTCAGTGTTGGAAGATTTCACACTCCACATATTCAGATTATATGTTATATATGCAAGTAGGACTTTTTTTGTATATTTTTATATATTACAAATATAGTTAAAATTATCTTTAACTTACAGATTTTACCTTTATTTATAAGAGTTATAAAAAGAGGTTCTCTAAACCTAGGGAAATATTGCAAAAGTGAACATTTTCTAGAACTTATGGGTCCCTTTTGTTATAATTACTCAAATATATATATATATATATATATATATATATATATATATATAATAAGTGGATATAAAAATGTCAGGTTTCTGTGATGTAAAAAAAATGAGACCAAGATAAATAATTTCAGAACATTTTTCACCTTTAATGTGACCTATAAAATGTACCACCCCATTAAAAAACAAACTGAATGTATAAGTGGCTCTTTCCCTTTGGCCTGTCCTTTCTCTTTAACGGCCAGAGATTCTCCATCTCATCATATCAGGATCTGACCAAAGCATTTGATATCCTGCAAATTGACCATCTCCACATTGAAAACTGGGACATTATTCAAGAAAATATCTCAGCAACCAATCTTCCTTCAATTGCCCCGTGGGAGACACCTCGCCCAGCCAAGCCCCAAAGATCAAGAAGAGGCCGTAACTCCTCCACGCCAAGAAGACTTCCTCTCAATGAAGATTAAGGGACTCCTCTTATAATGGCATACTAGATCGTCCAATATATAAGTATTATTGCCATTTGCATGCTTTCTCTTTCATTAAGATGTTCTATTTAGGTCATTTTGTTTATGTTTCTGTATCTATACCCACAAGGACAAGACCATCCTTTCCACCTGTTCTTGTACCTTACAGGATCCAAGATATTGATCCCTACGAGGGTAACACACCACGTCACAATATGTTGTGTACCCCCCCTCTTCTATTATACCAATTGAGCTTCATTGCTCTTTTTCTCAAGGTTAACAAAACCATTACTTGTTATGTTTTTCGCTTATGTTGTATGTTTTTTGTTTTGATGACAGGTGCTCTCCAGTATCTAAGATTCATTCCAAGGTGGGAGGGTGTCTTCTCTGGATCCCGGATGCTTCACCAAGGGAGGCTAAGTACCCTTATTTTATATACACACAGGATCTATCAAAGCGAACAGCAGACTGATATTCCTTTGATAGATGGCTGATATATGTGTAGCCTCCTTCAATGTAAAGGGATTCCATGCCCCAGCTAAACGTAGTCAGATCTTTTCCCATATGAAAAAGGAAAAATGCTCAGTCCTGATGATTCAAGAAACTCATTTCAAGTTTAATAAATATCCTAATCTCTCCCGATCCTTATTTCCACCGTGGTATCACTGTGGCTCAGATTCTGCAGCATCTAGGGGTGTTAGTATCGGGTTCCGGAGGGGACTCCCTTTCACGTATGTGTCGCATATTCAGGATACAGAAGGTCAATATATCTTTCTGAAGGGAACTATCGCTAACCAATTGTACACATTTGCTAATGTATATACCCCCAATGTTAACCAGGTATCGTGGCTGGTAGAAATGCTTTCCCTTTTAGAATCATATAAGGAGGGTGTAGTTCTCCTGCGAGGAGACCTAAATATAACACTTGACCCCTTGTTAGACTCAACTTCCAAGAAATCTGCAATCTCTTTTAGAGCCTTAAAACATCTTAAGAAGAAATTGCATCATAGCGCATTGATTGACGCTTGGCGTCTCTTCAATCCATCCAGAAAGGACTACACCTTCTTTTCATCACCACATCACTCCTATCACAGACTGGATTATATATTAGTGTCCAAAGAACATCTAGGCCTGTGTTCCCAGACTCACATTGGTAACATGATTCTTTCAGATCATGCACCGGTTTTTTTAACCATACTTAATGGAACCTAGGGCATTTAGGTGGAAGTTAAACGAACAGCTTATAACCACTGAGGAAAATATAAAGATTACAAAATCCTCATTAGAAGAATTCTTCTCCCTTAACGCCCTCCCTGGAACTTAACCGCATATTTTGTGGGATACCCATAAGGCTTACATGAGGGGACATTTCATCTGCAGGGGAGCTAAAATTAAGAAAGAAAGGAAAAAACAAGTAGACGAACTCCTGTCCCATATTCAGCGCTTAGAATCCCTACATAAAAAATCCCTACTACAATCACACCTAGAAGAACTTTCTGAGGTGAGAGCAAAGCTGAAAAATATCCTAAATACGTCCGCAGCAAAGTTCTACCTCCATACACAGTACAAATATTATGCACATGGGGATAAAGCATCTAAATTTATGATGCAACGTATAAAACAAAGGAAATCACACAATTATATTCATAAGATTAAAACTCCAGAAAAAGGAGAAGTATTCACTACCCCAGAAATAGCTAAAGAGTTCCAAAAATATTATTACTCTCTATATAACATAAAAGAAGATGAGGAAAGCATTAACACCTCCCCCCTACCTTCCCCAGAAAAATCAGTTGAGGCTTACCTTACCTCATTATCTTTACCGAAACTAACGGACTATCAATCCCAGACTCTTCAAGCACCATTTAAACTAGACGAGATCATGACAGCTATCAAACAGCTTCCAAAAGGGAAAAGCCCAGGACCAGATGGTTATCCTGCTCTATACTATCGGACATTTAGAAACATATTAGGCCCCTACCTACTATCTGTCTTCAATAGCTCCCTGTCTGGTATCCCCCTTTCCCCGGATATGACTAGGGAAAATATTACGATCATTCTGAAAGAGGGGAAAGATGGTTCTCTATGCGCTAACTATCGCCCCATATCTTTACTGAATTTAGATTTAAAAATATTAGCTAAAATTTTGGCGACACGCCTTTCTCGTTTTCTCCCATCCTTAATCAAGAATGATCAAGTTGGCTTCGTCCGTGGTAGGGAGGGCAGAGATAACACTGCTAAGTTCCTAAATGCAATATACTATGCAAAAAATACGGGTCGTCCTCTGGTCCTCCTTAGCACGGACGCTGAAAAAGCTTTTGATTGGGTTAGCTGGGACTACATGATGGAAGTCCTCCGGGCTTTTAATGTTCCTGAACCTTATATTAAAGCCATCTTATCATTTTATTCTAATGCATCAGCTTCAATTGTCATAAATGACACTTTGTCCCCGCCCTTTATTATCCACAATGGCACCAGACAGTGCCCCCTGTCACCATTGATTTTTGTATTGGTCATGGAAACACTACTACAAGCTCTCAGAAATGAGGGAGGGATAGAGGGCATTAAATTGGATCAACAGGAACACAAAGTGGCTGCGTTTGTGGATGACCTCCTCATAATGAATACCAACCCAACCAAAGATCTTCCCTTAATATACAATATCTTGGAACAATTTAGTCTTCACTCCAATTTTAAAATCAATATGAGCAAGCCACATATCCTAAGTATTGACCTCCCCCCTACACTTAAAAAAGTCTTGAAAGACAGTTCTCCATTTAACTGGGATACCCCATACATTACCTACTTGGGAGTTAAAATTAGTCCAGACCCTACTTCATTATTCCATTTAAACTATTCCCCCCTCATGAAATCGATAAGTGACCAATTGTTGTTATTAAAGAACCCTCCACTTTCATGGTTTGGTCGAAAAAATATTGTCACCTCCTTAGTTTTACCTAGACTGACCTACTTACAACAGGTCCTGCCTATTCCTGTCCCCAAATCATATTATGCTAGACTTAAAAGTGAAATTGGCAAGTTTGTTTGGGATGGGAAGAGGGCTCGACTAGCTCGCTCTGTTCTATGCAGACCTAAGACTAAAGGTGTGATTGGACTCCCGGATCCCAAGCTTTATGGGAAAGCTGTAGCACTATCACGAGTAGTTGACTGGCTTTCAGGACCTGTAGAAAAGTCGTGGGTCTCCATGGAGCAGAGTGACTTTGGTTCGAGCCTTTCTGGTCTCTTGGTGGGTATGGAAAACTTTCCACCACAAAATAAGCCACTCAATCCAATTGTCAGGTCGACATTGTCGACATGGAAATGGCTACAAAACTCACAATACATGATACCCCTCCCGTCACCCCTACTCCAAATAAGATACATCATGGCTCATGCTTCCTGTGACCTAAGAGGCTGTCTCCCAAAGTCAGTTAGGAACTCCACCATCAAAGTTCTTTCTTTATATGGAGAGGGGGGCAAGGTATTAAGCAACAAAGAGATTTTACACATCTTCCCAGAATGCAAACCCTTCCCACACCTACTTTCTTTTCTTCGATCCTTCATTGCCAAAAATGTACCCATGGATTCTCTCCTACGACCATTAATGTGGTTCGAAAGCCTGCTAACCGACCATTCTAGACATAGGAAATTGATATCCCAATTATATAAAAAGCTTAACTCTCCCACATATATGGCTAAACCAGCTTTTATAGGGCAATGGGAAAAGGATCTGGGTGTTGAGTTTTCCCAGGAAGAGATCTCTCAACTGTTACTAATACCGCACAGATCATCCAGATGTGTCCGTACCCAGGAAAACAGCTACAAAGTTTTAACTCGCTGGTACAGGACTCTATCACCTGTAGATACAGTTTGACTGGGTCGGACACATGTTGGAGATGTGAAGAAAACAAAGGTTCATTCTTTCATATATGGTGGTCATGCCCACTTATTCAGATTTGGTGGTCCGAAATCTTTAAACTGGCCAACAAAATTTCTAACCTCGCAGTTCCAATGTCCTCCCAAATTGCACTTTTAGGATCTAGTCCTTCCACCCCAAGAGGCACTCCCACTAAACTCTTTTATAGTATGCTAAGTGCAGCTCGTCTACTTATCCCGAAATTTTGGTTGTCATCCGAGACCCCTTCTATATCCCAATGGAAAGAGAAGGTAGACCAGATCTACCGATTTGAGGAGATCTCAGCCTGGGAAGATAGAAGGTTCTGAGATGACTGTGGTTCTGGGTATGGTTGTAATAGATAATTAAGAAAGTGTTTAATACAAGGCTCACAGCCTTCTTCGACCATCCACTATAATGCAATGCTGTAATGTCATACTACTGTCTGTAACCTGTCATTCAACCGGTTTATTATAATATGTACTTCATCTGTATGTACTTTATTTTTCAATTAAAAAAAAATAATAAAAAAAATAATAAAGGAATGTTACAACATAGAGCCATAAGAAAAAAAAACAAGAAAAAAAAAACTGAAATCTTTTAGGTGGAGGGAAGAAAACAAAAATACTAAAATAATGTGGATGCATAAGTGTGCACACCTTCTTATAACTGGGGATGTAGCTGTGTTTAGAATTAAGCAATCACATTCAAAATTATTTTAAATTGGAGTCAGCATACACCAGCAATTATTAAAAGTTCTTCTAATTAACCAAAAATAATATTCAGCTGCTCTAGTTGGTCTTTCCTGAAATTTTCTTAGTCGCATTCCACAGCAAAAGCCATGGTCCACACAGAGCTTCCAAAGCATCAGAAGAATCTTATTGTTAAATGGTATCAGTCAGGAGAAGGGTACAAAAGAATTTCCAAGGCATTAGATATACCATGGAACACAGTGAAGACAGTTATCATCAAGTGGAGAAAATATGGCACAACATTGACATTACCAAGAACTGGACGTCCCTCCAAAATTGATGAAAAGATGAGAAGAAAACTGGTCTGGGAGGCTAACAAGAGGCCTATAGCAACATTAAAGGAGCTGCAGGAATATCTTGCAATTACTGGCTGTGTGGTACATGTGACAACAAACTCCCGTATTGTCACGACTGTGACTGATCCAGACAGGTCTGGGAGGAGAAGGTCGCAGTGACTTGCTACTCGCGATAGCTTGTGAGTTTGCTCCGTGGTTCAGGGTATGTCATCCGGGTTTTGCCTTGTGAACCTTTTTGTCCTGACTTGGAGTTTGTAGGCATCCTTCTCAGGTGAGTCCTGTCTGCCACTCCCTGCTACTATATTAGTTTCAGGTTCACTTGCAGTCATTGCCAGATATAGTCCTTACTTCCAGTGCTATTCTGACCTTTGAAGGAGATCGTTTGACGGTATTGCTGTGGAGCTCTTGTCTGGCGTGGACTGTCGCTATTGGGATCACCTTCTCTGCTCGTGACTGGATAAGGCTACTTTCACACTAGCGTTCGTCGGTCCGCTCGTGAGCTCCGTTTGAAGGAGCTCACGAGCGGACCCGAACGCAGCCGTCCAGCCCTGATGCAGTCTGAATGGAGCGGATCCGCTCAGACTGCATCAGTCTGGCGGCGTTCAGCCTCCGCTCCGCTCGCCTCCGCACGGACAGGCGGACAGCTGAACGCTGCTTGCAGCGTTCGGGTGTCCGCCTGGCCGTGCGGAGGCGTGCGGATCCGTCCAGACTTACAATGTAAGTCAATGGGGACGGATCCGTTTGAAGATGCCACAATGTGGCTCAATCTTCAAGCGGATCCGTCCCCCATTGACTTTACATTGAAAGTCTGGACGGATCCGTCCGAGGCTATTTTCACACTTAGCTTTTTTTTGCCATTTTAATGCAGACGGATCCGTTCTGAACGGAGCCTCCGTCTGCATTATTATGAGCGGATCCGTTCAGAACGGATCCGCCCGAACGCTAGTGTGAAAGTAGCCTAAGAAACACAGAGAAAGAATGCACCAAACAGATATAACACTGACTATGCTGGCAAGACACAAATGAAGGTATTAAAAGCTGAGACTTTTGCCAATATGTTCCAGTAATGGAGATATCGGAGCCCATCATGCACCACGTCACGGTTCTCAGCATGGCAAGGGGTCCTAACCGCTGCTCTAACTGTGGTGTGAACACGGTCTGGGGATGATATAATTCAGCTCACAGCAAAGCTTCCCACAAACGCCCAGCATGAATGCTGCGGTTGTGCAATGTGAATGAAGCCAGGCTGCAAGCCACACCCACACCAGACCATGTGATGGAGGTTACCAGGTGCAAAGGAGTGTTAGAGTGCCAAATAAAGGCAAACACACTCAAATCTAACAAGACAGAAACCAAAAAACAAAAAAATATAGTGGCAATTCTGGAGGAGCTGCTCAGCCCCTGACACAGTGGCGTGTCTTTAATTAGGGGGAGCAGCCCGACCGCATGTGGACCGCAGTAATCGACTGACCCCAGCAAAATATGCATACAATGGAGGAGGTCGGCGGGGTCCACATGCACCACAAGAACAAACTACACGGAATGTAGCAATCATATGAAACACAGAGAAAGAATGCACCAAACAATTCCTCCAGAATTGCCACTATATTTTTTTGTTTTTTGGTTTCTGCCTTGTTAGATTTGAGTGCGTTTGCCTTTACCTGCCATTCAAACACTCCTTTGCACCTGGTAATCTCCATCACATGGTCTGGTGTGGGTGTGGCTCACGGCCTGGCTTCATTCACATTTCATGCTGGGCGTTTGTGGGAAGCTTTGCTGTGAGCTGAATTATATCACCCCCAGACCGTGTTCACACCATAGTTAGAGCAGCGGTTAGGACCCCTTGCCATGCTGAGAAACCGTGACGTGGTGCATGATGGGCTCCCATTTCTCCATTACTGGAACATATTGGCAAAAGTCTCAGCTTTTAATACCTTCATTTGTGTCTTGCCAGCATAGTCAGTGTTATATCTGTTTGGTGCATTCTTTCTCTGTGTTTCATATGATTGCTACATTCCGTGTAGTTTGCTCTTGTGGTGCATGTGGACCGCGCCGACATCCTCCATTGTATGCATATTTTGCTGGGGTCAGTCGATTACTGCGGTCCACATGCGGTCGGGCTGCTCCCCCTAATTAACCACTTCAGCCCCGCTAGGTGAAACCCCTTCATGACCAGAGCACTTTTTACACTTCGGTACTACACTCCTTTCACCGTTTATCGCTCGGTCATGCAACTTACCACCCAAATGAATTTTACCTCCTTTTCTTCTCACTAATGGAGCTTTCATTTGGTGGTATTTTATTGCTGCTGACATTTTTACTTTTTTTGTTATTAATCAAAATGTAACGATTTTTTTGCAAAAAAATGAAATTTTTCACTTTCAGCTGTAAAATTTTGCAAAAAAAAACGAAATCCATATATAAATTTTTCGCCAAATTTATTGTTCTACATGTCTTTGATTAAAAAAAAATGTTTGGGCAAAAAAAACAATGGTTTGGGTAAAAGTTATAGCATTTACAAACTATGGTACAAAAATGTGAATTTCCGCTTTTTGAAACAGCTCTGACTTTCTGAGCACCTGTCATGATTCCTGAGGTTCTACAATGCCCAAACAGTAGAAAACCCCCACAAATGACCCCATTTCGGAAAGTAGACACCCTAAGGTATTCGCTGATGGGCATAGTGAGTTCATAGAACTTTTTATTTTTTGTCACAAGTTAGCGGAAAATGATGATGATTTTTATTTTTTATTTTTTTCTTACAAAGTCTCATATTCCACTAACTTGCAACAAAAAATAAAAAATTCTAGGAACTCGCCATGCCCCTCACGGAATACCTTGGGGTGTCTTCTTTCCAAAATGGGGTCACTTGTGGCGTAGTTATACTGCCCTGGCAATTTAGGGGCCCATATGTGTGAGAAGTACTTTGCAATCAAAATCTGTAAAAAATGACCGGTGAAATCCGAAAGGTGCACTTTGGAATATGTGCCCCTTTGCCCACCTTGGCAGCAAAAAAGTGTGACACATCTGGTATCGCCGTACTCAGGAGAAGTTGGGGAATGTGTTTTGGGGTGTCATTTTACATATACCCATGCTGGATGAGAGAAATATCTTGGCAAAAGACAACTTTTCCCATTTTTTTATACAAAGTTGGCATTTGACCAAGATATTTTTCTCACCCAGCATGGGTATATGTAAAATGACACCCCAAAACACATTCCACAACTTCTCCTGAGTACGGCGATACCAGATGTGTGACACTTTTTTGCAGCCTAGATGCGCAAAGGGGCCCAAATTCCTTTTAGGAGGGCATTTTTAGACATTTGGATCCCAGACTTCTTCTCACACTTTCGGGCCCCTAAAAAGCCAGGGCAGTATAAATACCCCACATGTGACCCCACTTTGGAAAGAAGACACCCCAAGGTATTCAATGAGGGGCCTGGCGAGTTCCTATAAATTTTTTATTTTTTGCATAAGTTAGCGGAAATTGATTTTTTTGGTTTTTTTCTCACAAAGTCTCACTTTCCGCTAACTCAGGACAAAAATTTCAATCTTTCATGGACTCAATATGCCCCTCAGCGAATACCTTGGGGTGTCTTCTTTCCGAAATGGGGTCACATGTGGGGTATTTAACCTGCCCTGGCTTTTTAGGGGCCCTAAAGCGTGAGAAGAAGTCTGGAATATAAATGTCTAAAAATGTTTACGCATTTGGATTCCGTGAGGGGTATGGTGAGTTCATGTGCGATTTTATTTTTTGACACAAGTTAGTGGAATATGAGACTTAGTAAGAAAAAACAAAAACAAAAACAAACAAAAAATTTCCGCTAACTTGTGCCAAAAAAAATGTCTGGGGGGGTGATCAATGACAGGGGGGTGATCACCCATATAGACTCCCTGATCACCCCCCTGTCATTGATTACCCCCCTGTCACTGATCACCCCCCCTGTAAGGCTCCATTCAGACATCTGCATGATTTTTTACGGATCCATGGATACATGGATCGGATCCACAAAACACATGCGGACGTCTGAATGGAGCCTTACAGGGGGGTTATCAATGACAGGGGGTGATCAGGGTGATCACCCCCCTGTCACTGATCACCCCCCTGTAAGGCTCCATTCAGACATCCGCATGATTTTTTACGGATCCATGGATACATGGATCGGATCCACAAAACACATGCGGACGTCTGAATGGAGCCTTACAGGGGGGTTATCAATGACAGGGGGTGATCAGGGTGATCAGGGTGATCACCCCCCTGTCTCTGATCACCCCCCCTGTAAGGCTCCATTCAGACATCCGCATGATTTTTTACGGATCCATGGATACATGGATCGGATCCACAAAACACATGCGGACGTCTGAATGGAGCCTTACAGGGGGGTTATCAATGACAGGGGGTGATCAGGGTGATCACCCCCCTGTCACTGATCACCCCCCCCTGTAAGG
This sequence comes from Bufo gargarizans, assembly GCF_014858855.1. Taxonomy (NCBI): domain Eukaryota; kingdom Metazoa; phylum Chordata; class Amphibia; order Anura; family Bufonidae; genus Bufo; species Bufo gargarizans. The sequence goes on from NC_058080.1 coordinate 439,147,811, forward strand.
CTCCATTCAGACATCCGCATGGTTTTTTACGGATCCATGGATCCATGGATCGGATCCACAAAACACATGCGGACGTCTGAATGGAGCCTTACAGGGGGGTGATCAATGACAGGGGGGTGATCAGGGAGTGTATATGGGTGATCACCCGCCTGTCATTGATCACCCCCCTGTAAGGCTCCATTCAGACGTCCGCATGTGTTTTGCGGATCCGATCCATGTATCCATGGATCCGTAAAAATCATACGGACGTCTGAATGGAGCCTTACAGGGGGGTGATAAATGACAGGGGGGTGATTAATGACAGGGGGTGATCAGGGAGTGTATATGGGTGATCACCCGCCTGTCATTGATCACCCCCCTGTAAGGCTCCATTTAGACGTCCGTATGCGTTTTGCAGATCCGATCCATGTATCCGTGGATCCGTAAAAATCATACGGACGTCTGAACGGAGCCTGACAGGGGGGTGATCAATGACAGGGCGGTGATCAATGACAGGGGGGTGATCAGGGAGTTTATATGGGGTGATCATGGGTGATCATGGGTTTATAAGGGGTTAATAAGTGACGGGGGGGGGTGTAGTGTAGTGTGGTGTTTGGTGCGACTGTACTGACCTACCTGAGTCCTCTGGTGGTCGATCCTAACAAAAGGGACCACCAGAGGACCAGGTAGGAGGTATATTAGACGCTGTTATGAAAACAGCGTCTAATATACCTGTTAGGGGTTAAAAAATTCGGATCTCCAGCCTGCCAGCGAGCGATCGCCGCTGGCAAGCTGGAGATCCACTCGCTTACCTTCCGTTCCTGTGAGCGCGCGCGCCTGTGTGCGCGCGTTCACAGGAAATCCCGGCCCTCGCGAGATGACGCGTATATGCGTCGTCGTGCGCAGGGCTGCCACCTCCGGACCGCACATCTGCGTTAGGCGGTCCGGAGGTGGTTAAAGACACGCCACTGTGTCAGGGGCTGAGCAGCTCCTCCAGAATTGCCACTATATTTTTTAGTTTTTTGGTTTCTGTCGTGAGTGGATAAGTCTATCTACGTTATAGATTGTTTGTTTGTTGCTGTCTTCCCCTGTTGTTCTCCTAGACATGAGTGATGGTGACTAGTGCTCCCATCTGCCTTTCCCCAGTCTAGTCTTGTTAGGGTGACTGAGGGTTTAGGCATCCTGCTCGCCGCACGGGTTCACACCCCGTCTAGGGTATCAGGGCAGACAGGTGCCAGCTTAGGGTTAGTCAGGGGTGACGGTTCTATTTCCCATCCGTAGATAAGGGTCCCCCTTCCCCTCCGTCTGGTGCGACACGACTGCTGCTGGGATAGCGGTCGTGACAGTATATCTGGCCTTTTAAAAAAAAAATGACATTTCTTTCTTTTTTTTGCTTGCTGTTTTGCTTTGTATTTTTCTGTTCCACTATGGATCCGGTTACGGTTTTGGCGAAACAATTACAGGGGTTATCTCTTGAAGTGGCAGGATTAAAAGCAACAGTGCTGCAGCAGCAGCAGCAATCCTTGGGTTCCACCATTGCTACGGGAAACCAGGGTACTCCTGAGCCAAAAGTGGCTTTACCTGATAGGTTCTCAGGAGGGAGAGACCAATTTGTAACCTTCAGAGAAGCTTGTAAATTGTTCTTCAGGTTACTCCCTAGATCCTCCAGCGGTGAGGAACAACGGGTGGGCATTGTAATTTCGCTCCTGCAAGGAGATCCGCAGGCTTGGGCTTTCTCCCTACCATCAGACTCTCCGGCCTTACGATCAGTGGAGGAGTTTTTTGAAGTCTCGTATATGATGACCCGGACAGGGTCTCACTGGCTGAGTCTAAGCTACGTAGACTTCGGCAAGAGAACCGGTCTGCTGAACTATATTGTTCCGAATTCCGTAGGTGGGCTACTGATACATTATGGAACGACTCGGCCCTTAGGAGTCAGTTCTGCCAGGGGTTGTCTGAAAAATTAAAAGACGCGCTGGCGGTATACGAGGTCCCTGGGTCTTTTGAGGCTGCTATGTCTCTGTCCATAAGAATCGAAAGACGACTCAGGGAGAGACTATTAAATTCTACAGAGGCCTCTATAGGGCAGGGATCGGTTTGTTATGATCCAGTCGAACCAATGCAAATAGGGGACGCCACAAGACGGGTGAATCCTCCTAAGGTCCGCCCTAGGTCAGAGGTTTGTTTTCGTTGTGGGGGGAGGGGTCATTTTGTAAAGGTATGTCCCTCAGAACCCAAGAGACCACAAACAAAGGAGCCGCCGGAAAACTAGAGTCCCCAGATTGTGCGGAGGATAACTGTCTGGGCGTATTCATTTCCTCCATACGCATGTCTCAGTTTTTGTTGTCCGCTACCGTTGAGGCGGGCAATAAGACTGAGATCTGTCCGTCTTTTTGGACAGTGGGGCAGGGGTCAACTTGGTGGATTCACGGTTTGCTCAGGCTCTGGGTTTTACTCCGGAACTGGTACGCAGAACTATTCCTGTTTTTGCCATCGACTCCTCCCCTCTTACTCAGAGAGAGTTAACTCAGATCATCCATAATATCCATCTGCAGGTAGGGGACCTCCATAAAGAGCATATCTCTTGTTATGTCCTGGACGGTCTTCCGGCTCCTATGGTATTGGGGCTTCCCTGGCTGGTGACTCACAATCCAGTGGTGGATTGGCAGGCCAGGGAGATTGTGGAGTGGAGTGAATATTGTAAGGACAACTGCTTGAGTAGTAAGTGCTCTACACTCTCTGTAACATCTCTACCTGCCTTTCTGTCAGATTTTATGGATGTGTTTTCTGAGAAGGGTTGTCAGGGGTTACCACCTCATCGTCCATATGATTGCCCGATTAATCTTTTACCTGGGGCAAAACTACCTAAAACCCGGTTATACAATCTTTCCGGCCCGGAGAGGAAGGCTATGAAAGATTATATTTCGGAGAGTTTGGCTAAGGGACACATCAGACCCTCTTCTTCACCCGTGGCTGCAGGGTTCTTTTTTGTTAAAAAGAAAGATGGGGGCCTGCGTCCTTGCCTGGATTTCTGGGAAATAAACCGGATAACTATCCGAGATCCCTATCCTCTTCCTCTCATTCCCGACCTCTTTAATCAGGTTGCTGGTGCTAACTGGTTCTCCAAAATGGATCTCAGAGGAGCCTATAACCTGGTTCGCATCAAAGAGGGGGATGAGTGGAAGACGGCTTTTAATACTCTGGAAGGGCATTATGAAAATCTGGTCATGCCATTTGGTCTTACTAATGCACCTGCGGTGTTCCAACATTTTGTCAACAATATTTTTGGTCACCTTATCGGGAGATTTGTTGTGATATATCTTGATGACATCCTGGTCTATTCTCCGCATCTGGATACACATAAGATCCATGTGAGACAAGTGCTGCAGATATTAAGGGCCAACAAATTGTTTGCTAAATTAGAGAAATGTGTGTTCGCCGTAAAAGAACTGCCATTTCTGGGGTATGTGTTATCAGATTCAGGTTTCCGCATGGATCCAGAGAAAGTCCGGGTGATTATGGACTGGGATCTGCCTGAGAACCTGAAGGCATTGCAACGCTTCCTGGGGTTTGCCAATTTTTATAGAAAGTTTATAAAGAACTATTCCTTGGTGGTCAAACCACTGACGGACATGACCCGAAAGGGATCCGATTTTTCCAAATGGTCACATGCAGCCAAAACTGCCTTTACATCTCTGAAGGAGAGATTCACCTCGGCCCCTATTCTCGTACAGCCAGATGTCTCGCTTCCTTTTATTGTAGAGGTTGACGCATCAGAGGTGGGGGTGGTAGCGGTACTTTCTCAGGGCCCGTCCCCTGGTGAATGGCGTCCGTGTGCTTTCTTTTCGAAGAAATTGTCTACTGCAGAAAGGAACTATGATATTGGCAACAGGGAACTTTTGGCTATTAAGTTGGCCTTTGAGGAGTGGTGTCATTTTTTGGAGGGGGCGGTTCATCCCGTCACGGTGATTACTGATCACAAAAACTTATTATATCTGGAGTCTGCTAAACGTCTCACCCCTAGACAGGCTCAGTGGTCGTTATTTTTTACTAGGTTTAATTTTGTAATAACCTATTGCCCGGGGGCAAAAAATACTAAGGCAGATGCATTGTCTCGAAGTTTTCCTGGAGGGGGTGATGTTGAGGTACCAGAGCCTATTTTGCAAAAGGGGGTGGTGGTCTCTGCATTACACTCAGGTTTAGAGGGGAGGGTGTTGGAAGCTCAGGGGGACGCCCCGGCCTCCTGCCCCTCGGGTAAACTGTTTGTGCCAGAAAATTTACGCCTGGAGATACTAAAAGAACACCATAACTCCACACTGGCAGGACACCCAGGTAGTAAGGCAACCTCTGAATTAGTGTCTCGTCGGTTCTGGTGGCCTAAGTGGCACCAGGAGGTGTTGAATTTTGTGTCTGCATGTGCTACCTGTGCTCGTTCTAAGGTAGATCATACTCGTCCGGCAGGGCATCTTTTACCTCTGGCCATCCCCAACAGGCCTTGGACGCACCTATCAATGGATTTCATTACGGATCTACCAGTATCAGCTGGGAAGACTGTTATTCTTGTAGTTGTTGACAGATTCAGTAAAATGGTGCACTTTATTGCTCTTACCGCATTGCCTAATGCTAACACACTGGCTCAGGTTTTTATTGACCACATCGTGAAGCTTCACGGAGTCCCTTCCGATATTGTTTCGGATCGTGGTACCCAATTTGTTTCTAAATTTTGGAAAGATTTTTGTTCTCATTTAGGGGTTCATCTGTCGTTTTCTTCATCTTTCCATCCACAGTCCAACGGTCAGACTGAACGTACCAATCAAAACCTAGAGACATATTTGAGATGCTTTGTTTCCGAAAATCAGGAGGAATGATCATCTTATTTACCGTTAGCCGAGTTTGCCATTAATAATCGTCGTCAAGAATCCACCGATAAGTCACCATTTTTTGGTGCGTATGGTTTCCATCCTCAGTTTTGTACATTTAGTGAGGGGGGGGGCCGTCTGGGATTCCCGAGGAGGAACGATTTGCGTCTTCACTTTCATCAGTGTGGCAGAGTGTGCAAGAAAGTTTGAAGAGAATTGGTGGTAGATACAAACGTGTGGCTGATAAGAAGCGCTCTGAAGGTCCGGACCTTGGGGTGAATGACTTGGTGTGGTTGTCTACCAGAAATATCAAGTTGAAGGTTCCCTCGTGGAAATTAGGTCCGAGATTTATTGGTCCTTATAGGGTAATTAATATCATTAACCCGGTGGCTTTTCGTCTGGAGCTACCTCAGACTCTAAGGATCCATAATGTCTTCCACAGATCTCTGCTTAAGAGATATGTAGAACCTCTTGAACCATTGCCACTACCGCCTCCACCGGTGGTTGTTTATGGCAGTCTTGAGTTTCAGGTAGAAAAGATTGTTGATTCACGATATGTTCGCTGCTCTCTTCAGTACCTGGTGCACTGGAGAGGTTATGGTCCCGAAGAGAGAATGTGGGTGCCAGCATTAGAGATAAAGGCGGACAGACTCATTCGGGCTTTTCATAGGTCCCATCCGGAGAGGCCTGGTCTTGAGGGTCCGGTGGCCCCTCGTAGAAAGGGGGGTACTGTCACGACTGTGACTGATCCAGACAGGTCTGGGAGGAGAAGGTCGCAGCGACTTGCTACTCGCGATAGCTTGTGAGTTTGCTCCGTGGTTCAGGGTATGTCATCCGGGTTTTGCCTTGTGAACCTTTTTGTCCTGACTGGGAGTTTGTAGGCATCCTTCTCAGGTGAGTCCTGTCTGCCACTCCCTGCTACTATATTAGTTTCAGGTTTACTTGCAGTCATTGCCAGATATAGTCCTTACTTCCAGTGCTATTCTGACCTTTGAAGGAGATCGTTTGACGGTATTGCTGTGGAGCTCTTGTCTGGCGTGGACTGTCGTTATTGGGATCACCTTCTCTGCTCGTGACTGGATAAGTCTATCTATGTTATAGATTGTTTGTTGCTGTCTTCCCCTGTTGTTCTCCTAGACATGAGTGATGGTGACTAGTGCTCCCATCTGCCTTTCCCCAGTCTAGTCTTGTTAGGGTGACTGAGGGTTTAGGCATCCTGCTCACCGCACGGGTTCACACCCCGTCTAGGGTTTCAGGGCAGACAGGTGCCAGCTTGGGGTTAGTCAGGGGTGACGGTTCTATTTCCCATCCGTAGATAAGGGTCCCCCTTCCCCTCCGTCTGGTGTGACACGACTGCTGCTGGGATAGCGGTCGTGACACGTATTCTTCATATGTCTTGGGCTATGGGGTAGAGTGTCAAGACAAAAGCCTTTTCTTACGAAGAAAAACATCCAAGCCAGGGTACATTTTGCAAAAACACATCTAAAGTCTCCCAAAAGCATGTGGGAAAAGGTGTTATGGTCTGATGAAACCAAGGTTAAACTTTTTTGCTATAATTCCAAAAGATATGTTTGGCGCAAAAACAACTCTGCACATCACCAAAAGAACACCATACCCACAGTGAAGCGTGGTGGTGGCAGCATCATGCTTTGGGGCTGTTTTTCTTAAGCTGGAACTGGGACCTTAGTTAAGCTACAGGGAATTATGAACAGTTCCAACTACCAGTCAATATTGGTACAAAACCTTCAGGCTTCTGCTAGAAAGCTTATATGAAGAGGAACTTCATCTTTCAGCATGACAACAACCCAAAGCATACATACAAATCAAAGGAATAGCTTCACTAGAAGAAGATTAAAGAGCCCAGACCTGAATCTGATTGAAAATCTGTGGGGTGATCTGAAGAGTGCTGTGCACAGGCGATGCCCTTGCAATCTGACAGATTTGGAGTGTTTTTGCAAAGAAGAGTGGGCAAATCTTGCCAAGTCAAAATGTGCCATGACTCATACCCAAAAAGACTGAGTGCTGTAATAAAATCAAAAGGTGCTTCAACAAAGTAATAGTTTGAGGGTGTGCACACTTATGCAACCATATTACTTTATTTTTATATTTGTTATTCCCTCTACCTAAAAGATTTCAGTTTGTTTTTCAATTGAGTTGTACAGTTTATAGGTCACATTAAAGGTGGAAAAAGTTCTGAAATGATTTATCTTTGTCTATTTTTTTTACATCACAGAAACCTGACATTTTAACAGGGGTGTGTAGACTTTTTATATCCACTGTATATATGATATATATATATATATATATATATATATATATATATATACACACACACACACACTCACCTAAAGAATTATTAGAAACACCTGTTCTATTTCTCATTAATGCGATTATCTAGTCAACCAATCACATGGCAGTTGGTTCAATGCATGTAGGGTTGTGGTCCTGGTCAAGACAATCTCCTGAACTCCAAACTGAATGTCAGAATGGGAAAGAAAGGTGATTTAAGCAATTTTGAGCGTGGCATGGTTATTGGTGCCAGACGGGCCGGTCTGAGTATTTCACAATCTGCTCAGTTACTGGGATTTTCACGCACAACCATTTCTAGGGTTTACAAAGAATGGTGTGAAAAGGGAAAAACATCCAGTACGCGGTAGTCCTGTGGGCAAAAATGCCTTGTTGATGCTAAAGGTAAGAGGAGAATGGGCCGACTGATTCAAGCTGATAGAAGAGCAACGTTGACTGAAATAACCACTCGTTACAACCGAGGTATGCAGCAAAGCATTTGTGAAGCCACAACACGCACAACCTTGAGGCGGATGGGCTACAACAGCAGAAGACCCCACCGGGTACCACTCATCTCCACTACAAATAGGAAAAAGAGGCTACAATTTGCACAAGCTCACCAAAATTGGACTATTGAAGACTGGAAAAATGTTGCCTGGTCTGATGAGTCTCGATTTCTGTTGAGACATTCAAATGGTAGAGTCCGAATTTGGTGTAAACAGAATGAGAACATGTATACATCATGCCTTGTTACCACTGTGCAGGCTGGTGGTGGTGGTGTAATGGTGTGGGGGATGTTTTCTGGGCACACTTTAGGCCCCTTAGTGCCAATTGGCCATCGTTTAAATTCCACGGGCTACCTGAGCATTGTTTCTGACCATGTCCATCCCTTCATGACCACCATGTACCCATCCTCTGATGGCTACTTCCAGCAGGATAATGCACCATGTCACAAAGCTTGAATCATTTCAAATTGGTTTCTTGAACATGACAATGAGTTCACTGTACTAAAATGGCCCCCACAGTCACCAGATTTCAACCCAATAGAGCATCTTTGGGATGTGGTGTAACGGGAGCTTCGTGCCCTGGATGTGCATCCCTCAAATCTCCATCAACTGCAAGATGCTATCCTATCAATATGGGCCAACATTTCTAAAGGATGCTATCAGCACCTTGTTGAATCAATACCACGTAGAATTAAGGTAGTTCTGAAGGCAAAAGGGGTCCAACACTGTATTAGTATGGTGTTCCTAATAATTAAGGTGAGTGTATATATATACACATCATTTTTTTAATATATTTTTTTACTTTAATATAACTAGTTAGCTGTAATGCGAGGCACCAACGAAACATGCCAGTGTGGATGAAGCAAGGGGTTTATTTAAAAGAAAATAAACAAAGTCCAGGCAAACTTCACTGGTAATAAATAACAGGAATACGAAAATGAGGGGAAGCCAGGTGTAGTCCCAATCCATGCTTTAAATCGCTGTGCACACTTGCCAGACGAAAGGATGCATCACAAGGGATTTCGGATCCTCGGTCCCACTGGAAAGGACAGAGTCCAGGTAACCTTCAGTCACTAGCACAAGTAGTTATGATCTATATCTGAAAAGGGAAGGAAAATAGTGGGTAGTGACCGACCGGGGAGACCACCTTCTATGTGCCTGCTAACAAATCCCAGGGCGCCAAGTGTCCACTCCCAATAGGTCATGAAACTGCCCTACACTTGTTTACAAGACCTTGGCCGGGCATTGTTTAATTCGACCAATGCCAGCTCCCTAATCTACTTTGAATTTGTACGCACGACCGCGCATCCCCTTGCAAACCCGTTCTTGAGCGTACACGCGGACACCCGACAGTCTCAGCGAGAGTACGGGACACCGAAGTGGAATCCGCAAGAGGTTCCGGAGACAATTGCGGCCGTGGCGTACTGCCACTTGCCCGACCAACCTGTCCCCGAGACCCTGGTGGTCTTTACCGTCCGGCGCATATGCGAATGCATCCCCACGTCGGTTCACAAATGGTCCGATCTGGTGTATCAGTGGAGACACGTGTAACCTGTTTCGCTTCTCCATGAGGACCCTTTTTGGTCACTCCTGAGTGCGAGACAGTAGAGGATCTTACATCAGCACATTGTGCTGCAATTGCCAAGGCATCCATAAAAGCATACATACATAGCTCTTAATTGGAATGCAGGAAGGAATGTGTAGAGTTATTTTTTGATCCTTTAAAATTCAGAACCAGATGGCACTTGTGTAATATTGCCAATCCCAGTGTCATTAAAGTCCTCATGTTGTTACTAGTTTCTTGTTTTCAGGTATAGAGAGTGTGCAAAGGCCATTTGATGACAGGGATTACAGGAAGAAAACTCCTGAATAGGTAGACCTTCTGGATTGCTTTTTAAACAAATGTGATTTTCATTAGCGGACACCTTTGATTAAGGATTAGATGAGCAAAATGAGTAAGCATATTCTACTTCCCAGTGTAGATGCTTGAAGTATTTTAAAATTTTACCCAATAAAGTCTAGGTTTTATTTGGATCTTCTATGAGCGCTGGATTGTATTTTTTGCAATTGGATATGTTGCTCTACCTGATTTCTTCTGTGCACCTATGATGCCTTTGAGGCATTGAGGTGAGCTGGATATAATGCTTGCTTATTTTGAGTGTCTTGGGTTCTTCAGACTTGGAGTGGCAAAGATGAGATGATTATATCGCTCATTAAATTACTCAAACCAATCATATAATTTCCAATGTTTCATTAGTCTTCACGTTCTGTTTTGTAGGTCATCAAAATAAAAACAGGATTACTTTTCCTCACCATCAAATGTGTCACCAGAATTGAATGCTTCTAAGATGTTAGATATAATGAATTTAGCTTATATTAGAAAAATACACATAATGATATCATGCAACTGAGGTTATATTTGGATGTTTCCAATATTTTCATATTGTTATTTTGTATTAGAAACTCATTAATGGCCTTTAGATCAAATCATACCTAATGCATTAAATAATATTGAAGAATACACTTTCAAAAAAGCATTTGCTAAAAAATTTCTAAATACATTTATTAAGCAAAAGTATCTTTGATCACAGACTGTTTTTTATAGCCACTTCACATATTGAAAGGGGCTCTGCGAAATGAAATCAAAGTAGAAAAAGAACAGGTCATTTTAGAAAACATTTTGATGCAAATGGAAAAAGAATGATTTCCTACTATTATAAAGGAGAAAAATGAAATGGTCCAAAAAATGATTGCATGCTGGAAACCTATTCCCACCTATCCACACCTGTCATCTCATCACTGGCTCATCACCCAAAATCATTTGAAGAGTAATTGCATGCTGAAATGAGAGAAAACAGTATATTTTTATTTATGCTTGCTGAGAAATAAAAGAAGGGCATATGTGATAACACTGTAAAACTGCAGCAAATTTATAAAGTTTATGCATTTTTAATTAGTTAATGGACCGATCGGTATTCAAAATTTTGACTAGCAAAATATTTATACCTTACAATTATTGGCTTGTAGTTTGGTTATATATCGAAATGTCTGCCATGTTTGCTCAATGCAAGAACAGAGAGCACTCCACAGTAAAGCTCCATATCCATTGCACTTAAGGAGCACAAGGCAGTGCCAACTCGTTAAATTCACAGATCTCATAGCTCATACATCTGTTAATAAACTTTCTTGAGAACAAGGTTAGGAATAGATTCCCCACGACTGATTTCCATCAAGTAATTAGCATCTGCATTAGGCCGCTTTCATACGAACCCGTGCTGCGGGCCACAATACACGGGTCACCAGCCGTGTGCATTCTGTCTCAAGGATGTGGACCCATTCACTTGAATGGGTCTGCAAACCCGGAGATACGGTGCGGAACGGAATCCCACAGAAGCACTATGGAGTGCTTCTGTGGTGTTCTGTGTTGTTCTTCCTTTCCGTAAAAAGATAGAACTTGGGTTAGCGATCCGCATGTGGCTGCCCCATGGTCAGGGGCCATGCATTGCAGACCACAATTTGCGGTCCATAGCATGGGCACGGAGCCCTTACGTTCGTGTAAAAGAGGCCTTAGTTAAAGAGTGGTACAAAATCAATATAAATGTTGCTCATGATTTATACTTGTCTATTCCTTAATGTACTTCAGTTATATTATACACAAAAGGGTGTCCTACCCCTTGTGCTAAGGCTACTTTCACACTATTATTTTCCAGTATTGAGATCGGTCATACGGTCTCAATACCGGAAAACACTTCCGTTTTGTCCCCATTCATTGTCAATGGGGACAAAACGTAGCTGAGCAGAACAGAATGCTCCAAAAATGCATTCTGTTCCGTTCTCATAGCGGAGAGCAAACCACAACATGCTGCGGTTTGCTTTCTGCCCTGGGAAGCGGAGCAAGACGGATCCGTCATGACCCACAATGCAAGTCCATTTTCTCTGACACAATCTGACACAATAGAAAATTGATCTGTCCCTCATTGACTTTCAATGGAGTTCATGACGGATCCGTCTTGACAATGTTAAAAATAATACACCCGGATCCGTTTATAACGGATGCAGAGGGTTGCATTATCAGCAACGGAAGCGTTTTTGCTGAACCCTGCCAAATCCAGCAAAAACACTAGTGTGAAAGTAGCCTAATATGTGTGATTTGTATTTGGTGCTCCTATTAATTTGTTCAATCCCTGTATGAAGAATAGACCTTATGCATAGATAATTGTATGTAAAAGAAAGTCATATTAATGTACTGTGCAATTTTAATAAGCTTTAGCACTTTCGAAAATCCCAAATAGGTATTCATTGATTGCAGGCTAAACATTTTGGCAAGCTTTCTTTCTTTTTAAAAGGGCACTCACTAAATGTTAAAAAAATATATATTTTTCTTTTGATACTACAATATATTTATAAAACAAATTCTTCTGTATTAGATTTGCCATGTATCCCTCTTCTCTGTAAAAAGAGCCCTAACAATCACCTGTTAACTAGCAAAAATAAAGCATATTACCAGAAAATTAAATCCTGTGTTCTCTGCAGGATTTCTACAAGAGTGCTTCAGGAACAAGTATAAAATCTTACAATTAAACAATGGGAGCAACTATATCTTCTGTTTAAAGGGGGTGGCCTAATTAGGAGGACATGCCATCAATGTCAGATAGGTGTAAATCCCACCTCTGGGTGCCGCTCTAATCTCCAGAATGAGACCCCTGAAGTGAACCGAGAGCAGCTGCCCATGCGCTTCCACTCTCCATTCACCACCTTGGAAGTTCCAATATTTTCCACAGTTCAGAATTATAAATGGAACGCGGTGTGCTCTCCATTAACCGCTATGGGACGTCCAAAAACAGCGCTCACTCAGCTATTTTTGTAACTCCCAAAGTAATTAATGCAGAGCACGCCAGACAGCTATAAATATTTTCCATCAAGAATGAAAATAAACAGGTTCTTATAATGGTTGACCTGGGTTATGGTGACTACAACATCTGTCCAACCATATAATCTGACAGTGTTTTTACTTGCCACCTCTGTTACAGCAACAGGTCATAAAGACTTTTGAGGAGCAAATCTTTGATCATCAACAGTCACTGACATTTACACATGGTCCTTGTCTATTTATAGGTTATGTGTAACTAATATTAGCTTGATGACAAGCTGAAATACAGAAATGAGGAATAGTATTTCCACTGTTTTTGTCCTCAGGCAATTTTATTTGGAGCACTTCTTAATCCTTAGCTTCAGTTACTTAGGATAGGGTCAGATCTGTTACGCAGGCCCTGGCAGTAAACGCCATCACACACAGTACAGACCAAAAGTTTGGACACACCTTCTTATTCAAAGAGTTTTCTTTATTTTCATGACTATGAAATTTGTAGATTCACACTGAAGGCATCAAAACTATGAATTAACACATGTGGAATTATATACATAGCAAAAAAGTGTGAAACAACTGAAAATATGTCATATTCTAGGTTCTTCAAAGTAGCCACCTTTTGCTTTGATTACTGCTTTGCACACTCTTGGCCTTCTCTTGATGAGCTTCAAGAGGTAGTCGCCTGAAATGGTCTTCCAACAGTCTTGAAGGAGTTCCCAGAGATGCTTAGCACTTGTTGGCCCTTTTGCCTTCACTCTGCGGTCCAGCTCACCCTAAACCATCTTGATTGGGTTCAGGTCCGGTGACTGGAGGCCAGGTCATCTGGCGCAGCACCCCATCACTCTCCTTCATGGTCAAATAGCCCTTACACAGCCTGGAGGTGTGTTTGGGGTCATTGTCCTGTTGAAAAATAAATGATGGTCCAACTAAACGCAAACCAGATAGAATAGCATGCCGCTGCAAGATGCTGCGGTAGCCATGCTGGTTCAGTATGCCTTCAATTTTGAATAAATCCCCAACAGTGTAACCAGCAAAGCACCCCCACACCATCACACCTCCTCCTCCATGCTTGACGGTGGGAACCAGGCATGTAGAGTCCATCCGTTCACCTTTTCTGCGTCGCACAAAGACACGGTGGTTGGAACCAAAGATCTCAAATTTGGACTTATCAGACCAAAGCACAGATTTCCACTGGTCTAATGTCCATTCCTTGTGTTCTTTAGCCCAAACAAGTCTCTTCTGCTTGTTGCCTGTCTTTAGCAGTGGTTTCCTAGCAGATATTCTACCATGAAGGCCTGATTCACACAGTCTTCTCTTAACAGTTGTTCTAGAGATGTGTCTGCTGCTAGAACTCTGTGTGGCACTGGTCTCTAATCTGAGCTGCTGTTAACCTGCGATTTCTGAGGCTGGTAACTCGGATGAACTTATCCTCCGCAGCAGAGGTGACTCTTGGTCTTCCTTTTCTGTGGCGGTCTGCATGTGAGCCAGTTTCTTTGTAGTGCTTGATGGTTTTTGTGACTGCACTTGGGGACACTTTTAAAGTTTTCACAATTTTTTTCGGACTGACTGACCTTCATTTTTTAAAGTAATGATGGCCACTCGTTTTTCTTTACTTAGCTGCTTTTTTCTTTCCATAATACAAATTCTAACAGTCTATTCAGTAGGACTATCAGCTGTGTATCCACCTGACTTCTCCACAAGGCAACTGATGATCCCAACCCCATTTATAAGGCAATAAATCCCACTTATTAAACCTTACAGGGCACACCTGTGAAATGAAAACCATTTCAGGTGACTACCTTCTGAAGCTCATCAAGAGAATGCCAAGAGTGTGCAAAGCAGTAATCAAAGCAAAAGGTGGCTACTTTGAAGAACCTAGAATATGACATATTTTCAGTTGTTTCACACTTTTTTGTTATGTATATAATTCCATATGTGTTAATTCATAGTTTTGATGCCTTCAGTGTGAATCTACAATTTTCATAGTCATGAAAATAAAGAAAACTCTTTGAATGAGAAGGTGTGTCCAAACTTTTGGTCTGTACTGTATATAATAACAAAGGACAAAATACCACTGCACAATGGTGTCCGGCATATACTGGATCTGGTAATTCCATGTTTGTATTCCTTTACCAGATCTGAAAATAGAATTTTGTTGCATATGAGAACCTAGTCTTAAGAAGGCAGATACAAGGGAAAGTGTTATACAGAAAAAGGCCATTTTTTAAACTCAATATTCATGGAAAATATTTGTTTTAAAATGTTTGGCTATTTTAATATTAGCAGTATTATGACATAAAAAAATAAATATAAAATAGTATCCCTCTGTATCAGTTCTCAATGGAGAGTAAAGAAACCACAATTTATGACTGCATAGTGAATGATGTGTTTCAAGGTTATCCTCATTAGTTTAGTAGATGGAGAACTGGAATGATTTCAGACATCTCTGTCAGCTCTATTGTTGTCTTGACTGGCAAGATAAACAAGCAGAGGAAAAGTGCACTGCTAATATGCATGTCACCAATGTATGTCACCCTGATTAGTCAAACTACTGGGTTAGCATATGGGAGGTGTGGTACTTAATTGTATCAGCACTACTTCCCTGGTCTAACTAATAGTCTGACACGGAGTGTTAAGTGAAACTCTTTTCCTTGCTAAAAGTCTAATGTTAACCAGTACAAGGTCGAGCCATTTACCCACCTTCCTAACCAAACACATGTTCTAAACCTTTTTTTGGCATGTATTAGTGGGGAAAAAAAGGCTTATTAGCCAGTGTGGTGAAGTGAGAATTTTTTTTATTAGTGGCAAAAAAGTTTTATTTGCTGTTCAGCGGTGCAGTTATATGTTCTAAAGCCTCGCTACTGGTCCAAAATGGGGGCCTTTTTTGCACCCGCTGAGACAGAGGACAAACTGAACTACTATAGAGACATCCTATGTAGTCAATTGGCCGCTGCCTGTCTGCAGGTCACAGGTCTGACCTGCTTTCATTCCTCTTCCAATGGCTGCTGCGGTGGGGGGGGGGGGGGGGGGGGTAGGAGCAGTACCAGCTCCATCAGCAGCAGCTTGAGTCTAGAGGCTTTCTTAACCCAGCTAGTGAAGAAGCTTTTAACCAGCAGCAGCAGCTAGACCTGGAGCAGAACTTGAACCAGCAGGTGGTGGCATACTTGGACAGCACCCTGCAACCCCACATTGAATTTCCGCTGGACTACTGGGTAGCGAAACTGGATTTGTGACAGCAACTGGCCGATTTGCCCCGGAAAAGCTGTCCTGCCCAGCCAGTAGTGTGGCATCAGAGCAGGTGTTTAGTGCAGTGGGGGCCATAGTTACCCCAAGGAGAACTCACCTGTCCACCCAAAATGTGGAGAGACTGACCTTTGTCAAGATGAATCAGCCAGGATTTCCACCCACCAATGTCTGATGCATCAGATTAGATCATCCATGCTGCCTCACCCAAACCTTGACAAAAGAGACCGGTTTCTTCTAACTACCTGCCTCAGCTACTATTCTGATGCTGCCACCTGCCTAATGCTTAATGCCACATATCTGATGCCAAGTGCTCATTCTTAAACCTACCATTGTCAGTGGGTACTGTTATTGCCACCAACCTCCCCACCCACTCTGTCACAGTGTCACTCCATAGTCTCCTGATGCTGCTGCCACCTCACCACTCAGGTCTCCTCATGCTGCTGCCACCTCCACACTCTGTCATTAAGCTACTCTGTGGCCTCCTCATGCTGCTGATGCTGCCACCTCTACACTATGTCACCTTGCCACTCTGTGGTCTCCTCATGCTGCTGCTAACTCAACACTATGTCACTGGGCCACTCTGTGGCTTCCTCATGCTGCTGCCACCTCAACACTATGTGAATGGGCTACTCTGTGGTCTCCTCATGCTGATGCTGGTGCCACCTCCCTACTATGTAACTGGGCCACTTTATGGTCTCCTCATGCTGCTGCTACCTCAAGACTATGTCATTGGGCCACTCTGTGGACGTCTCACGCTGTTATCCCACCCTCCCAACTCCATGAATGAGCCACTATTTTGCCTTTTTTACCTGGTTGACATCATCATTTATTTGACTCTTCTTCTGATCTGTCATAAGGAAGGAAAAATGAGACGCACAACGGATCCTGTATGTGAAGCACTTGTGAGGCACGTATGGTCCCATCAGAATTGGTTTATGATTTGGTAGCCGAAAGCAGGAGTGGGTACAAAACACAGAAGATATGCAAATATTCCATTCACGTGTCATCTCTGTTTTCGATCCACTCCTGTTTTTGGCTTTAGCAATACTGCTGGATTACTCACCAAATGCTGACTGAGTGAAGGCGGATGCTCAACAAACAGGATCCGTTTTTTTAGTGGGTTATTGTTCTGATGGATCAGAGGAAGGGCAAAATAATCAGTGAAGTCAACACAAACTTACTCAGTGGAATCAGCTGACAACGGTGTAAAAGGAGTGCGCTCTTTCAACGCTACAGTAGGATCACGGTAATTTATACCTGGCGCTAACATTGACCTGTGTGCAGTGATTCTAAGAGTGACGCCTGTCACCTGCATGTCATACTGACTCACAAAATACCCCCTTACCAGCTCTATCAGGGAACCACAATGTATGAAAAGTTGACTGCGTGTCACGGTGAGCAGAGACTCCTGAATAGAGGATTGAGAAAAAAAACAGCACCGCCGTATTCCAAAATGGTCACTTTATTTGTAGAAAAAAGAAATTCACAATCCTCTGATATACCAAAAATATATACTCAGAAACAAATCAAAAAAATATGGTAAATGACTTTCAGTCACAAAACAGAATAAAGTGTCATTTTCTGATGTGGAGTCTTATGATTTAGACTCTGGTGACACCACAGACAATTCTCAATCGTGCAAGCTGGGCAAAAAACTCATCCGCAGAGCCAGACGCAAACACTGGCGAGGGAGGAAGGAGAGGCACAAATAAGTAATGTCCTTAACCTTTCTGCCCAGATATTGAGTGAGGAGCATATCTCACTCCTGAGTAAGCGGTTAGGCTTCTCAACGAGCTGTCATTTTGATCTATTTGGGACTATTGTGGACGTTAATGGTTTTTGTCGACTATTGACTGTTAAGAGACATTTTTCCTTAATGGACATGATAAAGGAGTCAAATGAAATAAATGTCACACATTTCCATTTCCTAATGATGAATTAAATATTTCTAATGTTCAACATTCTTTGTTATATCAGGACGTGCTGTCCAGTACTGTTCTGAGACACTTAGAGTCTGAATCTATGAGGGAGAGGACTCAAGTGCCAGCATTTACTGTTCCGAATTCAGATTTTTATCCAGTCAAGTCCAGGACTTCAGTTCTGGATGATTTTCAGGATTTGGTAGAGTCAGAACTAGTTTGCCTCCATAGAACCTCCCTGAACAATAAGCCAGCTAACAATCTACTGTAACTAAAAGTAAGAAAATAGCTCTTTATGATTTGAAGAAAAATGATAGGTGAGTGGTGCGTGCTGCAGATAAAGGGGGCATGGTCGTCATTCTGGATTCTGCAGCCAGTTAAATCTGGAGCTTTTGTGTGACATCGGAAAATTCCCTGTGACCCCACTTTGTCTTTAAAGGTTTTGGATGAAGAAATGAGAGATTTTCTGCTTGTCTCCCATCAACTTGTTCCTTTTTTCCACTCACTAAGATCCATAAGGAGGTGTTTCCCCCTCCTATGAGACCCACAGTTGCAGGCATAGGTACCCTGAATGAAAGATTAGGTCAGTGGGTGGATAAGATCTTGCAACTTTTAGTACTACAGATCCCAGGTTAACTTAGAGAAAGCAAGCATGTTTTGCAGTCCCTTCAGGACATTCAGTGAAAGTCCAGTTACTGCTAGGAAACTTGGTATGTGGCCTCTTTGTACTCCAGCATACCACATGAATTAGCATGACAGGCTCTGTTGCATCATCTGAACAGTTACAGGTCCTATAATAATGGGGTTAAATAATTTGTTTTGTCCTCAGTTGATTTTTTTGTTAAAACGCAATTATTTTGTTTTTGAGGGTAAGTTTTTCTTAAAAGTAATGAGTGCATCGATGGGGGCTAAATTTTCGCCTTCGTTAGCTAAGCTTTTTGTGGCGTGGTGGGAAAAGTCTTATTTTTTCAGAAGAAATCCCTTTTTATCGCACCTAATATGGTATGGTAGATTTATAGATGACCTCCTCATTATTTGGGAAGGTCATCAGGAGGACATCATTGCTTTCGGAACATTCATCAACAACGATTGCAATTTAAGTTTCACTTAAAATTTTGACACAATAAGTATACATTTTTTGGATCTGTTGCTCACTGCATGCAATTAGTACATTGTCTCTGCCACTTACTTTAAACTTACTGCGGGCAATTCTTTATTGCATGCGACATCATGTCTAGAGTTGAGCGGACACCTGGATGTTTGGGTTCGACAGGTTCGGCCAAACTTCACAAAAAAGTTTGAGTTTGGGACCCGAACTTGACCAAGAACCTGAACCCCATTGAAGTCAATGTGGACCCGAACTTTTGAGCACTAAAATGGCTCTAAAAATGTCATGGAAAGGGCTAGAGGGGTGCAAATGCTCGCAAAATGTGGTTAAGAGCATGGCAAGTGCTCTGCAAACAAATGTGGATAGGGAAATGACTTCATATAACATAAAATACATTAAAATAAAAAATGATAATCTTGATCTAGGAGTACGAGGTCCATATGGAGTAAGAGGTTGAGGAGGCAATGGATGTGGATTTTATTTTTTAATTAGGGTATACCCCAAAACATTGGGAAATATAACCTGTGATAACCCACTCCAGCCGTGCTAAACAAACGTTCAGACAATACACTGGACGCAGGGCAGGCCAACACCTCCAAGGTGTAAATGGCAAGCTCATGCCATGTGCCCAATTTGGAGACCCAGAACTTGAAGGGGGCAGACCCATCAGTCAGTACGCGTGTGCACACATACTGCTCCACCATGTTGGTGAAATGCTGCCTCCTGCTAAGCGTTCCATATCAGCTGGTTGTGCTGGTTGTTGTGGCGTGCTGACAAATCTTTTCAACATTTCGGTCATGCTAAGCCTGCCTTCTGAGGTGCTGGTGGTGCCCCAGCTGTGTTGGCAATCTCTTCCTCCTCCTCTGCCATTGCCTTGTGCTTCCACTGTGCCCCCGCTGTCAGGTGGGAATGCCACCAGCAGCGCCTCTACCAGCGTGCGCTTGTACTCGCGCATCTTACGATCACGCTCTAGTGATGGAATTAAAGACGGTACATTGTCCATGTAACGGGTATCCAGCAGCGTGGCCACCCAGTAATCAGCACATGTTAGAATGTGGTCAACTTGGCGGTCATTGAGGAGACACTGCAGCATGTAATCGCTCATGTGTGCCAGGCTGCCCAGAGGCAACAAAAAGCTGTCCTCTGTGGGAGGTGTATCGTCTGTGTCTTCTGTATCCGCCCAGCCACGCACCAGTGATGGCCATGAGCTGGTGTGGGTGCCAACCTGCTGTGAACACGGTTCCTCCTCCATCAACTCATCCTCCACCTCATCATCCTCCAGAACTGTGCCCTGGCTGGACAATTGTGTACCTGGCGTTTGTGGGTGCAGGAACCCACCCTCTGAGCCACTTGTGAATGACTGGCCGGAAACCCTATGAAATGATCCCTCTTCCTCCTCCTCCTGTGCATAGAAGTGGGATAGTAACGCTGAGAAAAGCGTTATCGGCACTGGCCATGTTGGTGGAGTACTCAAAACAGCGCAACAAGGAACACAGGTCTTGCATGCAGGCTCAGTCATTGGTGGTGAAGTGGTGCTGTTCCACAGAGCGACTCACCCGTGCGTGCTGAAGCTGAAACTCCACATCGCATGCTGCTGCTCGCACAGTCTGGCCAGCATGTGCAAGGAGGAGTTCCATCTTGTGGGCACGTCGCTTATGAGGTGTGAGCGGAAAGGCCGAAGTTACGCTGCAGCGCTGACAGGCGAGCAGCAGCAGGGTGAGAACGCCGAAAGTGCGCACAGACGGCCTGCACTTTATGCAGCAGCTCTGACATATTGGGGTAATTTTTAAGGAACCTCTGCACCACAAAATTCAGCACATGCGCCAGGCAAGGGATGTGCATCAAACTGGCTAGTCCCAGAGCTGCTACGAGATTTCGCCAATTATCACACACCACCAGGCCGGGCTTCAGGCTCACTGGCACCAACCACTCATCGGTCTGTTAATCAAGGCCCGTCCACAGCTCCTGCGCGGTGTGGAGTTACGTTTTAAAAATGCCTTTTGTTGTTTACCCCTGGCTGTGCTAAAGTTGATGGTGAAGGTGTTACGCTGACCGGATAAGGAGCATGTATAGGATGAGGAAGCGGAGTAGGCGGAGGAAGCAACAGGGGGCAAACTGAAGCACCCTGCAAACCTCGGTGGTGGAAGGACATATGCCAAACTGCTATCCGCCTCAGGCCTAGCCACCACTGCATTTACCCAGTGTGCTGTTATGGAGATATAATGTCCCTGACCGTGCTTACTGTTCCATGTATCAGTAGTCAGAAGGACCTTGCCACAGATGGTGTTGTGCAGTGCACACCTGATTTTGTCCCCCATTTGGTTTTGCAGGGAAGGTATGGCACGCCTGGAAAAGTAGTGGTGGCTGGGCAGGACGTACTGTGGGACAGCCACCGCCATAAGGCTTTTAAAACTCTCTGTCTCCACCAGACGGAATGGTAGCATTTCAAAAGACAGTCATTTTAAAATGCTGGCATTCAGGGCCAGGGATCGCGGGTGGGTGGGGGGTTACTTTCTCTTCCGCTCCAATGTTTGGAAGATGGAGAGCTGAACGCTTCCGTGGGACATTGTGGAGATGCTTGGTGACGCAGGTGAGGGTGTTGCTGGCAGATCCTCTGTTTGCGGGGTGGCAAATGGCACTGTCACTCCAGAGGTGGATGAAGAGGCAGAAACTGCAGCAGAAAAGGAAGCAGGAGGAGCCAGAGACCTTTCTTTGTTTTTGAGGTGTCTACTCCACTGCAGCTTGTGCTTTGCACTTAGATGCCTGGTCATGCAGGTTGTGCTCAGGTTCAGAACATGTATGCCTCGCTTCAGGCTCTGATTGCACAGCATGCAAACCACTCGTGTCTTGTCGTCAGCACATTGTGTGAAGAACTGCTATGCCAGGAAACTCCTTGGAGCTGGCTTTGGTGTGCTCGGTCCCTTTGCTGCGGTGGGCAGTAGCAGGCATACTGTCTAGGGGACAGCTGCTCCGCTTTTGTTCCCTGGTCCCTCTTCTGCTGTGCTGGTGGCTCTGTGAAACCACCGCCTCTTCCTCCGAACTAAAAATGTCACTCACATGACCTTGATTCCATGTGGGGTCGAGGACCTCATTGTCCTCCACATCATCTTCCACCCTGTCTTCACCCCTGCCCTCCTTGTCGGTCTGTACATTTTCGAAAGCCATAGCAGTTGGTACCTGTGTTTCATCATCATCCGAGACGTGCTGCAGTGGTCCTCCCATGTACTCATCTTGAAACATAAGTGGTTGGGCATCGGTGCACTCGACATCTTCAACTTCTGGGGCAGGGCTAGGTAGGATGGCCCTGAGAAATACTGCTAGCAGATACAGAAAAAAAGCAGAAGAGATTTCTGCATGACTTGGGGCTCAGACTGCTTGGCTGATTTGCAAGGGGGTGAGGTGAAAGACTGATGGACATCGTAAGAGTTAAGATGGCAGCCCGCATGTGTTTGCAGGCGAACAATGCGAACTGGCCATCACTGTCAATGACCACTTCAGCACAAAGTTTGGTGAGGTGTACAACCCCAATAAAAATAGATAATTCCCTATTACTGTTCAAACGGGCAAGGTATGGCATAAAGTTATACAAACTTTGTGAGAGTAGCTCCGGGTACACTCACAAGTTCCGCGTTTATGAAGGGAACGATTCCCAGATAGAACCCCCAGAATGCCCCCCAATCTTAGGAGTTAGTGGGAAGATCATGTGGGACTTACTGCACCCCCTGCTGGATAAGGGTTACCACCAATATCAATATCAATTCATGTCCCTAACTGCTAGATGTACTGTGGCTTGCGGCACAGTACGCAAAAATCAGAGAGAATGAGAATGGATGAAAGTAGGGCTCTCCACCATGACAACATTCTGGTGATTAAGTACAAGGACAACAGGGACGTCCTTGTACTAACCAATATTCACACTAACGCCAGCTCCCCTGACGCTGTACGTGGTACCACTACCACTGTCCCCAAACCAGTTTGCATCCTGGACTACAATAGGATGGGAGGGGTGGATCTTTCAGATCAACTTCTGAAGCCCTAAAGTGTGGTACAAAAAGCTGGCCGTACACATTGTAGAGATGGCAATGTGCAATGCGTACATGCTATTTCATTCTGCAGGCCACACAGGAACTTTCCTTGATGTTCCAAGAGGAGGTAATCAAGGCCCTAATATTTCAAACCCAGGCCAAGGAGGGTCCAAGTACTTTTGAAAGTCATGGTGCCTGTGTTGTACCAGGACAATATTTTCCAGGTCAAGTCCCCCAGACAGCAAGAAAGCGAAGGACCCAACAAAGATGCAGGGTGTGTTCCAAATGGGGGATAAGGTAAGACGCAATTTACCACTGTGAAACCTGCCCTGAAAAACCTTGCCTGTGCTTGCAGGAGTGTTTCAGAATCTGCCACACATCCATGGAGTATTCATTTAATTTCATCCTTTATGCTCCCTGTAATATTTCCACTTTATATCTCTGATTTAGTCCACCTGCATATCCACTTTCCAACAACTAATACAGGGAGTGCAGAATTATTAGGCAAGTTTTATTTTTGAGGATTAATTTTATTATTGAACAACAACCATGTTCTCAATGAACCCAAAAAACTCTTTAATATCAAAGCTGAATATTTTTGGAAGTAGTTTTTAGTTTGTTTTTAGTTTTAGCTATTTTAGGGGGATATCTGTGTGTGCAGGTGACTATTACTGTGCATAATTATTAGGCAACTTAACAAAAAACAAATATATACCCATTTCAATTATTTATTTTTACCAGTGAAACCAATATAACATCTCAACATTCACAAATATACATTTCTGACATTCAAAAACAAAACAAAAACAAATCAGTGACCAATATAGCCACCTTTCTTTGCAAGGACACTCAAAAGCATGCCATCCATGGATTCTGTCAGTGTTTTGATCTGTTCACCATCAACATTGCGTGCAGCAGCAACCACAGCCTCCCAGACACTGTTCAGAGAGGTGAACTGTTTTCCCTCCTTGTAAATCTCACATTTGATGATGGACCACAGGTTCTCAATGGGGTTCAGATCAGGTGAACAAGGAGGCCATGTCATTAGTTTTTCTTCTTTTATACCCTTTCTTGCCAGCCACGCTGTGGAGTACTTGGACGCGTGTGATGGAGCATTGTCATTCATGTTCTTGAAGGATGCAGACTTCTTCCTGTACCACTGCTTGAAGAAGGTGTCTTCCAGAAACTGGCAGTAGGACTGGGAGTTTAGCTTGACTCCATCCTCAACCCGAAAAGGCCCCACAAGCTCATCTTTGATGATACCAGCCCAAACCAGTACTCCACCTCCACCTTGCTGGCGTCTGAGTCGGACTGGAGCTCTCTGCCCTTTACCAATCCAGCCACGGGCCCATCCATCTGGCCCATCAAGACTCACTCTCGTTTCATCAGTCCATAAAACCTTAGAAAAATCAGTCTTGAGATTTCTTGGCCCAGTCTTGACGTTTCAGCTTGTGTGTCTTGTTCAGTGGTCGTCTTTCAGCCTTTCTTACCTTGGCCATGTCTCTGCGTATTGCACAACTTGTGCTTTTGGGCACTCCAGTAATGTTGCAGCTCTGAAATATGGCCAAACTGGTGTCAAGTGGCATCTTGGCAGCTGCACGCTTGACTTTTCTCAGTTCATGGGCAGTTATTTTGCGCCTTGGTTTTTCCACACGCTTCTTGCGACCCTGTTGACTATTTTGAATGAAACGCTTGATTGTTTGATGATCACGCTTCAGAAGCTTTGCAATTTTAAGAGTGCTGCATCCCTCTGCAAGATATCTCACTATTTTTGACTTTTCTGAGCCTGTCAAGTCCTTCTTTTGACCAGTTTTGCCAAAGGAAAGGAAGTTGCCTAATAATTATGCACACCTGATATAGGGTGTTGATGTCATTAGACCACACCCCTTCTCATTACAGAGATGCACATCACCTAATATGCTTAATTGATAGTAGGCTTTCGAGCCTATACAGCTTGGAGTAAGACAACATGCATAAAGAGGATGATGTGGTCAAAATACTCATTTGCCTAATAATTCTGCACTCCCTGTATATGTATTTTTTTATGTGAGACAACTGTTAGGTCAAAAGTTCCTTTTATACCCCTTAAAATGTTCATACGGGGGTGCTTTTTCCGAAATGGGGTCACTTCTTGGGGTTTTTCATTTCTGGGGACCTCAGGAAATGTATTTAATGCAACATGGCAGCTAAAATCCATGTCTGCTTATTCAGGCTTGCAAAAACCATAGTTTGCTCCTTGCCTCTAGAGCCCTGCTGTGCGCTCATACAGCAGGCTACAAGCAGAAATGAGGTGTTTTCAAAAAGGGGAGAAAATGGGGAACATATACTGGGGTGCATGTTCTCCTTTAACCATTGCAAACTATAGTACAGCTATCAGCCCCACTGGATCTTCATGATCCAAGAGGGACTTGATAAAAAAAGAAAGTGAAAATAATAAAAATGAAAAATAAAAAAATAAATTAAAATGTAAATGTAAAAAAAAAATTGGCTTTTCCGATAAAAAAATGAAAAAATAAAATAAAATACACATATTAGGTGTCACCACGTCCGTAACTACCGTCTCTATAAATATATCACATGATAGACCCCGTCCGATAAACACCATTAAAAAAAACTGTGCCAAAAAAGCTATTTTTGTCACCTTACAGCACGAAAAGTGCAACAGCGAGCGATCAAAAGGCTTATGACCCCCAAAATAGTACCAATCAATCCGTCACCTCATCCCGCAAAAAATGATACCCTATTTAAGACAAACGTTCAAAAAATAAAAAAAAATATGGCTCTCAGACTATGGAGACACTAAAACATCATTTTTTTTGGTTTCACAAATGCTATTATTGTGTAAAAATGTAATAAATAAGAAAAAGTATACATATTAGGTATTGCCACGTCTGTAACGATCTGCTCTATAAAACTATCACATGACCTAACTCCTCAGATGAACGCTGTAAAAATAAATAAATAAAAACTGTTCCAAAACAGCCAATTTTTGGGTCACCTTGCCCCATAAAGTGTAATGATGAATGATCAATAAATCTTATGTACCCAAAAATCGTACCAATAAAAACCTCAACACTTTCTGCAAAAAACGAGCCCCAACACAAGACGATCGGCAGAAAAATAAAAAACATATGACGTTCAGAAAACCAATCCAGCAAAATCTGCCAAAAACCGTATGGCATTCCTTTCCTTCTGCGCCCTGCCGTGTGCCCGTACAGCAGTTTACCACCACATGTGGGGTGTTTCTGTAAACCGAGGAATCAGGGTAATAAATATTGAGTTTTGTTTGGCTGTTAACCCTCAATGTGTTAAAGATTTTTTTTTTATAAAATGGAAAATCTGCTAAAAAAGTGACATTTAGAAATGTAATCTCCGTTTTCCTTTAATTCTTATTACACCTAATGGGTTAACAAAGTTTGTAACATCAGTTTTGAGTAACTTGAGGGGTCTAGTTTCTACAATGGGGTCATTTATGGGGTATCTACTATATAGGCCCCACAAAGTGACTTCAGACCTGAACTGGTCCTTAAAAAGTGGGTTTTGGAAATTTTCTTAATAAATTTAAGAATTGCCTCTAAACTTCTAAGCCTTCTAACGTCCTAAAAAAATAAAATGACATTTTCAAAATGATGCCAACATAAAGTAGACATATGGGGAATGTTAAGTAATACATATTTTATTAGGTATGACTTTCTGTTTTAGAAGCAGAGAAATAGAAATTTTGAAAATTGTGAATTTTTCCAAATTTGGGGTACATTTTGGATTTTTTCATATATAAAGGTGAAATATATTGACTCAAATATATGACTATCATGAAGTACAATGTGTCATGAGAAAACAATCTCAGAATGGCTTGGATAAGTAAAAGTGTTCCAAAGCTATTACCACATAAAATGACGCATGTCAGATTTGTAAATTTTGACCTGTACACTGGGGAATCAATTACCCTTGGTCATTAAAGGGTTAATCAGAAGTGCTTGTTAACTCAGCGATCTACTTAGATTTTATTTTGTGGGTGCAATGCACAATCTTTTTACCCTGCCATGAGCCCAGTGACACAGAAAAATAACTTTTATCCATCTGTTAGTTAGGTGGGTGGCGGCGGACATTTTATGCACGCTCAGTGCACCAGCACAGCATACAGGTGAAACTTAAAAAATTTGAATATCGTGCAAAAGTCCATTTATTTCAGTAATGGAAATTGAAAGGAATTGCATTAATGCTGCTTAAAATTATAATTTTTTTTAAAAGGTTCATTATTCTAGACTTAAAGTGTCACACTCTAGTCAGCTAAATAATCCATACCCCCTGAGAAAAGGGTTCCTCAAAATTGTGACTTTAGGGTTTCATAATCTGTAAGCCATAATTATCCAAATTATAACAAATAAAGGCTTGAAATATCTCGATTTGCATGTAACAAGTCTATCTCATATATTAGTTTCACCTTTTAAGTTGCATTACTGAAATGAATGAACTTTACACGATATTCAAATTTTTCGAGTTTCACCTGTATGTGCTTTTGTGACATTCAAATCCAAGCTTGAAATACTGCAATAATAATCTGGGTTTAAAAAAGCACCCATTTTTTGCAATATCCTACATCTGGTGCCTTTGTAGCAGGCAGTGTGCAATTTAAGCTAGAAACTACTTCAATTATTTTCTGAGTTTTAAAAAAACACCCTTCTGGGGCAAAATACCAAATTTTACAGCCCTTGCTGCATCTGTAAGTTTCTGGGCAAAATACTTAATTTGAGGCCTTGTCTGCATCTGTCAGTGCGAGATACACGCTTTAGATACTGCTGTGCTATTCTGATATAAAAATAAAAAAAACATTTTGGGCAAAATACTTAATTTGCGCCCTTGTCTGCATCTCTACGTGTGAAATTCAAGCGTTGTAAACTGCTGTCATATTCTGTTATTAAAAAAACACTCTTTTGGGGCAAAATGTTTAATTTGTGGCCTTGTCTGCATCTGTCAGTGTGAGATACACGCTTTAGATACTGCTGTGCTATTCTGGTATTAAAAAAACACCCATTTTGGTCAAAAAACTTAATTTGTGGCCTTGTCTATAGCTGTAAGTGAAATTCTGTGTTATATACTGCTGTCATATTCTGTTATTCCAAAAACACAATTTTTGGGCAAAATACTTAATTTGCGGCCTTATCTGCATCTTTCAGTGTGAGATAAACGCTTTAGGAACTGTTGTGCTATTCTGCTATTAAAACCCCCCACCTATTTTGGGCAAAAAACTTAAAGGGAACCTGTCATGTGGATATTTGATTATAATTAGGGATGAGCGAACTCGAACTGTATAGTTCGGGTTCGTACCGAATTTTGGGGTGTCCGTGACACGGACCCGAACCCGGACATTTTCGTAAAAGTCCGGGTTCGGGTTCGGTGTTCGTCGCTTTCTTCGCGCTTTTGTGACGCTTTCTTGGCGCTTTTTGAAAGGCTGCAAAGCAGCCAATCAACAAGCGTCATACTACTTGCCCCAAGAGGCCATCACAGCCATGCCTACTATTGGCATGGCTGTGATTGGCCAGAGCACCATGTGACCCAGCCTCTATTTAAGCTGGAGTCACATAGCGCCGCCCGTCACTCTGCTCTGATTAGCGTAGGGAGAGGTTGCGGCTGCGACAGTAGGGCGAGATTAGGCAGATTAACTCCTCCAAAGGACTTGATTAACTGATCGATCTGCAGCTGTGGATCATTGAGCTGCTGATCCTCAATTGCTCACTGTTTTTAGGCTGCACAGACCGTTTGTCAGTCTCATTTTTCTGGGGTGATCGGCGGCCATTTTGTGTCTTGTGGTGCGCCAGCACAAGCTGCGACCAAGTGCATTTAACCCTCAATGGTGTGGTTGTTTTTTGGCTAAAGCCTACATCAGGGTGAAGCTGTCACACCAAGTGCATTTAACCAGCAATAGTCTGTTCATTTTTTGGCCATATACAAAATCAGGGGCAAGCTGCGCCTGTCACCAAGTGCATTTAACCCTCAATGGTGTGGTTGTTTTTTGGCTAAAGCCTACATCAGGGTGAAGCTGTCACACCAAGTGCATTTAACCAGCAATAGTCTGTTCATTTTTTGGCCATATACAAAATCAGGGGCAAGCTGCGCCTGTCACCAAGTGCATTTAACCCTCAATGGTGTGGTTGTTTTTTGGCTAAAGCCTACATCAGGGTGAAGCTGTCACACCAAGTGCATTTAACCAGCAATAGTCTGTTCATTTTTTGGCCATATACAAAATCAGGGGCAAGCTGCGCCTGTCACCAAGTGCATTTAACCCTCAATGGTGTGGTTGTTTTTTGGCTAAAGCCTACATCAGGGTGAAGCTGTCACACCAAGTGCATTTAACCAGCAATAGTCTGTTCATTTTTTGGCCATATCCCAGTCTAATTCTGTCACTAAATCCATACCGGTCACCCAGCGCCTAAATACTAGGCCTCAAATTTATATCCAGCTAAATCTGTCCCTAGTGCTGTAGCTGGGCGAGTTATTTAGTGTCCGTTCAAGCACATTTCTTGTTCTGGGTTGAAATACAATTCCCAATTTAGCAATTTCATAATTTAGTGGTTCCTGCTATATCAGAGCTATTTGAAATCTATCCCAAAAAGGGTATATAATATTGAAGGTGCACATTGGGTCATTCAGAATAACTTCACACACACCCGCTACTGTGTATTTCCAAGTCTAATTCTGTCACTAAACCCATACCTGTCACCCAGCGCCTAAATACTAGGCCTCAAATTTAAATCCCTCTAAATCTCTCGTTACCCACCGCTGTACTGTTGTTGCTGGGCAAGATATTTAGTGTCCGTCAAAGCACATTTTTTGTTCTGGGTTGAAGTACAATTCCCAATTTAGCAATTTCATAATTTAGTGGTTTCTGCTATATCAGAGCTATTTGAAATCTATCCCTAAAAGGGTATATAATATTGAAGGTGCACATAGGGTCATTCAGAATAACTTCACACACACGCTTCTGTGCATTTCCAAGTCTAATTCTGTCACTAAATCCATACCGGTGACCCAGCGCCTAAATACTAGGCCTCAAATTTAAATCCCTCTAAATCTCTCGTTACCCACCACTGTACTGTTGTTGCTGGGCAAGATATTTAGTGTCCGTCAAAGCACATTTTTTGTTCTGGGTTGAAGTACAATTCCCAATTTAGCAATTTCATAATTTAGTGGTTTCTGCTATATCAGAGCTATTTGAAATCTATCCCTAAAAGGGTATATAATATTGAAGGTGCACATAGGGTCATTCAGAATAACTTCACACACACGCTTCTGTGCATTTCCAAGTCTAATTCTGTCACTAAATCCATACCGGTGACCCAGCGCCTAAATACTAGGCCTCAAATTTAAATCCCTCTAAATCTCTCGTTACCCACCGCTGTACTGTTGTTGCTGGGCAAGATATTTAGTGTCCGTCAAAGCACATTTTTTGTTCTGGGTTGAAGTACAATTCCCAATTTAGCAATTTCATAATTTAGTGGTTTCTGCTATATCAGAGCTATTTGAAATCTATCCCTAAAAGGGTATATAATATTGAAGGTGCACATAGGGTCATTCAGAATAACTTCACACACACGCTTCTGTGCATTTCCAAGTCTAATTCTGTCACTAAATCCATACCGGTGACCCAGCGCCTAAATACTAGGCCTCAAATTTAAATCCCTCTAAATCTCTCGTTACCCACCGCTGTACTGTTGTTGCTGGGCAAGATATTTAGTGTCCGTCAAAGCACATTTTTTGTTCTGGGTTGAAGTACAATTCCCAATTTAGCAATTTCATAATTTAGTGGTTCCTGCTATATCAGAGCTATTTGAAATCTATCCCAAAAAGGGTATATAATATTGAAGGTGCACATTGGGTCATTCAGAATAACTTCACACACACCCGCTACTGTGTATTTCCAAGTCTAATTCTGTCACTAAACCCATACCTGTCACCCAGCGCCTAAATACTAGGCCTCAAATTTAAATCCCTCTAAATCTCTCGTTACCCACCGCTGTACTGTTGTTGCTGGGCAAGATATTTAGTGTCCGTCAAAGCACATTTTTTGTTCTGGGTTGAAGTACAATTCCCAATTTAGCAATTTCATAATTTAGTGGTTTCTGCTATATCAGAGCTATTTGAAATCTATCCCTAAAAGGGTATATAATATTGAAGGTGCACATAGGGTCATTCAGAATAACTTCACACACACGCTTCTGTGCATTTCCAAGTCTAATTCTGTCACTAAATCCATACCGGTGACCCAGCGCCTAAATACTAGGCCTCAAATTTAAATCCCTCTAAATCTCTCGTTACCCACCGCTGTACTGTTGTTGCTGGGCAAGATATTTAGTGTCCGTCAAAGCACATTTTTTGTTCTGGGTTGAAGTACAATTCCCAATTTAGCAATTTCATAATTTAGTGGTTCCTGCTATATCAGAGCTATTTGAAATCTATCCCAAAAAGGGTATATAATATTGAAGGTGCACATTGGGTCATTCAGAATAACTTCACACACACCCGCTACTGTGTATTTCCAAGTCTAATTCTGTCACTAAACCCATACCTGTCACCCAGCGCCTAAATACTAGGCCTCAAATTTAAATCCCTCTAAATCTCTCGTTACCCACCGCTGTACTGTTGTTGCTGGGCAAGATATTTAGTGTCCGTCAAAGCACATTTTTTGTTCTGGGTTGAAGTACAATTCCCAATTTAGCAATTTCATAATTTAGTGGTTTCTGCTATATCAGAGCTATTTGAAATCTATCCCTAAAAGGGTATATAATATTGAAGGTGCACATAGGGTCATTCAGAATAACTTCACACACACGCTTCTGTGCATTTCCAAGTCTAATTCTGTCACTAAATCCATACCGGTGACCCAGCGCCTAAATACTAGGCCTCAAATTTAAATCCCTCTAAATCTCTCGTTACCCACCGCTGTACTGTTGTTGCTGGGCAAGATATTTAGTGTCCGTCAAAGCACATTTTTTGTTCTGGGTTGAAGTACAATTCCCAATTTAGCAATTTCATAATTTAGTGGTTCCTGCTATATCAGAGCTATTTGAAATCTATCCCAAAAAGGGTATATAATATTGAAGGTGCACATTGGGTCATTCAGAATAACTTCACACACACCCGCTACTGTGTATTTCCAAGTCTAATTCTGTCACTAAACCCATACCTGTCACCCAGCGCCTAAATACTAGGCCTCAAATTTAAATCCCTCTAAATCTCTCGTTACCGCTGTACTGTTGTAGCTGGGAAAGTTATTTAGTGCCCGTCAAAGCACATTTTTTGTTCTGGGTTGAAGTACAATTCCCAATTTAGCAATTTCATAATTTAGTGGTTCCTGCTATATCAGAGCTATTTGAAATCTATCCCAAAAAGGGTATATAATATTCAAGGTGCACATTGGGTCATTCAGAATAACTTCACACACACGCTTCTGTGCATTTCCAAGTCTAATTCTGTCACTAAATCCATACCGGTCACCCAGCGCCTAAATACTAGGCCTCAAATTTATATCCCGCTGAATTTGAATACAATACATTGGGCCAAATAATATATTTGTTGTTGTGGTGAACCATAACAATGAGAAAAACATCTAGTAAGGGACGCGGACGTGGACATGGTCGTGGTGGTGTTAGTGGACCCTCTGGTGCTGGGAGAGGACGTGGCCGTTCTGCCACATCCACACGTCCTAGTGTACCAACTACCTCAGGTCCCAGTAGCCGCCAGAATTTACAGCGATATATGGTGGGGCCCAATGCCGTTCTAAGGATGGTAAGGCCTGAGCAGGTACAGGCATTAGTCAATTGGGTGGCCGACAGTGGATCCAGCACGTTCACATTATCTCCCACCCAGTCTTCTGCAGAAAGCGCACAGATGGCGCCTGAAAACCAACCCCATCAGTCTGTCACATCACCCCCATGCATACCAGGGAAACTGTCTCAGCCTCAAGTTATGCAGCAGTCTCTTATGCTGTTTGAAGACTCCGCTGGCAGGGTTTCCCAAGGGCATCCACCTAGCCCTTCCCCAGCGGTGAAAGACATAGAATGCACTGACGCACAACCACTTATGTTTCCTGATGATGAGGACATGGGAATACCACCTCAGCATGTCTCTGATGATGACGAAACACAGGTGCCAACTGCTGCGTCTTTCTGCAGTGTGCAGACTGAACAGGAGGTCAGGGATCAAGACTGGGTGGAAGACGATGCAGGGGACGATGAGGTCCTAGACCCCACATGGAATGAAGGTCGTGCCACTGACTTTCACAGTTCGGAGGAAGAGGCAGTGGTGAGACCGAGCCAACAGCGTAGCAAAAGAGGGAGCAGTGGGCAAAAGCAGAACACCCGCCGCCAAGAGACTCCGCCTGCTACTGACCGCCGCCATCTGGGACCGAGCACCCCAAAGGCAGCTTCAAGGAGTTCCCTGGCATGGCACTTCTTCAAACAATGTGCTGACGACAAGACCCGAGTGGTTTGCACGCTGTGCCATCAGAGCCTGAAGCGAGGCATTAACGTTCTGAACCTGAGCACAACCTGCATGACCAGGCACCTGCATGCAAAGCATGAACTGCAGTGGAGTAAACACCTTAAAACCAAGGAAGTCACTCAGGCTCCCCCTGCTACCTCTTCTGCTGCTGCCGCCTCGGCCTATTCTGCTGCTGCCGCCTCGGCCTCTTCCTCCGCCTCTGGAGGAACGTTGGCACCTGCCGCCCAGCAAACAGGGGATGTACCACCAACACCACCACCACCACCTCCGTCACCAAGCGTCTCAACCATGTCACACGCCAGCGTTCAGCTCTCCATCTCACAAACATTTGATAGAAAGCGTAAATTCCCACCTAGCCACCCTCGATCCCTGGCCCTGAATGCCAGCATTTCTAAACTACTGGCCTATGAAATGCTGTCATTTAGGCTGGTGGACACAGACAGCTTCAAACAGCTCATGTCGCTTGCTGTCCCACAGTATGTTGTTCCCAGCCGGCACTACTTCTCCAAGAGAGCCGTGCCTTCCCTGCACAACCAAGTATCCGATAAAATCAAGTGTGCACTGCGCAACGCCATCTGTAGCAAGGTCCACCTAACCACAGATACGTGGACCAGTAAGCACGGCCAGGGACGCTATATCTCCCTAACTGCACACTGGGTAAATGTAGTGGCAGCTGGGCCCCAGGCGGAGAGCTGTTTGGCGCACGTCCTGCCAGCCGCCAAGGATCGCAGGGCAACATTCTTTGCCTCCTGTTGCCACCTCCTCCTTCTCGGCTTCCTCCTCCTCTTCTTCCACCTGCTCATCCAGTCAGCCACACACCTTCACCACCAACTTCAGCACAGCCCGGGGTAAACGTCAGCAGGCCATTCTGAAACTCATATGTTTGGGGGACAGGCCCCACACCGCACAGGAGTTGTGGCGGGGTATTGAACAACAGACCGACGAGTGGTTGCTGCCGGTGAGCCTCAAGCCCGGCCTGGTGGTGTGTGATAATGGGCGAAATCTCGTTGCAGCTCTGGGACTAGCCAATTTGACGCACATCCCTTGCTTGGCGCATGTGCTGAATTTGGTGGTGCAGAAGTTCATTCACAACTACCCCGACATGTCAGAGCTGCTGCATAAAGTGCGGGCCGTCTGTTCGCGCTTCCGGCGTTCACATCCTGCCGCTGCTCGCCTGTCTGCGCTACAGCGTAACTTCGGCCTTCCCGCTCACCGCCTCATATGCGACGTGCCCACCAGGTGGAACTCCACCTTGCACATGCTGGACAGACTGTGCGAGCAGCAGCAGGCCATAGTGGAGTTTCAGCTGCAGCACGCACGGGTCAGTCGCACTACAGAACAGCACCACTTCACCACCAATGACTGGGCCTCCATGCGAGACCTGTGTGCCCTGTTGCGCTGTTTCGAGTACTCCACCAACATGGCCAGTGGCGATGACACCGTTATCAGCGTTACAATACCACTTCTATGTCTCCTTGAGAAAACACTTAGGGCGATGATGGAACAGGAGGTGGCCCAGGAGGAGGAGGAGGAGGATGAGGAAGAGGGGTCATTTTTAGCACTTTCAGGCCAGTCTCTTCGAAGTGACTCAGAGGGAGGTTTTTTGCAACAGCAGAGGCCAGGTACAAATGTGGCCAGCCAGGGCCCACTACTGGAGGACGAGGAGGACGAGGATGAGGAGGAGGTGGAGGAGGATGAGGATGAAGCATGGTCACAGCGGGGTGGCACCCAACGCAGCTCGGGTCCATCACTGGTGCGTGGCTGGGGGGAAAGGCAGGACGATGACGATACGCCTCCCACAGAGGACAGCTTGTCCTTACCCCTGGGCAGCCTGGCACACATGAGCGACTACATGCTGCAGTGCCTGCGCAACGACAGCAGAGTTGCCCACATTTTAACCTGTGCGGACTACTGGGTTGCCACCCTGCTGGATCCACGCTACAAAGACAATGTGCCCACCTTACTTCCTGCACTGGAGCGTGATAGGAAGATGCGCGAGTACAAGCGCACGTTGGTAGACGCGCTACTGAGAGCATTCCCAAATGTCACAGGGGAACAAGTGGAAGCCCAAGGCCAAGGCAGAGGAGGAGCAAGAGGTCGCCAAGGCAGCTGTGTCACGGCCAGCTCCTCTGAGGGCAGGGTTAGCATGGCAGAGATGTGGAAAACTTTTGTCAACACGCCACAGCTAACTGCACCACCACCTGATACGCAACGTGTTAGCAGGAGGCAACATTTCACTAACATGGTGGAACAGTACGTGTGCACACCCCTCCACGTACTGACTGATGGTTCGGCCCCATTCAACTTCTGGGTCTCTAAATTGTCCACGTGGCCAGAGCTAGCCTTTTATGCCTTGGAGGTGCTGGCCTGCCCGGCAGCCAGCGTTTTGTCTGAACGTGTATTCAGCACGGCAGGGGGCGTCATTACAGACAAACGCAGCCGCCTGTCTACAGCCAATGTGGACAAGCTGACGTTCATAAAAATGAACCAGGCATGGATCCCACAGGACCTGTCCGTCCCTTGTCCAGATTAGACATTAACTACCTCCCCATAACCATATATTATTGGACTCCAGGGCACTTCCTCATTCAATCCTATTTTTATTTTCATTTTACCATTATATTGCGATGCTACCCAAAGTTGAATGAACCTCTCCTCTGCCTGTGTGCTAGGCCTAAATATATGCCAATGGACTGTTGCAGTGGTGGCTGACATGAAGCCTGATTCTCTGCTATGACATGCAGACTAATTCTCTGCTGACATGAAGCCAGATTGTCTGTTACGGGACCTCTCTCCTCTGCCTGGGTGCTGGGCCTAAATTTATGACAATGGACTGTTGCAGTGGTGGCTGACGTGAAGCCTGATTCTCTGCTATGACATGCAGACTGATTCTCTGCTGACATGAAGCCAGATTCTCTGTTACGGGACCTCTCTCCTCTGCCTGTGTGTGTGCTGGGCCTAAATATATGCCAATGGACTGTTGCAGTGGTGGCTGACGTGAAGCCTCATTCTCTGCTATGACATGCAGACTGATTCTCTGCTGACATGAAGCCAGATTCTCTGTTACGGGACCTCTCTCCTCTGCCTGTGTGTGTGCTGGGCCTAAATATATGCCAATGGACTGTTGCAGTGGTGGCTGACGTGAAGCCTCATTCTCTGCTATGACATGCAGACTGATTCTCTGCTGACATGAAGCCAGATTGTCTGTTACGGGACCTCTCTCCTCTGCCTGTGTGCTAGGCCTAAATATATGCCAATGGACTGTTGCAGTGGTGGCTGACGTGAAGCCTCATTCTCTGCTATGACATGCAGACTAATTCTCTGCTGACATGAAGACAGATTCTCTGTTACGGGACCTCTCTCCTCTGCCTGGGTGCCGGGGCCTAAATATCTGAGAATGGACTGTTCCAGTGGTGGGTGACGGGAAGCCAGATTCTCTGCTATGGAACCTCTCTCCAATTGATTTTGGTTAATTTTTATTTATTTAATTTTTATTTTAATTAATTTCCCTATCCACATTTGTTTGCAGGGGATTTACCTACATGTTGCTGCCTTTTGCAGCCCTCTAGCCCTTTCCTGGGCTGTTTTACAGCCGTTTTAGTGCCGAAAAGTTCGGGTCCCCATTGACTTCAATGGGGTTCGGGTTCGGGACGAAGTTCGGATCGGGTTCGGATCCCGAACCCGAACATTTCCGGGATGTTCGGCCGAACTTCTCGAACCCGAACATCCAGGTGTTCGCTCAACTCTAATTATAATCTAATTATATACATTATTAACTACTAAAAAGTACCTTAGATGTATTCACTTACTGGTGTGAGAGATGGTTGCCTCATAATATACACACAAAGATGCCGCATGCTAATGAGCTGATTGGAGTCCACGTGATTTCATTGAGTCCAGCGTATATTTAATTAACAGCTATAGCCACTCCCCTGCCCAACTGCTGCTGATTAATATGGAAAATAACTGTCATTCAGCAGCAGGTGGGCAGGAAGAGTCAGGAGCTCATGAATATTCATGACTCGTCATTATCAGCTGGAGCTTTTCAATACAAGATGTTTAACAGATTGACTGGGTCAATTAAAGAAAGTGACCCAGCATTTTGCTAAGCAAATCAGTCACTTATTTATGTTGCCTTTAGTTAGGACACCATAAAACTGGTGACAGGTTCCCTTTAATTTTGCAGCCTTTGCTGAATCTGTCATTGTGAGATACACCCTTTAGATACTGTTGTTCTATTTTGCTATTAAAATTCAAAATTTAAGAAATATGAGGGAGCACCAAATTAGGGACGTGGCCCCGGTCGTGGTGCTGCTGGTGGAGCTCCTGTTGCAAGGAGAGGACGTGGTCAATATGTACCAGCTACACGCACAAGTGAAACACCTTCCTCAGGTGCTAGAAGGCGACAGAACCTTCAGCGTTATTTGGTCGGGCCTAATGCGGCTCTACGAATGGTGAGGCCAGAACAAGTACAGGCAATAGTAGATTGGGTTGTTGACAGTGCCTACAGTTTCTTTACATTGTCTCCCACCCAGGCTCCGGCTGAAAGATCAGAGTTGGCACCTGCAGCTAATGTCCATCAGTCTTTTACCTCACCACCCTTGCAAATCAGCCAAGCAGTCTGAGCCCCAAGTCATGCAGCACTCTCTTCTGCTTTTTGATGAATCTGCTAGCAGGGTTTCCCAGGGCCATCCACCTAGCCCTACCCCAGAAGTGCAAGATATTGAGTGCACCGATGCCCAACCACTTATGTTTCAAGATGAGTACATGGGAGGACCATCGCAGCACGTCTCGGATGATGGCGAAACACAGGTGCCAACTGCTGTGGCTTTCGAAAGTGTGCAGACCGACAAGAAGGGCATGGGTAAAGACTGGGTGGAAGATGATGTGGAGGACGATGAGGTCCTCGACCCCACTTGGAATCATGGTCATGCGAGTGACCTGTGTAGTTCGGAGGAAGAGGCGGTGGTTTCACAGAGCCACCAGCAAAGCAGAAGCGGTAGCAGGGTGCAAAAGCGGAGCGGCCGTCCCCTAGACAGTACGCCTGCTACTGCCCACTGCAGCAAGGGAACGAGCACACTTAAGCCAGCTCCAAGGAGTTCCCTGACCAGGCATCTAAGTGCAAAGCACCCACCCCTGATCCTTGGCCATGAATGCCGGCATTTCAAAATGACTGTCCGTTGAAATGCTGTCATTTCGTCTGGTGGAGACACAGAGTATTAAAAGCCTTATAGCGGTGGCTGTCCCAAAGTATGTCGTGCCCAGCCACCACTACTTTTCCAGGCGTGCCATTCCTTCCCAACCAAGTGGGGGACAAAATCAGGTGTGCACAGAACAACGCCATCTGTGGCAAGGTCAACCTAACTACGGATACATGGACTAGTAAGTACGGACGTTATATCTCCATAACAGCACACTGGGAAAATGCTGTGGTGTCTGGGCCTGAGGCGGATAGCAGTTTGGCGCATGTCCTTCCACCACCGAGAATTGCAGGGGGCTTCAGTTTGCCTCCTGTTGCTTCCTCCTCCTACTCCGCTTACTGATCCTCTAGCAGCTCCTCATCCGGTCAGCGTAACACCTTCACCACCAACTTCAGCACAGCTAGGGGTAAACCCCACACCGCGCAGGAGCTGTGGACGGGCCTTGAACAACAGACCGATGAGTGGTTGGTGCCAGTGAGCCTCAAGCCCGGCCTGGTGGTGTGTGATAATGGGAGAAATCTCGTAGCAGCTCTGGGACTAGCCGGTTTGATGCACATCCCTTGCCTGGAGCATGTGCTGAATTTGGTGGTACAGAGGTTCCTTAAAAATTACCCCGACATGTCAGAGCTGCTGCATTAAGTGCGGGCCGTCCGTGCGTGCTTTCTGCGTTCTCACTCTGCTGCTGCTCACCTGTCAGCACTGCAGCATAACTTCGGCCTTCCCACTCACCACCTCATATGTGACGTGCCCACAAGGTGGAACTCCTCCTTGCACATGCTGGCCAGACTGTGCAAGCAGCAGCAGGCGATAGTGGAGTTTCAGCTGCAGCACGCACGGGTGAGTCGCTCTGCAGAACAGCACCACTTCACCACCAATGACTGGGCCTCCATGCGTGACCTGTGTTCCTTGTTGCTCTGTTTCGAGTACTCCACCAACATGGCCGGTGCCGATAACGCCATTCTCAGCATTAGTATCCCACTTATATGCCTCCTTGAAAAAACGCTGCTGGCTATGATGTAACAGGATGTGGCACAGGAGGACGAGGAGGAAGAGGGATCATTTCATAGGGTTTCCGGTCAGTCATTCACAAGTGGCTACGAGGGTGGGTTCCTGCACTCACAAATGCCAGGTACACAATTGTCCAGCCAGGGCATAGTTCTGGAGAATGAGGAGGTGGAGGATGAGGAGATGGAGAAGGAGCAATCGTGTTCACAGCAGGTTGGCACCCAAACCAGCTCATGGCCATCACTGGTGCGTGGATGGGGGGATACAGAAGACACAGACGATACATCTCCCTCAGAGGACATCTTTTTGTTGCCTCTGGGCAGCCTGGCACACATGACCGATTACATGCTGCAGTGTCTCCGCAACGACCACCGAGTGGCCCACATTCTAACCTGTGCTAATTACTGGGTGGCCACGCTGCTTGATCCCAGTTACAAGGACTACATAACGTCCTTAATTCCGTCACTGGAGCGTGATCGTAAGATGTGCAACTACAAGCGCACGCTGGTAGAAGTGCTGCTGGTGGCATTCCCACCTGACAGCGGGGGCACAGTGGAAGCACAAGGCGAAAGGAAGAGGAGGAGGAAGAGGTCACTAACACAGCTGGGGCACCGCCAGCACCTCAGAAGGTAGGGTTAGCATGGCCGAAATGTGGAAAAGCTTTGTCAGCACGCCACAACAACCAGCACCACCAGCTGATATGGAACGTCTTAGCAGGATTTCACCAACAAGGTGGAGCAGTATGTGTGCACACGCCTACATGTACTGAATGACGGGTCTGCCCCCTTCAAGTTCTGGGTCTCCAAATTGGGAGCATGGCTTGAGCTTGCTCTTTGCGCCGTGGAGGTGCTGGGGGCTTTATCACAGACCAGGCATGGATCCCACAGGACTTGTCCGTACCTTGTGCAGAATAGACATGTATACCGGCCTTACCCAGCCATTGTTATACTACAGCGCAATTGCTCATTCTTGTATTTTCGATATTTCACACTATTTTGGGCTGTACCCTGATAAAAAAATTAAAAAATTAAAACCAAAAAAAACAAAACAGTGTTGGCTACCTCGTTCTCCTCCACCGCCGCTTCTACCTACATCGCTACGTCCACCGCCTTCTCAAACTTCTACTCATTATGGACCTCCACCTCATAAATCAAGTTATTATTTATTTTATTTCTACGTATTTTATTTTATGTCATTTCACAAATTGGTCTGTCACATTTTCGAGTGAAATTCACTAATTTTTGGGTGTGATATACCACTGCTATACCTAGTGTACAGGTTAAAAAAAATCACAAATTTGTCTGTTACATTTTAGGGTGAAAGTCAGCAATGTTTGGGTGTGATATACCACTGCTATACCTAGTGTACAGGTTAAAAAAAATCACAAATTTGTCTGTTACATTTTAGGGTGAAAGTCAGCAATGTTTGGGTGTGATATACCACTGCTATACCTAGTGTACAGGTTAAAAAAAATCACAAATTTGTCTGTTACATTTTCAGGTGAAATTCACCAATTTGTGGGTGTGATATATCCCTCCTATACCTAGTAGAGAGTTAAAAAAATTCACAAATTTGTTACATTTTCGGGTGAAATTCACCAATTTGTGGGTGTGATATATCACTGCTATATCTAGTAGACAGGTAAAAAAAATCACTAATTTGTCTGTTACATTTTCAGGTGAAATTCACAAATTTTTGGGTGTGATATACCACTGCTATACATAGTAAACAGGTAAAAAAAATCACTAATTTGTCTGTTACATTTTCGGTTGAAATTAACCAATTTTTGGATGTCATATACCCCTGCTCTACCTTGTTGACAGCTTAATAAATTTCACTAATTTTTCTTTTACATTTTCGGATGACAGTCAACAATTTTTAGGTAGACATTTTACAATTTTTGAAGGTAATAAACCCCTGCTCTGCATAGTTGACTGGGACTTAAAGAGGACCTTTCATTACAATAAAAACTCTAAACTAAGTATGCTGACATGGAGAGCGGCGCCCAGGGATCTCCCTGCACTTACTATTATCCCTGGGCGCTGCTCTGTTCTCCCGGTATAGGCTCCGGTATCTTCAGATTTTCGGCTCAACTGGGAGGAGACTGCTCTTGTTCTCCTGGGCGTCTCCTTCTCCCAAGCTGTAGCGCTGGCCAATCGCAGGGCTCAGCTCATAGCCTGAGAGTTTTTTTTCTCCCAGGCTATGAGCTGAGTGCTGCGATAACATTGTACAAGGAAGGCAATCCATTAGAATATACATAAAGATAAAACGTAACCTTTAATAATTTTACTATGAGGGTCCATTCACACGTCCGCAAGTGTTTTGCGGATCCGCAAAACACGGACACCGGCAATGTGCATTCCGCAATTTGTGGACCGCACATCGTCGACATTATAATAGAAAATTCCTAATCTTGTCTGCAATTGCGGACAAGAATAGGACAGGTTCTATTTTTTCGCGGAAACGGAAGCACAGATGCGAAAGTACGGATCCCCAAATG
This sequence comes from Bufo gargarizans, assembly GCF_014858855.1. Taxonomy (NCBI): domain Eukaryota; kingdom Metazoa; phylum Chordata; class Amphibia; order Anura; family Bufonidae; genus Bufo; species Bufo gargarizans. The sequence continues at coordinate 439,189,812 of NC_058080.1, forward strand.
CGGATGTGGATCCCCAAATGCAGATGTGGATCCGCTAATGCGGATGTGGACAGTACATTTCGGCCCCATTGAAAATGAATGGGTCTGCACTACAGAACGGATGCGGACCCATTTTGTGGACGTGTGAATTGAAAAGATATCCCTTAAAATGAAAATAAATTGAATTACTAAAGTTAAGCAAAAAGCATAGCTGTGGTAGGCAATAACAAGTGCTCAGCGGCACTAAATCAGGTGCTCGGCAGCACCAAATCAGAAACCATATGTCCTACCACAAAATGGGGGGTTCCAGTGCACATCAATGAATCCAGGAGGGAAAGCAAAAAAACTTCCATCCCTGGGCTAGATGATGATGTGGTATTGAAGGACAAGGTGGGCAAAGAACTGTCCCTGATATTGCCCTACAGGGGGGTGCTATTGTGGCCCTGATAGCCTAACCACAGACCACCCACCCTGATAAGAGCGACCCCATCCGTAACCTTACCCTATATAAAAATGGCCCTAGTAATCCCCTAGCCCCTAGGCCCCTGACCTCCAGGTGATCACTATATAGATCTATGTGTTTTTGACTCATTATAAAAGTATTTTATAAGTATATCGAACACCTCTGTGTATCACACATATCGATAGCACACCTATACTAGTGCTTAAAAGGAATTTTGTGGCCCTATTAGCTAGCGTTTGGTACCTGCTCCACATAGCAACCTCTCCCTACAGTGGCAAAACACTGAATGTAAAATGGCAGCCAGATCAGGTTTATTTATAAGGTAGGGGGTATGTCCATGTGCTGAAATGTCTCAATTGGCTGTCCTGTACCACCTGATGAATGTGTCATGAGTAGAGTTGAGCGAACACCTGGATGTTCGGGTTCGAGAAGTTCGGCCGAACATCCCGGAAATGTTCGGGTTCGGGATCCGAACCCGATCCGAACTTCGTCCCGAACCCGAACCCCATTGAAGTCAATGGGGACCCGAACTTTTCGGCACTAAAACGGCTGTAAAACAGCCCAGGAAAGGGCTAGAGGGCTGCAAAAGGCAGCAACATGTAGGTAAATCCCCTGCAAACAAATGTGGATAGGGAAATTAATTAAAATAAAAATTAAATAAATAAAAATTAACCAAAATCAATTGGAGAGAGGTTCCATAGCAGAGAATCTGGCTTCCCGTCACCCACCACTGGAACAGTCCATTCTCAGATATTTAGGCCCCGGCACCCAGGCAGAGGAGAGAGGTCCCGTAACAGAGAATCTGTCTTCATGTCAGCAGAGAATTAGTCTGCATGTCATAGCAGAGAATGAGGCTTCACGTCAGCCACCACTGCAACAGTCCATTGGCATATATTTAGGCCTAGCACACAGGCAGAGGAGAGAGGTCCCGTAACAGAGAATCTGGCTTCATGTCAGCAGAGAATCAGTCTGCATGTCATAGCAGAGAATGAGGCTTCACGTCAGCCACCACTGCAACAGTCCATTGGCATATATTTAGGCCCAGCACACACACAGGCAGAGGAGAGAGGTCCCGTAACAGAGAATCTGTCTTCATGTCAGCAGAGAATTAGTCTGCATGTCATAGCAGAGAATGAGGCTTCACGTCACCCACCACTGCAACAGTCCATTGGCATATATTTAGGCCTAGCACACAGGCAGAGCAGAGAGGTCCCGTAACAGACAATCTGGCTTCATGACAGCAGAGAATCAGTCTGCATGTCATAGCAGAGAATGAGGCTTCACGTCACCCACCACTGCAACAGTCCATTGGCATATATTTAGGCCTAGCACACAGGCAGAGGAGAGAGGTCCCGTAACAGAGAATCTGTCTTCATGTCAGCAGAGAATCAGTCTGCATGTCATAGCAGAGAATGAGGCTTCACGTCAGCCACCACTGCAACAGTCCATTGGCATATATTTAGGCCCAGCACCCAGGCAGAGGAGGGAGGTCCCGTAACAGAGAATCTGTCTTCATGTCAGCAGAGAATTAGTCTGCATGTCATAGCAGAGAATGAGGCTTCACGTCAGCCACCACTGCAACAGTCCATTGGCATATATTTAGGCCCAGCACACACACAGGCAGAGGAGAGAGGTCCCGTAACAGAGAATCTGGCTTCATGTCAGCAGAGAATCAGTCTGCATGTCATAGCAGAGAATGAGGCTTCACGTCAGCCACCACTGCAACAGTCCATTGGCATATATTTAGGCCCAGCACACACAGAGGCAGAGGAGAGAGGTCCCGTAACAGAGAATCTGGCTTCATGTCAGCAGAGAATCAGTCTGCATGTCATAGCAGAGAATGAGGCTTCACGTCAGCCACCACTGCAACAGTCCATTGGCATATATTTAGGCCCAGCACCCAGGCAGAGGAGGGAGGTCCCGTAACAGAGAATCTGTCTTCATGTCAGCAGAGAATTAGTCTGCATGTCATAGCAGAGAATGAGGCTTCACGTCAGCCACCACTGCAACAGTCCATTGGCATATATTTAGGCCCAGCACACACACAGGCAGAGGAGAGAGGTCCCGTAACAGAGAATCTGTCTTCATGTCAGCAGAGAATTAGTCTGCATGTCATAGCAGAGAATGAGGCTTCACGTCAGCCACCACTGCAACAGTCCATTGGCATATATTTAGGCCTAGCACACAGGCAGAGGAGAGAGGTCCCGTAACAGACAATCTGGCTTCATGTCAGCAGAGAATCAGTCTGCATGTCATAGCAGAGAATGAGGCTTCACGTCAGCCACCACTGCAACAGTCCATTGGCATATATTTAGGCCCAGCACACACACAGGCAGAGGAGAGAGGTCCCGTAACAGAGAATCTGGCTTCATGTCAGCAGAGAATCAGTCTGCATGTCATAGCAGAGAATGAGGCTTCACGTCAGCCACCACTGCAACAGTCCATTGGCATATATTTAGGCCCAGCACACACACAGGCAGAGGAGAGAGGTCCCGTAACAGAGAATCTGGCTTCATGTCAGCAGAGAATCAGTCTGCATGTCATAGCAGAGAATGAGGCTTCACGTCAGCCACCACTGCAACAGTCCATTGGCATATATTTAGGCCCAGCACACACACAGGCAGAGGAGAGAGGTCCCGTAACAGAGAATCTGGCTTCATGTCAGCAGAGAATTAGTCTGCATGTCATAGCAGAGAATCAGGCTTCATGTCAGCCACCACTGCAACAGTCCATTGGCATATATTTAGGCCTAGCACACAGGCAGAGGAGAGGTTCATTCAACTTTGGGTAGCATCGCAATATAATGGTAAAATGAAAATAAAAATAGGATTGAATGAGGAAGTGCCCTGGAGTCCAATAATATATGGTTATGGGGAGGTAGTTAATGTCTAATCTGGACAAGGGACGGACAGGTCCTGTGGGATCCATGCCTGGTTCATTTTTATGAACGTCAGCTTGTCCACATTGGCTGTAGACAGGCGGCTGCGTTTGTCTGTAATGACGCCCCCTGCCGTGCTGAATACACGTTCAGACAAAACGCTGGCTGCCGGGCAGGCCAGCACCTCCAAGGCATAAAAGGCTAGCTCTGGCCGCGTGCACAATTTAGAGACCCAGAAGTTGAATGGGGCCGAACCATCAGTCAGTACGTGGAGGGGTGTGCACACGTACTGTTCCACCATGTTAGTGAAATGTTGCCTCCTGCTAACACGTTGCGTATCAGGTGGTGGTGCAGTTAGCTGTGGCGTGTTGACAAAAGTTTTCCACATCTCTGCCATGCTAACCCTGCCCTCAGAGGAGCTGGCCGTGACACAGCTGCCTTGGCGACCTCTTGCTCCTCCTCTGCCTTGGCCTTGGGCTTCCACTTGTTCCCCTGTGACATTTGGGAATGCTCTCAGTAGCGCGTCTACCAACGTGCGCTTGTACTCGCGCATCTTCCTATCACGCTCCAGTGCAGGAAGTAAGGTGGGCACATTGTCTTTGTAGCGTGGATCCAGCAGGGTGGCAACCCAGTAGTCCGCACAGGTTAAAATGTGGGCAACTCTGCTGTCGTTGCGCAGGCACTGCAGCATGTAGTCGCTCATGTGTGCCAGGCTGCCCAGGGGTAAGGACAAGCTGTCCTCTGTGGGAGGCGTATCGTCATCGTCCTGCCTTTCCCCCCAGCCACGCACCAGTGATGGACCCGAGCTGCGTTGGGTGCCACCCCGCTGTGACCATGCTTCATCCTCATCCTCCTCCACCTCCTCCTCATCCTCGTCCTCCTCGTCCTCCAGTAGTGGGCCCTGGCTGGCCACATTTGTACCTGGCCTCTGCTGTTGCAAAAAACCTCCCTCTGAGTCACTTCGAAGAGACTGGCCTGAAAGTGCTAAAAATGACCCCTCTTCCTCATCCTCCTCCTCCTCCTCCTGGGCCACCTCCTGTTCCATCATCGCCCTAAGTGTTTTCTCAAGGAGACATAGAAGTGGTATTGTAACGCTGATAACGGTGTCATCGCCACTGGCCATGTTGGTGGAGTACTCGAAACAGCGCAACAGGGCACACAGGTCTCGCATGGAGGCCCAGTCATTGGTGGTGAAGTGGTGCTGTTCTGTAGTGCGACTGACCCGTGCGTGCTGCAGCTGAAACTCCACTATGGCCTGCTGCTGCTCGCACAGTCTGTCCAGCATGTGCAAGGTGGAGTTCCACCTGGTGGGCACGTCGCATATGAGGCGGTGAGCGGGAAGGCCGAAGTTACGCTGTAGCGCAGACAGGCGAGCAGCGGCAGGATGTGAACGCCGGAAGCGCGAACAGACGGCCCGCACTTTATGCAGCAGCTCTGACATGTCGGGGTAGTTGTGAATGAACTTCTGCACCACCAAATTCAGCACATGCGCCAAGCAAGGGATGTGCGTCAAATTGGCTAGTCCCAGAGCTGCAACGAGATTTCGCCCATTATCACACACCACCAGGCCGGGCTTGAGGCTCACCGGCAGCAACCACTCGTCGGTCTGTTGTTCAATACCCCGCCACAACTCCTGTGCGGTGTGGGGCCTGTCCCCCAAACATATGAGTTTCAGAATGGCCTGCTGACGTTTACCCCGGGCTGTGCTGAAGTTGGTGGTGAAGGTGTGTGGCTGACTGGATGAGCAGGTGGAAGAAGAGGAGGAGGAAGCCGAGAAGGAGGAGGTGGCAACAGGAGGCAAAGAATGTTGCCCTGCGATCCTTGGCGGCGGCAGGACGTGCGCCAAACAGCTCTCCGCCTGGGGCCCAGCTGCCACTACATTTACCCAGTGTGCAGTTAGGGAGATATAGCGTCCCTGGCCGTGCTTACTGGTCCACGTATCTGTGGTTAGGTGGACCTTGCTACAGATGGCGTTGCGCAGTGCACACTTGATTTTATCGGATACTTGGTTGTGCAGGGAAGGCACGGCTCTCTTGGAGAAGTAGTGCCGGCTGGGAACAACATACTGTGGGACAGCAAGCGACATGAGCTGTTTGAAGCTGTCTGTGTCCACCAGCCTAAATGACAGCATTTCATAGGCCAGTAGTTTAGAAATGCTGGCATTCAGGGCCAGGGATCGAGGGTGGCTAGGTGGGAATTTACGCTTTCTATCAAATGTTTGTGAGATGGAGAGCTGAACGCTGGCGTGTGACATGGTTGAGACGCTTGGTGACGGAGGTGGTGGTGGTGGTGTTGGTGGTACATCCCCTGTTTGCTGGGCGGCAGGTGCCAACGTTCCTCCAGAGGCGGAGGAAGAGGCCGAGGCGGCAGCAGCAGAATAGGCCGAGGCGGCAGCAGCAGAAGAGGTAGCAGGGGGAGCCTGAGTGACTTCCTTGGTTTTAAGGTGTTTACTCCACTGCAGTTCATGCTTTGCATGCAGGTGCCTGGTCATGCAGGTTGTGCTCAGGTTCAGAACGTTAATGCCTCGCTTCAGGCTCTGATGGCACAGCGTGCAAACCACTCGGGTCTTGTCGTCAGCACATTGTTTGAAGAAGTGCCATGCCAGGGAACTCCTTGAAGCTGCCTTTGGGGTGCTCGGTCCCAGATGGCGGCGGTCAGTAGCAGGCGGAGTCTCTTGGCGGCGGGTGTTCTGCTTTTGCCCACTGCTCCCTCTTTTGCTACGCTGTTGGCTCGGTCTCACCACTGCCTCTTCCTCCGAACTGTGAAAGTCAGTGGCACGACCTTCATTCCATGTGGGGTCTAGGACCTCATCGTCCCCTGCATCGTCTTCCACCCAGTCTTGATCCCTGACCTCCTGTTCAGTCTGCACACTGCAGAAAGACGCAGCAGTTGGCACCTGTGTTTCGTCATCATCAGAGACATGCTGAGGTGGTATTCCCATGTCCTCATCATCAGGAAACATAAGTGGTTGTGCGTCAGTGCATTCTATGTCTTTCACCGCTGGGGAAGGGCTAGGTGGATGCCCTTGGGAAACCCTGCCAGCGGAGTCTTCAAACAGCATAAGAGACTGCTGCATAACTTGAGGCTGAGACAGTTTCCCTGGTATGCATGGGGGTGATGTGACAGACTGATGGGGTTGGTTTTCAGGCGCCATCTGTGCGCTTTCTGCAGAAGACTGGGTGGGAGATAATGTGAACGTGCTGGATCCACTGTCGGCCACCCAATTGACTAATGCCTGTACCTGCTCAGGCCTTACCATCCTTAGAACGGCATTGGGCCCCACCATATATCGCTGTAAATTCTGGCGGCTACTGGGACCTGAGGTAGTTGGTACACTAGGACGTGTGGATGTGGCAGAACGGCCACGTCCTCTCCCAGCACCAGAGGGTCCACTAACACCACCACGACCATGTCCACGTCCGCGTCCCTTACTAGATGTTTTTCTCATTGTTATGGTTCACCACAACAACAAATATATTATTTGGCCCAATGTATTGTATTCAAATTCAGCGGGATATAAATTTGAGGCCTAGTATTTAGGCGCTGGGTGACCGGTATGGATTTAGTGACAGAATTAGACTTGGAAATGCACAGAAGCGTGTGTGTGAAGTTATTCTGAATGACCCAATGTGCACCTTGAATATTATATACCCTTTTTGGGATAGATTTCAAATAGCTCTGATATAGCAGGAACCACTAAATTATGAAATTGCTAAATTGGGAATTGTACTTCAACCCAGAACAAAAAATGTGCTTTGACGGGCACTAAATAACTTTCCCAGCTACAACAGTACAGCGGTAACGAGAGATTTAGAGGGATTTAAATTTGAGGCCTAGTATTTAGGCGCTGGGTGACAGGTATGGGTTTAGTGACAGAATTAGACTTGGAAATGCACAGTAAGCGGTGTGTGTGAAGTTATTCTGAATGACCCAATGTGCACCTTCAATATTATATACCCTTTTTGGGATAGATTTCAAATAGCTCTGATATAGCAGGAACCACTAAATTATGAAATTGCTAAATTGGGAATTGTACTTCAACCCAGAACAAAAAATGTGCTTTGACGGACACTAAATATCTTGCCCAGCAACAACAGTACAGCGGTGGGTAACGAGAGATTTAGAGGGATTTAAATTTGAGGCCTAGTATTTAGGCGCTGGGTCACCGGTATGGATTTAGTGACAGAATTAGACTTGGAAATGCACAGAAGCGTGTGTGTGAAGTTATTCTGAATGACCCTATGTGCACCTTCAATATTATATACCCTTTTAGGGATAGATTTCAAATAGCTCTGATATAGCAGAAACCACTAAATTATGAAATTGCTAAATTGGGAATTGTACTTCAACCCAGAACAAAAAATGTGCTTTGACGGACACTAAATATCTTGCCCAGCAACAACAGTACAGCGGTGGGTAACGAGAGATTTAGAGGGATTTAAATTTGAGGCCTAGTATTTAGGCGCTGGGTGACAGGTATGGGTTTAGTGACAGAATTAGACTTGGAAATACACAGTAGCGGGTGTGTGTGAAGTTATTCTGAATGACCCAATGTGCACCTTCAATATTATATACCCTTTTTGGGATAGATTTCAAATAGCTCTGATATAGCAGGAACCACTAAATTATGAAATTGCTAAATTGGGAATTGTACTTCAACCCAGAACAAAAAATGTGCTTTGACGGACACTAAATATCTTGCCCAGCAACAACAGTACAGCGGTGGGTAACGAGAGATTTAGAGGGATTTAAATTTGAGGCCTAGTATTTAGGCGCTGGGTCACCGGTATGGATTTAGTGACAGAATTAGACTTGGAAATGCACAGAAGCGGTGTGTGTGAAGTTATTCTGAATGACCCTATGTGCACCTTCAATATTATATACCCTTTTAGGGATAGATTTCAAATAGCTCTGATATAGCAGAAACCACTAAATTATGAAATTGCTAAATTGGGAATTGTACTTCAACCCAGAACAAAAAATGTGCTTTGACGGACACTAAATATCTTGCCCAGCAACAACAGTACAGCGGTGGGTAACGAGAGATTTAGAGGGATTTAAATTTGAGGCCTAGTATTTAGGCGCTGGGTCACCGGTATGGATTTAGTGACAGAATTAGACTTGGAAATGCACAGAAGCGTGTGTGTGAAGTTATTCTGAATGACCCTATGTGCACCTTCAATATTATATACCCTTTTAGGGATAGATTTCAAATAGCTCTGATATAGCAGAAACCACTAAATTATGAAATTGCTAAATTGGGAATTGTACTTCAACCCAGAACAAAAAATGTGCTTTGACGGACACTAAATATCTTGCCCAGCAACAACAGTACAGCGGTGGGTAACGAGAGATTTAGAGGGATTTAAATTTGAGGCCTAGTATTTAGGCGCTGGGTCACCGGTATGGATTTAGTGACAGAATTAGACTTGGAAATGCACAGAAGCGTGTGTGTGAAGTTATTCTGAATGACCCTATGTGCACCTTCAATATTATATACCCTTTTAGGGATAGATTTCAAATAGCTCTGATATAGCAGAAACCACTAAATTATGAAATTGCTAAATTGGGAATTGTACTTCAACCCAGAACAAAAAATGTGCTTTGACGGACACTAAATATCTTGCCCAGCAACAACAGTACAGTGGTGGGTAACGAGAGATTTAGAGGGATTTAAATTTGAGGCCTAGTATTTAGGCGCTGGGTCACCGGTATGGATTTAGTGACAGAATTAGACTTGGAAATGCACAGAAGCGTGTGTGTGAAGTTATTCTGAATGACCCTATGTGCACCTTCAATATTATATACCCTTTTAGGGATAGATTTCAAATAGCTCTGATATAGCAGAAACCACTAAATTATGAAATTGCTAAATTGGGAATTGTACTTCAACCCAGAACAAAAAATGTGCTTTGACGGACACTAAATATCTTGCCCAGCAACAACAGTACAGCGGTGGGTAACGAGAGATTTAGAGGGATTTAAATTTGAGGCCTAGTATTTAGGCGCTGGGTGACAGGTATGGGTTTAGTGACAGAATTAGACTTGGAAATACACAGTAGCGGGTGTGTGTGAAGTTATTCTGAATGACCCAATGTGCACCTTCAATATTATATACCCTTTTTGGGATAGATTTCAAATAGCTCTGATATAGCAGGAACCACTAAATTATGAAATTGCTAAATTGGGAATTGTACTTCAACCCAGAACAAAAAATGTGCTTTGACGGACACTAAATATCTTGCCCAGCAACAACAGTACAGCGGTGGGTAACGAGAGATTTAGAGGGATTTAAATTTGAGGCCTAGTATTTAGGCGCTGGGTCACCGGTATGGATTTAGTGACAGAATTAGACTTGGAAATGCACAGAAGCGTGTGTGTGAAGTTATTCTGAATGACCCTATGTGCACCTTCAATATTATATACCCTTTTAGGGATAGATTTCAAATAGCTCTGATATAGCAGAAACCACTAAATTATGAAATTGCTAAATTGGGAATTGTACTTCAACCCAGAACAAAAAATGTGCTTTGACGGACACTAAATATCTTGCCCAGCAACAACAGTACAGCGGTGGGTAACGAGAGATTTAGAGGGATTTAAATTTGAGGCCTAGTATTTAGGCGCTGGGTCACCGGTATGGATTTAGTGACAGAATTAGACTTGGAAATGCACAGAAGCGTGTGTGTGAAGTTATTCTGAATGACCCTATGTGCACCTTCAATATTATATACCCTTTTAGGGATAGATTTCAAATAGCTCTGATATAGCAGAAACCACTAAATTATGAAATTGCTAAATTGGGAATTGTACTTCAACCCAGAACAAAAAATGTGCTTTGACGGACACTAAATATCTTGCCCAGCAACAACAGTACAGTGGTGGGTAACGAGAGATTTAGAGGGATTTAAATTTGAGGCCTAGTATTTAGGCGCTGGGTCACCGGTATGGATTTAGTGACAGAATTAGACTTGGAAATGCACAGAAGCGTGTGTGTGAAGTTATTCTGAATGACCCTATGTGCACCTTCAATATTATATACCCTTTTAGGGATAGATTTCAAATAGCTCTGATATAGCAGAAACCACTAAATTATGAAATTGCTAAATTGGGAATTGTACTTCAACCCAGAACAAAAAATGTGCTTTGACGGACACTAAATATCTTGCCCAGCAACAACAGTACAGCGGTGGGTAACGAGAGATTTAGAGGGATTTAAATTTGAGGCCTAGTATTTAGGCGCTGGGTGACAGGTATGGGTTTAGTGACAGAATTAGACTTGGAAATACACAGTAGCGGGTGTGTGTGAAGTTATTCTGAATGACCCAATGTGCACCTTCAATATTATATACCCTTTTTGGGATAGATTTCAAATAGCTCTGATATAGCAGGAACCACTAAATTATGAAATTGCTAAATTGGGAATTGTATTTCAACCCAGAACAAGAAATGTGCTTGAACGGACACTAAATAACTCGCCCAGCTACAGCACTAGGGACAGATTTAGCTGGATATAAATTTGAGGCCTAGTATTTAGGCGCTGGGTGACCGGTATGGATTTAGTGACAGAATTAGACTGGGATATGGCCAAAAAATGAACAGACTATTGCTGGTTAAATGCACTTGGTGTGACAGCTTCACCCTGATGTAGGCTTTAGCCAAAAAACAACCACACCATTGAGGGTTAAATGCACTTGGTGACAGGCGCAGCTTGCCCCTGATTTTGTATATGGCCAAAAAATGAACAGACTATTGCTGGTTAAATGCACTTGGTGTGACAGCTTCACCCTGATGTAGGCTTTAGCCAAAAAACAACCACACCATTGAGGGTTAAATGCACTTGGTGACAGGCGCAGCTTGCCCCTGATTTTGTATATGGCCAAAAAATGAACAGACTATTGCTGGTTAAATGCACTTGGTGTGACAGCTTCACCCTGATGTAGGCTTTAGCCAAAAAACAACCACACCATTGAGGGTTAAATGCACTTGGTGACAGGCGCAGCTTGCCCCTGATTTTGTATATGGCCAAAAAATGAACAGACTATTGCTGGTTAAATGCACTTGGTGTGACAGCTTCACCCTGATGTAGGCTTTAGCCAAAAAACAACCACACCATTGAGGGTTAAATGCACTTGGTCGCAGCTTGTGCTGGCGCACCACAAGACACAAAATGGCCGCCGATCACCCCAGAAAAATGAGACTGACAAACGGTCTGTGCAGCCTAAAAACAGTGAGCAATTGAGGATCAGCAGCTCAATGATCCACAGCTGCAGATCGATCAGTTAATCAAGTCCTTTGGAGGAGTTAATCTGCCTAATCTCGCCCTACTGTCGCAGCCGCAACCTCTCCCTACGCTAATCAGAGCAGAGTGACGGGCGGCGCTATGTGACTCCAGCTTAAATAGAGGCTGGGTCACATGGTGCTCTGGCCAATCACAGCCATGCCAATAGTAGGCATGGCTGTGATGGCCTCTTGGGGCAAGTAGTATGACGCTTGTTGATTGGCTGCTTTGCAGCCTTTCAAAAAGCGCCAAGAAAGCGTCACAAAAGCGCGAAGAAAGCGACGAACACCGAACCCGAACCCGGACTTTTACGAAAATGTCCGGGTTCGGGTCCGTGTCACGGACACCCCAAAATTCGGTACGAACCCGAACTATACAGTTCGAGTTCGCTCATCCCTAGTCATGAGTCAAAGTTCTTCACAATGTACAACAATATGGCGGGCGCTAATTTCTCCATATGTTCTCATGTTCGGCGAATCGCAAACACGCAAAGTTCACCGCGAAACTACCGCCGAGGGCGAACCGCAAGACCATCTCTACTTGCCATGCTCTAAACCACATTTTGATGCCATTTGCAGCCCTCTAGTACTTGACACTTTTTACAGCCATTTTAGTGCTCAAAAGTTCGGGTCCCCATTGACTTCAATGGGGTTCAGGGTCAAGTTCAGGTCAAGTACGGGTCCTGAACTCTAACTTTTTTGTGAAGTTTGGCTGAACCCGTGGAAACTGAACATCCAGGTGTCCGCTCAACTCTAGTTACATTCCCAAGAGTTATTCAGATAACTCTTTTAGTCAAGTCTTAGGTCTCTATATTAATTGGGCAAAAGCGACTCTTATGCCTGTAGACAGATTTGAACTTCCCAGAGAGGGGCCCCTGACTACGTGTATGCTAAGATCTCTGATTCCTTTGACTATTTGGGTATTGTGATACCTCCTAAAATTCAAGAATTTCTGCACCTTAATTTGAACCCATTAACAACTAAATTGAGGTCCAAAATTGGGATATGGCTGAAACTTAGCCGATAGAATATCCCTAATTAAGATGATTTTACCTCAGCTTCTTTATATCCGATTCCTCAGGAATTCCCCAATATGGATTGAGGATACATTTTTCAAATTAATTGAAAGTATTAATGATTAAATTTGTGGGGGAAAAAAAAGAGTAAGACTCAAGGTGGAATATATCTATAAGCCGCTAGAAAAAGGAGGGTTGAACCTTCCAAATTTTAAGCACATTTTATATCTGTACAGTTATGGCTATATTGTGAGTGGAAGAAAATTCCCCTATGTAGGACATTGGTGAGTAGATCTGGTCATGATAACATGTTTACTTTATAGGAATCTGGAGAAACATCTACTGTCCCTCAGGAGTGTGCTGACACAGGGAAACTTTTCAGTAAGTCCTGGTGCACTATTAGAGTATGGCTGTGAATAAGGGGATCCTTATGTTGCACACCCCTTTGGCATAATTACCATCCACGAGTTTTAGATGAACTAGCAGGGGATTAATACTGGCAACATTATTATTTTTTTTTATGTTGAACAGGTGGTGAGAAATGGTTACATACTTTCGTTTTTGGACTTAGCACAAGGCAAGAACATATCTAATGTACAAACCGGATTCCAAAAAAGTTGGGACACTAAACAAATTGTGGATAAAAACTGAATGCAAAGATGTGGAGATGGCAAATGTCAATATTTTATTTGTAATAGAACGTAGATGACAGATCAAACGTTTAATCCGAGTAAATGTATAATTTTAAAGGAAAAATACGTTGATTCAAATCTTCACAGTGTCAACAAATCCCAAAAAAGTTGGGACAAGTAGCAATAAGAGGCTGGAAAAAGTAAATTTGAGCATAACGAAGAGCTGGAAGACCAATTAACACTAATTAGGTCAATTGGCAACATGATTGGGTATAAAAAGAGCTTCTCAGAGTGGCAGTGTCTCTCAGAAGCCAAGATGGGTAGAGGATCACCAATTCCCACAATGTTGCGCAGAAAGATAGTGGAGCAATATCAGAAAGGTGTTACCCAGCGAAAAATTGCAAAGACTTTGCATCTATCATCATCAACTGTGCATAACATCATGCGAAGATTCAGAGAATCTGGAACAATCTCTGTGCGTAAGGGTCAAGGCCGTAAAACCATACTGGATGCCCGTGATCTCCGGGCCCTTAAACGACACTGCACCACAAACAGGAATGCTACTGTAAAGGAAATCACAGAATGGGCTCAGGAATACTTCCAGAAACCATTGTCAGTGAACACAATCCACCGTGCCATCCGCCGTTGCCAGCTGAAACTCTACAGTGCAAAGAAGAAGCCATTTCTAAGCAAGATCCACAAGCTCAGGCGTTTTCACTGGGCCAGGGATCATTTAAAATGGAGTGTGGCAAAATAGAAGACTGTTCTGTGGTCAGACGAGTCACGATTCAAAGTTCTTTTTGGAAATCTGGGACACCATGTCATCCGGACCAAAGAGGACAAGGACAACCCAAGTTGTTATCAACGCTCAGTTCAGAAGCCTGCATCTCTGATGGTATGGGGTTGCATGAGTGCGTGTGGCATGGGCAGCTTGCATGTCTGGAAAGGCACCATCAATGCAGAAAAATATATTCAGGTTCTAGAACAATATATCCTCCCATCCAGATGTCATCTCTTTCAGGGAAGACCCTGCATTTTTCAACAAGATAATGCCAGACCACGTTCTGCATCAGTCACAACATCATGGTTGCGTAGGAGAAGGATCCGGGTACTGAAATGGCCAGTCTGCAGTCCAGATCTTTCACCTATAGAGAACATTTGGCGCATCATAAAGAGGAAGGTGCAACAAAGAAGGCCCAAGACGATTGAACAGTTAGAGGCATGTATTAGACAAGAATGGAAGAGCATTCCTATTTCTAAACTTGAGAAACTGGTCTCCTCGGTCCCCAGACATCTGCTGAGTGTTGTAAGAAGAAGGGGAGATGCCACACAGTGGTGAAAATGGCCTTGTCCCCACTTTTTGGGGATTTGTTGACACCATGAAATTCTGATTCAACATATTTTTCCCTTAAAATTGTAAATTTTCTCAGTTTAAACTTTTGTTCCGTGATTTATGTTCTATTCTGAATAAAATATTAGAAGTTGGCACCTCCACATCATTGCATTCAGTTTTTATTCACGATTTGTATAGTGTCCCAACTTTTTTGGAATCCGGTTTGTATCATGGTTTAGATAGTTTCAGCTTCGTTCGGCACTGTAGTCTTGAAGAAAAATCTTTGTTGAATATAGACACTTCTACACCTTTAAATTAATTAATGGAGAACTGTGGTCACAATGTTAAGATTGCTACAATGTATAAATAATTAGTTAAATCACTATATAATAACATAAGCTCCCCTGGTCAAAAAGCATGGGGAACCGATTGTCCATCGATACAACTAGAAGATTGGGATAATATATTGTCTAA
Source organism: Bufo gargarizans (assembly GCF_014858855.1). Classification (NCBI taxonomy): domain Eukaryota; kingdom Metazoa; phylum Chordata; class Amphibia; order Anura; family Bufonidae; genus Bufo; species Bufo gargarizans. Next base: position 439,204,867 of record NC_058080.1, read on the forward strand.
CTTAAGATTAGTGTTTTACAATTTTAATCACGTTTTAGTTTATGTTACGCCAATATGGCTTAATAAATGTGGTTTGAGGAATGCATCTAATTGTCCACGTTGTGACTTATCTGGGGCTGATCATTTGCACATATTCTGGTCTTGTATAGAACTAAAAGAGTATTGGGGAGCAATTGACATGGACATTACTGAAAAATGAAAAGTACTGATCCCCTTTATGGTTGAATGTTGAATATTGGGTGATCTTTCTAAGGTTAATTGCCGCAAAGATAAATTGACTTTATTGTTAAAAGTAATGTTTTTGGGCAGATTCTTGATTACAAGGGTCTGATTTTCACGGAATACGCCAAATGTAACTACATGGTTAAACCTGGTTAAGAAGATCAAGAGATTTGAGAAGGTTATTTATGAAAAAAGAAACATAGAGAAATAATGGACAAGGCTATGGGGTGCTTGGAAATTTTTGTCTTTCTTGCCCTAACTCCCTCTACATTAGAGAGAGGCATAGCAAATGGGTGGGGGGGGGAGGGTATTAAGGGTGGGATTAAAAGGGAAGAAAAGTATTAATGATGTTAACTTGAGCATGTTTGGATAATAAGTTTTTTAAATCTTAACCCCTTCTACCCCGGGCCAGTTTTCACCTTCCTGTCCAGGCCTATTTTTGCTAATCTGACATGTGTCACTTTATGTGGTAATAACTTTGGAACACTTTTATTTATCCAAGTTATTCTGAGACTGTTTTCTTGTGACACTTTGTACTTCATGACAGTGGTAAATTTGAGTTGATATATTTCACCTTTATTTATAAAATAGAAATAAATATACAGACGTGGACAAAATTGTTGGTACCCTTTGGTCAATGAAAGAAAAAGTCACAATGGTCACAGAAATAACTTTAATCTGACAAAAGTAATAATAAATTAAAATTCTATAAATGTTAACCAATGAAAGTCAGACATTGTTTTTCAACCATGCTTCAACAGAATTATGTAAAAAAATAAACTCATGAAACAGGCATGGACAAAAATGATGGTACCCCTAACTTAATATTTTGTTGCGCAACCTTTTGAGGCAATCACTGCAATCAAACGCTTCCTGTAACTGTCAATGAGACATCTGCACCTCTCAGCAGGTATTTTGGCCCACTCCTCATGAGCAAACTGCTCCAGTTGTGTCCGGTTTGAAGGGTGCCTTTTCCAGACTGCATGTTTCAGCTCCTTCCAAAGATGCTCAATAGGATTGAGGTCAGGGCTCATAGAAGGCCACTTTAGAATAGTCCAATTTTTTCCTCTTAGCCATTCTTGGGTGTTTTTAGCGGTGTGTTTTGGGTCATTGTCCTGTTGCAAGACCCATGACCTGCGACTGAGACCAAGCTTTCTGACACTGGCTAGTACATTTCTCTCTAGAATTCCTTGATAGTCTTGAGATTTCATTGTACCCTGCACAGATTCAAGACACCCTGTGCCAGACGCAGCAAAGCAGCCCCAGAACATAACAGAGCCTCCTCCATGTTTCACAGTAGGGACAGTGTTCTTTTCTTGATATGCTTCATTTTTTCGTCTGTGAACATACAGCTGATGTGCCTTGGCAAAAACTTCGATTTTTGTCTCATCTGTCCACAGGACATTCTCCCAGAAGCTTTGTGGCTTGTCAACATGTAGTTTGGCATATTCCAGTCTTGCTTTTTTATGATTCGTTTTCAACAATGGTGTCCTCCTTGGTCGTCTCCCATGTAGTCCACTTTGGCTCAAACAACGACGGATGGTGCGATCTGACACTGATGTTCCTTGAGCATGAAGTTCACCTTGAATCTCTTTAGAAGTCTTTCTAGGCTCTTTTGTTACCATTCGGATTATCCGTCTCTTAGATTTGTCATCAATTTTCCTCCTGCGGCCACGTCCAGGGAGGTTGGCTACAGTCCCATGGATCTTAAACTTATGAATAATATGTGCAACTGTACTCACAGGAACATCTAGTTGCTTGGAGATGGTCTTATAGCCTTTACCTTTAACATGCTTGTCTATAATTTTCTTTCTGATCTCTTGAGACAGCTCTTTCCTTTGCTTCCTCTGGTCCATGTCGAGTGTGGTACACACCATATCACCAAACAACACAGTGATTACCTGGAGCCATATATATAGGCCCAATGGCTGATTACAAGGTTGTAGACACCTGTGATGCTAATTAGTGGACACACCTTGAATTAACATGTCCCTTTGGTCACATTATGTTCTGTGTTTTCTAGGGGTACCATCATTTTTGTCCATGCCTGTTTCATGAGTTTATTTTTTTACATAATTCTGTTGAAGCATGGTTGAAAAACAATGTCTGACTTTCATTGGTTAACATTTATAGAATTTTAATTTATTATTACTTTTGTCAGATTAAAGTTATTTCTGTGACCATTGTGACTTTTTCTTTCATTGACCAAAGGGTACCAACAATTTTGTCCACGTCTGTATATACGACTGGCATTCACTATGTGGGTCACATCAACAGCATTTAATGAATAGGTTCAATAAAATCAAACAGCAAAGATTCAAACAGCAAAAATTCAATGTTAATCACACTATAAAATTATACTGGTAATAATCACACTATTAAAAAAAACACAGTTTCCGGATTATATACTATCTGTGGGAATAATATATTTAAAGTGTGTTGCCCAGGCCCCGCTTTCCTAAACCTGTATGGCAAGAGGTTATTCTTTGGCACAAAAGTTCCGTATTGTCACTGGGACACTGTTCGTTTGAGTTTTAAATGCAGTGTGTGTCCAGGCGGTTTAGCTCCAAAGAATCTGTCTCTCTTAGGTGCAATGTCCACACTAAAAAGTTGCGGTCCGGTCCGGTAGGGAGCAGAACGCCTTTTTTTAGATTGTAATGTTCCCAATAATAATATGGGCAGTGTCGCCTGGTAGTCGGTGCTGTGAGGAGATGTAGCTTACCGGTGTATAGTAGTACTCGGCAGTCCCATTCCTCAGCTCTCCACTCACCACCGCACGGCTGTAGCTGCTCCCTCGGCGTCCTCGCTCTCTGTTACGTCTCACGTGATCTTCCCAGAGATATCGCGAGGTTTGGTGTCTTGATCCGGTACTCAAGTGAGATTATGCTCACAGAATAGAGAGATATGGAGCGCTCCAAACAAAAGGGAGAGTGAGCACTCACAACACCTAAATCATACGATATATGGAATATTTTAATGTTTACACCATCAAAAGGTTAAAACAATTACACACCATTCACAAATAAAATTGAGATAAAATCAAAATCAATCGAGATAAGGTCATATCCAGGTTCTTTATCAATGCAGGGATATGACACCAGACGCGTTTCGGGGACCTCACTCCCCTTCCTCAGTGGCTAGCTTTTAGTGTGGACAATTAAAAAAAAAAAAATAGACAGGCAGTTTGTGATCAGGTTAAGAGACACCTTCCAGCGCTTGTCAGCTTAGTGGAGTAAACTTTTCCATGAATAGGTGCACTACTGTGGTGGATGCCATCAACAAAATCTGACTAAACCCTCATACTGATGTTAAAATGAGAATTTAGCCAATATATCCTTATATGAAGGACATCCACAAATTTTGGTGTAGGATGTTTTGTGACACTTGTGGTCCGCTGCAGGCAGCCTCCATAATCTAATGGCGATTAGCAACGGACCACATGTGCAAGATTTTCTCCTCCAGGTATAGATGCATAACTGCATACAGAGTTGAGCATTTCCTGCTTTTTTAGACTGTTGAGGAAGGGTGGCAGGTATGCATAAATATATATGCATGCCTACTGGGGCATGCATATATATTAGTTGTGCATAAATGGTCCCCTCAGAGGGCGATGTGCGCAGATGTGCCCAGCACCTGTGCCCATCCGCCTCTGATATTCCCCAGGGGCTCATTCCTGCCCCTGTGGGAATTCATGTATTCCATATATGTTGCCCCCTGAATATATGTTGCCCCCTGAATATGCCCCCTGAACATATATGATGCCCCCTGAATATACATCCCCCTTATCATATAAATCCCCCCCCTCCTCCTGTTACATGGACCCAGATGCATCAATGTGAATGTGCCCCAAGCATTCACATTGATGTAATCTGGGTGAAGGCGCCAGGATGACCGGACAAGGTCCAGTCATTCTGGTGAACACAAAGGATTCAAATTCTAAAGAATTTGAATCCTTTTGTTCTAATTATCTGCAGCCCTGCTGGAGATAATTAAGCATAATAGAGAGAGAGGAGATACCTCCCGTCCCTCTATTATGCGCATTCCGGCAGCGCAATTAACATTGCGCTGTACGGAATGCAGAAAGCTACAGGCGGGAGATCAAAGGATCTCCCGCCTGTCAGCAAGCGCGCACGGCCCTGCAGCACGCGTGCAGGGACGCGCGGGCTGGCGCGGTGACGTCATCTCACCGCGCCGGCCCACGTGTCCTTCACAGTGGTGCGTGCTCGCGCGCCACTGTGTGGGCGGTACGGCAGTGCGGGCGGCCGGACATATAAGTCCGGCAGGCCCTGCACTTAGCAGAAGAGAGCCGGCCGCCCACCCTGAAGAATCATCTCCAGGACGACGAGCATCCCCTGGACAACGAGCGGCAGGACTGAGTATCCCCCCCACTATACCACCGACGAATCCTATACCTCCTCTCTATTAACCCCCACTATCCCACCAACGAATCCTATACCTCCTCTCCATTAACCCCCACTATCCCACCAACGACCTCCTCTCCATTTAACCCCCACTTCTCTCCATTAACCACCACTATCCCACCAACGACCTCCTCTCCATTTTACCCCCTCTATACCTCCATTAACCCTATCCCACCAACTTAAACCACTCATTAACCCCTTCCCTGCCAGGCATACCCCAGCTCCTCTGTTGGTATTATCCCTTTCCCAATATAACCCCTATTACACCCCCCTTTTAGGGATAGTATATTGTTAAGAGGGGTGTGTGTCATGTATAGCTAGTTTTGTGGGTGGAATTTGGGGATTGAATAGTATAGCTAGTATTGTATTTGTAGTGCTGTGTATTTACTGTATATTGTGTGTGTCAGGTGTTAATAAATACCGTAATATCTGTACCCTTTGTGTAGCGTGTACTTGTTAGCGGTAGTGAGTTAGTTAGGCACACGCAAATAGTAAGTGTTAGTGACCGTGTGTTGTGTTAAGCAATAGAAAGTGTACATTAAGGTTATAAATAGGCGTGACTATCTATAGACGGCCTACGCCTATTTATGAATATTAATTTCCAATATTTGCATAAATATTGGTGATGAATATTCCCCCTTAACATAGACCACATAATTTTGTTATGTAGTCAGCTTAGTGGAGACTCATTTTTCTGCGGGGGGAGATCCCTCGCAGAAAAATGAGTCTCCACTAAGCTGCAGGGAGAGATCATTTTTCTGTGGGGGGAGATCCCTCGCCCCGCCTTATTCCACTTTTACTAGCTATTCAAGAGAAGTAACAGTATTAATTCATAAAGGGATTGATTTTGTCTGCCGTTCCTCCTCCATTGATAAGCAGGGGAGGTTTGTCTTTCTTTATAGAAACTTATTTAGGATACTATGTATTTTGGCCTTTATTTATATCCCTCCCCCTTTCTCTCTTTATGAACCTAATTGTTTATTAAACTTTTTTGGATCAATCGCCTGAATGCCTTGTTGTAGTGAATGGGGACTTTAATTGTGTCATTGATCCAGAAAAGGATAGGATTTCCATGGAGAGAGATATGTATATCACTTGTCCCATTTTTGCCAGGAATCTGGTTTTGTGGGTATATGGGGATATTTAGGGAAGATGAAATGCAGCCAGCCAATCAGCAGCCAGCCCTGTGATGTCACAGCCCTATAAATAGTGGCAGCCATCTTAGATTCTGCCAATTACTAGTGTACTTAGTGCAGGGATAAACGTCAGCAAGCGCTAGGGACAGTGATAGGAAAGAATTGATTGTGGTGAAAAATGATTTATAAGTGCAGAGAAAGGATAGGAAGGAATTGTTCCACAGTATTTGTGTAGAACAGGGTTCAGTAGGGGATGTTACAGACTGGGTAAAAGGAACAATCCTATTGCACCTTGGTGCACTGACTGGGGATCCAGATTGACATTATACAGCTCTGTAATTCCAGCAGTCCATTCTTGTTATTGGGGTGCAAGTGCTGTTTGATACAGCCATAAACAGGGCTTATTACAAGGAAATGTTTCTAGAGTACATCTTATTTGTCCTTGTCCTTGTGCAGTGCAGTTATATGTTGTAAAGCCCTTTTTGCTATGTATTAGTTTCAAAAGAAAAATATATTTACCCTTGTGTAGTGCAGTGATATATTCTAAAGCCATGTTTGCCATGTATTAGTGGCGAAATAAAAATATATTCGACGTTCAGTGTTGCACTTATACACTATGTTGAAAAGCCATTTGTGTTGTGTAAAAGTAGAAACAAATTTGGGCCTAAATGCCATTCAGTGGTGCAGTGATATATTCTAAAGCCCTGTTTGCTGTGTATTAGTAGTGATGAACGAACATCAGCCGGGATGTTCCCAATCAAATATTTGCGAACTCCAAGTTTGCAGCGGGCCCCATTCACTTTAATGGCAAGCAAACCTGAAAAACCTTCAGGTCATATTTTCAGCCACCAAATACTTACTATAAGGGCACAAATAGTCCCACAACATGGACAGTGACATAACAGAGGGGAATCAATGGAAAAAATTCCCACCAAAAATATGTATTTTAATCAGTGGCCATTTTTATGCATCTTAAAGGGAAACTCTCAAAAATGTGCCCTGCTGGAGCCTAGAAAAATTGTATTTTAGGCCACGGGAGTACGAGCACCAAAAATTAGGCATTCACCTGACAGAAAAGAACAAGTGATTATGTGGCTGGAGGTATATTAGACGGTAAGTGCATAACAATATTTCTATAGGCAAGTGGAGTACAGGCCCCAAAAACTATGCATTCACCTGAAAAGAACAAGTCATTATGTGGCTGGAGGTATATTAGGCGGTCAGAGGATAACAAATTTACTGCAGGCCAGTGGAGTACAGGCCCACAACATTAGGCATTCACAGGACAGAGAAGAACAAGTGATTATGTGGCTGGAGGTACATTAGGCAGTCACTGGATAAAAATGTTACTATAGGCCACTGGAGTAGAGGCCACAAAAATGAGGCATTCACCTGACAGAAAAGACCTTTTATGCTGCTGGATATACATAAGACAATGACCATTCTTTGTTCTGGGTGGTGGAGGATATGTGTGTGCTGGCATGAGGGAATTCAATTACACGTGGTCCTCAAAGGTGTTGAATTCCTCAGAGATCCATGCCTCATTCATTCTTAGAAATGTAAGGTAGTCCACACTGTCGTGAGCTAGGCGAGTGCACTCAATCACGACCCCCCCTCCCCCCGTGCTGCGCTGAATGTCTTTTTGGACAGGACACTTGACGAGGGCCAAGCCAAGAGTTCCATGTCAAATTGTGCCAGCTCTGACCACAGGTCAAGCCTGCACACCAAGTAGTCAAGGGGTTCCTTGCTTCTCAGAGCGTCCACATCGGCCGTTAACCCGATGTAGTCAGACACCTGTCGGTATAAGCTTTCCATCAGGCTGGATCTGGAGGGTGGCTCTTGGTGGGTTTTCTGCAAGAATGATCTCATATCCAAAGTGACCAACACATCTTCAAACTGCCCTCTTCTTGCAGGTGCGGTAGGATTGGTATCCGCACCTCTTTTGCTGTGGGTGGAAATTCCTCTACAACACATCTTCCTCTACAACACATCTTGCCCCCTGGAGGCCCTTACAAGATATTCACCTAGAACCGCTGACTTGGATATCCTTCCAGTGGACCAGCTAAGTATACTCTTTACTGGTGGGGAGTCTGTTTATCTTCACATAACAGCGTGCGGACTCTTGTATAGTCAGTGAATTGGTTTTGGTTGTGGCCTCCAGACTTATGATCCATCTTCAATTGATATCAGTTGAACACTTTATGTGTTTGATTGACATTGTTTTTGTCCCCTGATGAACCCCTTCAATGAGAGGAAGGGGGGAAACGCGTCGGGACACGTGATTATACAACTGATATCTTCTTCTATATATACTATTACCCAGATATCCATATGGGATAGTATATAAAGGGCACCATAAGGATAGACAGCATAGGTACGTGGACGGAGTGTGCCTACCATCAAGACACATCTCCGGGCTGAGGAGGAGTTATAAAGGGGTATCGTAGGGACAGAGACTGTTATGGCACGGGTTGCCCTGATGCGTTCCTCCCCTTTTTCCCTCTCATATTGATCCGCTTGTCTTATCCTGCTCGTCCGTGTGTTAATTGTACTGTATTTGTGTTGTGTTTTGTTGCACTAGTTGTTCCTCTTCCAGGGAATTTTAATTGACCAAAATAAAGGTTAAATTTTAGGTAGTCGTACCTCAGTGATATTGATGGAAATTCCTCTGCCAGCGCCTGCAATAGCAGAATGCAGCATCTCTCGCAGCAAGGACTGGAAATGCTGCATTCTGACAGCCCTGCATGCAATCCATGGCGTTAACACCAAATCCACACGGGTGTCATGGGTTGCATGTTTGACGGCCATCAGAAGGTTCACCCAGTGAGCAGTAAAATATATCCTTCCCTGCCCGTGTTTGCTAGACCACGTGTCTGTGGTCAGATGTATCTTGGCACCAACACTGTGTGCCAAAGATATATTCAATTGCCACTGAACGTGGCGCTATAGCTCTGGTATGCCATCCATTGTGGTGAGCAAATGGCCACAATGTTTCTAAAGGCCACCAGTTTATATGGCAGTAGTTTGTGGGCTAGCAATTCCAACAAGTTAGCGGTTATCCATTGGGCAAGAGGGTTATCCGGGTTATTAACTCTTTACGTTCGAACATTTGGACCATGGAAGCCTGCTTTCTGCCAGATGAACGTGACGACGGCATGGTGGAAGGACAAATGAGGAAGAGAGAAGAAGGAGAAGAGAAAGAGGTAGGACGTAGAGCTTTGACGGCATGGGTTTTGACAGCGTGGGTCCCACTGGGCTCTGTCATGGGAGGCCAGGTGCCTTCTTAAGGCGTCCCTAGGTGAGTGTTGGGCTTACCGTGACTTATGCATTGAGAGCACAGGCTGCAGATGGCAACACTATTGTCAGCAGCTGACACATTTAAAAAAGCCCACACTGGGGGGGCGGACCCAGCGCCTGAACTGAATGGCTGTGTGTCTCTGAGCTCCGATCCACAAGCTCATCCCTACTTCAGCTAACGCTAGCTAACCCGGCCAAAAATGGTCAAAATCGGGAATACTAAACCCGGGGATTCCACCCACCAACACAAGTTACCCTCAGGAAGCTTGGAGATTAATACATTTAGCAAAAAAAGCCTCAGCTGCAGGCATGGCTAAAGAATCAAAGATGACGCCCACGGCTCCGAGCGATGCTGGAGAAGACGAGCCGGAAGCATGGGAGAGAGATAGCAAAGAGGAGGAGGCAGGAAGCAAACAAAGCCTCCCGATATCCAGAAAATTCCTAAAGACGGCTCTAACTAAAGCAATGCAATCAGTCCTTAATGAACTTTCCTCCCTCCGTCAGGACATCCGACATGTGGGAACCAGAGTAAAGACCCTAGAGTCGATCCAATTTGCCATCGTTGACTTTCAATACGCTACCTCCTCCAGCCAGCAAAAATGCCAAACTTACCTGAATGCGATCCACACAGCACTGGAAGATCAGGAGAACCGCGGATGGAGAAACAACTTAAGGTTCCATGGAATCCCGGAGACGGTCCCAGCCTCTTAAATACCCAAGGTAATAAAAAACATATGTGAAGACCTCTTAGGCCCGGTATGTCCCCTACCTGCTATTATAGAAAGGGCTCACCACGCTCTTCGCCCTCGGACAAAACCATCAGAGCCCCCTAGAGACATTATCTGTCGTTTTCTCAACTTCCAAGAAAAGGAGGCAGTATTGTCTAAAGCGTGTGATACAACTGAAGTGCTTTTCGCGAACAACAAGATTAACATCTATCAAGATTCAGCATCTGCGACCCTGAAAAAGCGCAAAGTGGTCAAACCCTTAACCGAATGGCTCAGATCCCACAAGGTGCCTTATCGCTGGACTTCTCCATTTGGGCTTTCTTTCTTTCACAATGGCCACCGTTTCATTATCAGGTCACACGCAGATCTGGATCAAGTATATGACCATTTGGATATCCCATCCTTGAAAATTGAAAATTGGGACCTCATCCAAGATTTGGACTCCCTCCAGGATATTCCGAAGATCACCCCGTTTGAATTTTTCCAAACCCCGAAATCCCAGCGCCAAAAGAAGAAAAACCCACCATTAGCTCCAAGAAGACTCGCCACAGACACCTTCTGAAGCGACCATTTCAAGCTCACCTTTAAACTAGAAGACTAATCTCTCAAGAACCATAAAAGAAAAAAAGAAAACATCTCAAGGGACACTCCACAATTATCCTATTATTTGGACTTCTATCTCCTCACTATTTTGTTGGAGTGTCCAGATAAGAATTCACTAATTTCCATACTCCTTTCAACACCCCTAAAACCTCTCTCCCTAATCCCATCCCTTCCCATTCCCACCCCCTCTACATCCTCTACCCCCCTTTCCTAACTACTAATGTTTTTCTGAACCTTTTGGGAGTTTTCCTTCCTCCCCACACATTTGGCTTGGAACAATGGATACTCCTCTAAGGCAGGGGACTATTCATTTTCCCCAAGGGCCGGGGGTCTGAGGCTTTGGACATGTCTTATTGGGCCTGTCTGATGCCACAGCCCACCCACCACTCTAAACAAGGGTAGGACATGGGCCGGTCAAAGGACCAATTTCGGACCATCCTATCCTCCTAATGACCTCATTGGTGGTCTACGTCTCATACTGCCTTAAGTTTGTGTTTATGTTTATGTGTTTGTTTATTATTCTTGTTGTCTCTGCCACTTTAGGACACAACAACACAATCTGGAGCAGGCCGGGTGCTATGGAGGAAGGTCTAGAGCTCTCCGTTTACATCTTCAGGAAGATGAGTGGCACCCTTTCACTTCTATACCACAACATCCCATACATAATCATCTTGGCTTTTCTCACCTCTCTAAATACACCCAATGGCTGGTGTAAAAATAGCCTCCTATAATGTCAAATGCTTCAACTCTCCCTCTAAAAGATGCCAAATTGATGAGGAGAGACAAAGCTAACGTGATATTCCTACAGGAAACTCATCTGAAAATTAACCGCTTTCCAAATCTTGACTATTCCTACTACTCCCAATGGTTTAATTGCGGTTCCCCCTCATCTAAGTCCAAAGGAGTCAGTATTGGCTTCCAGAAGGGTTTTCCCTTTCAATTAATAGATCAGACAAGGGATTCAGACGGGAGATTCTTAGTGTTAAAAGGGCAAATTGGGCACTATATATATACCCTCATTAACTTTTATGCCCCAAACAGCAAACAAATTCAGTGGCTTAAACGGGTTATTGATGAGGCAGACTCTTTCAGGGAAGGTATTACAATCTTCAGAGGGGACCTTAATTTGGTCATCAACCCTCTAATAGATTCATCATCACATAAATCCTCTCACTCTCAGAGAGCGTTAAGCTCCCTTGTCTCCAAATTCTGGAAAGCTCCTCTGATTGATTCATGGAGTACCTTGGACCCAGACACCATTGATTACACTTTATTTTCTCCAGTTCATGGCTCATATCAGCGGCTGGAGTATTTATTCATCTCAAAAGACCACCTCCACCTGTGTTCGGGGGCAGATGTCGGGACAATTTTACTCTCAGACCACTCTCCAATTTACCTGTCTTTAACTAGCCCTAAGCAAAAACACACCTATAAGACCTGGCGTTTGAATGAACAACTTTTAGGCTTTCCTGACACCAAATCCCGCTTATAACAATTACTGTCAGACTATTTCACTCTTAACGACACCCCTGAAATCTTCCCCCAAACTCTGTGGGACGCCCTTCAAAGCCTTCATCTGATCAGAGGCCATCTGATCAGTATGGTATTTCACATTAAAAAGGAATAAACTAAACAAATTGAAGACCTACATAATAATATCAGACATCTTGAAAAATTACATAAACAATCACTATTACAGCTTCACCTAACCAAACTAACCTCTTATAGGACTACTCTCAAAAACCTTCTCAACTTATTATCAGAAAAGTTTTACCTTCCCTCCAAGCATAAAATCTTCGCACATGGCAACAAAGCCTCCAAATTTGTGATGCAATGATTAAAGAAGAGAAGATTAAGCAATTATGTCCACAAACTCAAAGACCCTGCAGGCTCTCAAACTCATGACCCTCAAAAAATAGCCAAACACTTCAGAAGCTTTTATAAATCCTTATATAATATATACTCTACAGACCCAAACCCAATCACTGACCAATCCAAAACTTCCCTTATAGACTATCTAGACAAACTAAACCTTCCCATCTTACCTGATATTGAAAAACAAAGCTTAGCTATCCCATTTACTTCCGAAGAACTCTCGGAAGCTATCCAACAATCTCCCAAAGGGAAAAGCCCCGGCCCTGATGGCCTCTCAATTCTTTACTACTCCACATTTTTAGATATTTTAAGCCCTTATTTAATCAAAGTATTCAACTCCACGCTGGAAGGTAATTCCCTCTCCAGTGACATGACCAAAGCCCACATAACACTTATCCCAAAGGAAGGCAAAGACCATACCTTATACCAAAATTACAGACCCATTTCACTCCTCAATGTGGACCTTAAACTTCTGGCCAAACTTATGGCTAATAGATTAGCAAAACTCCTACCCCTCCTGATACACAGAGACCAAGTAGGTTTTGCGAAGGGTAGGGAAGGAAAAGACAATAAAACTAGAGTCTTAAACATCATATATTTTGCAAAACGTAAACACATTCCTCATATTCTTCTCAGTACTGATGCTGAGAAGGCCTTTGGTGAAATGGTCCTTCATGAAACATATATTAACTCAAAACTTCCCAATCGCATTCTGTCAGCAATAGACGCAATGTACTCTAATGCCTCAGCATCTGTTACGGTCAGCAACCAATTCTCAGACCCTTTTCTTATAAAAAACGGAACACGGCAAGGCTGTCCCTTATCCCCCCTTTTATTTGTTCTAACTAGGGTTGAGCGAACGCGAACTGTAATGTTTGGGTTCGTACCGAACTTTAGGATTTTTAGACCCCGGACCCGAACATCTCAGAAAAAGTTTGGGTTCAGGTTCAGTGTTCAGCGATTTCTCTGCGCTTTTTGAAAGGCTGCAGAGCAGCCAATCAACAATCGTTTAACTGTCTGATCTTAGAAGCCATCACAGCCATGCCTACTAATGGCATGGCTGTGATTGGCCAGCGCAGCATGTGACCCAGGCTCGATATAAGCTTGAGTCACGTAGCACTGCACGTCACTCTGCTGTTACTAGTGTAGGGAGAGGATGCGTCTGGTGAGTTCAGGGAGAGAATAGGAGACAATCTTTGTTTCAGTACGTGAATCTAACTCAGCGATCAACATATATTTAGTTGTGTGAGTGCAGGGCACAATCTTTTTACCCTGCTCTGAGCCCAGTGACCAGAAAAAAACTACTTTTAAACGTCTGTTAGTTAGGTGGGCGGCAGCGGCCATTTTATGCAAGCTCAGTGCACCAGCACTGCATCTGAGCTTTTGTGACATTGAAATACAATCTTGGAAAACTGCACTAATAATCTGCTTGTAAAAAATCACCTTTTTGGCAATATACAACATCTGGTGCATTTGCATGATTAGTCAGTGTGCAATTTAAGCTAGAAATGCAGCCATAATGTTCTGGGCTTTTTAAAACACCCTTTTTGTGCAAAATACACTATTTTACATCTCTAGCTGCATCTGGACGTTATATACAGCTTTCATATTCATAATTTCATAATTTACAGGGATTTTAAAAACACTCTTGCCAAAATCCACTATTTTACAGATCTGCAAGTGTGAAATTCAAGTTCAATATATACAGATTTGATATTCTGTTAGTAAAAAAAAAACTTTTTTTGCAATATACAACATCTGTATTAGTCAGTGTGCAATTTAAGCTAGAAATACAGCCATAATTTTCTGGGTTTTTAAAAACACACTTTTTTTTCCCCAAAATCCACTTTTTTACAGATCTGCAAGTGTGAAATTCAAGTTCAATATATGCAGCTTTCATATTCTGTTAGTAAAAAAACACACACTTTTTTGGCACTATACAACATCGTTATTAGTCAGTGTGCAATTTAAGCTAGAAATACAGCCATAATTTTCCAGGTTTTTAAAATACAAAATTTTTCCACCCTTGCAGCATCAAGATGTTTGAAATTCCAGGGTTATATACTGCTGTCATATTCAGTGATTAAACAAACACCCGTTTGGGTATATATAAAAATAAAAAATAAACACCTGTTTGGGCAAAACTAAATATTTGGCAGCCTTTGCTGCAGATGTCATTGTGAGATACACCCTTTATATACAGGGGTTATATTCAGCTATTTGAAATACAGCCATTTTGTGCACAAATCTTTAATTGTGGTCTAGTGTGGGTCAGGGCGTGTGAGATAAACACTTTAAATACAGGGTTTATATTCGGTTATTTGAAATACAGGCATTTTAGGCACAAATCTTTAATTGAGACCTAGTGTGGGCCAGGGCGTGCGAGATACACCCTTTATATACAGGGGTTATATTCTTCTATTAATAAAACATCCTTTTTTGGGCAAAATATACAATTGTTGCGCCCTTGCAGTATCAAGACATTTGAAATTCCAGGGTTATATACTGCTGTCATATTCAGTTATTAAACTAACACCCGTTTGGGAAAAAAAAAATATAATATTTGGCAGCCTTTGCTGCAGATGTCATTGTGAGATACATCCTTTATATACAGGAGTTTGATTCAGGTATTTGAAATACAGCCATTTTGAGCACAAATCTTTAATTGCAGCCTAGTGTGCGTCAGGGCATGTGAGATATACCCTTTTTATACCGGTTTATATTCTTCTATTAATAAAACATCCTTTTTTTGGGCAAAATACACAATTGTTGCGCCCTTTCAGTATCAAGACATTTGAAATTCCAGGGTTATATACTGCTGTCATATTCAGTTATTAAACTAACACTCGTTTGGGCAAAAAAAAGTTTATTTGGCAGCCTTTGCTGCAGATGTCACTGTGAGATACATCCTTTATATACAGGGGTTCTATTCAGGTATTTGAAATACAACCATTTTGGGCACAAATCTTTAATTGTGGCCTAGTGTGGGTCATTGTGTGTGTGATACACCCTTTAAATAAAGGGGTTATATTCGGTTATTTGAAATACAGACATTTTGTGCACAAATCTTTAATTGCGGCCTAGTGTGGGTCAAAGCGTGTGAGATAAACCCTTTAAATACAGGGGTTATATTCTGTTATTTGAAATACCGCCATTTTGGGCACAAATCTTCAATTGCGGCCTAGTGTGGGTCAGGGCATGTGAGATACACCCTTTATATACAGGGGTTATAATCTTTTATTAATAAAACACCCTTTTTTGGGCAAAATACACAATTGTTGTGCCCTTGTAGTATCAAGGCATTTGAAATTCCAGGGTTATATACTGCTGTCATATTTAGTTATTAACCTAACACCCGTTTTGGCAAAAAAAGTTTATTTGGCAGCCTTTGCTGCAGATGTCATTGTGAGATACATCCTTTATATACAGGGGTTCTATTCAGGTATTTGAAATACAACCATTTTGGGCACAAATCTTTAATTGTGGCCTAGTGTGGGTCATTGTGTGTGTGATACACCCTTTATATACAGGGGTTCTATTCAGACATTTGAAATACGGCCATTTTGGGGAAAAATCTTTAATTGTGGCCTAGTGTGGGTCAGGGAGTGTGAGATACACCCTTTAAATACAGGGGCCATATTCAGTTATTTGAAATACAGCCATTTTGGGCACAAATATTTAATTGCGGCCTAGTGTGGGTCAGGGCATGTGAGATACACCTTTTTAATACAGGGGTTATATTCTTCTATTAATAAAACACCCTTTTTTGGGCAAAATACACAATTGTTGCGCCCTTGTAGTATCAAGGCATTTGAAATTTCAGGGTTATATACTGCTGTCATATTCAGTTATTAAACTAACACCCGTTTGGGCAAAAAAAAGTTTATTTGGCAGCCTTTGCTGCAGATGTCATTGTGAGATACATCCTTTATATACAGGGGTTCTATTCAGGTATTTGAAATACAGACATTTTGGGCAGAAATCTTTAATTGCGGCCTAGTGTGGGTCAGGGCGTGTGAGATACACCCTTTATATACAGGGTTTCTATTCAGGCATTTGAAATACAGCCATTTTGAGAAAACAAATTTAATTGAGGCCTAGTCTGGTTTAGGGCGTGTGAGATACACCCTGTACATACTGTCGTTCTATTCTACTATTAATTAAACACCCAATTAGATCCTAAATTTGAGAAATATGAGGATAGCGTCAAATAAGGGATGTGGCCCCAGTCGTGGTGCTGCTGGTGGAGCGCCTGTTGCAGGGAGAGGACGTGGTCGATCTATGCCAGCTACACGCACAAGTGAAACCCCTTCCTCAGGTGCCAGTAGGTGACAGAACCTGCAGCGGTATTTGGTCGGGCCTAATGCGGCTCTACGAATGGTGAGGCCAAAACAAGTACAGGCGATAGTAGATTGGGTTGCTGACAGTGGCTCCAGTTCCTTCACATTATCTCCTACCCAGTCTCCTGCTGAAAGATCAGAGTTGGCACCTGGAGCCGACGTCCATCAGTCTTTCACCTCACCCCCTTGCAAATCAGCCAAGCAGTCTGAGCCCCAAGTCATGCAGCAGTCTCGTCTGCTTTTTGATGACTCTGTTAGAAGTGCTTCCCAGGGCCATCCACCTATCCCTGCCCCAGAAGTGGAAGAGATTGAGTGCACCGATGCCGAACCACTTATGTTTCAAGATGAGTACATGGAAGGACCATCGCAGCACGTCTCGGATGATGACGAAACACAGGTGCCAACTGCTGTGGCTTTCGAAAGTGTGCAGACTGACACGGAGGGCTGGGGTGAAGACTGGGTGGAAGATGATGTGGATGACAATGAGGTCCTCGAACCCACATGGAATCAAGGTCATGCATGTGACCTATGTAGTTCAGAGAAAGAGGCGGTGGTCGCACAAAGCCACCAGCACAGCAGAAGAGGGAGCAGGGTGCAAAAGCGGAGCGGCCGTCCTCTAGACAGTACGCCTGCTACTGCCCATTGCAGCAAGGGACCGAGCACACCAAAGCCAGCTCCAAGGAGTTCCCTGGTGTGGCAGTTCTTCAGACAATGTGCTGACGACAAGACACAAGTGGTTTGCACGCTGTGCAATCAGAGCCTGAAGTGAGGCATAAACGTTCTCAACCTGAGCACAACCTGCATGACCAGGCATTAAAGTGCTAAGCACGAGCCGCAGTGGAGTAGACACCTCAAAAACCAAGAAAGGTCTCGGTCTCCTCCTGCTTCCTCTTCTGCTGCAGTCTCGGCCTCTTCATCCACCTGTGGAGTGACAGTGCCACCTGCCACCCCGCAAACAGGGGATCTTCCTGCAACACCACCCCCTTGGTCACCAAGCATCTGCACAATGTCCCACGGAAGCGTTTAGCTCTCCATCTCCCAAACACTGGAGAGGAAGAGGAAGTATTCCCCTACCCACCCGCAATCCCTTGCCCTGAATTCCAGCATTTCTAAATAACTGGCCTTTGAAATGCTGTCATTTCGTCTGGTCGAGACGGACAGTTATAAAGGCCTTATGGCGGTGGCTGTCCCACAGTACATCGTGCTCACCCACCACTACTTTTCCAGGTGAGCCAACCCTTCCCTGCACAACCAAGTAGGGACAAAATCAGGTGTGCACTGCGCAACACCATCTGTGGCAAGGTGCACCTCACTATGGATACGTGGTCCAGTAAGAACGGTCACAGATGTTATATCTGCATAACAGCACACTGGGTAAATGTAGTGGCACATGGGCCTGAGGCGGATAGCAGTTTGGCGCATGTCCTTCCACCACCGAGGATTGCAGGGCGCTTCAGTTTGCCTCCTGTTGCTTCCTCCTCCTACTCCGCTTACTCATCCTCTTAAGGCTCCTCATTCTGTCAGCGTAACACCTTCACCACCAACTTCAGCACAGCCAGTGGTAAACGACAGCAGGCAGTTTTAAAACATATCTGTTTGTGGGACAAACCCCACACCACGCAGGAGCTGTGGACGGGCCTTGAACAACAGACCGATGAGTGGTTGGTGCCAGTGAGCCTCAAGCCCGGCCAGATGGTGTGCGATAATGAGCAAAAATCTCATAGCAGCTCTGGGACTAGCCGGTTTGACGCACATCCCTTGCCTGGCGCATGTGTTGAATTTGGTGGTGCAGAGATTCCTTAAAAATTACCCTGATATGTCAGAGCTGCTGCATAAAGTGCGGGCCGTCTGTGCGCACTTTCAGCGTTCTCACCCTGCTGCTGCTCGCCTGTCAGCGCTGCAGCGTAACCTTGGCCTTCCCGCTCACTGCCTCATATGCAACGTGCCCACAAGGTGGAACTCCGCCTTGCACATGCTGGCCAGACTGTGCGAGCAGCAACAGGCGATAGTGGAGTTTCAGCTGCAGCACGCACGGGTGATTCGCTCGGCGGAATAGCACCACTTCAGAACCAATGACTGGGCCTCCATGCGAGAACTGTGTTCCTTGTTGCGCTGTTTTGAGTACTCCACCAACATGGTCAGTGCTGATAACGCCGTTCTCAGCGTAACTATCCTACTTCTATGCCTCCTTGAAAAAACGCTGCAGGCGATAATGGAAGATGATGTGGCACAGAAGGAGGAGGAGGAAGAGGGGTCATTTCGTAGGGTTTCCGGCCAGTCATTCCCAAGTGGCTCTGAGGGTGGGTTCCTGCACCCTCAAACGCCAGGTACACAATTGTCCAGCCAGGGCACAGTTCTGGAGGATGTTGAGGTTGAGGATGAGGAGGAGGAGGAGATGGGGGAGGAGGAACCGTGTTCACAGCAGGGTGGCACCCAGACCAGCTCATGGCCATCACTGGTGCATGGCTAGGGGGATATAGAGGACACAGACGATACACCTCCCACAGAGGACAGCTTTTTGTTGCCTCTGGGCAGCCTGGCACACATGAGCGATTACATGCTGCAGTGTCTCTGCAACGACTGCCGAGTTGCCCACATTCTAACTTGTGCTGATTACTGGGTGGCCAAGCTGCTGGATCCCCATTACAAGGACAAAGTGCTGTCCTTAATTCCATCACTGGCGCATGATCGGAAGATGTGTGAGTACAAGCGCACGCTGGTAGACGCACTGCTGGTGGCATTCCCACCTGACAGTGGGGGAATAGTGGAAGCACAAGGCGAAGGCAGAGGAGGAGGAAGAGGTAGCCAACGCAGCTAGGGCACCACCAGCACATCAGAAGGCAGGGTTAGCATGGCCGAAATGTGGAAAAGCTTTGTCAGAACACTACAACAACCAGCACCACCAGTTGATATGGAATGTCTTAGCAAGAGGAAGCATTTCACTAACATGGTGGAGCAGTATGTGTGCACTTGCCTACTTGTACTGAATAACGGCTCTGCCCCCTTCAACTTCTGGGTCTCCAAATTGGGCACATGGCCTGAGCTTGACCTTTACATCTTGGAGGTGCTGGCCTGCCCTGCAGCCAGTGTATTATCTGAACGTGTGTTTAGCACGGCAGAGTTCGTCACCACAGACAAGCGCAGCCGCCTGTTCACAGCCAATGTGGTCAAGTTAACTTTCATTAAATGAACCAGGCATGGATCCCACAGCACTTGTCCGTACCTTGTGCAGAATAGACATTGTTATACTGCAGCGAAATTGCTCATACTTGTATTTTAGATGTACCCTAATAAAAAAAAAAAAAATTAAAATGTAATTTCACTACTAGTTACATTTTCTGGTGAAATTCACTAATTTGTGGGTGAGATGTAACACTGCTATATCGAGTAGACAGGTAAAAATAAATAAAAAAAAATTGCATTTTTGGGTGAAATTTGCAAATTTTGGCGTGTAATATACCCCTCCTATACCTAGTTGACAGCTTAATCAATTTCAATATTTTTTCTTTTACATTTTCGGGTGACAATGAACAATTTTTTTCTGTAATAGACAGGTTAATGCATTTCTGTAATTTTTCTGTTACATTCTTGGGTTGACATTTTACAATTTTAGACGTGAATAAACCCCTGCTCTGCATAGGTGACAGGGAATAAAATTTCTGATATTCTTCTTTAATGAATGTGCGCCACCTCCTTTCATTCAATGCTTAAACTTTAACAAGTCGTACCACATTTGTGCTTCAATAATTTGTCCAACATTTCTGCTCACAGATGTCATATCTGCATAACAGCACACAGGGTAAATGTAGTGGCACATGGGCCTGAGGCGGATAGCAGTTTGGCGCATGTCCTTCCACCACCGAGGATTGCAGGGCGCTTCAGTTTGCCTCCTGTTGCTTCCTCCTCCTACTCCGCTTACTGATCCTCTACCAGCTCCTCATCCGGTCAGCGTAACACCTTCACCACCAACGACAGCAGGCAGTTTTAAAACGTATCTGTTTGTGGGACAAACCCCACACCGCGCAGGAGCTGTGGACGGGCCTTGAACAACAGACCGACGAGTGGTTGGTGCCAGTGAGCCTCAAGCCCGGCCAGGTGGTGTGCGATAATGAGCAAAATCTCATAGCAGCTCTGGGACTAGCCGGTTTGACGCACATCCCTTGCCTGGCGCATGTGTTGAATTTTGTGGTGCAGAGATTCCTTAAAAATTACCCTGATGTGTCAGAGATGCTGCATAAAGTGCGGGCCATCTGTGCGCACGTTCAGCGTTCTCACCCTGCTGCTGCTCGCCTGTCAGCGCTGCAGCGTAACCTTGGCCTTCCCGCTCACTGCCTCATATGCAGTAAAATTTCAGATATTCTTCTTTAATGAATGTGCGCCACCTCCTTTCATTCAATGCTTACACTTTAACAAGTCGTACCACATTTGCGCTTCAATAATTTGTCCAACATTTCTGCTTTACTCTTTTGGCCAACATTTGCGCTTCAATACTTTGTACCCATATTTCCGCTTTACTCTTTTGGCCAACATTTGCGCTTCAATACTTTGTACCCATATTTCCGCTTTACTCTTTTGGCCAACATTTGTGCTTCAATACTTCGTCCCACAATTCCGCTTTACTCTTTTCGCCCACATTTGGACTTTTGTCATTTGTCCCACAATATCTTTTCCCATATTTCCTCTCAATTGTCCCCTCTTTTTTATTTATTTATCTCCCCTAAATTTGGTCTCTTTTTCTCATGCTCCCTCTCCGGCGTGGAACCCTGATTCGCCGATAACTGTGATCAACATGGTAGGCTCAGAAAAGAACATCGAAAGTTGATAAAGAAGATATCCAAATGAATGGTGGATGTCACTGGGGCACCTCTACATAGGTGACAGGAACATAAATTTTAAACAATCGTCAATTACATTGTCAGGTGACATTTTTCAAATTTTGCCGGTTAGAAACCCCTGCTCTACATAGTTGACAGGGAATAAAATTTAAAAAATTCTTCATTAGTTGATGTGCAACACATCCTTTCATTCAATGCTTAAACTTTAAAAAGCTGTCCCACTTTTACATTTTAATACTTTGTCCCTTATTTCCGCTCGATAATTTTAAATTTGAAAAAATGTATCCTCTCTTGGATGTGGCCTCTCTTTTTTTACGCTCCCACTCTGGGCTGGAACCCTGATTCCCTGCCACCCGTGATCACCATGGTAGGCGCATAAAAGAACATCGAAAGTTGATAGAGCAGATATCAAATTGGATTGTGAACATCACGGGGATGTATGACATGGTGGGGCAGTAAGTATGCACACGCCTACTCAAACTGACTGACAGGGGTCAGCCCTTTACCCCTTGGAGTGCTGGCCTGCCTTGCAGTCAGTGTATTGTCTGAACGTGTGTTTAGCACGACCGGAGGGGGTTATCACAGGTTATATTTCCCAATGTTTTGGGGTGTGCCCTAATTTAAAAAAATAAAGATAAATTTAAAACCAAAAAGCAGTGTAGGCTACCTCCTCCTCCACCGCAGCTTCCACCTACAACGCCACATCCACCGCCTCATCAACCTCCTACTCCATATGGACCTCGTACTCCTAGATCAAGATTTATATTTTTTATTTTTATGTATTTTATGTAATTTAAAGTCATTTCCCTATCCACATTTGTTTGCAGAGCACTTGCTATGCTCTTAACCACATTTTGATGCCATTTACAGCCCTCTAGCGCTTTCCATGACATTTTTACAGCCATTTTAGTGCTCAAAAGTTCGGGTGCCCATTGACTACAATAGGGTTCGGGGTCAAGTTCGGGTCCCAAACGCGAACTTTTTTTTTCAACTCTAGTTCTAACGTTAGAGCCGCTTCTCCAGACAATTGGATCTGACAAAGAGATTAAAGGATTAACTCTAGGGGATCAGGATCACAAAAGAGCTGCATTTGCAGATGACCTGCTTGTTATAATAAGCAATCCAGACATTGCCCTTCCTAGGATTTACCATCACCTAGAGACCTATAGTTCCTTTTCCAATTTCAGAGTTAACCATAACAAATCTCAGATTTTTAGCCTAGGCATTTCCAGCCCCCACAGGACAAAATTAGAACAATGCTCCCCATTCAATTGGTCCTCAACTTATTTAACATACCTGGGAGTGAAAATTTGCCCTGATCCAAACCTACTCTTCTTGATTAACTTTTGAAAAATATTACAGAGATACTAAATATCATAAAACTCCCTATTTTATTGTGGTTTGGAAGGAAAAAATTTCTAACGTCCCTAGTTCTACCACAATTAACCTACCTCCAACAAGTCCTTCCTATCCCAGTCCTCAAAGTCTTCTATAAAACCCTTAGATCTATCTTTAGATCTTTTGTCTGGAATAAAAAGAAAGCCCGACTCTCATATGACACCTTGAGCCGCCCAAAAAACCTGGGTGGGATAGCCCTGCCAGATACCGAACTGTATGGTAAAGCAATTCTCCTTGATAGAGTGGTTGACTGGTTGAGAGCTTCACTAAGCAAATCATGGGTCTCTATGGAACAATCTATATTAGACATTTCATTCAGAGCCATACTTCTGGGTTCTAAAACTGTTCACCTGGCCCTCACCCATGACACTCTTCTTGTGAAAGCCACGCTCTCTGCTTGGGACTGGTTCCAAAAAATGCATTACCTAATCCCCCTCCCCTCCCCACTTCTACAAATTAGAGATGTTCTCAGCTTAGCCCCCAAAGCTTTATACGATAGCCTTCCTCTCAAAACAAGACACTCTGCTATAGGGATACACAAACTTCTCCTGGACTCCCAAGCTCCCACACTGGAATACATAAGTCAAAAACTAGAGATTCACCATCCTTATATCAATTCTCTAAATTTTTTTAGAGCCTATCTTTCCCAGAATGTCTAAATGACCTCTATAGGCCCCAAGTATGGTTTGAGAGCCTAGTTAGTAGCCACCAAAACCCCCAGAAGCTCATTTCACAAATCTATAAAAGACTCAGAATCCCTCCAACCAACGTTACCCCAGCTTTTTTAGACAATGGGAAAAAGATCTGGACGTCACTTTCACTAACTTAGAAATTGAGTTTGTCCTCTCCTCCCCCCATAAATCTTCCAGATGCGTAAGGTTACAAGAAAATAGCTATAAGATCATCACAAGATGGAATAAAAGACTTATAGATTCTCAACGTCTGCCTCCGATACTTGTTGGAGGTGTCTGAGGGAGAGGGGCACCTTTCTCCATATCTGGTAGTCTTGCCCTAGTATTAACCAATGGTGGGTGAAGATTTTCCAAACATGCAACCAAATATGCAGGACCTTGATTCGACCATCTCCCAAGTCCGCCCTTCTAAACCTTTACACACCTACTTAAAATAGCCCTGAACTACAGCTGTTTAGACTTCTGATTATGGCAGCTAGGTTTTTGATACCGAGGAATTGGCTTTCTGTGGACGTTTCATCAATTGAACAATGGTCTCTTAAAGTAGACCAGATATACAGGTTTGAAGAAATCTCGGCATGGGAAATAAGCTTGATCCACAAGTTCAATAAAACCTGGTATAGATGGAAGGACTTCAGAGAACAATGATCCACCCAGACACTAAGCAATTCAAGTTCCAATACGACTTCCTACCTTTCAACATTTTGGACCTGTGCCTGACCCGCCCCAGATCATCCTTTAACAGCACAATTTTCCAGAGGAATTTTTTTTTTTTCTTATCCTCATAGATCAAGCTCATATGTTTGCTTATGACCGATTTAAATGGACTTTTCCAGATTTAATTATATACAGAACTACAACAGAGACCTAGAGTTATTTAAACCTCACACTTGATATTTTCATTACATGTAATTTCTAGGAGGAACTTGATTCTCCAAATTGTGTATTGAAGATCTTACTCAATAAAACAATAAAAAAATAAAAATGCCTTCCAGAAACCCCACCAAAAATCCCACACTGCTGAGCCATGTGCCGGCGTCCTGGGAGACCAAGATCTGACTGCACATGGTGGATGGTTCGCTCCAGATACATTTGCAGTCTGCTTTTTGCCTTCTGTGCACTGCAAGTTCTTCCTGTTTCTCCTCCCTATCTGCTGCTCCGTCTCTCCCTCTAAACTCCCCTCCTCTTTCTCTCTTGTGTGCACCCATGTGACTTCCATCCATCCTGGGTGCTGTTGCCAGACCGCTGGGTGGAGGCCGTTCCTACCTCCTCTAACAAGAATGGCTGCGCATTGGTAACGTTTGGGAATAGATGGGAAAATAATTCCTTTGACTTGAGTGGAGGGACTGTGGTGGTGGTGTCTTTTTAGGTGCACACAGCAGAGAGTGAGGAGGGTTCAGATACAGAGGATGAGGAGGGAGCAGAAGCGGAAGGCTGAGTGAGCCACTCAACCATCTCTGGTGCGTCCTTTGACATAATCACACGCACCTTCTCTAACTTCTCACTTAGGCTCCTGCATGGTGCACCTGCCTTACCCCTGCCTCTCAATTTTTAAATGACCCTGTGCCAAAGTACCTGTGCAGTATTTGTGGAAATCAATCAGTATTTGGTAAATGCCGGAATATTGCACCCCTCAATCTGTATTTTGTGGAAGCAGGTATATAGAACCCCTTAATCAGTATTTTGTAGAAGCAGGTATATTGCCCCCCTCAATCAGTATTTTTTGGAAACAGGTATATAGCACCACTCAATCAGTATTTTGTAGAAACAGGTATAGAGAACACCTGAATTAATATTTGGTGGAAGCAAGTATATCGCACCCCTAAATCAGTATTTTGTGGATGCAGGTATATTTAACCTCTTATTCAGTATTTTGGGGAAGCAGGTATATCGCACCCCTCGATCAGTATTTTGTGGAAGCGAGTATATCAAACCACCTAATCTTTATTTTATGGAAGCAGGTATATTTCACTCCTCAATCAGTATTTTTGGGGCCACAGGTATATCACACCGGTTGCAAATAGTTGTTAAAAAAACACTGGTCCCTCTATATACCTGCGGTATCGCAGCAGAACCGCACACAACTGCTGCATAATACAAATGCACTATAATATACTTTCTATGTTAGAAAGTATATTATAGGTATATCGCACCCCTCAATCATTATTTTGTGGAAACAGGTATATAGAACATCTGAATCAACATTTGGTGGAAGCAGGTATATCGCCCCCCTCAATCAGTATTTTCTGGAAGCAGGCATATTGCACCCCTCAATCAGTATTTTTTTGAAACAGGTATATAGAACACCTGAATCAATATTTGGTGGAAGCAGGTATATTGCACCCCTCAATCAGTATTTTAATAAGCAGGTATATCAAACCCCTTAATCAGTATTTTGTGGAAACAGGTATATAGAACACCTGGATCAGTATTTGGTAGAAGCAGGTATATCGCACCCCTCAATCTGTATTTTGTGGAAGCAGGTATAGCAAACCTCTTAATCAGTATTTTGTGCAAGAAGGTATATTGCATCCCTCAATCTGTATTTTGTGGAAGCAGGTATATCAAACCCCTCAATCAGTATTTTGCGAAAACAGGTATATAGAACACCTGAATCAATATTTGGTGGAAGCAGGTATATCGCACCCCTCAATCTGTCTTTTGTGGAAGCAGGTATATGAAACCCATTAATCAGTATTTTGTGGAAGCAGGCATATCGCACCCCTTAATCAGTATTTTGTGGAAGCAGGTATATAGAACTCCTTAATCAGTATTATGTAGAAATAGGAATATTGCACCCCTCAATCAGTATTTTGTGGAGACAGGTATATAGAATCCCTGAATAAATATTTGGTGGAAGCAGGTATATTGCACCACTCAATCAGTATTTTGTGGAAGCCGGTGTATCGCACCCCTCAATCAATATTTTGTGGAAGAAAGTATATAGAACCCCATAATCAGTATTTTGTAGAAACAGCTATATTGCACCCCTCAAACAGTATTTTGTGGAAACAGGTATACAGTACCCCATAATCAATATTTGGTGGAAGCAGGTATATCGCACCCCTCAATCAGTATTTTGTGGAAGCAGGTATATCGCACTCCTCAATAATTTTTTGGGGGTCAAAAGGTATATCACACCTGTTGCAAATAGTATAACGCGTGTCCCTCTATATACCTGCGGTATAGCAGCAGAACTGCACACAACTGCTGCACAATACAAATGCACTATAATATACTTAGAATATACTTTCTAACATAGAAAGTATATCACACCCCTCAGTATTTGACACCTAGCGATAGCACACCTATACCAGTCCTTTAAAAGACTTTTGTGGCCCTATTAGCTAGCATTTGATGTCCCTAACAGCCTGTCCCTTCTCCACAAAGCAACCTCTCCCTACACTGGCAAAACACAGAATGTAAAATGGCTGCCAGATCAGGTTCTGTTATAGGGTGGGGGTGTGTCCATGTGTTAAAACATTTCAATTGTCTGTCCTGTCCTGCCTGATGGATGTTTAATGGGTCAAAGTTCAGCGCAATGCAAAAGAATATGGCGCATTCAAACATTTCCATATGTTCATATGTTCGGCGAATCGCAAACTAGCAAAGTTTTCCACAAAACGACCACCGGACGAACAGCAAGGTCATCTCTATGTATTAGTGGCAAAATAATAAATATTTGATCTAATATTTTATCATTTGATCTAACAGTATTTCAAACAGAGAAGTTCCAGGCCCTGCACAGAGGCCTAAATGTTTCTGGCGCAGCCAGAGGTCGCTGCAGAGTAAGGGGGCGTGGCAGCAGGGGTCGCAGCGAAAGGCCTGAGCTGCCAGTGTCATCTAGCGGTCGTGTCTTGACCAAAAACCCAGAGGTTCTTTAATGGTTGACTCAGTCATCCACTTTGTCCCAAGTGACATCAGACACCCCCAGCCTAGAGTCGGTGGGTTCCTCTGACACAACGCTTAGTTGGTGTGGTCTGGAAGCAGGCCCTGTACCCCCACCTGTCCTGAACCTTCCTCTGTCATTTTCAGTTCCCTCACCGCGAGAAGTATTATATGCCGTATGCTTGGCTCCACTTTTCAGTGAGGAAGAGCTACTAGAGGACAGTCAGCAGCTACTGCCAAGCCAAGATCTGGAAAAGACATCCACCGATTCCTCCACTAGGTGGGCAAGTAGTGATGAGGAGAGTGGCATGGGAGCTGGTGTTGCAAGCAGTCAGGCTCCTGACCCAGAGACGGTTGAGGAGGACATTACTGACGTGCAGACAGTATTCAATGATGTTGATGATCACACTTGGTAGCCAGGTGATGAAGGGGCATCATCATCATCGGGAGAAAAGGGTGAAAGCTTGCCCGTGAGTCAACAGTGGAGCCAGCAAGTCGTTAGCGTGGGCAGGAGTCAGCAGGGTGGCAGCAGTGGGAGGTCAGCAGCCAAACGTGCCTTGGGCCTACCTGCCAGTGCAGGGTTCAAGGAGGCAGCAGTGGTAGCATTCAGTCAGTGCGTAGTGTTGGAGGTAAAATCACCTAAATGGCGGTGTGGCAATTTTTTGTTAAGCCGCCGGCGGAGGTGAACGTGGCCATATGTAAAATTTGTGGGTAGAAGGTTAAGCGTGGCCAGGGAGCCAATGTTGGCACTACAGCCCTGCGTCAACATGTGCAGCGTCGCCATAAAGTGGCCTGGGAGAACGGTGGCTCTGATGTGGTGGTCCAGCCTGCCGCAGCAACCACTGCATTACCCAGTGGCACACACCCATTTTCAGGCAATCAAGGCTCCATCACCTCAGCCGAAGAAAGCTGTCTGTCCTTCCAATTATCTGCTGGTCCTGATGCTTCTGCTACTTCTCCTACTCTTCGTCATTCATTCCGTCAGCAATCAATCACAGAAGTGATTCCCAAGAGAAAACAGTATGAATGCACTTATCCAATGGCGCAGAAGCTGAACTTGCTCCTGTCCAAGTTGCTGGTGCTGCAGTCCCTCCCTTTCCAAGTGGTGGACTCTGCACCTTTCAGATAACTGATGGCTTGTGCCGAGCTGAGGTGGAGAGGCCCAAGCCATCATTTATTTGCCAAAAAGGCAGTACCAGCCCTGCACACATATGTAGAACAGAAGGTGTGCCAGTCCTTGAGCCTGTCGGTGTCTGCCAAAGCGCACGGCAGCGCCGAAATATGGAGCTATAACTAAGGTCATGGACAATACATGTCCTTTACGGCCGACTGGGTGAATGTGATTCCTGCATAGCCACACCAGCAACTTAGCCAGGCGATGCAGCTTTCAACTCCACGTTCTCTGCCTTTGGAGGCAGAAGCCGCGTCACCTGGCGTCACGCCTCTACCTCCTCATCCTCCACCGTGTCAGTCCTCAGCCTCCACTTCAGGGACAATTCACAGTGCTCTTCCAGCATACCACATGTAAAGGGCACGGCGGTGTCAGTCTGTTCTTCACCTTGTTTGCCTGGGCGAATGGAGCCACACAGGGGAGTAACTGCTGAAAGTCCTTCATCAAGAAATCGAATCCTGGCTTTCTCAGCGACAACTGAAAATCAGAACCATGGTGACCGACAACAGGAATAACCTGGTGTCGGTGCTGCATCAAGGAGGGCTGAGCCATGCGCCCTGCATGGCACACGTTTTCAATCTGGTTGTCATGCGGTTTCTGAAGTCTTCCACCCATCTGCAAGACATCTTAAAAATGGCCAGGAAACTTTGCATGTACTTCAGCCACTCGTACACCGCAAAGCACACCCTCCTTGAGCTGCAGCGGCAGAACGGCATCCCCCAGCATAGGCTGATATGCAACGTTTCCACCCATTAGAATTCCACCCTCCATATGTTGGACCGACTGTACAAACAGAGAAAGGCCATAAACAATTTCCTGATGATCCGAGCAGACAGGAGTATTCCCCTGTGTAACATCGATGTCAGCCAGTGGCAGCTCATGCGTGGCACATGCCATTTGCTCAGGCCAATATTATTTGTCACTCGCCAGGACTATGGGATGAACAATGTCATTCCACTGCTACATGTCCTGGAACAGATGCTGGTAAATCTAGCTGGTCAGGGGACTGAAGACGTGGCGCCTGCATCTCATGTCCACATGACACCTTTGGGGGCTGAACTAGAGGAGGGCATTGAAGCACAAGTAGTGTGTAGCAAAATTGGTAGTTTTGCAATACAGGTGACAGGATAGGAGGAGCAGGAGCAGCCAGAGAAGCTACAGGGCAATGAGGAAGATAAGGCAGAGGACCCAGGCACACTGAGGCAGTATGCAGTGGAGAAGGAGGCAGGGAGTACCTCCGAGTCACTTGCGCAAATGGCCCGCTGCATGCTCACTTGCTTGCTTAGTGACAGTCAAATTGTCACCATTCAGCAGAGGGATGACTTCTTGCTCTCCACCTTGTTGGATTCTTGCTACGGGTTCAAAATGGGGGCCTTTTTTTACACCCGCTGAGAGGGAGGACAAATTGAACTACTATAGTGACATCCTATGTAATCAGTTGGCCGCTGCCTATCTGTGCCATCGTCCATCCTCTCGCAGGTTCTGACCGGGGTGGCCCTCTGTGCTCACTTTCCACTCTGGCTGCTGGGGGGGGGGGGGGGGGGGCGTCAGGAGCAGTACCAGCTCCATCAGCAGCATCCTGAGTCAACAGTCACTGATGAGCAGCTTTCTTCACCTGCCTAGTGAAGAAACTACTCACTAGCAGCTAGACTTAGAGCAGAACCTGAACCAGCAGATGGTGGCTAGTGATGAGCAGCAGGGGCAATATTAGAATTTTGCGATATATCACAAATATTTGGGCCAATATTCGTCATATATTATTATTTATATTATATATTATATTATTTTCTTGATTGCAAAAATCTGAAATATATTATGTGCGTATTTCGCACGCAATACAGGCGTGGGTCACTGTTGCTACATTTTTCAAGCTGCTAGAAGTTTCCTGAGACTGGAGAAAATGGTTGGCACAGTATAGCATTACAATAACTTTATATGAAAATAGAGTTCTCCAATATATTCGTGAATGCGCAAATTAGCAATTAATGATGCTCATATTTTTGCTCAATACATGCAACGTCACATTTTATTAGGTCTGACTACATATTACAGATTGGCTCACTACGTATTGTTGTGAAACTTGTGACATCATCACAGCACTATGTCTGTAGCATGTATGTATGGACAGCAGAACCTATCACACTACCTAACACCATGCACCGGAACCAGCTACACTATATCACGATCTAACCTAGACTGACTATCTTTAATATATATATATATATATATATATATATATATATATATGCTAACTAACTATCTAATATAATTAAACAGTAAAGCACAGAGCACAGCAATGACACTGCTGTCTCTCTCAGAACTCCATAAAACTACAGAAATGGCTGCAGGAGAGGTTCTTATACAGTAAGGGGTAGGCAACTATTCTATTGGTTGCTAGGGAGGTTGCTAAGCTCAGACAAAGACATTGCAGCCTTCTCATTGGTCCACAAGAAAGAAGGGAGGTTGCTGATGGAAAAAAAAAAAAAAAAAAAAAAAAAAAAAAATCGAGAATAGTCACACTATATTCAAATTCTTTGCAAATTCTCGAAGTGGCGTTATTTGCAATAAAAATTTGCAATTCGAATATTCGCGCCCATCACTAATGGTGGAATACTTGGAGTGCACCCTTCCAGCCGTCATTCGACATCCACTGGACTACTGGGCAGCCAAACTGGATTTGTAGCGGCAACTGGCCAAGTTTTCCCAGGAAAAGCTGTCCTGCCTGGCCAGTAGTGTGGCATCAAGAGCCGGTATTTAGTGCGGCGGCAGCGGCCATAGTTACTCCAAGAAGAGCTTGTCTGTCCGCTCAAAATGTTGAGAGACTGACCTTTGTCCAGATGAATCAGGCATGAATCAGCCAGGATCTCCACCCACTAGATTATCTATGGTGCCACACCAACACTTTGGCAAAAGAGACCGGTTTCTTCTGGCTACTTGCCTCAGCTACTACTATGATGCTGCCACCCACCTGATGCCACACATCTTTTGCCAAGTGCTCCTTCTTACACTTACCATCTTCAGTGGGTACTGGTATTGCCACCCACCTCCACACCATGTCACTTTTCCACTATGATGCTGCTGCCACCTCCACACTATGTCACCTTGCCACTCTGTGGTCTCGTCATGCTGCTGCCACCTCCACACTATGTCACCTTGCCACTTTGTGGCCTCCTGATGCTGCTGCCACCTCCACACTATGTCAACTTGCCACTTTGCGGCCTCCGACTGCTGCTGCCACCTCCAAACTATGTCACCTTGCCACTCTGTGGTCTTCTTATGCTGCTGTCTCCTCGACACACTGTCATTGTGCAACTCTGTGGCCTCCTAATGCTGCCGTCACCTCCAGACTGTTATTGGGCCACTCTGTGGTCTCTTCATGCTGCTTCCACCTCACCAATATGTAATAGGGCCATTCTGTGGACTTCTCATGCTCTTCCCACCCACCCCACTTTATGACTGGGACACTATTTAGCCTTTTTTGCTTGGCTGACATCATCATTTATTTGACCCTTCTTATGATCTGTCAGAAGGAAGGTAAAATGAGACTCACAATGGGACCTCTCTGTGAAGCAGCTGAAAGGGCTGTATGGTCGCATCAGAATTGGCTTATGATTTAGTAGCCAAAAGCAGGAATGGGTACAAATCACAGAAGACTTACAAATATTCAGTTTGCGCGTCATGTGTCATCTCAATTTTGGTTCCACTCCTGATTTTTTGGGGCCTTAGCAATACTGATGGATTACTGACCAACTGCTGACTGAGTGAAGGCAGATGCTCCACAGACAGGATCCGTTTTTTGTGGGTTATTGTTCTGACGGATAAGAGGAAGGGCAAAATAATCATTGACGTCAACACAAACTTACTGCTGACACCCTTTCCACTCTTTCAGGGGGCTCTACTTGTATAAGCGTTTAATAGAACAGGTTCTGTTGACATCTATGTGGAATCAGCTGACGATGGTTTAAAAGGAGTGCGCTTCTTGGCGCTAACATCGACCTGTAAGGCTGAGTTCATACTTGAGTTATTTGGTCCGTTTTGGCCCCGTGACTGGCCAAATAAGTGAAATGTGCAGTACCACTATTTCTTCTAAGATTTCCTGCAGCTCAATTTGATCCCATTGATAATTAAATTGAGATCTAAAATAAAAATATGGCTCCGACTCCCGCTATCTAAAGTCGATAGAATATCGTTGGTAAAGATGGTGATTTTGCCTCAACTATTGTATATCCTCAGGAACTCCCCAGTATGGATTGAAGACAAGTTTTTTAAACTGATTAAGAGAGTCATCAATGACCTACTATGGGGGAGAAAGGGAGTAAGGCTTAAATTGGAGTACTTTTATAAGCTGATGGAACGGGGAGGATTAAATCTTCCCTGTTTCAATGGCTATTTTATAGCATCACAGTTATGGCTGTATTATGAATGGGAGAAAAGCCCACTTTGCAAAACCTTGATGAAGATTTCTTCACATGATAACATCTTTACTTTATTGGAATCTGGTCAATTAATTAATCTCCAACAGGACTATAGAGTTGCTGTGAAACTGCTTATTAGGTCCTAGAGTACTGTTAGAGATTGGTTGGGAATAAAAGGATCCCTCTGTTGTACGCCTCTTTGGCATGATTGTTAGCCACAGGCCTTAGATGAATTGGTTGGGGATCAGTACTGGCAAAAGAATAATATTTATTATCTTGCACAGGTGGTTGGGAATGGGCATATTTTTATTTTTATTTTGGAGTTAGCACAAAGAGAAAATATATCTAATTTATCTTGGTTTAGGTATTTCCAGTTACGTTTGGCACTTTCTAGTATATAATAAAAATCGCTTTTTGATATAGACACTTCCACATTTTTGCATGATTTTATAGTAAAGTCAGCACAGAGGGTTAAAATTTCTCAATGTTATAAATATTTGGTTAAAGCACGATTTATTAATTTATAATTTCCTGGGCAAAAGGCCTGAAGAAGGGATTGCCCAATGACTCAATCGGATGATTGGGATAATATACTGGTGAATGTGGGATTAGTTTCTCATAATTTTAATCACATATTGGTTCAATTTAATATTCTACACAGAATTTCTGTTACACCTTTATGATTTAACAAACAGGGTTTGAGAAAGACCCCTAACTGCCCACGGTGTGGGTCACTTGATGCAGATCATTGACATATGTTTTTGACTTGTCCAGAAATAAAATAATATTGGTGGATTTTTAGTGCTCTTTGCATGGTTGGGTTCCATAAAAATAAAAGGATTCTTTGGTTAAAATAGAGTTTTTGGCAAGGCTCTTGATTTCACCGACTTGGTTTTCATCAAATACTCTAAGTATAAATATATGGTTAAAGCTTGTTAATCAAAAATATAAACATTTTTTATATAAACAAAGAAACTGAGGATAAAAGGTATGGGGAGAATGGAATTTTGAATTTTTCGTGCCTCGACCTTCTCACTATCCCAGTTCTGTCCTTTTTTTGATGGGGTGTGGGGGGTGGGAGATGCATCGCAAAGGGTTGGTAGTTTGGGAGGGAATTGGGGGGTAAGGTTTAAGAAATGGAAATCCTAATTTGGATGTTTTATTTTGTATGGAAATATCTTTGTCTAAAAATTAAAAATTTTATTTGGAAAAAAGACACTTGTTCCCCCCATTTTCCCATAAGACTGCATGTTTTTAAATACCATTTGTCCCCGATAAGGGACAATTTCTTAAAGCTTCTTAATATGAAAAAGCATAACACGAGACGTGTACATGCTTTTAAACACACTGTTTGTTAACACTGTTAACCATGCGTTTACCCATAGGTATATATGTCAGGAGACTAGAGGGTGTAATATAACAATTTTTCGGGCAATTGGAGCAACTTTGGTTTGGGTAGAATCAATTTGGGTCCAAATCGAACTTTAAAAAAAAAAAAAAAAGGCAAACCCTGAAATGAACAAACCCTGAAAATGTCAGGCCAATGATCGATTAGGGTACTTTCAAACTAGCGTTATTATTTTCCGGTATTGAGTTCTGTTCTAGGGGCTCAATCCTGGAAACAAACGCTTCTGTTTTATCCTAATGCATTCTGAATGGAAAGCATTCCTGTCACAGACATTTCCGTGGCAGGTAATTACCAGGAGATCGGAGAAACTGGCAATTCATAGGTTAAATTGACAAGTTCACTGTGGATCTTATTGTGTCTGTGTTTTTGGTGAATGTAATTTACCTTTCCCATAAGTAGCCGCTTCTCACTCTTGGAGGGGTGGTTTATAGATTTTCTTCCTGCCTTCTAACTAGCTGGTCGGTTCTACTTTGTGGTGCTTCTGGAGTTGCCAGTTTTCTATTTTCAGATTAGTCTTGTCTTTTCTTAATGTTTTGTGTTTGTTATATTCCCTGTTGTCTGTATCTGGGCCTGAGACAGAGTTCCATTTGCCCATCTGGGGAGGAATGGGTTGTCTCTGGTCCTAACCTCATTCCAGGGCCTTGTAGGGATATAAGGGCCTAGGTATACATCATATGAATATTCCTACCTTCAAGGTCTATTCATATTGATAGGTAGTTATGGCCCGGATTAGGGTTGTTTATAAGGTGACCTGTTCCTTCCCTATTTTCCAGGCCCAGTTACTGTTCCCCTTCCCTCCTGTGTTTAGTGTGGAGTTTTTCCCCCACACTGATCGTGACCATTCTATTCAGTATGCATCAGGATGTCTTCAGTTCAGTCCCACTTGCGGTCTTTGGCCTTCTGGAACACTTGCCGGAACGCCGGAAACAGCATTAATTTCCTTTGAAATGTAATAATGCCAGATCCGGTACCTAGTGTTTTGGCAAATCGGATCCGGTTTCCCGGTTTGCGCATGCACAGACCTTTAAAAATGCAAAAAAATAAATACTGGATACGTTTTTCCAGATGACACCGGAGAGACGGATCCAGAATTTCAATGCATTTGTCAGACAGATCCGCATCTGGATCCATCTACAAATGATATCCATTTGCATACGGATTTCCGGATCTGGCAGGCAGTTCCGGCAACAGAACTGCCTGCCGGGTCCTTACAATGCAAGTGTGAAAGTACTCTTAATGTAGAATTGACTCGGGTCCAAGTTAATTTTTTTTTTAAATTGCTGAATGAAATATAATTAATCGAAAGTGATGTAATTGCATGGTGTCATAGAAACGTCACAGTCATATTATTGTCAATTGCTTGGTCATATGTATGTGACTGCACACTCACACTGCAGAGATAAGTAAACCAATTATCAGTTCAAATTCAGATTAGCCACAATCAATGTTTTTTTAAATTCTATTGGTTAGCTAAAAAAAAAAAAAAAAAAAGACTTTTGGGGGAAAAAAATGCAAATCATTCTTCCTTTTAAAAGGAAAAGAAAACTATAGATCTCACACCACAAGCTATAACATAGCTGTCCAAAGTCAATGCTCAGCATTTAATACATAACTTGGATAATAGTCAAGCCAACAGCTCATATGAACACAGCTTTTTCCAGGTGATTACCCTTTAACACAGAAGAATAAATTGGCTTACATAGCTGAGAGGGCTGTGTTGTGGTCTCGTAGTATTCTTTCTCCATATGGAGAGAGCTTAGTATGTGTGAGGAGTATTGTATGCCAGACAATTCTGCTCTTGGTTTCTGGAAAAATATATGTCTTACCGCTGATGACATTGGGGAAGCTTAGCTTTTTTTTTTCCAACTTTTTGGAAGAATCGCTAATTTGAAAATCTTTCCCAGAAACCTAAAGATATGCAAATTAGCTTTCCTTCCAAAAGGAAAAGAAAACTAAGCCTCTTTGATGCCATCAGATATAAGACATGCTAATTTGCATATATGTTTTCCCAGAAACCCAGAGGAATGTTTCCTGACCTACCATACCTATTACACATAATAGGTTCTTTCCATAATAAGAAAGAGTACGCCCCTAGACATGACAAAGGCCTCTGTGCTAACTGGCTTAGCCATGCTTTAAGGCCCATTTAAAAGCCTGATTGTTGACTTTGGATAGCTACATTACCTTGATGGTGTAAGACACAAGCTCTGGAACTCAAATACAATTGAATAGAAAGCTGCGTCTTTGTCCGACCATCTGCTAAGTTCATTTCAGGGACTCCACAGGGTATGGGGTCCCCATTCTCCTAATCAGTGGGTATCCCAGCAGTAGGACCCTCACTGATCTAATATTATTTCCTATCCCATGTCTTTAGTTCTGTTTATACCTAGTGTTGCACCATATACCCTGACACTGGCATGAGTGTTCTTTGCCCTTGAGTATATTTGTGTGTGTGTCTGTATATGTCTATAAATGATAGTTAAAACATATTCCAAAAAGTAAACACATTTGAAATTCATGAAGTTAATTAATCATCCAGTCAGATGTTAAATGCAGTAATAGATGTATTAGATAGGTTCACTCAACTATATCAAGACCAATTAAATCCCTTAAAAGAAAATTAACATACGCACAATAGTTGAAGTTCAGTTTGATAATACAAGTGACTTTAGGATCTGGATTTGTCTGGTGAAGGAAAAATATCCCATTGAATACTAATAAAAAAATAAAATAGAAAAAAAAAGGCCATACCAACACTAAGAATTAATAAAATAATTTATATGTATTTTTTGCTGAAATGATTAATTGCTGAAATCTAAATTCACTGAACCAAAAAAGAATTGTACCTAGACTGTATTAATGGGAAGAAGCAATTTTAAAGGTTTGATAATGCAATATTAAAGAAGCTGGCATATTAAAATGTATTTTAATGATTATTGCTTAATATTTCATTTATAATGTTTCTGAGTCTGCTGACATTTTTATCCTGGCAAGTTTGTCTTTTATAGAAGACACAATTAAATTTATAATAATTATAAGAAACTTCTAAGAAAGAAGTGTATATTTTAACAGCTCTAATGTATATTTTAAGCTATATTTCAACACATTTAAGGTTCATTCACATGGTTTTGTTCCTGCCATTTTTCAGGCTAAAAAAGCCAAAAAATACCCCCTGATCTGGGTTTTTATTGTGTTTGTTGATGTGTTTTGCCCACATAATTTGCCTTAGCACCTTGTGTTTTTAATTAAATTTTGCATTTTGTATTTGAAGCTGCTAAAAAATAAAAACAATGCAGGTCTATAGGAGAAAAACTTCAGGCAATGGGGGAATAAACACCAGAATAGGTGCATACTACTACAAAAACACACCTCAAGAGTGAAAAAAACATCACTACTAAAAACATGTTTGTATAATTGTCCCACATTTAGTATTAACCATAGGCTTCCATGCAACATCTAGAGCTGGCTGTTTTTGGCTAAAAATATAAACCATAAATTAGAGACGAGCGAACCAGTCCGATTTAGAAAAAGTTTGGTTTGGACCCAAATCAATTCGGGCTGGACCAAAGTTGCTCCAATTGCTCCTCAGAAAATTGGTAAATAATCCCTAAAAGCTTGTTAACTCTCTTTGTTTATTTTTGATGAGGTTTTTTCCCTTCAACATCCCCCCTCCACCTTTAGCTCTGGAACACTATGACAGCAATAGTAAAGGATGTTGTCACGGACGGTGTACAGGAAACAAGACAAAGCAACATGCATATATGACTGAGTGGATCCAAAGCTAAGGAACCAAAAGGGAGACCCCTGCACAAGACCTGAGACTTTCCCTGGCTGCTCAGCCTATGCAAAGATCCAAAAGGTGGAAGGTTGCATATCCACGTACCTCGACTATAAAACCCCTGAACACCCTACAATAGTGAGGGGACACGGCCACCGGCTCCCTACACCAGACACGGAGGGAGTCAGGGTCACCTGGGATCCAGCAAACAGAAAATAAAATATAAATGGTCAGCACTTAACTTTGTAGCAGACTGGAAAATAAGATCAGCATGCACACACACTCCAGGAAGAAGTATAAGCCGCCCAGTAATGCACCATGGGGAGGAATTTAAAGGGAAGCAATCAGTCCAACTCCATGTCAGCTGAGAGAGGCTAATGAGATGAGGAACTGAACAGCACAACAAAGAAAACTCAAGGAGGAGGTTCTGAAAGGCCTCTGTCAGAGCTTCTCAGCTGTCTGGTTGTGACAGTACCCCTCCCTCTACGAGTGGACTCCGGACACTCAGAGCCCACCTTCTCAGGATGGGACCTATGGAAAGCCCTGATGAGACGAGAGGCCTTAATGTCCGTCACTGGGACCCACATCCTCTCCTCAGGACCATAACCCTCCCAATGAACAAGGTACTGAAGAGAACCGCGGACAAGACGAGAATCCACAATCCTAGAGACCTGAAAATCAAGATTCCCATCAATCATAATCAGAGGAGGAGGCAAAGGCGAGGGTACAATGGGTTGAACATAAGGTTTCAATAAGGACTTATGAAAAACATTATGGATCTTCCAAGTCTGAGGAA
The DNA here is from genome assembly GCF_014858855.1 of Bufo gargarizans. Taxonomy (NCBI): domain Eukaryota; kingdom Metazoa; phylum Chordata; class Amphibia; order Anura; family Bufonidae; genus Bufo; species Bufo gargarizans. Next base: position 439,243,870 of record NC_058080.1, read on the forward strand.
GATCAAGACGGTAGGCAACAGGATTGATGACAGACAGGATTTTGTAAGGCCCAATAAACCTAGGACCCAACTTCCAGGAGGGAACCTTCAATTTGATATTCTTGGTAGACAACCACACCAGATCACCAACATTCAGGTCCGGACCAAGCACACATCTCTTATCTGCCACACACTTATATCTCTCACTCATGCTCTTTAGATTGTCATCTATTTGGCAAAAGATTCAGGATAAAGACGAGGAGAATCTGTCCTCATCAGGTAAACCAGAAGACCCCTCTCCCGAGAAAGTCCCAAACTGCGGATGAAACCCATATGCACCAAAAAATGGTGACTTATCAGAGGACTCCTGACGACGGTTATTTAAAGCAAACTCAGCAAGGGACAAAAAAGAACACCAATCCTCTTGATTCTCCGCCACAAAACAGCGCAGATATGTCTCCAGATTCTGATTGACGCGCTCTGTCCGGCCATTCGACTGTGGGTGGAAAGCAGAAGAGAATGACAATCGAACCCCCAAGCGAGAACAGAAACCCTTCCAGAATCTGGAAACAAACTGCGTGCCCCTATCAGAGACTATGTCTGAAGGAATACCGTTCAATTTGACAATGTGATCAATAAATGCCTGTGCCAGCGTCTTAGCATTGGGAAAACCAGGAAAAGGGATGAAATGCACCATTTTGCAAAAACGGTCCACCACCACCAGAATCACAGTCTTCCCCGAGGAACGAGGCAGGTCCATTATAAAGTCCATGGACAGATGTGTCCAAGGATGGGAAGGAATGGGTAAGGGAAGGAGAGGACCTGATGGCTGTGAATGAGGGACTTTGGCACGAGTGCAAGTCTCGCAGGCTGCCACAAAACCCTCAACCGACTTACGAAGCGCAGGCCACCAGAATCTCCGAGCGATGAGATCCAGTGTGGCTCTTGCCCCGGGTGCCCAGCAAGGATCGTATCGTGGTGTTCCTTAAAAATCTTGTGTCTTAAAGTGAGAGGCACAAACAACCTCCCAGGAGGACAAAGATCAGGAGCCTCTGACTGGGCTGCCTGCACCTCTGTCTCCAATTCAGAAAAAAGAGCAGAGATCACCACACCTTCAGCCAAAATGGGACCCGGGTCTTCAAAATTCCCGCCTGCCGGAAAACAACGTGACAGGGCATCTGCCTTCACATTCTTAACTCCAGGGCGGAACGTGACCACAAAATTCAACCTAGAAAAGAACAAAGACCATCTGGCCTGTCTCGGGTTCAGACGCTTGGCTGACTCCAAGTAGGCCATATTTTTATGGTCAGTAAATACGGTAATAGGGTGTCTGGCTCCCTCTAGCCAATGGCGCCATTTCTCAAAATCCAACTTGATGGCCAACAATTCCCTATCTCCCACATCGTAATTTCTCTCTACGGAGGAGAGTTTTTTCGAGAAAAAGGCACACGGTCGCCATTTGGCAGGAGAGGAACCCTGAGACAAGACCGCCCCCACACCCACCTCAGAAGCATCAACCTCAACTATGAAGGGTAAAGAAATATCAGGTTGCACCAAGATGGGAGCGGAAGCAAAACTCTCCTTGATATTAGAAAAAGCCTTACGCGCATCTACTGACCAAGAAGAAAAATCTACCCCCTTTCTGGTCATATCAGTGAGTGGTTTAACAATAGAGGAATAATTCAAAATAAACTTCCTGTAATAATTGGCAAAGCCCAAAAACCGCATCAGCGCCTTCTGATTCTCAGGAAGCTCCCACTCAAGCACAGCGCGGACCTTCTCGGGGTCCATGCGAAAACCAGAAGCGGAGAGAAGAAACCCCAGAAATTGAATTTCTGGAACCGCAAACACACATTTTTCCAGTTTCACATATAATTTATTCTCCCGCAGGATGAGCAAGACCTGACGTAAATGTTCCTTATGATCAAAATGTCATCCAAATACACTAATACAAATTTTCCCATCAAATGATAAAAAATGCTGTTCACAAAATGCTGAAAAACGGCTGGGGCATTCATCAAACCAAGAGGCATAACCAAATTCTCAAAATGGCCCTCAGGAGTATTGAAAGCCGTCTTCCATTCGTCTCCTTCTCTGACCCTGACCAGGAAGTATGCCCCTCTTAGATCTAATTTGGAAAAGACTTTAGCCCCAACAACCTGGTTAAACAGGTCCGGGATCAGAGGAAGCGGATAAGGGTCACGAATAGTGATACTGTTCAGCTCCCTGAAATCCAGACAAGGTCTTAAAGAACCATCTTTTTTCTTAACAAAGAAAAAAACAGCGGCAACAGGTGACTTCGAGGGTCGTATGTGTCCTTTTCGTAGACTCTCAGAGATATAAGCACGCATAGCGATCCTCTCAGGTTGGGAAAGATTGTATAAACGAGATTTAGGCAGTTTGGCGCCTGGGATGAGATTAACCACTTCAGCCCCGCTAGCTAAAACCCCCTTCATGACCAGGCCACTTTTTACACTTCTGCACTACACTACTTTCACCGTTTATCGCTCGGTCATGCAACTTAACACCCAAGTAAATTTTACCTCCTTTTCTTCTCACTAATAGAGCTTTCATTTGGTGGTATTTCATTGCTGCTGACATTTTTACTTTTTTTGTTATTAATCAAAATTTAACGATGTTTTTGCAAAAAAAATGACATTTTTCACTTTCAGCTGTAAAATTTTGCAAAAAAAAACGACATCCATATATACATTTTTCACTAAATTTATTGTTCTACATGTCTTTGATAAAAAAAAAATGTTTGGGGAAAAAAAAATGGTTTGGGTAAAAGTTATAGCGTTTACAAACTATGGTACAAAAATGTGAATTTCCGCTTTTTGAAGCAGCTCTGACTTTCTGAGCACCTGTCATGTTTCCTGAGGTTCTACAATGCCCAGACAGTAGAAAAACCCCACAAATGACCCCATTTCGGAAAGTAGGCACCCTAAGGTATTCGCTGATGGGCATAGTGAGTTCATAGAACTTTTTATTGTTTGTCACAAGTTAGCGGAAAATGAGGATTTTATTTAAAAAAAAAAAAATTCTTACAAAGTCTCATATTCCACTAACTTGCGACAAAAAATAAAAAATTCTAGGAACTCGCCATTCCCCTCACGGAATACCTTGGGGTGTCTTCTTTCCAAAATGGGGTCACTTGTGGCGTAGTTATACTGCCCTGGCAATTTAGGGGCCCAAATGTGTGAGCAGTACTTTGCAATCAAACTGTGTAAAAAATGGCCTGCGAAATCCGAAAGGTGCACTTTGGAATATGTGCCCCTTTGCCCACCTTGGCTGCAAAAATGTGTCACACATCTGGTATTGCCGTACTCAGGAGAAGTTGGGGAATGTGTTTTGGGGTGTCATTTTACATATACCCATGCTGGGTGAGAGAAATCTCTTGGAAAAAGACAACTTTTCCAATTTTTTTATACAAAGTTGGCATTTGACCAAGATATTTTTCTCACCCAGCATGGGTATATGTAAAATGACACCCCAAAACACATTCCCCAACTTCTCCTGAGTACGGTGATACCAGATGTGTGACACTTTTTTGCAGCCAAGGTGGGCAAAGGGGCACATATTCCAAAGTGCACCTTTCGGATTTCGCAGGCCATTTTTTACACATTTTGATTGCAAAGTTCTTCTCACACATTTGGGCCCCTAAATTGCCAGGGCAGTATAACTACCCCACAAGTGACCCCATTTTGGAAAGAAGACACCCCAAGGTATTCCGTGAGGGGCATGGCGAGTTCCTAGAATTTTTTATTTTTTGTCGCAAGTTAGTGGAATATGAGACTTTGTAAGGAAAAAAGAAAAAAAAAGAAAAATCATCATTTTCCGCTAACTTGTGACAAAAAATAAAAAATTCTAGGAACTCGCCGTGCCCCTCACGGAATACCTTGGGGTGTCTTCTTTCCAAAATGGGGTCACTTGTGGGGTAGTTATACTGCCCTGGCAATTTAGGGGCCCAAATGTGTGAGAAGTACCTTGCAATCAAAATGTGTAAAAAATGGCCTGCGAAATCCGAAAGGTGCTCTTTGGAATGTGTGCCCCTTTGCCCACCTTGGCTGCGAAAAAGTGTCACACATCTGGTATCGCCGTACTCAGGAGAAGTTGGGGAATGTGTTTTTGGGTGTCATTTTACATATACCCATGCTGGGTGAGAGAAATCTCTTGGAAAAAGACAACTTTTCCAATTTTTTTATACAAAGTTGGCATTTGACCAAGATATTTTTCTCACCCAGCATGGGTATATGTAAAATGACACCCCAAAACACATTCCCCAACTTCTCCTGAGTACGGCGATACCAGATGTGTGACACTTTTTTGCAGCCTAGATGCGCAAAGGTGCCCAAATTCCTTTTAGGAGGGCATTTTTAGACATTTGGATCCCAGACTTCTTCTCACACTTTCGGGCCCCTAAAAAGCCAGGGCAGTATAAATACCCCACATGTGACCCCACTTTGGAAAGAATACACCCCAAGGTAGTCAATGAGGGGCCTGGCGAGTTCATAGAATTTTTTTTTTTGCATAAGTTAGCGGAAATTGATTTTTTTTTGTTTTTTTCTCACAAAGTCTCATTTTCCGCTAACTTAGGACAAAAATTTCAATCTTTCATGGGTTCAATATGCCCCTCACGGAATACCTTGGGGTGTCTTCTTTCCGAAATGGGGTCACATGTGGGGTATTTATACTGCCCTGGCTTTTTAGGGGCCCTAAAGCGTGAGAAGAAGTCTGGAATATAAATGTCTAAAAATGTTTACGCATTTGGATTCCGTGAGGGGTATGGTGAGTTCATGTGAGATTTTATTTTTTGACACAAGTTAGTGGAATATGAGACTTAGTAAGAAAAAACAAACAAAAAAAAAAAAATATATATTTCCGCTAACTTGGGCCAAAAAAAATGTCTGAATGGAGTCTTACAGGGGGGTGATCAATGACAGGGGGGTGATCACCCATATAGACTCCCTGATCACCCCCCTGTCATTGATCACCCCCCTGGTAAGGCTCCATTCAGACGTCCGTATGATTTTTACGGATCCATGGATCGGATCCGCAAAACACATGCGGACGTCTGAATGGAGCCTTACAGGGGGGTGATCAATGACAGGGGGTGATCAGGGAGCCTATATGGGTGATCACCCCTCTGTCATTGATCACCCCCCTGTAAGGCTCCATTCAGACGTCGTATGATTTTTACGGATCCATGGATCGGATCCGCAAAACACATGCGGACGTCTGAATGGAGCCTTACAGGAGGGTGATCAATGACAGGGGGGTGATCAATGACAGGGGGTGATCAGGGAGTGTATATGGGTGATCACTCGCCTGTCATTGATCACTCCCCTGTAAGGCTACATTCAGACGTCCGCATTTGTTTTGCGGATCCGATCCATGGATCCGTAAAAATCATACGGACGTCTGAATGGAGCCTTACAGGGGGGTGATCAATGACAGGGGGTGATCAGGGAATTTATATGGGTGATCACCCGCCTGTCATTAATCACTCCCCTGTAAGGCTCCATTGAGACGTCTGCATGTGTTTTGCGGATCCGATCCATGTATCCGTAAAAATCATACGGACATCTGAACGGAGCCTGACAGGGGGGTGATCAATGACAGGGGGGTGATCAGAGAGTTTATATGGGGTGATCATGGGTGATCAGGGGTTCATAAGGGGTTAATAAGTGACGGGGGGTGTAGTGTAGTGTGGTGTTTGGTGCGACTTTACAGAGCTACCTGTGTCCTCTGGTGGTCGATCCAAACATGGGGACCACCAGAGGACCAGGTAGCAGGTATATTAGACGCTGTTATCAAAACAGCGTCTAATATACCAGTTAGGGGTTAAAAAAAAAAAAAATCACATCTCCAAGAGATCCACTCGCTTACCTTCCGTTCCTGTGACCGCGGGCGATTTCACAGGAAATCTCGGGTATCGCGAGATGACGCGCCGATGCGTCCAGGAGGAGTAAATCAACCACCTCCTGGACGCATCGGTGCATTAGGCGGTTGGGAGGTGGTTAATAGGGCAATCGTACTCCCTGTGCGGGGGCAAATCCTGAACTTCACTCTCAGAGAAGACATCCGAAAATTCTGAGAGAAAAGATGGTACAGTCTTAGTAGCAACCTCAGAAACAGATGTCGTGAGGCAATTCTCTCTGCAAAAGTCACTCCAACCATTTATTTGCCTCGCTTGCCAATCAATGGTGGGGTTATGTTTAGTGAGCCAGGGTAGCCCCAACACTAGAGGAGTCGGCAAACCGCTAAGGACGAAACATGACACATCCTCAACATGAGCATCACTCGCAATTAAACAGATATTGTGAACTATGCCCTTTAATGATTTCTGAGAAAGTGGAGCGGAATCAATAGCAAAAACAGGAATATCCTTTCCCAAAGTGTGCACCTGGAAACCATGAGTTATCGCAAATTGATTATCAATGAGATTGACCGCTGCTCCACTATCCACAAAAATCTCACAAAAAATGTTCTTGCTCTTTAGCGCCACCCTAGCCGGCAGGAAAAACGGGAACTACAAGCAAACGGAAAACCTTAAATTTCCGCCTCAACCCTGCCAATAGTAACAGACGGAACATTTTTAAAAGATTTTTTCCTGTTTGTTTCTTTATTACTCCAAGAAAACTGCCTGAATCTCCTAGAGGGACAAATATTTGCCAAATGATTTATACCTCCACAACAAAAACAAACCCTCCCATGCGAGCTGAATCTTCTATTGTCAGAAGCAATCAACCCCAGCTGCATGGGCTCCTGCTCAGAAGGGGCTGACAGCGACTGAGACCCCTGCGCACAGAATGGAACCGCTGCACTGTCCTGGGACTGAGTATGACAGGAAGGGGACATCTCTCCTCTCTCTCTAAGACGCCTGTCAATACGAACGGCCTGAGACATAGCAGAGTCCAAAGAAATAGGCCTCTCATGAAAGGCAAATGCATCTTTTAATCCCTCTGAAAGACCATGGCAAAATTGACTTCGGAGTGCAGCATCATTCCAACCAGTATCAACTGCCCATCTCAGAAATTCTGAGCAGTATATTTCTGCGGATTGTTTACCCTGGCATAATAGACGTAGTCTAGACTCAGCCAGAGCAATACGATCCGGATCATCATATATCTGACCCAGGGCTAAAAAGAATTCATCCACTGAACGGAGAGGCCGTGCCCCCTCCGGCAGCGAAAAGGCCCAGGCTTGAGCGTTACCCCTGAGCAGCGATATAATGATCCCCACCCTCCGTTCCTCATCACCAGAGGAATGGGGAAGAAGGCGAAAATGGAGTTTGCAAGCCTCTCTAAAATGCACAAAATTCTCACTACCCCCGGAGAACGTATCCGGGAGCGAGATCTTAGGCTCAGAACAAACTCCATGAACGCAAGCTGAACCGGTCACTTGAAGCTGAGAAAAAGTCTTACGGAGATCAGCTACCTCCAATGAAAGACCCTGGAAGCGTTCAGCCAAAAGTGAAACCGGATCCATGCTTGAGACGGTTTTGGCGGCTTAGAATGTCACGGACGGTGTACAGGAAACAAGACAAAGCAACATGCATAAATGACTGAGTGGATCCAAAGCTAAGGAACCAAAAGGGAGACCCCTGCACAAGACCTGAGACTTTCCCTGGCTGCTCAGCCTATGCAAAGATCCGAAAGGTGGAAGGTTGCATATCCACGTACCTCGACTATAAAACCCCTGAACACCCTACAATATTGAGGGGACACGACCACCGGCTCCCTACACCAGACACGGAGGGAGTCAGGGTCACCTGGGATCCAGCAAACAGAAAATAAAAGATAAATGGTCAGCACTTAACTTTGTAGCAGACTGAAAAATAAGATCAGCATGCACACACACTCCAGGAAGAAGTATAAGCCGCCCAGTAATGCACCATGGGGAGGAATTTAAAGGGAAGCAATCAGTCCAACTCCATGACAGCTGAGAGAGGCTAATGAGATGAGGAACTGAACAGCACAACAAAGAGAACTCAAGGAGGAGGTTCTGAAAGGCCTCTGTCAGAGCTTCTCAGCTGTCTGGTTGTGACAGATGTCTGAGTTACACTGGCATACCTAGATATGGGTAAACTCACATTTGAATACATTAACATACAGCATGTTTTAAAAGATGGCACGTCTCATACTTTTTCATATTCCAAACCTTTCAAAAATTGTCCCTTATCGGGGGCCGATGATGCTAAAACACACACTGTGTTATAAGATGTAAAACAAAATTGCATAAGTGGCATGATGCAGGCTGCAGCAGCAGATGTACTGAAAGTGATGGTTGGAAAGTAGCATTGGTGGCATTATGCAGGCAACAGCCTGCAGCAGCTGTACACAACATGATGGTAGGTAGGTAGAGAGACAGACAGCAAGAGTGGCAAGATGGGGCACCAGCAGCAAGGAGAGGTCTATTGATCGCATTCAGCCTGCCTGGACTGGCTGAATGCTATATATTTTTATTAATACAGCAATATATTTTTATTAATACAGCAATCACGTACATATGCCGCCTCATGAAAGTTAACCCCCTCCACACACACACACAAAAAAATGAAATTTTAAATGTTTATTTTTGATCTGTAAGCAATAACATACAGAATTTAAAAGTTTCAACCATGTCAAAACAATACAAGTAATCTGACGATTAAGAGGCATTAGTATCCTGATGCAGGCTGCAGCAGCAGCCATGCAGAACATAAGAATAGGCAAACAGCACAATGGCAAGATGGGGTACCGCCAGCAAGGCGAGGTGGTTGAGGTCTATACATCGGAATCAGCAGGAGAAGTGTGAAAATCTTCTTGAATCCGGGCTTGGTTCTTTGACAAGAGTGATATTTTAGACACTGGCGGAGGACAACTTGGTCCAGGTTCAGGGCGGCCCCAATGTTGTGTCCATTGTCGCTGACCACCTTGCTCAATTGATGTTTGCAGGGTGATAGCGAGCATGATGTTTGCTGTTTGATGTACTTGGGCAAATGCTCACCATTGTGGCTACTTGCTCCCAGGCCAATCAGCTCCAACACGGCATCTCAACGTTTCCTATGACACATTTGATAGGAAGGAGAGGTAGTGTGAGCGACCCTGTGGTATTGTGTCCATGGAGGAGAGGGAGGCGGATAAGTGTCTGGTGTGGGAGCCAAGCACCGTCGGATTGCTGGGTGCGTAGATTTGTTTCCTGGTCACACATTCCGTTATTGATGGCTGTCGATGGTGCGGAGAAGGTGGAGTTTATGTGAGAGAAGTGGAAAGGGATGATGACAATGTGAAAGACACCTACTGGAATGGGATGATGTCGCTTCATGTAGTTTAATAGAGCTGTGGTGCCTATATTTATGTTTGCCTGCTGACATTTTATTTTGGTCTTTCACGGCTTGAACAAGACAATGCTTTTGTCTTTTGCAGTGTGGAGAAAAACTGTCAGCGGCATCACCAGATCCTGTTGCACCTTTTTCGAAGCCAGCAGAGACTACTTCTGGCTGGATAGATGGTGTTGCTACTACCCCTATTCTGGTTCTGGGTATTTCGTTGGAAAACTTTCTGTAGTCCAGAAATGTTTGCCCCTCTCAGATAATGTTCTGGACTACTGTGAGTATTGGTGTAGTAAACACGTATATATGCTGCTAGTTTGAATGTAATCTAAAATCCCCCCAAAAAAGAGAGAATTTCAAAAAATTGTATTTGGTCGGTTTGCTGAACTTTCCAAAAAGATTTGAGATGATCTTTACTTATTCACAATGAATCAAGTTAAAAAACTGCTATTTCCTGGCTGCAGAGAGCCTTTATAGTGGTATAGAACACTGTGTCTTGCAGAAACATGCATGGGAAGTCTGCTCTGGTAGTGAAACAATACTGTGCTTCAGTATGACATACAGATGACAGGCGTCGCTCTTAGAATTACTTTACACTTAACTTATTTGGGCAGTTATGGGGCCAAAACCGACCAAATAACTCAAGTGTGAACTCAGCCTTACAGGTCAATGTTAGTGCCAGGTATAAAGAACATTGCAGAGGCTCAAGATCCTACTATAGCCTGAAAGAGCGCACTCCTTTTACACTGTCGTCAGCTGATTCCACATAGATTTCTACAGAATATGTTCTATTAAATGTTGATACAGGTAGAGGCCCTCTGACCAGAGTGGAGAGGGTGTCAGCAGTAAGTTTGTGTTGACGTCACTGATTATTTTGCCCTTTCTCTGATCCATCAGAACAATAACCCCCAAATAACGGATCCTGTCTGTTGAGCATCCACCTTCACTCGGTCAGCATTTGGTTAGTAATCCATTAATAATGCTGAAGACCCTCCCCCCCCCCCCCCAAAAAAAAAAAAAAAAAAAAAAAAAAAGCAGTGGAATCAAAACAGAGATGACATGTGAATGGAATATTTGCATGTCTTCTGTGTTTTATACCCACTCCTGCTTTTGGATACCAAATCATAATCCAATTCTTATGCAAAATAAGGACCATATCATACAGCCCTTATAGATGCTACATAGACAGGATCTGTTGTGTGTCTCATTTTTCGGTCCTTCTGACAGATCAGAAGAAGGGTCAAATAAATGGTGACGTCAACCAGGCCAAAAAGGCAAAATAGTGGCCCAGTCATGGAGTGGCGAGGGTGGGTACAGCATGAGAAGTCCACAGAGTCGCCCAATGACAGAGTGTTGAGTTGGCAGCAGCATGAAAAAACCACAGAGTGTTGATTTGGCAGCAGCATGAGGAGACCACAAAGTGGTGAGGTGGCAGCAGCATGAGGAGACCACAGAGTGGCCCAGTCACAGAGTGTTTAGTTGGCAACAGCATGAGGAGACCACAGAGTGGTGAGGTGGCAGCAGCATGAGGAGACTGCAGAATGACCCAGTGACATAGTGGTAAAGTGGCACCAGCATGAGGAGATCACAGAGTGGCCCAATGACATAGTGTTTATTTGGCAGCAGCATGAGGAGAACACAGAGTGACCCAGTGACAGAATGGTAAGGTGGAAGCATGAGGAGACCACAGAGTGGCCCAGTGACATAGTGGTGAGGTGGCAGCAGCATAAGAAGACCACAGAGTGGCGAGGTGGCAGCAGCATGAAGAGACCACAAACTGGCCCAGTGACATAGTGTTTAGTTGGCAGCAGCATGACAAGAACACAGAGTGGTGAGGTGGCAGCAGCATGAAAAGACCAGAGTGGTGCGGTGGCAGCAGCATATGAAGACCAAAGAGTGGCAAAGTGACATAATTTTTAGTTGACAGCAGAATGAAGAGACCACAGAGTGGCCCAGAGACAGAGTGGTGAGGTGGAAGAATGAGGAGACCACAGAGTGGCCCAGTGACATAGTGGTGAGGTGGCTGCATGAGGAGATCACAGAACGGCCCAGTGGCAGAGTATTGAGATGGCAGTAGCATGAGGAGACCACAGAGTGGCCCAGTGACAGTGGTGAGGTGGCAGCAGTATGAGGAGACCACAGAGTTGTGAGGTGGCAGCAGCATGAGACTCTAGACTTAAGTTGCTGCTGATGGAGCTGGTACTGCTCCTGCCCCCCCACCCCCCACCCCAGCAACCATGGCCGTTAAACGTGAGCGCAGAGGGCCCCCCGGTCAGACCTGAGTGAAAATGGGTGACGGTGCACATAGGCAGCGGCCATCTGACTTCATAGGATGTCTCGATAGTAGTTCAGTTTGTCCTCCCTCTCACTGGGTGGACAAAAGGCCCCCCATTTTGGACCGGTAGAGAGGGTTTAACAAAGTGGAGAGCCAGTAGTCATCCTTCTGCCAAAAGGTGACAATTTGGCTGTCACGACGCAAGCAACTGAGCATGCATTGGGCCATTTGAGCAACTTCCTCCGTCTCCATTGTATACTGCCATGGTGTGTCTGGGCCATCTGCCTCATCTTCCTCATCCCCCTGTAGGTCCTCTGGTTGCTCCTGCTCCTCCTCTCCTGTGTAGAAAAAAAAAACATTTCTCTATGCATTGCTTGTGCTTGAATGTCCCCCTCTTCCTCTAGTTCGGCCCCCGCAGGGCTCATGTGGCTGTGAGATGTAGTCACCATGTCTCCTGTCCCCTGTGTCATGCTCTAATGTGGGAGGGGAACCCCACAGCAAACATAGGAGGGAAAGGGGAAATTAAATAAGGCCTGAAAACTAGGGAAGTAAGATGGAGACCTCCTAGGAAAAACCCTAACCCAAGCCCTGACTGACTACCAGTATGAACAGACCAAAAGGTAGAGGAGTTCATACTCAGGGATACCTAAAATCCTACCTAACCCTAAAGGACACAGATACTAATGACAGAAATGAGACAACCCATTCCTCCAAAAGGAACGATGAACGGGAGTCTCCTTGAGGCCTAATACAAAACAACAAGGAAATGCAACACACAGTAAAATCAAAATAAAGTACAAAAGGGAAAGGTAACACTTAACTTCCAAGAAGCTAAAGCAGCAGCAGGAACTCAGCGAGATCCAAACACCAGCTATCCACAGGTCCAACTGAAGCTATAAACCGCATAGTATTGTGGGAGAAACAACTATAAATAGGGAAAGTTAAATGACCACAATAGCAACACCTGGAAGTTAAGGGTGTGGCCAGTACCAGAAACAACACAGATGCCTATTGATCCACAAATTAAACATGTCAAATCAAACCACGTGTTGCTAGTCTCAAAGATCACCTGTACTCACTGTCACAGGCATATCCGTATGTCTCGGTACGTCCGTGACACCCTGGCCAGCAAGATTTAGCAACATCTGTTCCAGGACATTAATCAGTGGATTGACGATGTTCGTCCCATAGTCCTGGCAACTGAATAAAGTAGCCTCCTCAAAGGGCCCAAGCAAATGTCAGGTGTCACGTATGAGCTGACACTGGCGAACATCGAAGTTACACAGGGGAATACCTCTGTCTGCCTGTATCATCAAGAAATCATTTATGGCCTTTCTCTGTTCATATAGTTGGTATAACATATGGAGGGTGGAGTTCCAACGGTTGGAAACGTTGCATGTGAGCCGATGTTGGGGAATGCCAATCTGCCTTTGCAGCTCAAGGAGTTTTGCAGTGTAAGAGTGGCTGAAGTGCATGCACAGTTTCCTGGCCATTTTTTAGGATGTCTTGCAGATGGGTGGAAGACTTTAGGAACCTCTTTACAATCAGATTAAACATGTGCGCCATGTAGAGAGCATGGTTCAGGCCTCCTTGAAGCAGCGCCGACACCATGTTCTTTCCCTTGTTGGTGACCATGGTTCTGATTTTGAGTTGTCGAGGAGAAAGCCAGGATTCGATTTCTTGATGAAGGACGTGGCCCTCCAATGGAGGCTGAGGACATGGTGGAGGCAGAGGTGGACATTGGCGCACGACCAATGGTGTGAGAATGTGGAGGCAGCAGCAGTGTCACCTGGCCAAGTTTCTGGTGTGGCTGGGCAGGAACCACATTTACACAGTGGGCCATAAAGGACATATAATGTCCTTGATCATAGTTACAGTTCCACATGTTGGCGCTGCCTGCACTTTGGCGGACACTGACAGGCTCAAGGACTGGCCCACTTTCTGTTCAAAATACATGTGCAGGGCTGGTACTGCCTTTTTTTGCAAATAAATGATGACTTGGGACACTCCACATCAGCTTAGCACAAGCCATCAGTTCTCTAAAAGGTGCAGAGTCCACCACTTGGAAAGGGAGGGACTGCAACAGCAGCAACTCGGCCAGGAGCACGTACATATTCTAATTTGTGATATTTTGCGAATATTTGGGCGGATATATTTATCGTAAATTAGCGAATTTGCTATTATTTTCTTGATTGTGAAAATCAGCAATGTAATATGCGCGTATTCTGCACACAATACAGGCGTGGGTCACTTTTACTACATTTTTCAAGCTGCTAGAAGTTTCCTGAGACTGGAAAAAATGGTTGGCACGGCAGAACGTTACAATAGCTTTATATGCAGATATAGTGCTCCAATATATTCGCGATTGCGCACATCGGCAATTACTGATGCTCATATTTTGGCGCAATGCGTGCAACTTCACATTTTAGCAGGTCTGACTACATATTACTGATTGGTGCACTAAGGGAACTTGTGACATCACAGCACTATGTCTGTAGCATGTATGTATAGACAGCAGAACCTATCACACTACCTAACACCATGCACCGGTACCTATCAGCTACACTATATCACGATCTAACCTAGACTTACTATCTCCAACTAACTATCTGACCTACACTAACTATCTGTATTATACACTCACCTAAAGAATTATTAGGAACACCTGATCTATTTCTCATTAATGCGATTATCTAGTCAACCAATCACATGGCAGTTGCTTTAATGCATGTAGGGTTGTGGTCCTGGTCAAGACAATCTCCTGAACTCCAAACTAAATGTCAGAATGGGAAAGAAAGGTGATTTAAGCAATTTTGAGCGTGGCATGGTTGTTGGTGCCAGACGGGCCGGTCTGAGTATTTCACAATCTGCTCAGTTACTGGGATTTTCACGCACAACCATTTCTAGGGTTTACAAAGAATGGTGTGAAAAGGGAAAAACATCCAGTATGCGGCAGTCCTGTGGCCGAAAATGCCTTGTTGATGCTAGAGGTCAGAGGAGAATGGGCCGACTGATTCAAGCTGATAGAAGAGCAACGTTGACTGAAATAACCACTCGTTACAACCGAGGTATGTAGCAAAGCATTTGTGAAGCCACAACACGCACAACCTTGAGGCGGATGGGCTACAACAGCAGAAGACCCCAACGGGTACCACTCATCTCCACTACAAATAGTAAAAAGAGGCTACAATTTGCACGAGCTCACCAAAGCTGGACTGTTGAAGACTGGAAAAATGTTGCCTGGTCTGATGAGTCTCGATTTCTGTTGAGACATTCAAATGGTAGAGTCCGAATTTGATAACATGTATCCATCATGCCTTGTTACCACTCTGCAGGCTGGTGTTGGTGGTGTAATGGTGTGGGGGATGTTTTCTGGGCACACTTTAGGCCCCTTAGTGCCAATTGGCCATCGTTTAAATGCCACGGGCTACCTGAGCAGTTCTGAAGGCAAAAGGGGGTCCAACATCATATTAGTATGGTGTTCCTAATAATTCTTTAGGTGAGTGTATATATAACCTAACTAACTATCTAATATAATAACACAGCAAAGCACAGAGCACATCAATGACACTGCTGTCTCTCTCAGAACTGCAAAAAACTGCAGACAATGGCTGCTGGGGAGGTTCTTATATAGTTAGGAGTAGGCAACTTTCTTATTGGTTGCTAGGGATGTTGCAAAGCTAAAACAAAGACATTGAAGCCTTCTAATTGGCCCACAAACAAGAAACAGGGAGGGATCATGGGTGCAGATGATTTTTTTTTTTTTTAGAATATTCGCAAATCTGAATATATAGCACTATATTCTAAATCTTAGCAAATTCTCGAAGTAGTGATATTCGCGATAAAATTTGCGATTCGAATATTCGCACCTAATACTAATGCTGGTTTAATTAAATTGAACAAGAAAACATTTAAATTCCAACCACGGGGAAATAGAATTAATGGAAATGGACTATTGATGCCTGAATAGTGTTGGGCGAGCATGCTCGGCCGAACACCATTTTAACTCGAGCATCGCGATGTTCGGCACACCGCGGTGTTCAGCAGAACACAGCGTGTACTCGAGCGGAATGCTATGCAGCCAATAAACGTGCAGGGAAGTCCTGGCACTCACTGTAATACTGTAGCTATGTTGGTTACTGACATTACAGTGATTGGCTGGCCGGAACGCATCATCGGGTGCTATATAGTGATTTAGCTCAGTCTTAGGCCTCTTTCACAAAAACGTGTGCGCTCCGTGGGTGTATTGCGGACCGCATTTGCGCATATGCAATACACGGGCACTGTTCCATGGGCATTCCGCATCACGGATGCGGACCCATTCTCTCTTGAATGGGTCAGTATATCCGTAGATGCGGAATGGTGCAGAACGGAATGGAACTTTCTGTACTTCCTTTCCACAAAAAGATAGAACTTGTGGTCGGGGCTACCCCTGTACCGGGACCCTAACTGGTAGTTAACTAAACGGTTTGATTTGTGCCGTAACCGCAACGTCGTAGGGATGACTGAAGGAGGCCAAAAGAGCAAGCCACCAGAAACTTTATTTACGAACCGCATTTATAGTACAAGATTCTGACAGGCGTGAGACATTTCAATGTTCGGGTGAGGTATGTATCTGGAATAACAGGAGGAGTGCCAGCTCCCTAATTTCCTGATGACGTGAGCAGGAACTCTGTTCTTGGAAGCTGCAGAAGCGGCGCCAATCCGGAAGAAGTGGCCGGAGACAGATGCCGGGTCTAAGCCTAGGTTGGCCATCAGGGAGCGAACATGTGAAACAAATTGGGAGCTCGTGAGGTGTGCGGCATTGAAAGGCAACAGTGGCCTCTGAGGTGACGAACTGTCAATACTACTTAACAACTGATGAAATACTTGAACGGTGCACCAGCGGTGAGTGGTTGGGTAGTACGTGACCTAGGTAGGAGGGCCTGTCTGTGAAGTTTTGGTGCACATGAGCGAGAGAATGAAATTATCTGTGTCAGTCTTCAGTTGTCCGACAGTCAGACACCTGCGGCTGCTACGGGCTGAGGTAAACTCTCCTGGTCTCAGGAATCCGTAGAAAGCCAGGTATATGGCTGCTTTTATCACTAGACTTTGCTGGGCTCCGAAAGGGCTATGGTCTAACATGTCGGACAGCTGACAAAATATTTGCCCGGTGATGGCCTGGCGGCCCGGCCGCGTGTTAGGATTACATTTCTCAAGTCCCCTGAGTGTAGCCTTGACTACGTGAATGGAGAACAGTGAGGGAGCTTGCGGTTGACTAGAGGCTCGGAAATGCTGTACACCGGCTAAGTAAGACTTGACTGTGGAGTACGACAAATTCAACTCAGAGTGACAATAATTAATGAAGGCCAGGATGTAGTTGGTAAAATCGAGGACGCCTTGGGGAAATTTGTCTTGAAATTTAAGAAATGCCCTCCATCCTGTTTGATAAGCCCTGGCCGTGTTGGGTGACAGGGACTTGGCCAGTAGAGAACGAGCTGTAGCTAAGTGAGAGTTTATGTCCAAACCAGTGAAGGGAACGGAGGGACTGTGGCTCCGCTGGCGTCTGCGTCGGGAAATACCTGCGAGAAAAGGCCAAAATTAGCTGTAGACAGCACATCAGCTGCGACATTTTTCTGTCCTGATATATGTGAGCATGTGTAACGAAACTGGTATTGAAATTAAAGAAGCACTAGCCGTCTGAGGAATGGCAACACCTGCGGGGATTTAGATAATCCGTTATTTAGGATATCCACAACTGCTGCATTGTCGGAAATGAACAACACTGTTTGGAAACCTGATCTAAACCCTGAAATGAGGAACTGAACGAAGCTAGGGTCGTGGTGGTTGCGTAGGAAGTGCAGCAGACAATCAACGTTAAGGACACTGAGGTACGACTTATCTGCTTTTAATGTACAGACTAACTTGGGATGGGCTCTAAAACAATTCACACACACATGTAACAGCCTACACTGGCTATAATTGCAGGAGGAAAAGTTGAAATGATTGCAGATCTGTGATCTGCCGAGATATTGAATGGGCCTTCCCAACTTGTCGACTAAACCAGGGGCATGCAGGGGATCAGGGTGCCTAGACGGCTGTGCGGGAGGGCTAATATCGGCACTAGAGGCGGCTTTGTGACACCATTCTGCTGTGTGGTAGATGGATTGACACAGAGAACAAGCAGGAGCCCTAAGACCAGCAAAGTGTCTGCAAAATATCTCAGTGTCGATATTAGCCCAGTTTGTGAGAAACTGAAATTGACTGAGGGCCGCTGCGGCTTTAGCTGAAAAGGAGCAGTGATAATCGTAAAATGAGCTACCACCATATTTATACCCCAATTCGGTCACTCTAAACAAATAAAGATCTAGCTTTTCCCTGCGATCAGGCCGTACGGAACAAATTACGTCTCTATACAGGCTGAAAGCTAAAAGGAACTCCGGGATGGTAAGCTTCCTGTTTAGCCTGAGATTGCGGCCCCTGAGTACTACTGAGACATCGCCGCACGCGATGACTTTGCTGTCAGAGAAATCCTGAGTAGCAATCAACAGGGAAGCCAGGTTGACGTCCCTGCCTTCCAGAATATCTTTCCTGATGTTGGCCGGTATGAAATGAGCGGGGGTGATATTAGGAACAGAGACTGTCGTACCGGAACACCCCGCAGCGGATGTGGACGGGATGGCCAGCTCTGGACCCGGAGGAGTGAGAACGGCACCCCGGGACTCGACTGTGTCCAGTCTGGATTGGATGTCCGTGACAGATGACGTAAGATTATTTAGCATGAGGTGAATCTGAGCGAGCGAGGTCTGGACTGTGGCCATCGAGACTTCCTCCTGACGTTGAGGACTCGCAGAAGACATGAGTAGGCGGTATAATTCCGCTTTTCTGGCCGATGCTGTAAACGGGATACCCCTCTTGGACAGCTCTGCCATCAACCTTAACACGGTCCAACTCCGTAGTGACGGGATGCTACCTGCTTCGGACAACCTGGCGGTATTTTCGTTGACCGAGGCCTCCATGATGTCAGAGGCATGAGACATGATCCTGTAGATACAGTACGTGAGAATGAGGCACAGGCACGGGACCCGGGACTGGACACCAGTGACAACCCTACCACCGAACGATGTGGTGTGCGTGCGCATGCCATCGTGGACAACCACCGACAACTGAGCTGACTTACCCACAGCACGGAAGAAGCAAATAGCGGGAATGAGGAGAGTATCTAAATAAAACCGTGAGATTTTTTTAAACGACAAAATGAGAAGGTGAACTAGTACTGAAACGTTCCCTATACTACCTGTTGGATATGATACTGGGTCACTGAGAAACGATGGTAGACCTGAAAAGAAGTAACGTTCCTGGAGAGAAATGGAGAAAACATAAAACAGACAAGGAACGGCTATACACGACTGGAGATGTGGACAAGATTGGAGAACAAATATGCGTATGATGCGTAAACTACGGAGGTTTGAAAATGAACTGACATAGTGAATGCGTACTTGAGGCGACTGAACATGACCTGAAAAATGTGCAGGGCATTTCTTTCCCTTTTTTTTTATTTTTTTAAACACATTATATATATATATATATATATATATATATATATATATATATACACACAC
Organism: Bufo gargarizans; assembly: GCF_014858855.1. NCBI lineage: Eukaryota > Metazoa > Chordata > Amphibia > Anura > Bufonidae > Bufo > Bufo gargarizans. The sequence goes on from NC_058080.1 coordinate 439,263,041, forward strand.
ACACACACACACACACCTATATGTATATATATATATATATATATACATACCCCATCGTGTTAATACAACCTTCTTCCCTTTTTATTTTTTTTCCTGCCTAAGTAAAACAATGGCATAGGTAAGTAAATGTGTGTTTTCTATATTTTTTTTTTTTTTCTCAACTGCAGTAGCAGGAGTGACCACCAGAGGGTGCTCATACTGAAAACCTGCTACACACTGTGTAGTGAGCTCCCCGTCCTGCATTCTCAGAAGCGGCCACCGGGGGCGAATGGAGCCAGACAGGAAGGAGCCCGGGACGCCGAGTGAAGTGAAGCAAGCAGCCGGCAGCAGCATGAGATGACACAGAGGTAAGTACAGCAAATATAACCAAATAACCTGCCTCACTAATGGCACGGCGGCCCGTGCCAGACATTTGCGAACGATTTCGGGACCACGCTGACCCCTGCACCCTGCCTATACTGCCGCGTGGGAGCCGATGCATCCAGGCAGTTCGCTCCGGTGCAGCGTGACTCCCCCTTACCTGGGGAGCCGGCGCTGCCGACCAGACTTTAAGCTGAGGCGGCAACTTACCTGGGAAGGCGGGCAAATGAGTTTGGACGTAGAAACGGTGGGCACAGCGCACGGTGCGAATAAGGAGCAGTAAGGCAACTGACCAGACGCACACGGATATGGCCACGATCTGTGTTGAGCAGACGTAGGATGTAGGGGAGGGGGAATGGAACCTAAATAGCATGGCAGAGCCCCTCCCACAAATACAGGCCAATGAATCGGCCTTAAAACATGTCCTGTCTTTTTGCGGAAGGGGCGGATTGCGGACCCATTAAAGTGAATGGGTCCAAGATACACTGCGGCTGCACCACGGTGGGTGTTCACGCATTGTGTCCCGCAGCACGGCTAAGGGGTGCACATGTTCGTGTGCAAGAGGCCTTAGTCAGGGCGAGCTGCAGTACAAGAGACAGATAGTGTAGGGAGAGGAATTTTATTTTTATTTTTTTAGGCAGGGTTTAGTGTTGAAAGGTGTTAGAGACCCAAAACTCCTTTTAAGGACTATTGTTTAATCTGGCTGCAATATATATTATTAGAGCAACCTGCGCTAAATTGCGTACAATTGTTTGGCCACTGCTGACAGTGACACAACCTCTGCTACATCTGTTGTGTTACATTTGCGCATCCTAAATATTTGTGACATGTAGCGCAATTGTTTGGCCACTGCTGACAGCAATATTACTTGCACTACATCTCCTGTAAAACGTTTGCGCATCCTAAACATCTATAATATTAAGTTTAATTTTTTCTTAGCCGCTGGTGACAGCGACATTACCTGCGCTATAAGGTATCTCCTGTTTAACATTTGGGCATCCTAAATATCTGTGACATTCAGTGTAATCTTTTCGCTGCTGGTGACAACGACATTACCTGCGCTACATCTCCTGTATAACATTTGCGCATCCTAAATATCTGTGATATTCAGTTAATTTTTTTGACCGCTTGTGACAGTGACATTACCTGTACTAAATCTCCTGTATAACATTTGCGTATCCTAAATATCTGTGACATTCAGTGTAATTTATTTGCACATACACTTACAAAACCTGCGCTACTGTACGTGTGACATACTAGCAAGCATATATACCGTTTAATATGTTTGAGGGGAGCAGTAATGGAGAGGGAAGTGGCCTTGCTGATGATGGTGCACGTAGAGGCTGTGGCCCTGGGCGCGGTGAAACTGTGCCCGCTGCCAGAGTACAAGAAACACACTCATCTACGATACCTAGCTTCATGTTCGAGTTTGCAGGTCTCAAAGTCACACTATTGCGACCAGGTGGTCGGTTGGATTGCAGCAGATAATTCTTCCAGTCGGTTAAGCACCACCCTGTCTTTTACAAAGTCCAGTCTCAGTAGCCAAGAGTCTGGTCAACAGAATCCCCACCCTGATCCTCCTTCCTCCCACCATAGAGAGTCTTGGCAAACAAATGATCCCACACTTGGATATTCCGAGGAGCTCTTTTCATCGCCATTCCTTGATTTGGGCTTCTTGCCAAGCCCACTTGAAGAGGGACATAAGGAAATGTAATGCACTGATTCCCAAACTCTTGAGCATCCACAGTCAGAAGAATATGACGGTGGGGAATGGCAATTAGTGTTTCACGAGGTGAATGATGATGATGAGTCACAGTTGTCAATAAGCCAATGGCAATTAGTGTCTCTAGAGGTTGATGATGAGGATGACACAGTTATTAATAAGTGAGATTCTTGTTAGGTCAACAAGTCAGGAGGATGACCAGAGTGAGGAAGTGGAAGAGGAGTTAATGGACGACAAAATCACTGACCCAAACTGGGAAGGTGGCAAGCCGAGCGAGGACAGTAGTTCAGAGGGGGAGGGATTCGCAGCACCACAACAGGCTGGAAGAGGCAGTGGGGTGGCAAAAGGGAGAAGGCAGGCCACACCAAACAGGCTCGCACCTGTTCCCTTGAGCACCCCCTTGTGGCAATCTCCCTTGCCAAGGGGTAGATGTTCCGTAGTATGGCGCTTTTTTTAGGAAAGTGCAGACGATAAAAGAATTGTCATTTGCAACCTCTTCCATACCAAAAAGTTGAAGAGGGAGAAAAAAGAATTATGGGCAGTAAAAAAAAAATGTTGTAGATGATGGGGTTTTTGGGATGGGGTGAGTGGTGGTAATGATGGATCGTTACCGAGGCTGCACCCTAAAGCAGTGTATGTGGGTACACTGCAAGGTAATTACAGGGATAAAAGCAAGAAAAAAGAAACTTGCCCTGAGTGGCCCAGGTGGTTGTGGGGAGAGTGGGCAATAGCACAGGGGTGCCAAGGAAAAGGTGAAACAGATGAGATGGGTGTAGTGAATCAATTGAAAGTTACACCTATACTATTTTTGATTCTACTTTACAGTATAAATATATGGCAGAGCATACAGTATATCACTGTGTCTATACTTATTTTAGTTATTATTTCTGTTTCACAGTATCGATATATGGCGGAGCATATATCACTGTGTCTATACTTATTTTAGTTATTAATTCTCTTTCACAGTATCTATATATGGCGGAGCATCTATCACTGTGTGGGTACTTTAAAATATTAAGCGGTGTTAAAAATTGTTGAAACAAAGGAGGACTTACTTCACCAGGGTGGGAGGTATAGGAGGTATAGGAGGTATATATCTATACCTACTCTTCCCCCGCTGAGATCGCTCGTCAGATAGTATGAACTTTCCTCCACGTGCCAAAGAATGGTAGTCAAGGTTCCAAATGGAGAGTTCTTTATTGCATGAATAAAAGCTCAACGCGTTTTGGGGTATCTCCCCTTTCTCAAGAGCAGTGTGAAATAAAACACATCACATAAAGTGCACTGGTGCCAAGTATATATGGGTGTCTTGATTAATCAATTAGGTATCGATTTGCCGGGAGTTCTGGCGGGGGCCGGAAGTGGGCGGAGAGTCACTTCCGGCCCTTGGGGCTCTTTTAGTCGCCTAGAATATGTAGTATATATAATGTATACTGTCTGTGGGACTCACCATGGGGCGGGACACATCCCGGGGCAGAGAGGGGCGGAGTTCAGTGCGTTCCAGACTGGAACGCAGGGACACCGGATGGAGCTGGATGGGGTAGCCAAAATTTAGGGAGAAAGAAGGAAAATCTATGTACACTGTGGGCATAATGGGTAAGTGTACATGGGATCCTTTGATCATTGGCATATAATTTAGATAAAAGTCAAAGTGTATATAGGGGCAGATATAGTGAGCACCATATAAAATATTGTAAAATAATATAAAATATTGCTGGTTAATAGGAGGATTAGATCATGAATGGCAATTGCATGAATACAATGGGCACAGTATCACTGGTTAAAAAATAAAAATAAATAAATAAACAACCAAATGTCACGAATGGCAATTATTTAAATACAATGGGCACAGTATCATAGGTTAGAGGATAAGAATACTAAATAACAAATGGATACATGGATCATATACAGTTAAAAGAAAATGGGGACTACACCCAATAGGTGGTCATACCAATCTGATGGCTATTATAGGTGGTCATACCAGTCAGATGGCTATTGTATGAATACGTGAAGTACAGTCTCGCGGATTGATGGAATAAATGAATGAATAAATTAATTAAAAAAATTAATAAAAACAGATAGACTAATGTGTGTATATATACTAGACCGACTAGTTCATATGAGTGACCACCTTTTATCCGTCATGGCATAATTAAGTAATATGTGTATAGAAAGGTGTGGTGAAAAATAAAATAAAAAGAGGGAACTTATAATTAGAGTTGAGCGAACACCTGGATGTTCGGGTTCGAGAAGTTCGGCCGAACATCCCGGAAATGTTCGGGTTCGGGATCCGAACCCGATCCGAACTTCGTCCCGAACCCGAACCCCATTGAAGTCAATGGGGACCCGAACTTTTCGGCACTAAAAAGGCTGTAAAACAGCCCAGGAAAGAGCTAGAGGGCTGCAAAAGGCAGCAACATGTAGGTAAATCCCCTGCAAACAAATGTGGATAGGGAAATGAATTAAAATAAAAATTAAATAAATAAAAATTAACCAAAATCAATTGGAGAGAGGTCCCATAGCAGAGAATCTGGCTTCACGTCAGCCACCACTGCAACAGTCCATTGGCATATATTTAGGCCCAGCACCCAGGCAGAGGAGGGAGGTCCCGTAACAGAGAATCTGTCTTCATGTCAGCAGAGAATCAGTCTGCATGTCATAGCAGAGAATGGGGCTTCACGTCAGCCACCACTGCAACAGTCCATTGGCATATATTTAGGCCCAGCACACACACAGGCAGAGGAGAGAGGTCCCGTAACAGACAATCTGGCTTCATGTCACCAGAGAATCAGTCTTCATATCATAGCAGAGAATCAGGCTTCACGTCACCCACCACTGCAACAGTCCATTTTCATAAATTTAGGCCCAGCACCCAGGCAGAGGAGAGAGAACCCGTAACAGACAATCTGGCTTCATGTCAGCAGAGAATCAGTCTTCATGTCACAGCAGAGAATCAGGCTTCACGTCACCCACCACTGTAACAGTCCATTTTCATAAATTTAGGCCCAGCACCCAGGCAGAGGAGAGAGGTTCCGTAACAGACAATCTGGCTTCATGTCAGCAGAGAATCAGTCTGCATGTCATAGCAGAGAATGAGGCTTCACGTCAGCCACCACTGCAACAGTCCATTGGCATATATTTAGGCCCAGCACACACACAGGCAGAGGAGAGAGGTCCCGTAACAGACAATCTGGCTTCATGTCAGCAGAGAATCAGTCTGCATGTCATAGCAGAGAATGAGGCTTCACGTCAGCCACCACTGCAACAGTCCATTGGCATATATTTAGGCCCAGCACCCAGGCAGAGGAGAGAGGTCCCGTAACAGACAATCTGGCTTCATGTCAGCAGAGAATCAGTCTGCATGTCATAGCAGAGAATGAGGCTTCAAGTCAGCCACCACTGCAACAGTCCATTGGCATATATTTAGGCCCAGCACACAGGCAGAGGAGAGAGGTCCCGTAACAGAGAATCTGGCTTCATGTCAGCAGAGAATCAGTCTGCATGTCATAGCAGAGAATGAGGCTTCACGTCAGCCACCACTGCAACAGTCCATTGGCATATATTTAGGCCCAGCACACACACAGGCAGAGGAGAGAGGTCCCGTAACAGAGAATCTGGCTTCATGTCAGCAGAGAATCAGTCTGCATGTCATAGCAGAGAATGAGGCTTCACGTCAGCCACCACTGCAACAGTCCATTGGCATATATTTAGGCCCAGCACACACACAGGCAGAGGAGAGAGGTCCCGTAACAGAGAATCTGGCTTCATGTCAGCAGAGAATCAGTCTGCATGTCATAGCAGAGAATGAGGCTTCACGTCAGCCACCACTGCAACAGTCCATTGGCATATATTTAGGCCCAGCACCCAGGCAGAGGAGGGAGGTCTCGTAACAGAGAATCTGGCTTCATGTCAGCAGAGAATCAGTCTGCATGTCATAGCAGAGAATGAGGCTTCACGTCAGCCACAACTGCAACAGTCCATTGGCATATATTTAGGCCCAGCACCCAGGCAGAGGAGGGAGGTCTCGTAACAGAGAATCTGGCTTCATGTCAGCAGAGAATCAGTCTGCATGTCATAGCAGAGAATGAGGCTTCACGTCAGCCACCACTGCAACAGTCCATTGGCATATATTTAGGCCCAGCACACACACAGGCAGAGGAGAGAGGTCCCGTAACAGACAATCTGGCTTCATGTCACCAGAGAATCAGTCTTCATATCATAGCAGAGAATCAGGCTTCACGTCACCCACCACTGCAACAGTCCATTTTCATAAATTTAGGCCCAGCACCCAGGCAGAGGAGAGAGGTCCCGTAACAGACAATCTGGCTTCATGTCAGTAGAGAATCAGTCTGCATGTCATAGCAGAGAATCAGGCTTCACGTCACCCACCACTGTAACAGTCCATTTTCATAAATTTAGGCCCAGCACCCAGGCAGAGGAGAGAGGTTCCGTAACAGACAATCTGGCTTCATGTCAGCAGAAAATCAGTCTGCATGTCATAGCAGAGAATGAGGCTTCACGTCAGCCACCACTGCAACAGTCCATTGGCATATATTTAGGCCCAGCACACACACAGGCAGAGGAGAGAGGTCCCGTAACAGAGAATCTGTCTTCATGTCAGCAGAGAATTAGTCTGCATGTCATAGCAGAGAATGAGGCTTCACGTCAGCCACCACTGCAACAGTCCATTGGCATATATTTAGGCCCAGCACACACACAGGCAGAGGAGAGAGGTCCCGTAACAGACAATCTGGCTTCATGTCAGCAGAGAATCAGTCTGCATGTCATAGCAGAGAATGAGGCTTCACGTCAGCCACCACTGCAACAGTCCATTGGCATATATTTAGGCCCAGCACACACACAGGCAGAGGAGAGAGGTCCCGTAACAGAGAATCTGGCTTCATGTCAGCAGAGAATCAGTCTGCATGTCATAGCAGAGAATGAGGCTTCACGTCAGCCACCACTGCAACAGTCCATTGGCATATATTTAGGCCCAGCACACACAGGCAGAGGAGAGAGGTCCCGTAACAGAGAATCTGGCTTCATGTCAGCAGAGAATCAGTCTGCATGTCATAGCAGAGAATGAGGCTTCACGTCAGCCATCACTGCAACAGTCCATTGGCATATATTTAGGCCCAGCACCCAGGCAGAGGAGGGAGGTCTCGTAACAGAGAATCTGGCTTCATGTCAGCAGAGAATCAGTCTGCATGTCATAGCAGAGAATGAGGCTTCACGTCAGCCACCACTGCAACAGTCCATTGGCATATATTTAGGCCCAACACCCAGGCAGAGGAGGGAGGTCTCGTAACAGAGAATCTGGCTTCATGTCAGCAGAGAATCAGTCTGCATGTCATAGCAGAGAATGAGGCTTCACGTCAGCCACCACTGCAACAGTCCATTGGCATATATTTAGGCCCAGCACACACACAGGCAGAGGAGAGAGGTCCCGTAACAGAGAATCTGTCTTCATGTCAGCAGAGAATCAGTCTGCATGTCATAGCAGAGAATCAGGCTTCACGTCAGCCACCACTGCAACAGTCCATTGGCATATATTTAGGCCCAGCACACACACAGGCAGAGGAGAGAGGTCCCGTAACAGAGGATCTGGCTTCATGTCAGCAGAGAATTAGTCTGCATGTCATAGCAGAGAATGAGGCTTCACGTCAGCCACCACTGCAACAGTCCATTGGCATATATTTAGGCCCAGCACACAGGTAGAGGAGAGAGGTCCCGTAACAGACAATCTGGCTTCATGTCAGCAGAGAATCATTCTGCATGTCATAGCAGAGAATCAGGCTTCACGTCACCCAACATTGGAACAGTCCATTGGCATATATTTAGGCCCCGGCACCCAGACACAGGAGAGGTTCATTCAACTTTGGGTAGCCTCGCAATATAATGGTAAAATGAAAATAAAAATAGGATTGAATGAGGAAGTGCCCTGGAGTCCAATAATATATGGTTAAGGGGAGGTAGTTAATGTCTAATCTGGACAAGGGACGGACAGATCCTGTGGGATCCATGCCTGGTTCATTTTTATGAACGTCAGCTTGTCCACATTGGCTGTAGACAGGCGGCTGCGTTTGTCTGTAATGACGCCCCCTGCCGTGCTGAATACACGTTCAGACAAAACGCTGGCCGCCGGGCAGGCCAGCACCTCCAAGGCATAAAAGGCTAGCTCTGGCCACGTGGACAATTTAGAGACCCAGAAGTTGAATGGGGCCGAACCATCAGTCAGTACGTGGAGGGGTGTGCACACGTACTGTTCCACCATGTTAGTGAAATGATGCCTCCTGCTAACACGTTGCGTATCAGGTGGTGGTGCAGTTAGCTGTGGCGTGTTGACAAAAGTTTTCCACATCTCTGCCATGCTAACCCTGCCCTCAAAGGAGCTGGCATTGACACAGCTGCCTTGGCGACCTCTTGCTCCTCCTCTGCCTTGGCCTTGGGCTTCCACTTGTTCCCCTGTGACATTTGGGAATGCTCTCAGTAGCGCGTCTACCAACGTGCGCTTGTACTCGCGCATCTTCCTATCACGCTCCAGTGCAGGAAGTAAGGTGGGCACATTGTCTTTGTAGCGTGGATCCAGCAGGGTGGCAACCCAGTAGTCCGCACAGGTTAAAATGTGGGCAACTCTGCTGTCGTTGCGCAGGCACTGCAGCATGTAGTCGCTCATGTGTGCCAGGCTGCCCAGGGGTAAGGACAAGCTGTCCTCTGTGGGAGGCGTATCGTCATCGTCCTGCCTTTCCCCCCAGCCACGCACCAGTGATGGACCCGAGCTGCGTTGGGTGCCACCCCGCTGTGACCATGCTTCATCCTCATCCTCCTCCACCTCCTCCTCATCCTCGTCCTCCTCGTCCTCCAGTAGTGGGCCCTGTCTGGCCACATTTGTACCTGGCCTCTGCTGTTGCCAAAAACCTCCCTCTGAGTCACTTCGAAGAGACTGGCCTGAAAGTGCTAAAAATGACCCCTCTTCCTCCTCCTCCTGGGCCACCTCCTCTTGCATCATCGCCCTAAGTGTTTTCTCAAGGAGACATAGAAGTGGTATTGTAACGCTGATAACGGCGTCATCGCCACTGGCCATGTTGGTGGAGTACTCGAAACAGCGCAACAGGGCACACAGGTCTCGCATGGAGGCCCAGTCATTGGTGGTGAAGTGGTGCTGTTCTGTAGTGCGACTGACCCGTGCGTGCTGCAGCTGAAACTTCACTATGGCCTGCTGCTGCTCGCACAGTCTGTCCAGCATGTGCAAGGTGGAGTTCCACCTGGTGGGCACGTCGCATATGAGGCGGTGAGCGGGAAGGCCGAAGTTACGCTGTAGCGCAGACAGGCGAGCAGCAGCAGGATGTGAACGCCGGAAGCGCGAACAGACGGCCCGCACTTTATGCAGCAGCTCTGACATGTCGGGGTAGTTGTGAATGAACTTCTGCACCACCAAATTCAGCACATGCGCCAAGCAAGGGATGTGCGTCAAATTGGCTAGTCCCAGAGCTGCAACGAGATTTCGCCCATTATCGCACACCACCAGGCCGGGCTTGAGGCTCACCGGCAGCAACCACTCGTCGGTCTGTTGTTCTATACCCCGCCACAACTCCTGTGCGGTGTGGGGCCTGTCCCCCAAACATCTGAGTTTCAGAATGGCCTGCTGACGTTTACCCCGGGCTGTGCTGAAGTTGGTGGTGAAGGTGTGTGGCTGACTGGATGAGCAGGTGGAAGAAGAGGAGGAGGAAGCCGAGAAGGAGGAGGTGGCAACAGGAGGCAAAGAATGTTGCCCTGCGATCCTTGGCGGCGGAAGGACGTGCGCCAAACAGCTCTCCGCCTGGGGCCCAGCTGCCACTACATTTACCCAGTGTGCAGTTAGGGAGATATAGCGTCCCTGGGTGTGCTTACTGGTCCACGTATCTGTGGTTAGGTGGACCTTGTCACAGATGGCGTTGCGCAGTGCACACTTGATTTTATCGGATACTTGGTTGTGCAGGGAAGGCACGGCTCTCTTGGAGAAGTAGTGGCGGCTGGGAACAACATACTGTGGGACAGCAAGCGACATGAGCTGTTTGAAGCTGTCTGTGTCCACCAGCCTAAATGACAGCATTTCATAGGCCAGTAGTTTAGAAATGCTGGCATTCAGGGCCAGGGATCGAGGGTGGCTAGGTGGGAATTTACGCTTTCTCTCAAATGTTTGTGAGATGGAGAGCTGAACGCTGCTGTGTGACATGGTTGAGACGCTTGGTGACGGAGGTGGTGGTGGTGGTGGTGTTGGTGGTTCATCCCCTGTTTGCTGGGCGGCAGGTGCCAACGTTCCTCCAGAGGCGGAGGAAGAGGCCGAGGCGGCAGCAGCAGAAGAGGCCGAGGCGGCAGCAGCAGAAGAGGTAGCAGGGGGAGCCTGAGTGACTTCCTTGGTTTTAAGGTGTTTACTCCACTGCAGTTCATGCTTTGCATGCAGGTGCCTGGTCATGCAGGTTGTGCTCAGGTTCAGAACGTTAATGCCTCGCTTAAGGCTCTGATGGCACAGCGTGCAAACCACTCGGGTCTTGTCGTCAGCACATTGTTTGAAGAAGTGCCATGCCAGGGAACTCCTTAAAGCTGCCTTTGGGGTGCTCGGTCCCAGATGGCGGCGGGCAGTAGCAGGCGGAGTCTCTTGGCGGCGGGTGTTCTGCTTTTGCCCACTGCTCCCTCTTTTGCTACGCTGTTGGCTCGGTCTCACCACTGCCTCTTCCTCCGAACTGTGAAAGTAAGTGGCACGACCTTCATTCCATGTGGGGTCTAGGACCTCATCATCCCCTGCATCGTCTTCCACCCAGTCTTGATCCCTGACCTCCTGTTCAGTCTGCACACTGCAGAAAGACGCAGCAGTTGGCACCTGTGTTTTGTCATCATCAGAGACATGCTGAGGTGGTATTCCCATGTCCTCATCATCAGGAAACATAAGTGGTTGTGCGTCAGTGCATTCTATATCTTTCACCGCTGGGGAAGGGCTAGGTGGATGCCCTTGGGAAACCCTGCCAGCGGAGTCTTCAAACAGCATAAGAGACTGCTGCATAACTTGAGGCTGAGACAGTTTCCCTGGTATGCATGGGGGTGATGTGACAGACTGATGGGGTTGGTTTTCAGGCGCCATCTTTGCGCTTTCTGCAGAAGACTGGGTGGGAGATAATGTGAACGTGCTGGATCCACTGTCGGCCACCCAATTGACTAATGCCTGTACCTGCTCAGGCCTTACCATCCTTAGAACGGCATTGGGCCCCACCATATATCGCTGTAAATTCTGGCGGCTACTGGGACCTGAGGTAGTTGGTACACTAGGACGTGTGGATGTGGCAGAACGGCCACGTCCTCTCCCAGCACCAGAGGGTCCACTAACACCACCACGACCATGTCCACGTCCGCGTCCCTTACTAGATGTTTTTCTCATTGTTATGGTTCACCACAACAACAAAAATATTATTTGGCCCAATGTATTGTATTCAAATTCAGCGGGATATAAATTTGAGGCCTAGTATTTAGGCGCTGGGTGACCGGTATGGATTTACTAACAGAATTAGACTTGGAAATGCACAGTAGCGTGTGTGTGAAGTTATTCTGAATGACCCTATGTGCACCTTGAATATTATATACCTTTTTAGGGATAGATTTCAAATAGCTCTTATACAGCAGAAACCACTAAATTATGAAATTGCTAAATTGGGAATTGTATTTCAACCCAGAACAAAAAATGTGCTTTGACGGACACTAAATAACTTTCCCAGCCACAACAGGACAGCGGTAACGAGAGATTTAGCGGGATATAAATTTGAGGCCTAGTATTTAGGCGCTGGGTGACAGGTATGGGTTTAGTGACAGAATTAGACTTGGAAATACACAGTAGCAGGTGTGTGTGAAGTTATTCTGAATGACCCAATGTGCACCTTGAATATTATATACCCTTTTAGGGATAGATTTCAAATAGCTCTGATATAGCAGAAACCACTAAATTATGAAATTGCTAAATTGGGAATTGTATTTCAACCCAGAACAAAAAATGTGCTTTGACGGACACTAAATAACTTTCCCAGCCACAACAGGACAGCGGTAACGAGAGATTTAGCAGGATATAAATTTGAGGCCTAGTATTTAGGCGCTGGGTGACAGGTATGGGTTTAGTGACAGAATTAGACTTGGAAATACACAGTAGCGGGTGTGTGTGAAGTTATTCTGAATGACCCAATGTGCACCTTGAATATTATATACCCTTTTAGGGATAGATTTCAAATAGCTCTGATATAGCAGAAACCACTAAATTATGAAATTGCTAAATTGGGAATTGTATTTCAACCCAGAACAAAAAATGTGCTTTGACGGACACTAAATAACTTTCCCAGCCACAACAGGACAGCGGTAACGAGAGATTTAGCGGGATATAAATTTGAGGCCTAGTATTTAGGCGCTGGGTGACAGGTATGGGTTTAGTGACAGAATTAGACTTGGAAATGCACAGTAGCGGGTGTGTGTGAAGTTATTCTGAATGACCCTATGTGCACCTTGAATATTATATACCCTTTTAGGGATAGATTTCAAATAGCTCTGATATAGCAGAAACCACTAAATTATGAAATTGCTAAATTGGGAATTGTATTTCAACCCAGAACAAAAAATGTGCTTTGACGGACACTAAATAACTTTCCCAGCCACAACAGGACAGCGGTAACGAGAGATTTAGCAGGATATAAATTTGAGGCCTAGTATTTAGGCGCTGGGTGACAGGTATGGGTTTAGTGACAGAATTAGACTTGGAAATACACAGTAGCGGGTGTGTGTGAAGTTATTCTGAATGACCCTATGTGCACCTTGAATATTATATACCCTTTTAGGGATAGATTTCAAATAGCTCTGATATAGCAGAAACCACTAAATTATGAAATTGCTAAATTGGGAATTGTATTTCAACCCAGAACAAAAAATGTGCTTTGACAGACACTAAATAACTTTCCCAGCCACAACAGGACAGCGGTAACGAGAGATTTAGCGGGATATAAATTTGAGGCCTAGTATTTAGGCGCTGGGTGACAGGTATGGGTTTAGTGACAGAATTAGACTTGGAAATGCACAGTAGCGGGTGTGTGTGAAGTTATTCTGAATGACCCTATGTGCACCTTGAATATTATATACCCTTTTAGGGATAGATTTCAAATAGCTCTGATATAGCAGAAACCACTAAATTATGAAATTGCTAAATTGGGAATTGTATTTCAACCCAGAACAAAAAATGTGCTTTGACGGACACTAAATAACTTTCCCAGCCACAACAGGACAGCGGTAACGAGAGATTTAGCAGGATATAAATTTGAGGCCTAGTATTTAGGCGCTGGGTGACAGGTATGGGTTTAGTGACAGAATTAGACTTGGAAATACACAGTAGCGGGTGTGTGTGAAGTTATTCTGAATGACCCAATGTGCACCTTGAATATTATATACCCTTTTAGGGATAGATTTCAAATAGCTCTGATATAGCAGAAACCACTAAATTATGAAATTGCTAAATTGGGAATTGTATTTCAACCCAGAACAAAAAATGTGCTTTGACAGACACTAAATAACTTTCCCAGCCACAACAGGACAGCGGTAACGAGAGATTTAGCGGGATATAAATTTGAGGCCTAGTATTTAGGCGCTGGGTGACAGGTATGGGTTTAGTGACAGAATTAGACTTGGAAATGCACAGTAGCGGGTGTGTGTGAAGTTATTCTGAATGACCCTATGTGCACCTTGAATATTATATACCCTTTTAGGGATAGATTTCAAATAGCTCTGATATAGCAGAAACCACTAAATTATGAAATTGCTAAATTGGGAATTGTATTTCAACCCAGAACAAAAAATGTGCTTTGACGGACACTAAATAACTTTCCCAGCCACAACAGGACAGCGGTAACGAGAGATTTAGCGGGATATAAATTTGAGGCCTAGTATTTAGGCGCTGGGTGACAGGTATGGGTTTAGTGACAGAATTAGACTTGGAAATGCACAGTACCGGGTGTGTGTGAAGTTATTCTGAATGACCCTATGTGCACCTTGAATATTATATACCCTTTTAGGGATAGATTTCAAATAGCTCTGATATAGCAGAAACCACTAAATTATGAAATTGCTAAATTGGGAATTGTATTTCAACCCAGAACAAAAAATGTGCTTTGACGGACACTAAATAACTTTCCCAGCCACAACAGGACAGCGGTAACGAGAGATTTAGCAGGATATAAATTTGAGGCCTAGTATTTAGGCGCTGGGTGACAGGTATGGGTTTAGTGACAGAATTAGACTTGGAAATACACAGTAGCGGGTGTGTGTGAAGTTATTCTGAATGACCCAATGTGCACCTTGAATATTATATACCCTTTTAGGGATAGATTTCAAATAGCTCTGATATAGCAGAAACCACTAAATTATGAAATTGCTAAATTGGGAATTGTATTTCAACCCAGAACAAAAAATGTGCTTTGACGGACACTAAATAACTTTCCCAGCCACAACAGGACAGCGGTAACGAGAGATTTAGCAGGATATAAATTTGAGGCCTAGTATTTAGGCGCTGGCTGACAGGTATGGGTTTAGTGACAGAATTAGACTTGGAAATACACAGTAGCGGGTGTGTGTGAAGTTATTCTGAATGACCCAATGTGCACCTTGAATATTATATACCCTTTTAGGGATAGATTTCAAAAAGCTCTGATATAGCAGAAACCACTAAATTATGAAATTGCTAAATTGGGAATTGTATTTCAACCCAGAACAAAAAATGTGCTTTGACGGACACTAAATAACTTTCCCAGCCACAACAGGACAGCGGTAACGAGAGATTTAGCAGGATATAAATTTGAGGCCTAGTATTTAGGCGCTGGGTGACAGGTATGGGTTTAGTGACAGAATTAGACTTGGAAATACACAGTAGCGGGTGTGTGTGAAGTTATTCTGAATGACCCAATGTGCACCTTGAATATTATATACCCTTTTAGGGATAGATTTCAAATAGCTCTGATATAGCAGAAACCACTAAATTATGAAATTGCTAAATTGGGAATTGTATTTCAACCCAGAACAAAAAATGTGCTTTGACGGACACTAAATAACTTTCCCAGCCACAACAGGACAGCGGTAACGAGAGATTTAGCGGGATATAAATTTGAGGCCTAGTATTTAGGCGCTGGGTGACAGGTATGGGTTTAGCGACAGAATTAGACTTGGAAATGCACAGTAGCGGGTGTGTGTGAAGTTATTCTGAATGACCCAATGTGCACCTTGAATATTATATACCCTTTTAGGGATAGATTTCAAATAGCTCTGATATAGCAGAAACCACTAAATTATGAAATTGCTAAATTGGGAATTGTATTTCAACCCAGAACAAAAAATGTGCTTGAACGGACACTAAATAACTTTCCCAGCCACAACAGGACAGCGGTAACGAGAGATTTAGCAGGATATAAATTTGAGGCCTAGTATTTAGGCGCTGGGTGACAGGTATGGGTTTAGTGACAGAATTAGACTTGGAAATACACAGTAGCGGGTGTGTGTGAAGTTATTCTGAATGACCCAATGTGCACCTTGAATATTATATACCCTTTTAGGGATAGATTTCAAATAGCTCTGATATAGCAGAAACCACTAAATTATGAAATTGCTAAATTGGGAATTGTATTTCAACCCAGAACAAAAAATGTGCTTTGACGGACACTAAATAACTTTCCCAGCCACAACAGGACAGCGGTAACGAGAGATTTAGCAGGATATAAATTTGAGGCCTAGTATTTAGGCGCTGGGTGACAGGTATGGGTTTAGTGACAGAATTAGACTTGGAAATACACAGTAGCGGGTGTGTGTGAAGTTATTCTGAATGACCCAATGTGCACCTTGAATATTATATACCCTTTTAGGGATAGATTTCAAATAGCTCTGATATAGCAGAAACCACTAAATTATGAAATTGCTAAATTGGGAATTGTATTTCAACCCAGAACAAAAAATGTGCTTTGACGGACACTAAATAACTTTCCCAGCCTCAACAGGACAGCGGTAACGAGAGATTTAGCGGGATATAAATTTGAGGCCTAGTATTTAGGCGCTGGGTGACAGGTATGGGTTTAGTGACAGAATTAGACTTGGAAATACACAGTAGCGGGTGTGTGTGAATTTATTCTGAATGACCCAATGTGCACCTTGAATATTATATACCCTTTTAGGGATAGATTTCAAATAGCTCTGATATAGCAGAAACCACTAAATTATGAAATTGCTAAATTGGGAATTGTATTTCAACCCAGAACAAAAAATGTGCTTTGACGGACACTAAATAACTTTCCCAGACACAACAGGACAGCGGTAACGAGAGATTTAGCAGGATATAAATTTGAGGCCTAGTATTTAGGCTCTGGGTGACAGGTATGGGTTTAGTGACAGAATTAGACTTGGAAATGCACAGTAGCGGGTGTGTGTGAAGTTATTCTGAATGACCCTATGTGCACCTTGAATATTATATACCCTTTTAGGGATAGATTTCAAATAGCTCTGATATAGCAGAAACCACTAAATTATGAAATTGCTAAATTGGGAATTGTATTTCAACCCAGAACAAAAAATGTGCTTTGACGGACACTAAATAACTTTCCCAGCCACAACAGGACAGCGGTAACGAGAGATTTAGCAGGATATAAATTTGAGGCCTAGTATTTAGGCGCTGGGTGACAGGTATGGGTTTAGTGACAGAATTAGACTTGGAAATACACAGTAGCGGGTGTGTGTGAAGTTATTCTGAATGACCCAATGTGCACCTTGAATATTATATACCCTTTTAGGGATAGATTTCAAATAGCTCTGATATAGCAGAAACCACTAAATTATGAAATTGCTAAATTGGGAATTGTATTTCAACCCAGAACAAAAAATGTGCTTTGACGGACACTAAATAACTTTCCCAGCCACAACAGGACAGCGGTAACGAGAGATTTAGCGGGATATAAATTTGAGGCCTAGTATTTAGACGCTGGGTGACAGGTATGGGTTTAGTGACAGAATTAGACTTGGAAATGCACAGTAGCGGGTGTGTGTGAAGTTATTCTGAATGACCCTATGTGCACCTTGAATATTATATACCCTTTTAGGGATAGATTTCAAATAGCTCTGATATAGCAGAAACCACTAAATTATGAAATTGCTAAATTGGGAATTGTATTTCAACCCAGAACAAAAAATGTGCTTTGACGGACACTAAATAACTTTCCCAGCCACAACAGGACAGCGGTAACGAGAGATTTAGCGGGATATAAATTTGAGGCCTAGTATTTAGGCGCTGGGTGACAGGTATGGGTTTAGTGACAGAATTAGACTTGGAAATGCACAGTAGCGGGTGTGTGTGAAGTTATTCTGAATGACCCTATGTGCACCTTGAATATTATATACCCTTTTAGGGATAGATTTCAAATAGCTCTGATATAGCAGAAACCACTAAATTATGAAATTGCTAAATTGGGAATTGTATTTCAACCCAGAACAAAAAATGTGCTTTGACGGACACTAAATAACTTTCCCAGCCACAACAGGACAGCGGTAACGAGAGATTTAGCAGGATATAAATTTGAGGCCTAGTATTTAGGCGCTGGGTGACAGGTATGGGTTTAGTGACAGAATTAGACTTGGAAATACACAGTAGCGGGTGTGTGTGAAGTTATTCTGAATGACCCAATGTGCACCTTGAATATTATATACCCTTTTAGGGATAGATTTCAAATAGCTCTGATATAGCAGAAACCACTAAATTATGAAATTGCTAAATTGGGAATTGTATTTCAACCCAGAACAAAAAATGTGCTTTGACGGACACTAAATAACTTTCCCAGCCACAACAGGACAGCGGTAACGAGAGATTTAGCAGGATATAAATTTGAGGCCTAGTATTTAGGCGCTGGGTGACAGGTATGGGTTTAGTGACAGAATTAGACTTGGAAATACACAGTAGCGGGTGTGTGTGAAGTTATTCTGAATGACCCAATGTGCACCTTGAATATTATATACCCTTTTAGGGATAGATTTCAAATAGCTCTGATATAGCAGAAACCACTAAATTATGAAATTGCTAAATTGGGAATTGTATTTCAACCCAGAACAAAAAATGTGCTTTGACGGACACTAAATAACTTTCCCAGCCACAACAGGACAGCGGTAACGAGAGATTTAGCGGGATATAAATTTGAGGCCTAGTATTTAGGCGCTGGGTGACAGGTATGGGTTTAGTGACAGAATTAGACTTGGAAATACACAGTAGCGGGTGTGTGTGAATTTATTCTGAATGACCCAATGTGCACCTTGAATATTATATACCCTTTTAGGGATAGATTTCAAATAGCTCTGATATAGCAGAAACCACTAAATTATGAAATTGCTAAATTGGGAATTGTATTTCAACCCAGAACAAAAAATGTGCTTTGACGGACACTAAATAACTTTCCCAGCCACAACAGGACAGCGGTAACGAGAGATTTAGCAGGATATAAATTTGAGGCCTAGTATTTAGGCGCTGGGTGACAGGTATGGGTTTAGTGACAGAATTAGACTTGGAAATGCACAGTAGCGGGTGTGTGTGAAGTTATTCTGAATGACCCTATGTGCACCTTGAATATTATATACCCTTTTAGGGATAGATTTCAAATAGCTCTGATATAGCAGAAACCACTAAATTATGAAATTGCTAAATTGGGAATTGTATTTCAACCCAGAACAAAAAATGTGCTTTGACGGACACTAAATAACTTTCCCAGCCACAACAGGACAGCGGTAACGAGAGATTTAGCAGGATATAAATTTGAGGCCTAGTATTTAGGCGCTGGGTGACAGGTATGGGTTTAGTGACAGAATTAGACTTGGAAATACACAGTAGCGGGTGTGTGTGAAGTTATTCTGAATGACCCAATGTGCACCTTGAATATTATATACCCTTTTAGGGATAGATTTCAAATAGCTCTGATATAGCAGAAACCACTAAATTATGAAATTGCTAAATTGGGAATTGTATTTCAACCCAGAACAAAAAATGTGCTTTGACGCACACTAAATAACTTTCCCAGCCACAACAGGACAGCGGTAACGAGAGATTTAGCGGGATATAAATTTGAGGCCTAGTATTTAGGCGCTGGGTGACAGGTATGGGTTTAGTGACAGAATTAGACTTGGAAATGCACAGTAGCGGGTGTGTGTGAAGTTATTCTGAATGACCCTATGTGCACCTTGAATATTATATACCCTTTTAGGGATAGATTTCAAATAGCTCTGATATAGCAGGAACCACTAAATTATGAAATTGCTAAATTGGGAATTGTATTTCAACCCAGAACAAGAAATGTGCTTTAACGGACACTAAATAACTTTCCCAGCCACAACAGTAACGAGAGATTTAGCGGGATATAAATTTGAGGCCTAGTATTTAGGCGCTGGGTGACCGGTATGGATTTAGTGACAGAATTAGACTGGGATATGGCCAAAAAATAACCACACTATTGCTGGTTAAATGCACTTGGTGACGGGCGCAGCTTGCCCCTGATGTAGTATATGGCCAAACAATGAACAGACTATTGCTGGTTAAATGCACTTGGTGTGACAGCTTCACCCTGATGTAGGCTTTAGCCAAAAAACAACCACACCATTGAGGGTTAAATGCACTTGGTGACAGGCGCAGCTTGCCCCTGATTTAGTATATGGCCAAAAAATGAACAGACTATTGCTGGTTAAATGCACTTGGTGTGACAGCTTCACCCTGATGTAGGCTTTAGCCAAAAAACAACCACACCATTGAGGGTTAAATGCACTTGGTGACAGGCGCAGCTTGCCCCTGATTTAGTATATGGCCAAAAAATGAACAGACTATTGCTGGTTAAATGCACTTGGTGTGACAGCTTCACCCTGATGTAGGCTTTAGCCAAAAAACAACCACACCATTGAGGGTTAAATGCACTTGGTGACAGGCGCAGCTTGCCCCTGATTTAGTATATGGCCAAAAAATGAACAGACTATTGCTGGTTAAATGCACTTGGTGTGACAGCTTCACCCTGATGTAGGCTTTAGCCAAAAAACAACCACACCATTGAGGGTTAAATGCACTTGGTCGCAGCTTGGATGCACTTGGTCGCAGCACTGCACAAGACACAAAATGGCCGCCGATCACCCCAGAAAAAAGTGACTGACAAACGGTCTGGGCAGCCTAAAAACAGTGAGTGAGCATTTGAATTTCAGCAGCTCAATGATGCACAGCTGCAGATCGATCGATTAATCAAGTGAAGTCCTTTGGAGGAGTTAATCTGCCTAATCTCGCCCTACTGTCGCATCCGCAACCTCTCCCTACGCTAATCAGAGCAGAGTGACGGGCGGCGCTATGTGACTCCAGCTTAAATAGAGGCTGGGTCACATGGTGCTCTGGCCAATCACAGCCATGCCAATAGTAGGCATGGCTGTGACGGCCTCTTGGGGCAAGTAGTATGACGCTTGTTGATTGGCTGCTTTGCAGCCTTTCAAAAAGCGCCAAGAAAGCGTCACAAAAGCGCCAAGAAAGCGACGAACACCGAACCCGAACCCGGACTTTTACGAAAATGTCCGGGTTCGGGTCCGTGTCACGGACACCCCAAAATTCGGTACGAACCCGAACTATACAGTTCGAGTTCGCTCATCCCTACTTATAATAAATGGTGCCAAACTGAGATCGAAGGTTCATTAATAGTTGTGTTAATGTGGCATTCATTAAGACCAAGGGGAGTAAGGAAGTTGAAACGGAAGATCCAATACATTTCTGTTCGGCATAATAGTGGGAAAGAGTTAGGGACCCATTCAATAGGAGTCCACCTCAGAAGTGATGCATCGCCGGAGTGGATTTCTGCGAAGTGTCTGGATACACTATGTTTTATATATTTCTTGGTAATGTTGGAACAGTGAGAATTTATCCGGTCCCTCAAATTCTGGGTGGGCCGACCCACGCATTGTTGTCCACAGGGGCACTGGAGCATATACACTACATTGTGCCGCAGTCCATGTAGCTCTGAAATGTGATTTTTTTTTTTTCCTGGTGGTGGTAATATCAACTTCCTGCAGCCCGTCACTAATTATTGAGCAGCATTTGCAGCGTTTGTGCCCGCATTAAAAGGAGCCCCTACGTTTGGTAGTGGTAATGGTGGTGGTATTGGTGGATTAACTGAGTTTGGAACATGATGGAGCCACCATCTCTTTTAGTGACCTTGCTCTACGAAAGGTTAGGTGTGGTTGGCTGGCCTCCGTTCCACCCAAAATGGGGTCCCTCTGTAGGATGAACCAGTGGCGGTTCAGTATTTCCCTAATTTTGTGGTGTGCTGAGTTGTAACGGGTCATGAAATTGTATTTATATTTATTCTCGTCACCTGTTTGTGATGTTGTAGGCAGGTCTTTACTTTTAGATCTCTTTTCTGTTGTTTTCAGACAGTCGGCTTGATTTTATTTTTCTATTTTTCTAAGTGAATCCTCAATTAAGCTTTTCGGATAGCCTTTCTCTAGAAATCTAGTTTGTAGGGCTTCTATTTGTTTCCACATCACCTGTTTGTTTGAACAATTCCTTCTTATCCTTCGCATCTGACCATACGGGATGTTCCATTTCCATTTGTGGTAATGACAACTTTTGCAGTCAAGATAACTATTTGCATCGACTATTTTGAAATGTGTGCTTGTTTAGATTCGGTTGTCCTGTATCATTAGTTCCAGATCTAAAACGTGGCCTGATTGGGGTCTATGTCGGCAGTGAAGGCCAAATTCCAATTATTTGAATTAATATTCAAGACGTATTGGTCTAGAGCATTGTGTTCACCTTTCCAAATAAAATTTATATCGTCAATAAAACGTTTATAGAATAAAATATTGGGGTGGTGTAGGAGGCCAATTGTGTCTTCAAAGGCCCCCATGAAGAGATTTGCGTAGGATGGGGCGAATTTCGTCCCCATCGCCGTGACTCTTTGTTGGATATAAAATGTATTTTCATATTTAAAATAGTTGTGAGTGAGAATAAAAGTGATGGAATCTAAAATGAACTTCTTCTGTGTCAAGGGAATAAAAGGATCCACTGAAAGGAACCTGCTAACTGCATTTATGTCCAGCTTTTGGATGATGTTGCTATATAATGCTGATATGTCTAGGGTGACCCAGAACATATAGTTTGACCAGGGGATATCATCCAGTAGTGTGATGAGGTGGCTGGAATCCCTGAGATAAGCTGGGAGGTTGACAACATATTTCTGCAAAAGGTTATCCACATAAGCTGATAGGTTGGAGGTTATGGAGTCGATGCCGGAAATGATTGGCCTACCTGGTGGGTTGTGCAATGTTTTGTGGATTTTCTGGAGGAAATAAAAGAAGGAGATGGACAGATGTTCTATTAAAATTAAATTTTTTTCTTGCTTGTTTAGTGTTTTTAGTGTATACCCCACCTGTATCAAGTCAGATAGTTTTTTCTTGTAAGGATCTGTGGGGTCAGTTTTTAGTATTTGATCATTTATATCCAAGAGGATGTTTAAGGCCTATTGTGATAATACTCGGAGTCCATAATTAACACCCCCCCCCCCCGCCTTTAGCAGCACTTTTAATGACGATCTTATTGTTTTTGGCTAGCCCGGGTCCACAATCAGTGCCTGTGGATCACACAACTGCCTCCTCTTCCCTTGTGTTACATGTTGGCCAATCCTCTGTCCAAGACGCAGGCCCGGATGTCTCCCGCCCAGCACCTGGACCTTCGTAAGCACCATCAGGTAGCACATCCACTTCTGTTCCCAGCACAGCGCACAGATGTCCATACCCCATGCCTTTGAACAAAAGAGCAAATACGCATCCACCCACCTACAGGCCATAGCATTAAATGTGCACCTTTCCAAATTGCTGGCCCTGGAAATGTTGCCATTTAGGCTTATGGACACACTGAGGCTTTCCGCAGCCTGATGGCTGCGGCCATCCCTTGTTACTCAGTCCCCAGCCGCCATTTTTGCCGATGTGTCATCCCCTCCTTACACCAGCATGCCTCCCGTAACATCACCCATGCCCTGACCAACACAGTTATTGGATGGTCCACTTAACGACTGACACATGAACAAGTGCTTTTGGCCAGGGATGCTACATTTCCCTGACGGCACACTGGGTGAATGTTCTGGAGGCCGGGAGTGAGTCGTACCCTGGGATGGCACAGGTGCTACCGACGATAAGGATTCCGGGCCGTACTTCCATCAGGATTTCCGTCACCACCTACATTAGTGGCTGCAACCCCCCATCCTTCTTCTCCTCCATTTCCTCCTCCTGTTCCACCTCTGAATTCTTATCTTGAAGCACCAGTCAGCCATCAGTCAGTAGCTGGAAGCAGTGTAGCACTGCAGTGGGGAAGCGGAAACAGGCCAAGCTGAAAATAATTTGCTTAGGTGACAAACAGCACACCGTCGCAGAGCTGTGGCAGTGTATAAGGGACCAGACTGAGCTGTGGCACTCACCACTCAACCTATAACCAGGCATGGTTGTGTCTTATAATGGCCATAACTTGGTGGAGGCTTTGGAGCTCGGCAAGCTCACACACATACCATGCCTAGCCCACGTGTTCAACCCCAATTTGCCTAAGCTACTGGTGAAGGTGCGCCGTGTGTGTGCCCATTTCTGAAAGTCATTTACAGCTGCTGCCGGTCTGATGACGCTGCAGCAGTGCTTGCAATTGCCAGCTCACCGACTGTTGTGTGACCACAAGCTGGAACTCCACATTCCACACGTTGGCCAGGCTTTTTAAGCAGCAGAGGGCAGTAGTGGAATACCAGCTGCAACGTGGTTGTTGCCTTTCCAGTCAGCTTCCGCTATTCACAAGCAACAAGTGGGCATAGATGTCTGACCTCTGTGAGGTTTTAAGCAACTTTGAGGAATCAACAGAGATGGTGAGTGGCGATGGCGCTATTATCAGCGAAACCATCCCACTTCTGTGTTTACTGAAATGCTCGCTGCTCACAATTAAGGTGGACGCTTTGCATGTGGAAGAAGGGGAAATGGGCAGCACGGTGGCTCAGTGGTTAGCACTGGTAACTTGCTGCTCTGGGGTCCTAGGTTTGAATCTGACAAAGGACAACATTTGCATGGAGCTTGTATGTTCTCCCTGTGTTTGCATGGGTTTCATCCCACAGTTGGATGCTAATGTCTGTAAAGCGCTGTATAAGTGCATAAAATAAATAAAATGAGGGAAGACAGTACAGCCAGACCACCCTCATTTCGTCTTCTCAGCACAAATTGGACGAGAAAGAGCAGGAGACGGTTGCCTCTGCTACAGAGGGTAGTACCCATAGCAGGTTTATTCCATCTGTTCAACGTGGATGGGCCAAAGAGGATGAAGAGATTGAGAGGTCATCCTCCTGATGAGGACAGTGAATTCTTGTCTGTTGGGACTCTGGCACACATGTCTGACTTTATGTTATGTTGCCTTAACCGTGACCCTCGTGTTATACGCATTTTGGCCAATGCCTATTACTGTTTTTTTTAGCCTTCTCGACCCCCGCTACAAAGAGAACTTCTCATCTCTCATTTCTGTTGTGGAGAGGACTAGCAAAATGGTGCAATTTTAGAAGGTCCTTGTCGAAAAATTGCTCCAAAAATTTTCAGCTGACAACACTGGCGGCACAGTACGTAGTTCCTTGGGCAACCGAGGAAGGGAGATGCGGGGAACTTACAGCAGTTCCAACAGAGGCAGGGCCAGTTTCATGACACCCCGTCAGCACCCTCACAATGATGCGTGGCCTAGTGTCACAAGGAGGGAAAAGTTTTGGAAGATGGTGAAGGAGTATGTAGCAGCGTACTTAGTGATCCCTCTGTGCTTTACAACTATTGGGTGTCCAAGCTGGACACATGGCACGAACTGGCGCTCTACTGGAGGTGCTGATCTGGCCTGCTGCCAGCGTTTTGTCAGAGCGGGTATTTAGTGCTGCTGGGGACATAATAACTGATAATCACATCCATCTGTCAACTGAAAATGCTGACAGGTTGACTCTTATCCAAATAAACACAAGGCCTGGATTGCCCCTGACTTCTCTTCTCCACCAGAGGAAAGCTGCTGAACATCAAGGCACTTTAAATGTGGCTTTTATGGTGTATTAAATACACTGTATTCCCATGCACACCTTCCACCGCAAAAAAAGGTATATGGTTCAATCTTTCTCTTCTCATCCTCCTCCCCCATCATATCAGCATGCTTATTAGGCTGCCCTAGCTCCTAATGTTTTAGAGGGTCAGCTCAGCAGCAAACCCTGACCCCAAATGTTTTAAAGGGTCAACAGCAGGCCCTCACCCCTAATGTTTTAGATGGTCAGATCATCTGCAGGCACTCCCCCCTAATGTTTTAGAGGGTTAGCTCAGCAGCAGACCCTCACCCCTAATGTTTTAGATGGTCAGATCAGCAGCAGGCCCCCGCCCCTAATGTTTTAAAGGGTCAGCTCAGTAGCAGACCCTCACCCCTAATGTTTTAGATGGTAAGATGAGCAGCAGGCCCTCACCCATAATGTTTTAGAGGGTCACCAGCAGGCCATTAATCATAATTTTTCAAGGGTGTGTATGATGCCCTCCTTTATGTGTAATAAAGGCTGTATTGGAGTGCCGGTTCCTTGCAATTTTTGGCAGCCCTTTCACTTAATGCATAGGCTCTATGAGTGTAGGAGTCCCACTACCTGAACAATTGTACCACAATGTGAATAAGGCCCTTCTTTATGTGATATACAGGTTGTATCAGAGTGTCTTTTCCTTGTAATTTTTGGCAGCACTTGCTCTTTATATATAAGTAAATATTCCTAACAATTTTTCTTCTAAAATTAGCTGTGAAGAAGAAAACTTACAAAAAAAATGGTTCTTTAGACCCAAACTTTCTTTTTTACAAGGGATAGCATGAGAATATTACCCCCACAATTTGCTACCCATCTTTTCTTTAGTACAAAAGTACCCCATTTGTGGTCATAAACTACTGTTTGGGGATACGCCAGGGTTCAGAAGGGAGAGAACAGCATCAGGATTTTCGGTCATGGAATTTGCTGAAATGGATTTTAAGATCCATAACTTTATTTTTTGTTGACTTTGCTACATGAGGCCTTTTTTTTTTAAGGACAAGCTGTAGTTTTTATTAGGGTACATTTTGCTTTCTGATCTCTTTTTCTCAAATTTTTGGGGAGGTGAGGTGCGCAATACTTGAAATGTTGTGTTGTTTTTTATTATATTTTTCATTATGTTCACCATCTGGTATGAGATGATAACTTTAATCTGCAGTTTTATTTGATTATGCAATGCCACATTTATTTGGTTTTTTTCATGTTTTACTACTTTTGTATAATAAAATCCCTTTTTTATAAAAAAGATGTTATATTTTGCATTGCCATATACTATTATTCATAACATAAGGCTTGTCTTTTGAAGAACAGACTATACTTTTTATCAGTACAACTTTTGGTTTTTGGCCTAGTTTTTATTTTATTTATTTTCTACGGTGTTCACCTGATGGGGTGGATCATGTTATATTTTCATAGATCCGTTTGTTATGGCGATACCAAATATGTCTATTTTTATTTTTTAAGTTTTACACAATAAGCATTTTTTTTAAAAATCAAGTTTTTGTGTTGTCACTTTCTTACAGCCATATTTTTTAAATGTTTCTGGCTATGGTCTGGTGTGAGGGTTTTTTGTTTTTTGAGGATGAGGTGACATTTTAATTGGTGCCATTTTGGGGTACATACTTTTTTTGATTGATAATGTGTGTTTTGAAAGGCAAAATGGCAATAAAAGCTGTTTTGGTGCAATTATATATTTCTTTTTACAGCAGTCACTTGATGGAATAGATCATGTGATATTTTTATACAGCTGATCATTATGGATACCAAATATGTCTATATTTTATTTTATTTTTTCAAGTGTTTCACAATAAGAGCATTTTTAGAAAAGAAAATCATGTTTTTGTGTTGTCATTTTTCTGGCTATGGTCTTTTATTGGTACCATTTTACCATTGGTACCATTTTATTGGTACCATTCTGGGGTATATACAACTTTTTGATTGCTTGATAATATGTGTTTTGGAAGGCAAGGTTACAAAAAAAGCTGTTTTGGCATAATTTTTTTTTTCTTTTTACGGTAGTCACTTGATGGGATATATTTGTAGGGTTGAGCGAACCCGAACTGTAAAGTTCGGGTTCGTACCGAACTTTAGGATTTTTGGACCCCGGACCCGAACCCGAACCCGAACATTTGAGCAAAAGTTTGGGTTTGGGTACGGTGTTCGGCGCTTTCTTGACGCTTT
Organism: Bufo gargarizans; assembly: GCF_014858855.1. Taxonomy (NCBI): domain Eukaryota; kingdom Metazoa; phylum Chordata; class Amphibia; order Anura; family Bufonidae; genus Bufo; species Bufo gargarizans. Next base: position 439,290,440 of record NC_058080.1, read on the forward strand.
TTAAAAGGCTGCAGAGCAGCCAATCAACAAGCGTTTAACTCTGTGCCCTTAGAAGCCATCACAGCCATGCCTACTAATGGCATGGCTGTAATTGGCCAGTGCAGCATGTGACCCATCCTCTATATAAGCTTGAGTCACGTAGCGCTGCACGTCACTCTGCTGTTACTAGCGTAGAGAGAGGATGCTGCTGGTGATTCCAGGGAGAGAATAGGAGAGAATCTTTGTTCAGAACTAGAATCTAACTCAGTGATCTACATTCCATTAGTTGTGTGGGTGCAGGGCACAATCTTTTTACCCTACCCTGAGCCCAGTGACAGAAAAATATAACTTTTATCCATCTGTTAGTTAGGTGGGAGGCGGCAGCGGCCCATTTTATGCAAGCACAGTGCAGCAGCACTGCATCTGAGCTTTTGTGACATTGAAATCCAAGCTTGAAAAACTGCACTAATATAATATAAAACATCTGGTGCATTTACAGGATTAGTCAGTGTGCAATTTAAGCTAGAAATACAGCCATAATTTTCTGGGTTTTTAAAAACACACTTTTTTGACAAAATCTACTATTTTACAGTTCTGCACATGTGAAATTCAAGTTTAATATATACAGCTTTCATATTCTGTTAATAAAAAAACACACTTTTTTGGGGCAATATACAACATCTGGATTAGTCAGTATGCAATTTAAGCTAGAAATATAGCCATAATTTTCTGGGTTTTTAAAAACACCCTTTTTTGGCAAAATCCACTATTTTACAGCGCTTGTAGCATCACCACGTGTGAAATTCAAGGGTTATAAACAGCTTTCATATTCAGTTAGTAAAAAATTTTGGGCCAATATCCAACGTCTTGATTAGTCAGTGTGCAATTTCAGCTGGAAATACAGCCATAATTTTATGGGTTTTTAAAAGCACACTTTTTTTGCCAAAATACCCAATTTTACAGCCTTTGCTGCATCTGTCAGTGTGAAATTCAAGAGTTATATACTGCTGTCATATTCTGTTATTACTGTTATTAAGCAAACACCCATTTTGGGCAAAAAACTTAAATTGCGGCTTAGTCTGGATCAGTACGTGTGAGATACAGCCTTTACATACTGTGTTTCTATTCAGTTATTTGAAATACAGCCATTTTGGGCACAAATCTTTAATTGCAGCCTAGTGTGGATCAGGGCGTGTGAGATACACCCTTTATATACTGTGGTTATGCTCTTCTATTAATAAAACACCCTTTTTTGTGCAAAATACAAAAAAATTCTGGCCTTGCAGTATCAGCACATGTGAAATTCAAGGGTTATATACTGCTGTCATATTCAGTTATTAAACAAACACCTGTTTTGGGCAAAAAAGTTTAATTTGCAGCTTTTGCTGTATATGTCATTGTGAGATACAGCCTTTACATACTGTGTTTCTATTCAGTTATTTGAAATACAGCCATTTTGGGCACAAATCTTTAATTGCGGCCTAGTGTGGATCAGGGCGTGTGAGATACACGCTTTACATACTGTGGTTATATTCTTCTATTAATAAAACACCCTTTTTTGGGCAAAATACACAATGTTTCTGGCCTTGCAGCATCAGCACGTGTGAAATTCAAGGGTTATATACTGCTGTCATATTCAGTTATTAAACAAACACCCGTTTTGTGCAAAAAAGTTTATTTTGCAGCCTTTGCTGCATATGTCATTGTGAGATACAGCCTTTACATACTGTGTTTCTGTCACAGGGCGCCGGCGGCATGCTTCTCCCTTCCTGTGCTGCCGGCGTCCTGGGATGACATGGCGGCAGTCCCGCTCGCCGTGTTCTTCTGCTGCTCTGAGCTGGGAGCCGCTCGGTGTCCTGGTTGCCGGGGTAACAGGGGGGCAAGGCATGCTTTCTCTCTGTGCGGCCAATGTCCCCCGTCCCCATAGCTACACTCAAAGGGGCTGAGCACTGAGCTAGCCACTCGGAGCTCGGCTACACACAGCGGGAGGTCATGTGTCGCTGGCCGAGGTAACGGGGGCGGAGCGCGCCAGGCCGCAAGCTTCCTCTCTGTGCGGCCGGCGTCCCCGTCCCCATAGCTACACTCAAAGGGGCTACACACAGGGGGAAGGTCATGTGGCGCTGGCCACGTCACATAACCTCTGCTCTTTACTATTTAAACAGGCAACCTGCTAGCCACAGGTTGCCTATGATTCATAGTCCAAGGCTAGTTGCTACTTTGTTCCCAGTGCTATTTGGATTTTAAACCGTGCCCGTTCTGACCCGCTACTATTTGCTCCTTAGTTCTAGACATGACCTCTTGGCTTGACCTTTGGCTTGCGACCTGACCTGTTCATGTTTATTCCTCTGGTGCTGATTTACTCTCCTGGTATTTGACCTCGTCTTCCCCTGACTATTCACTGCTTTCTCCATTTGTACTTCATCGCCCTTTTGGAATTGACTGTCTGTCCTCCCAGCACGTATTTTAAGCTAGGGACTGCCGTCCAGTTGTCCCCTGTCATCAGGACATGTGTGGCAAATAGGCAGGGCCAGAGGTGAGGGTGGAGCGCAGTGGTTACTATCCTTCCCCCCGTGTGTGCGTGACCGTGACTGTTTCTATTTAGTTATTTGAAATACAGCCATTTTGGCCACAAATATTTAATGGCGGCCTAGTGTGGATCAGGGCGTGTGAGATACACCTTTTATATACTGTTGTTATAGTCTTCTATTAATAAAACAAAATTTTTGGGCAAAATACACAATTTTTCTGGCCTTGCAGCATCAGCACGTGTGAAATTCAAGGGTTATATACTGTTGTCTTATTCAGTTATTGAACAAACATCCACTTTGGGCAAAAAATTTCATTTTTCAGCCTTTGCTGCATATGTCATTGTGAGATACAGCCTTTACATAGTGTGGTTCTATTCAGTTATTAAACAAACACCCATTTTGCACACAAATCTTTAATTGCGGCCTAGTCTGGATCAGGGCGTGTGAGATACACCGTTTACATACTGTGGTTCTATTCTGCTATTAATTAAACACCCATTTAGGGCAAGATCCTAAATTTGAGAAATATGAGGAGAGCGTCAAATAAGGGACGTGGCACAGGTCGTGGTGCTGCTGGTGGAGCTCATGTTGCAGGGAGAGGACGTGGTCGGTCTGTGCCAGCTACACGCACAAGTAGAACCCCTTCCTCTGGGGCGAGTAGGCGACAGAACCTGCAGCTGTATTTGGTCGGGCTTAATGCGGGTCTACGAATGGTGAGGCCTGAACAAATACATGCGATAGTAGATTGGGTTGCTGACAGTGCCTCCAGTTCCTTCACATTGTCTCCCACCCAGTCTCCTGCTGAAAGATCAGAGTTGGCACCTGCAGCCGATGTCCATCAGTCTTTCACCTCACCCCCTTACAAATCAGCCAAGCAGTCTGAGCCCCAAGTCATGCAGCAGTCTTGTCTGCTTTTTGATGACTCTGTTAGCAGGGTTTCCCAGGGCCATTCACCTAGCCCTGCCCCAGAAGTGAAAGAGATTGAGTGCACCGATGCCCAACCACTTATGCTTCAAGATGAGTACATGGAAGGACCATCGCAGCACATCTCGGATGATGAAGAAACACAGGTGCCAACTGCTGGGGCTTTCAAAAGTGTGCAGGCCGACAAGGAAGGCGGGGGGGGGGGAGAATGGGTATGAGATGATGTGGAGCACGATGAGGTCCTTGACCCCACATGGAATCAAGGTCATGCGAGTGACCTATGTAGTTCGGAGGAAGAGGCGGTGTTCGCACAGATCCACCAGCACAGCAGAAGAGGGAGCAGGGTGCAGAAGCAGAGCGGCCGTCCTCTAGACAGTATGCCTGCTAATGCCCACCACAGCAAGGGAAAGAGCACACCAAAGCCAACTCCAAGGAGTTCCCTGGTGTGGCAGTTCTTCAGACAATGTGCTGACGACAAGTCCCGAGTAGTTTGCACGCTGTACAATCAGAGCCTGAAGCGAGGCATAAACGTTCTCAACCTGAGCACAACCTGCATGACCAGGCATTTAAGTGCTAAGCACGAGCCTCAGTGGAGTAGACACCTCAAAAACCAAGAAAGGTCTCTGGCTCCTCCTGCTTCCTCTTCTGCTGCAGTCTCGGCCTCTCGAGTGACAGTGCCATCTGCCACCCCCCAAACAGAGGATCTGCTAGCAACACCACCACCTGGTTCACCAAGCATCTCCACAATGTCCCATGGAAGCGTTCAGCTCTCCATTTCCCAAACACTGAAGAGGAAGAGGAAGTACCCCCCTACCCACCCGTGATCCCTAACAATGAATGCCAACACTTATAAACTACTGGCCTTTGAAATGCTGTCATTCCATCTGGTGGAGACGGATAGTTTTAAAGGCCTTATGGCGGTGGCTATCCCACAGTACATCGTGCCTAGCTGCCACTACTTTTCAAAGCGAGCCATCCCTTCTCTGCACAACCAAGTAAGGGACAAAATCAGGTGTGCACTGCGCAACGCCATCTGTAGCAAGGTGCACCTGACTACGGATATGTGGACCAGTATGCACAGTCAGGGACGTTAAATCTCCATAACAGCACACTGGGTAAATGCAGTGGCGGCTGGGCCTGAGGCGGATAGCAGTTTGGCACATGTCCTTCCACCACCGAGAATTGCAGGGGTCTTTAGTTTGTCTCCTGTTGCTTCATTCTCCTACTCCGCTTCCTCATCCTCTACCGGCTCCTCATCCGTTCAACGTAACACCTTCACCACCAATTTCAGTACAGCCAGGGGTAAACAATGGCAGACAGTTTTAAAACGTATCTGTTTGGGGGACAAACACCACACCGTGCAGGAGCTGTGGACGGGCCTTGAACAACAGACTGATGAGTGGTTAGTGCCAGTGAGCCTCTAGCCTGGCCTGGTGTTGTGCAATAATGGACGAAATCTCAAAGCAGCTCTGGGACTAGCCGATTTGATGCACATCCCTTGCCTGGCGCATGTGCTGAATTTGGTGGTGCAGAGATTTCTTACAAATTACTCCGATATGTCAGAGCTGCTGCATAAAGTACGGGTCGTCTGTGCGTGCTTATGACGTTTTCACCCTGCTGCTGCTCGCCTGTCAGCGCTGCAACATAACTACTGCCTTCCCGCTCACCTCCTCATATGCGATGTGCCCACAAGGTGGGACTCCACATTGCACATGCTGGCCAGACTGTGCTAGCAGCAGCAGGTGATAGTGGAGTTTCAGCTTCAGCACGCACGGGTGAGTCGCTCTGCGGAACAGCACCACTTTACCAACAATGACTGGGCCTCCATGCGAGACCTGTGTTCAATGTTGCGCTGTTTCTAGTGCTCCGCCAACAGGGCCAGTGCCGATAACGCCGTTCTCAGCGTAACTATCCCACTTCTATGCCTACTTGAAAAACGCTGCTGGCGATGATGGAAGAGGATGTGACACAGGAGGAGGAGGAGGAGGAAGAGGGATCATTTTGTAGGGTTTCCGAACAGTCATTCACAAGTGGCTCAGAGGGTGGGTTCCTGCACCCACAAACGCCAGGTACACTATTGTCCAGCCAGGGCACAGTTCTGGAGGATGATGAGGTGGAGGATGAGATGGAGGAGTACGAACCATGTTCGCAGCAGGGTGGCACCCAGACCAGCTCATGGCCATCACTGGTGCGTGGCTGGGGGGATACAGAGGACACAGACGATACACCTCCCACAGAGGACAGCTTTTCGTTGCCTCTGGGCAGCCTGGCACACATGCACGATTACATGCTGCAGTGTCTCTGCAACGACCGCTGAGTTGCCCACATTTTAACTTGTACTGATTACTGGGTGGCCACGCTGCTGGATCCCCGTTAAAAGGACAATATACTGTCCGTAATTTCGTCACTGGAGCATGATCGTAAGATGCGCAAGTACAATCGCACGCTGGTAGTTGCGCTGGTGGTGGCATTCCCACCTGACAGTGGGGGCACAGTGGAAGCACAAGGCAAAGGCAGCTGGGGCACCGCCAGCACCTCATAAGGCAGGGTTAGCATGGCTGAAATGTGGAAAAGCTTTGTCAGCATGCCACAACAACCAGCTCCACCAGTTGATATGGAATGTCTTAGCAGGAGGCAGCATTTCACCAACATGGTGGAACAGTATGTGGGCACACGCCTACACGTACTGAATGACGGCTCTGCCCCCTTCAACTTCTGGTTCTCCAAATTGGGCACATGGCCTGAGTATGCCCTTTACGCCTTGGAGGTGCTGGCCTGCCCTGCAGCCAGTGTATTTTCTAAACATTTGTTTAGTACGGCAGGGGGAGTCATTACAGACAAGCGCCGCCGCCTGTCCACAGCCAATGTGGACAAGCTCATGTTCATTAAAATGAACCAGGCATGGATTCCACTGGACTTGTCCGTACCTTATGCAGAATAGACATGTATACCGGCACTAACCAGCCATTGTTATACTGCAGCGCAATTGCTCATTCTTGTATTTTGGATATTTCACACTCTTTTGGAGTGTACCCTAATTAAAAACCAATGTTAGCTACCTCGTCCTCCTCCACTTCTGCTTCCACCTACACCGCTACGTTCACCGCCTCCTAAAACTACTTCTCCATATTGACCTCTACCTCATAAATAAAATAAAAAAATGTATTTGTACGTATTTTATTTTATGTTATTTCACTACTTTGTCAGCTACATTTTCGGGTGATATTCACCAATTTTTGGGTGTGATGTACCACTGCTATAATTAGTAGACAGGTAAAAAAAAAAATGTTAGTTACATTTTCGGGTGAAATTCACCAATTTTTAGGTGTGATGTACCACTGCTATACCTAGTAGACAGGTAAAAAATATATAAAAATTGTCAGTTACATATTCGGGAGAAATTCACAAATTTTTGGGTGTGATATACACCTCCTCAACCTAGTTGACAGCTTAATAAATTTCTGTAATTTTTCTGTTACATTCTTTGGGTTGATATTTTACAATTTTGGTCGTGAATAAACCCCTGCTCTGCATAGGTGACAGGGAATGCAATTTCAGAAATTCTTCTTTAATTGATGTGCGCCACCTCCTTTCATTCAATGCCTAAACTTTAACAAGTTGTCCCACATTTGCGCTTCAATAATTTGTCCCACATTTCTGCTTTACTTTTTTTCCCACATTTGCGCTTCAGTAATTTGTCCCACATTTGCACCTCAATAACTTTTCCCACATTTGCACTTCAGTAATTTGTCCCACAGTTGCGCCTCAATAACTTTTCCCATATTTCCGCTCAATCCAAAAACAATTTATTACATTTTTCTCCCTTGGATGTGGTCTCTCTTTCTCACAGTCCCTCTCCCGCGTGGAACCCTGATTCGCCGATAACCGTGATCAACATGGTAGGCTCAGAAAAGAACATCGAAAGTTGATAGAGAAGATATCCAAATGGATTGTGGATGTCACTGGGGCACCTCTGCGTAGGTGACAGGAACATAAATAAATAAAAATCATCTGTTACATTGTCAGGTGACATTAATTGATGTGCGCCACATCCTTTCATTCAATGTTTAAACCTTAAAAAGTTGTCCCACATTTACGCTTTAATACTTTGTCCCATATTTCCGTTCTATCATTGTTAATTTGAAACAATTAATCCTCCCTTTGATGTGGTCTCTCTTTCTCACGCTCCCCCTCCGGCATGGAACCCTGATTCGCCAATAACCGTGATCAACATGGTAGGCTCAGAAAGAACATCTAAAGTTGATAGAGGAGATATCCAAATGGATGGTGGACGTCACAGGTACGTGCGATCAGGCAGAAGTTAGTTAGAGTCAACAAAGCTGCAGCAGGGCCTCTCTTGACTAACGTTTACAAAAATACCCCAGTGACATTCCCTATAATTTTGTATCAATCATTCCAATAACAGGGCATCTTAAGAGTCCTGTTTTGTTATTTATTGTCACTACCTCCCCAAGTCGGGAGTGGGTAAATGCTGCGCGCCCCCTCCTTAACTTGGAAGCTTATGCTTAAATACTTTGTCCCACATTCCGCTCCATTACATTTAATTTCATCCATTGACCTCCCTTGCATGTGGTATCCTTTTCTCAGGCTCCCTCTCTGGCCTGGAACCCTGATTCCCCGCCAACCGTGATCACCAAGGTAGGCGAATAAAAGAACATCGAAAGTTGATAGAGCAGATATCAAATTGGATTGTGAACATTACGGGGATGTGCGACATGGTGGTGCAGTAAGTGTGCACACGCCTACACGAACTGACTGACAGGGGTCAGCCCCTGCAACTTCTGGGTCTCCAAATTGGGCACATGGCCTTGGAGGTGCTTGCCTGCCCTGCAGCCAGTGTATTGTCTGAACGTGTGTTTAGCATGACTGGAGGGGGTTATCACAGGTTATATTTCCTAATGTTTTGGGGTGTACCCTATTTAAAAAAAAAAAAAAATACATTTAAAACCAAAAAGCAGTGTAGGCTTCCTCCTCCTCCTCCACCGCCGCTTCCACTTACACCGCCACGTCCACCGCCTCCTCAACCTCCTACTCCATATGGCCCTCATCCTCCTAGATCAAGATTATAATTTTTAATTTTTACTTATTTTGTTATTTAAAGTCATTTCCCTATCCACTTTTTTTGCAGAGCACTTGCCATGCTCTTAACCACATTTTTTTTTACATTTTTCTGGCTAGGGTCTTGTGTGACGGCTCATTTTCTAAGGGATGAGGTGACATTTTTAATTGCACTAATTTGCAGTAAATGCTGTATGCCATTTTGATCGCTTGATATTATGTTTTTTGGGAGGTGAGGTGACAAAAAAATTGCTGTTTTCACATATTTTTTTACACTGTTGACTTGATGGGATAGATCATGTGATATATTTATTGAGCCAGTTATTATTGGCGTGGTGATACCAAGTATGTCTATTTTTTAAAAAAAAATTAAATGACTTAATAGGGGAAAATGGTGTTTTTTTTACATGTGAAACTTTCATTTTTTATTTTTCTAAAAAACTTTTTAAATTTTTTATTTTACACTTTGTGTCTCCCATGAGGTCATACAAGACCTCTGGGGGACATATAATATCACTTTTTATTTTTTTACAATTTAATTTTCTGTGGCTACTATGGCAGCCCCAGTTACAGGGGGAATACAACCGCCAGAGAGGCTGTACAGCATAATACTAAGCTGGACAGCTTCACTTCAGGACTGATTGTGGTCTCAGGACAACCCGACAGCTGCTGCAGTCTCCTGGCCCCAGCGGTCACACAGAAAAGCAAGCGGCATATATCTTCCTTAGCTGTAAACACAGTTCTCGTTCAGAGCTGCACATACAGCAAACTAGAAGGCAGGGGCACAGAGGAACGGTCCCTACCCCCAGAATGTTTATAGTCTATGGGCGGTCTGAAAGTGGGTAAACTGGATAGAATGTTTTAATTCCTCTATTTATTTAGAGGGTGACACCATCTAGTGGTGTCTATGATTATGGCCTGTTATTGTCATGTGCACATACAGGAAATACAGTAAATGCACATTTTACACAGAAGGATATTTTCTTTGCAATTTGCAGCGGGTTTATATGAAAAGATGCTCTAGAATTGTGATATTATGAGGAATACATATAGTTACTAAAACAGAAGTGTCAGGAGAGGTGATAGGTCATCTTTAAATATAATTCCTAAATACTTTAGGCTCTGATAACACTTGTATTTAAAGATTCATTTCAAGTTTTTGGTATGTTCATTGCATGACTACTATAGTCTGCAGCACTATTCTTGCAGACAAAAAAAATTCTAAGCCTGAAAAACCACCTCATCATGTCCATCAAAGTCCACGGGGTCCATCATTGTCAGTTTTGATTGTTCTGTTTGAAAATGAATCTATTGCAGCATCGTGGTTTCTATTATAATTGGAAGCCATAATACTAGTCTAAACAGTGCCCTAGGAAAACTTTAAAGGAGACTGAAAATTGCAGCATGCTTTTGTAAAAGAAGCAAACTTAGATTACAACAGAAGCATATCCTTTTATAAAACCTCAATAGAAATGCTTTCTGTATTTATAGCTTGTAGACCACTTCAACCCCGCTAGCTGAAACCCCCTTAATGACCAGGCCACTTTTTACACTTCTGCACTACAATATCTTGGTCAAATGCCAACTTTGTATTAAAAAAATGGGAAATGTTGTCTTTTGCCAAGAAATTTCTCTCACCTGAGTACGGCGATACCAGATGTGTGACACTTTTTTGCAGCCTAGGTGGGCAAAGGGGCCCACATTCCAAAGAGAACCTTTCAGATTTCACCGGTCATTTTTTACAGATTTTGATTGCAAACTACTTCTCACGCATATGGGCCCCTAAAATGCCAGGGCAGTATAACTACCCCATAAGTGACCCCATTTTGGAGAGAAGACACCCCAGGGTATTCCGTGAGGGGCATGGCGAGTTCCTAGAATGTTTTATTTTTTTGTCACAAGTTAGTGGAATATGAGACTTTGTAAGAAACAAAAAATAAAAAAAAATCATAATTTTCCGCTAACTTGTGACAAAAAATAAAAAATTCTAGGAACTTGCCATGCCCCTCACGGAATACCTTGGGGTGTCTTCTTTCCAAAATGGGGTCACTTGTGGGGTAGTTATACTGCCCTGGCATTCTAGGGGCCCTAATGTGTGGTAAGTAGTTTGAAATCAAAATGTGTAAAAAATGACCTGTAAAATCCTAAAGGTGCTCTTTGGAATGTGTGCCCCTTTGCCCACCTAGGCTGCAAAAAAGTGTCACACATCTGGTATTGCCGTACTCAGGAGCAGTTGGGGAATGTGTTTTAGGGTGTCATTTTACATATACCCATGCTGGGTGAGAGAAATATCTTGGCAAAATACAACTTTTCCCATTTTTTTATGCAAAGTTGGCATTTGACCAAGATATTTATCTCACCCAGCATGGGTATATGTATAAAGACACTCCAAAACACATTCCCCAACTTCTCCTGAGTACGGCGATACCAGATGCGTGACACTTTTTTGCAGCCTAGATGCGCAAAGCGGCCCAAATTCCTTTTAGGAGGGCATTTTTAGACATTTGGATCCCAGACTTCTTCTCACGCTTTTGGGCCCCTAAAATGCTAGGGCAGTATAAATACCCCACATGTGACCCCATTTTGGAAAGAAGACACCCCAAGGTATTCAATGAGGGGCATGGCGAGTTCATAGAATTTTTTTTTTTTTGGCACAAGTTAGCGGAAATTGATTTTTTGGGTATTTTCTCACAAAGTCTCCCTTTCCGCTAACTTGGGACAAAAATTTTAATCTTTCATGGACTCAATATGCCCCTCACGGAATACCTTGGGGTGTCTTCTTTCCGAAATGGGGTCACATGTGGGGTATTTATACTGCCCTGCCATTTTAGGGGCCCGAAAGCGTGAGAAGAAGTCTGGAATATAAATGTCTAAAAAATGTTACGCATTTGGATTCCGTGAGGGGTATGGTGAGTTCATGTGAGATTTTATTTTTTGACACAAGTTAGTGGAATATGAGACTTTGTAAGAAAAAACAAACAAACCCAAAAAAAACTATTTCAGCTAACTTGGGCCAAAAAAATGTCTGAATGGAGCCTTACAGGGGGGTGATCAATGACAGGGGGGTGATCACCTCATATACACTCCCTGATCACCCCCTGTCATTGATCACCCCCCGGTAAGGCTCCATTCAGACGTCCGTATGTGTTTTGCGGATCCGAGCCATGTATCCGTTGATCCGTAAAAATCATACGGACGTCTGAATGGAGCTATACAGGGGAGTGATCAATGACAGAGGGGTGATCAATGACAGGGGGTGATCAGGGAATGTATATGAGGTGATCACCCCCCTGTCATTGATCACCCCCCTGTAAGGTTCCATTCAGACATCCGTATGTGTTTTGCGGATCCGATCCATGTATCCGTGGATCCGTAAAAATCATATGGACGTCTGAATGGAGCCTTACAGGGGGGTGATCAATGACAGGGGGGTGATCAGGGAGTCTATATGGGTGATCACCCCCCTGTTATTGATCACCCCCCTGTAAGGCTCCATTCAGACGTCCGTATGTGTTTTGCGGATCCGATCCATGTATCCGTGTATACGTAAAAATCATACGGACGTCTGAATGGAGCCTTACAGGGGGGTGATCAATGAGAGGGGGGTGATCAATGACAGGGGGTGATCAGGGAGTGTATATGAGGTGATCACCCCCCTGTCATTGATCACCCCCCTGTAAGGCTCCATTCAGACATCCGTATGTGTTTTGCGGATCCGATCCATGTATCCGTGGATCCGTAAAAAACATACGGACGTCTGAATGGAGCCTTACAGGGGGGTGATCAATGACAGGGGGGTGATCAGGGAGTCTATATGGGTGATCACCCCCCTGTTATTGATCACCCCCCTGTTAGGCTCCATTCAGACGTCCGTATGTGTTTTGCGGATCCGATCCATGTATCCGTGGATCCGTAAAAATCATACGGACGTCTGAATGGAGCCTTACAGGGGGGTGATCAATGACAGGGGGGTGATCAATGACAGGGGGTGATCAGGGAGTGTATATGAGGTGATCACCCCCCTGTCATTGATCACCCCCCTGTAAGGCTCCATTCAGACGTCCGTATGTGTTTTGCGGATCCGATCCATGTATCCGTGGATCCGTTAAAATCATACAGACGTCTGCATGGAGCCTTACAGGGGGGTGATCAATGACAGGGGGGTGATCAATGACAGGGGGTGATCAGGAAGTGTATATGAGGTGATAACCCCGCTGTCATTGATCACCCCCCTGTAAGGCTCCATTCAGACGTCCGTATGTGTTTTGCGGATCCGATCCATGTATCCGTGGATCCGTAAAAATCATACGGACGTCTGAATGGAGCCTTACAGGGGAGTGATCAATGACAGGGGGGTGATCAATGACAGGGGATGATCAGGGAGTGTATATGAGGTGATCACCCCCCTGTCATTGATCACCCCCCTGTAAGGCTCCATTCAGACATCCGTATGTGTTTTGCGGATCCGATCCATGTATCCGTGGATCCGTAAAAAACATACGGACGTCTGAATGGAGCCTTACAGGGGGGTGATCAATGACAGGGGGGTGATAAGGGAGTCTATATGGGTGATCACCCCCCTGTCATTGATCACCCCCCTGTAAGGCTCCATTCAGACGTCCGTATGTGTTTTGCGGATCCGATCCATGTATCCGTGGATCTGTAAAAATCATACGGACGTCTGAATGGAGCCTTACAGGGGGGTGATCAATAACAGGGGGTGATCAGGGCGTGTATATGAGGTGATCACCCCCCTGTCATTGATCACCCCACTGTAAGGCTCCATTCAGACGTCCGTATGTGTTTTGCGGATCCGATCCATGTATCCGTGGATCCGTAAAAATCATACGGATGTCTGAATGGAGCCTTACAGGGGGGTGATCAATGACAGCGGGGTGATCAATGACAGGGGGTGATCAGGGGGTGTATATGAGGTGATCACTCCCCTGTCATTGATCACCCCCCTGTAAGGCTCCATTCAGACGTCCGTATGTGTTTTGCGGATCCGATCCATGTATCCGTGGATCTGTAAAAATCATACGGACGTCTGAATGGAGCCTTACAGGGGGGTGATCAATGACAGGGGGTGATCAATGACAGGGGGTGATCAGGGAGTGTATATGGGGTGATCACCCCCCTGTCATTGATCACCCCACTGTAAGGCTCCATTCAGACGTCCGTATGTGTTTTGCGGATCCGATCCATGTATCCGTGGATCCGTAAAAATCATACGGACGTCTGAATGGAGCCTTACAGGGGAGCGATCAATGACAGGGGGGTGATCAATTACAGGGGGTGATCAGGGAGTGTATATGAGGTGATCACCCCCCTGTCATTGATCACCCCACTGTAAGGCTCCATTCAGACGTCCGTATGTGCTTTGCGGATCCGATCCATGTATCCGTGGATCCGTAAAAATCATATGGACGTCTGAATGGAGCCTTACAGGGGGGTGATCAATGACAGGGGGTGATCAGGGAGTGTATATGAGGTGATCACCCCCCTGTCATTGATCACCCCCCTGTAAGGCTCCATTCAGAGGTCCGTATGTGTTTTGCGGATCCGATCCATGTATCCGTGGATCTGTAAAAATCATACGGACGTCTGAATGGAGCCTTACAGGGGGGTGATCAATGACAGGGGGATGATCAATGACAGGGGGGTGATCAGGGAGTGTATATGGGTGATCACCCCCCTGTCATTGATCACCCCCCTGTAAGGCTCCATTCAGACGTCCGTATGTGTTTTGCGGATCCGATCCATGTATCCGTGGATCCTTAAAAATCATACGGACGTCTGAATGGAGCCTTACAGGGGGGTGATCAATGACAGGGGGATGATCAATGACAGGGGGGTGATCAGGGAGTGTATATGGGTGATCACCCCCCTGTCATTGATCACCCCACTGTAAGGCTCCATTCAGACGTCCGTATGTGTTTTGCGGATCCGATCCATGTATCCGTGGATCCTTAAAAATCATACGGACGTCTGAATCGAGCCTTACAGGGGGGTGAACAATGACAGGGGGTGATCAGGGAGTCTATATGGGGTGATCAGGGGTAATCAGTGGTTCATAAAGGGTTAATAAGTGACAGGGGGGGTGTAGTGTAGTGGCGTTTGGTGCTACTTTACTGAGCTGCCTGTGTCCTCTGGTGGTCGATCCAAGCAAAAGGGACCACCAGAGGACCAGGTAGCAGGTATATTAGACGCTGTTATCAAAACAGCGTCTAATATACCTGTTAGGGGTTAAAAAAATCGCATCTCCAGCCTGCCAGCGAACGATCGCCGCTGGCAGGCTGGAGATCCACTCGCTTACCTTCCGTTCCTGTGAACGCGCGCGCCTGTGTGCGCGCGTTCACAGGAAATCTCGGCTATCGTGGGAGGACGCGTATATGCGTCCACCCAGAAGAGCAGGGCCGCCGCCAGGACAGGAGGACGCGTATATGCGTCTACCCAGAAGAGCAGGGCCGCCGCCAGGACTATAATTGCAGACCAGCTTTTTGCATGTCTCCACAGGAATTTTTACCCATTCATCTTTAGCAATGAGCTCCAAATTTTTCAGGTTGGAGGGTCTTCTTGCCACCTAGGTACAACTGCTTTGCGAAGGCACATGATTGCACATCACAAACGCCTATGGGATCAACACATGATGACGAGTAGAAGCAGCACACAAGCTCAAAGCCACCATTCTCCTCCTGGTCCAGCATCTTCAGCCACGTCAACCACTTCTGTCTTCCTTGCCCCCTCTCAACCACCTGCCACTCCGCCTCTCACCTTCAGCAGTTCCATCTCATCTGCCCACAGTCAGGTGTCTGTAAAGGAAATGTTTGAGTGTTTTGAGTCACCTCCTTGCCCGGCGTCTGACAGTTGGCTTGACGGAACTCTTAGCCCGCCAGCTTTTACCATACCAGCTGGTGGAGTCGGAGGCCTTCAAAAAATGTGTCACTATTGGGACACCACAATGGAAGGTACCTGGACAAATTTTTTTTTAAATAAGGCAATCCCAAACCTCTACTCAGTGATTGAAAAGGAAGTCATGGCATCTCTGGCATACAGTGTTGGGGCAAGGGTCCATCTGACCACTGATACCTGGTCTGCAAAGCACGGTCAGGGCAGGTATATCACCTACACTGCACATTGGGTTAACCTGCTGACGGCTGCCAAGCATGGAATGCGTGGCTCTGCAGCGGAGTTGGTGACACAGCCACGACTTGCAGGCAGGCCTACTGCCACCTCCTCTACTCCTCCTACTCCATCCTCTTCCATAACCTCCTCGGCTAAGTCCTCTTCTGCTGCCGCGTCTGGCTGAATCCCCCCAGCTCTCCAGGGGCTATTCTACATCCCGGATACGACAGTGTCACGCTGTCTTGGGGTTGACTTTCCTGAAAGCAGAGAGCCACACCGGACCAGCACTCCTGTCCGCTCTGAACGCACAGGTGGATCAGTGGCTGACCACGCACCAACTGGAGATCGGCAAAGTGGTGTGTGACAATGGAAGCAATTTGTTGGCGGCATTGAATTTGGGCAAGTTGTCACATGTGCCGTGCATGGCACATGTGTTGAATCTCATCGTACAACGCTTTGTGTCTAAGTACCCAGGCTTACAGGATGTCCTCAAGCAGGCCAGGAAGGTGTGTGGCCATTTCAGGTGTTCCTACACAGCCATGGCGCACTTTTCAGACATTCAGCCCCGAAACAACATGCCAGTGAGGCGCTTGATTTGTGACAGCCCGACACGTTACAATTCAACACTCCTAATGTTCGACCACCTGCTCCAACAAGAAAAAGCTGTCAACGAGTACTTGTATGACCGGGGTGCTTGGACAGCCTCTGCGGAGCTGGGAATTTTTTTGTCACGTTACTGGACGCTCATGCGCAATGCCTGTAGGCTCATGCGTCCTTTTGAGGAGGTGACAAACCTAGTCAGTCGCACCAAAGGCACCATCAGCGACCTCATCCCATTTGTTTTCTTCCTGGAGCGTGCCCTGCGAAGAGTGCTGGATCAGACTGTGTGAAGAGGAAGAGTTGTGGTCACGATCACCACCAGAAACCGCCTTGTCATCATCGCTTGTCGGACCTGCGGCAACGCTGGAAGAGGAGTATGAGGAAGAGGAGTCAGAGGAGGAATGTGGCTTTGAGGAGGAGGAAGACCAACCACAGCAGGCATCCCAGGGTGCTCGTTGTTGTCACCAATCTAGGACCCGTGGTATTGTACCTGGCTGGGGGGAAGAACAGACCATCAATGACATCAGTGAGGGGGAGGAACGGGAACTGAGTAGCTCGGCATCCAACCTTGTGCAAATGGGGTTTTTCATGCTGTCATGTCTGTTGAGGGACCCTCGTATAAAAAGGATGAAGGAGAACAACCTGTACTGGGTGGCCACGCTACTAGACCCCCGGTATAAGCAGAAAGTGGTAGAAATGTTACCAAATTACCGGAAGTCAGAAAGGATGCAGCAGTTCAAAACCAAACTAAAAAATATGCTTTACACAGCTTATAAGGGGGATGTCACAGCACAACGGGAATCTAACAGGGGATGAGGTGAAAGTAATCCTCCTCCTACCACGACCACGGCAGCAAGGACAGGGCGCTTTACAGATGTGTTGTTGATGGAGGACATGCAGAGCTTTTTCAGTCCTACACATCGCCACAGCCCTTCGGCATCCAGCCTTAGAGAATGACTCAACTGGCAGGTAGCAGACTACCTCGCCTTAACTGCAGATATCGACACTCTGAGGAGCGATCAACCCCTTGACTACTGGGTGTGCAGGCCTGACCTGTGGCCTGAACTATCCCAGTTTGCGATAGAACTTCTGGCCTGCCCCGCTTCAAGTGTCCTGTCAGAAAGGACCTTCAGTGCAGCAGGAGGCATTGTCACTGACAAAAGAAGTCGCCTCGGTCAAAAAAGTGTTGATTACCTCACCTTCATTAAGATGAATGAGGCATGGATCCCGAAGGGACTGACAGTGGGGGATACGTTTGACTAACAAAAGGCCTGATGACATGCCTTGGCCTCAAAATGGTCCCCATGCTGCTGTATTTAATGTCTGCATACCGGATGACTTTCGTGAATTCTCCGCCACCAACTAGGGTTCAAGCTGCAATGTTTTAGTCACCTTTCTGCATGGAAAATATAAATTTTTCTGGCCGCTGCTACAGCAGCGCTGCAACAATACCTAATTTTTCAGGCATGTGTACTGCAAAAACAAAACAAAAAAAGGCACATACATGTGTCAATTCCCCTTCGTGATCGGTACCTTGTTGTGGTGAAGGGGCTTGCGTATCACAATGAAGCAATTCCCTTACGTCCTACCAGCAGCACAGATGGGGTTAACTGCCCCTGTGGACTGGTAGGACCGGCGGAATTTTAATGAGCCCAAGAACCAATAAACGATCTTCAGCTCCCTGAAAGGGAGGAGATCACCCCCCAGCCCACCGTGTTTTTTTCTGTCCTCTGGACAGGTTGGACTGGCGTATCGCTCCCTTTCTGGGAGCTGAGAGTGTGAAGGGCTCCTTTCTTTCTGTAAAGGATCGCCCCGTTTTTTGGCTCTCTTTTGCCTTTATTTTAGGCTGATTGCGGCGATTTTTTGTACCTGGGGACCGTCGGGGAGCGGGGTGTCCCCCTCCCCTCTCCTTTCAGTTTTTTCTGGTGTCCCGTTCCTTCCCATCGCCACATGCGTGCGGCGCTATGGGCTCCGCCATCTTCCGGAAGTGACGCGCACTTGGTGCGCTACGTCACTTCCGGTTTCTTCGCAGCGCGACCTGAGGTTCTATCCTCACCTCCTTGATTAAAATTGCTCCCCTATATACATCCTGGGATCCAGGATGAACCAGGGGAGCTACCTACAGCACGTTGAGCCAGTATTGGCTCTCATATATCTCTGGGCTATTTACGATCTGGGACCCACCCAGGGGGCGGGGCTTTCTCCTTTTAAGCGCCCAGAGCCTGTCATTCAGTGCTCTGGTTGCATCGCTTTGACAAGCTAGCTCCAGAGTTCCCTGTGCCTTGTGATATCCTTGGTAGTATTGCTTGACATGGGTTTGTGTGTTCCTCTTCTGCAGCTCTATTTTTCTTCTAGTGCTGGTGGGCCCCCTTAAGGTCTTGTTTCTCCACCTCCAATTTTTGTAGGTGTTATGACCTGTCTTTTCTTTCCAATTACAGACTATGGCTTCCCCCAGGGATCCGGATCAGCGAAAGGCTGGGGCCAAGAGGAAGCATTTGGCGTGTTTTGATTGCAACACGCCCTTAGACGACGGCTGTCCCTACTCTAGGTGTGAGAGTTGTCGCACGGCATCCACGGAACCCACGATGCAGGAAATGTTTCAGTGGACGAAGACATACGTGGATGATTCCATTAAGGGAGTGGTGCGTTTACTTAATGAGAGGTTACCAGGACCCTCTCAGACTCCCATGGATGTGGTCGCTCCAGTCCCACCAGTCGAAAGACCTACCCCCTGTTCGGTGGGGTCTTCTTCTGAGGAGGAAGAAGAAATTACTTCTTGCTTTTTCCCTCCAGAAAAGACGCAGAAGTTACTTAAGTCCATCAGGTCGGGGGACCAGGATGTTGACATTGGGGAGTCCTCCGATCCCGCCGTACGGACTCAGCGTGTCTTCAGAGCGGATGAGACCCTTCTCTCTGTGATGCGCACAGAATGGCGAAAGCCTGAGAAAGGTCCAGTTCTCACCAGAAAGTTTAAATTCATGTACCCGATGGCTAAACCCTTGGTGGAATCGTGGGGTTCCGTTCCCAAGGTGGACATGGCTATAGCCAAGTTGTCCCGGCGCACTCTAGTCCCCGCAGACGATGGGTCTAGTCTGCAGGACCCTCTAGATCGGAGGGCAGAGTGCACCCTTAGAAGGAGTTATGCGGCGGCCGCTGCCTCCGCATCAACTTCAATTGCGGCCACTGAAGTAGCCACCTATTTACGCTCTAGGCTCAACCAGATCCAGACAGACGTGGACCAGAGCGTATCCAGGGATGATATCCTGGCAGCCTTCAAATCAGCCAACCTGGCTATGGACTTCCTAGTTGACTCCACCCAGATGCAGCTGAAGCTGGCCGCCAAAACTATGGCCTTAGTTTCGGCTGCCCGCAGACCACTTTGGCTGAAACCTTGGATTGCGGACAACGCGTCCAAGTTCAACCTTTGTGGGCTCCCCTTCGAACCAGACAGGCTGTTCGGGTCCGAATTGGACAAGATAATGGAGGGGCTCTCCGACAAAAAGGGGAAGAGCCTCCCCCAGCAGCCCTTTCGTGGACGCCCCAGACAGGAAAAGAAGCGCGAAGGACGTCCGGGGCAGCAGTCTAGGCGCAGAGATTGGGGGGGACCGTCTCGTAAATATTCGAGGCGCTCCAGTAAACCCACCAAGGAGGCAAAACCCTCCTGACTATGGGCCTCTTCGAGGCTCTTGGATAAGCCCTGCTGTCCCTGCAGTGTCCCCTCTAGACTTTCCCGTACCACTCCCCCAAACTCCCGTGGGGGGCCGTCTCTCCCATTTCAAAGACTCTTGGAGTCAGTTGATCGCAGACCCTTGAGTTCTGGACTTAGTCTCCGTCGGGTACCGGGTAGACTTTCTCTCTCTCCCCCCAGAGAGATTCGTCGCCACACGAAACTTCGGGCCGGCCAAACAAGTGGTCCTGGAATCTTACATCCAGGACTATATCTCCAAGGGAGCCCTAGAGGAGGTGCCGGCAGGGGAGAGAGGCCTAGGCATTTACTCACCAGTGTTCCTGGTTCCCAAGAAGACGGGAGACCTCCGGATTATCATCGACTTGAGATTTCTCAATCGATTTATAAGGAAAACAAGGTTTCGCATGGAAACCATAAGGTCAGTCGCCCATATCCTCAACCTTGGGGATGTCATGGCTACTCTGGACCTCAAAGATGCATATCTTCATATTCAGATCCATTCCGCTTTCTGGAAATTTCTCAGGATCGCGGTCCATATTTCAGGGGTTCGCAGGCACTTTCAGTTCACCGCGCTCCCCTTCGGAATCTCTTCTGCCCCCCTTATCTTCACCAAGGTGGTGGTGTCGGTGGTGGCAGCATTGAGACTTCAAGGTCTGACTATTATTCCTTATCTGGACGATTGGCTTTTCATAGCCTCTTCAGTTCCGATCCTTACCCACCATCTTCAGGTCGCAATCTCCTTTCTTCTCCGCCTAGGCTGGATTATCAACTGGCAGAAGTCGAATGTGAGCCCATCGTCTTCAATCCATTATTTAGGATTCGTGGTCGACTCTGTGGAGATGTCCCTCCGGTTGACTCAAGAAAGGAAAGCGCGGATTCAGGACCTGGCAAAGATCCTTTATGTCCCTCGTCGAGTCTCTATCCGGACTCTCATGAAGATGCTGGGGCTCATGTCAGCAGCTGCGGACGCAGTCCCTTGGGCGCTATGGCACCTCCGTCCTCTTCAGTCGGAGGTCTTACACTTATGGAACGGCAGCCCTGCGGGGCTAGATTCCCTGTGCTCCCTGTCCGGTCAAACCCGGAATTCCCTCAGATGGTGGTTTCGACTGCCAGCAAGGAAGTCTATGACCCAACCAAGTTGGGTCATATTGACTACAGACGCGTCCCTTGTAGGCTGGGGCGCTCACCTGGACGGATCCCCAGTGCAGGGATCCTGGTCCCCCCTGGAGCGGCATTTTTCCTCCAATCTTCGCGAGATGCGAGCTATCCGGCTAGCCCTCCTTCACTTCGCCCCTCAGATTCGGGGCAAAGCGGTGAAAGTCCAGTCAGACAATATGACTGTGGTTCTTTATATAAACAAGCAGGGAGGCACAAGGTCATTACCCCTTCTATCAGAGATCGGGGTGATCCTTCGGTGGGCAGAGCTGAACCTTTCCCATTTATCTGCTGTTCATATTCGAGGTTCCCTCAATATGATAGCGGACCGCTTAAGTCGAGTATTACCGACCATGGAGTGGTCTCTGCATCCGGAGGTCTTCAGGCAGCTAGTTCACAGTTGGGGTATGCCAGAGGTGGACCTCATGGCAACCAGGTTCAACGCCAAGGTGCTGAGGTTCTGTTCCCTGTACAGGGAAGACAACCCCCTGGTGATAGATGCTCTGTCGATACCGTGGAGGTTCAGGCTGGCTTACATCTTCCCTCCGTTTTCCATGATACCGAGGGTATTGATGAAAATCCGTCAGGATCAGGCCTCGGTAATAGCCATCATACCGTTTTGGCCCAGAAGATCCTGGTTTACCCAGCTCATTCAGATGAGTCGGGGACAATATTGGAGACTCCCCCCGGAGCAGACCCTGGTGTCGTGGGACACTCACCTCTGCCCAGATCTGCACAGGTTCAACCTGACAGCCTGGAGGTTGATCAGTCCCTTCCCAACATAGAAGGGCTTTCCGAGTCGGTCCTGAGAACTTTGTTGCATTCCCGAGCAGAGTCTACAAAGAAGGCCTACTCTAGGATCATGAGAATCTTCGTGGCATGGTGTGATTCCAAACAAGTGGCGTCTGCAGATCCGCCCCTTCCTGCGATACTACAATTCCTTCAAGATGGATTAGATAGAGGCCTATCTCCAGCTACCTTGAAGGTACAAATTTGTGCCATCTCGGCCTGTCTCAACAGGCCATATTCCCGGGACCCACTCATCAAACGCTTCCTGAAGGGAGCGGAGAGACTAAAGCCTACTATACTGAAACCCATTCCCCAGTGGGATCTTTCAGTAGTGCTCAGGGGGCTAGCATCTTCCCCCTTCGAGCCTTTGGAGGAGGTAGATTTCAAATATTTAACTTTAAAGTTGGCCTTTCTTCTGGCTATAGCCTCAGCTAAAAGAGTCTCTGAATTGCAGGCTTTCTCTGCAATTCATCCATACATTATTTTCTTACAGGACAGAGTGCTCCTGAAGTTTTTACCATACTTCAGACCTAAGGTGCCTACCTTTCAGAACATCAACCAGGTAATCTCTTTACCAGTTTTGTTTACAACCTCCTCCTCTGATACTCCAGCTAGATATCTGCTGGATATTTCTAGATGCCTCCAGATCTATGTGGATAGATCCAGAGAGTTCAGGATAGATGAGAATCTCCTTATCCTGTTTGCCGGTAAGTCTAAAGGCCGTAAAGCGTCTAAAGCCACCATTAGTCGCTGGATCAAGGAGGCCATTAGGGAAGCCTTTGTCTCCCAAACCTTAGATCCTCCCGAGTTTGTGAGAGCCCATTCTACTTGGGGCGGTCTCCACCTCGGTTGCGGAAAGAAGCCTTCTCCCCTTAGAGTTGATCTGTAAGGCGGCCTCCTGGAGCTCTGAGTCAACCTTCATCTCCCATTATAGGATAGATGCTAGGATGGCAGAGTTTTCGGCTTTTGGGCAGACAGTTCTTAGTTCTGCCAGGCATGAGGACCCTCCCTAGGGGTTTTATCTTGCTATCTCCCCATCTGTGCTGCTGGTAGGACGTAAGGGAATCGTTAATTTCTAACGATAATTTGTTTTCCCTTAGTCCTAACAGCAGCACACAAATATCCCTCCCTAAATACATCATACTTGTTAAAAACACGGTGGGCTGGGGGGTGATCTCCTCCCTTTCAGGGAGCTGAAGATCGTTTATTGGTTCTTGGGCTCATTAAAATTCCGCCGGTCCTACCAGTCCACAGGGGCAGTTAACCCCATCTGTGCTGCTGTTAGGACTAAGGGAAAACAAATTATTGTTAGAAATTAACGATTATCACCTCTATGAGTGTGTTGACAATGTTGCCACACCCCAGATAAGGCCGTTGCTTCATTATGATCAGACTAAAAGCGATCGGCTGGATAATTTTTCATAGAAAAAACATTATTTATTTTTATTTTTTTAAGTTGTATGGGTTTTTAATTCATAAAATAAACTATTAAGAGACTTTATTATGATTTTTTTATTAGAAATAATGCAGACAATTTAAAAAATCCCATCAATTCCAATACAAAGCTAGTACAGAGCTCAGAACAAAATTATTTCAGGATGTCGTTAATTCGACAATGATTAATCAATTCGACACACGTCCCCAGATAGGATTAAACTGATAGGAATAGTACTAGTTAAGACACCACTCATATAGGGTGTCATAGCACATTGCTCCGTGCACGCGCAGTGCCCCAACTTGGGAGTAAGGAGGACAGACCAAGCTACTTTTTCCATCTCCCGGTTCCTAAAATCAATTCAGTTTGGTGTATCAGAGTTTGGTCTGTCACTGTGAAGGCAGTCGAAGGTACCCGGCCAATTTTTTTTTTAACGTAACAGGGATTAAACTGATGAGAATACTACTACAGAAAATAGCACTCATATCGGGTGTGACAGTAAATTGCACGGCGCAGACGCAGTGACCGTGGCGTGGATTCAAACAAAGGGGAGGGAGCCAGCGTTTTTTTTAACCATCTTCCCGTTCGAAAAATCAATTTAATAAATGGACCCCAGATTGGGGACGTCACGCAACAGGGATTAAACTGATGAGAATAGTACTACAGAAAATACCACTCATATCGGGTGCGACAGTAAATTGCACTCCGCAGACGCAGTGACCGTGGCGTGGATTCAAACAAAGGGGAGGGAGCCAGCGTTTTTTTAACCATCTCCCCGTTCGAAAAATCAATTTAATAAATGGACCCCAGATTGGGGACATCATGTAACAGGGATTAAACTGATAAGAATAGTACTACAGAAAATACCACTCATATCGGGTGTGACAGTAAATTGCACGGCGCAGACGCAGTGACCATGGCGTGGATTCAAAGAAAGGGGAGGGAGCCAGCGTTTTTTTAACCATCTCCCCATTCGAAAAGCATTGCTGTTGGGCAAATAGACTGTTTGCGGTTGTTTGCGGTGCATTAAAAGGGGAGTTTGGTCTGTCAATGTCTGTGAAGCGGGCGTAACCCTTACACTACCTGATCGATACAACATCATACCTGATCGTATACACACACTGGATGTTTTAAACCACGTTGTTCAAAAAAAGTTAGGATTGTTAGGTGATTTATGCCCTTTATGGATTAAAATCCAACTCTGCGTCAACTGTGTAATTTTCCATGGGAGTTTTGCCATGGATCCCCCTCCGGCATGCCACAGTCCAGGTGTTAGTCCCCTTCAAACAACTTTTCCAGCGCCCGTTCGCGAACATTTGCAGAAATTTGCGTTCGCCGTTCGCGAACTGAAAATTTTATGTTTGCGACATCTCTAGCTCTGGGTCCCCACAGTCAGACGGCGCACATAGGCAGCGACCAACATACCAACTGCATAGGACGTCCCAATAGTAGATGAGTTTATAACTCTTCTCAGAATGTAGAAAAAAGGACCCCATTTTGGCCCAGTAGCAAGGGTCTAACATCGGGAAGAACCACTAGTCATAATGCGGCTGTATGCCTCTGATTTCAGTATATTTTTTTTTTATCATATTCCATCCACCAATAGATGCCAAATCTTGTGTGTTTCTTCTATTAATATATTTGGGGTCATTTATAGAGATGGCTTTGCGGTTCGCCCAGTGTCGTTTCACAGCGAAAACATATGGCGATATTCGCACGCGCCATTTTTTTTGCATAGCGCTGAACTTTGACCCATGACACATCCATCAGGTGAGACAGGCCAATTGAGATGTTTCAGCACATGAACACACCCCCAACCCTATAACTGAACCCGATCTGACAGCCATTTTACATTATGTTTTGCCACTGTAGGGAGAGGTTGCATTTTGGAGCAGGGACAGTTAGGCTGGGTTCAGACCTGAGCATTTTACAGCGCATTCCTACGCGCTGTAAAACGCTCAACAGGCAAGAACCAATGATTCCCTATGGGAATGGTTCTCATCTGAGCGTTTTACAGCACGTACGATCGCGCTGTAAAACGCCCGACGCCCCAAGAAGTACATGAGCTTCTTTGGGGCGTCTTGTCGCGCGTCCCCGTACATAGACTTCTGGGAACGCGCGACAATGGGCGTTCGCTTGTCTCTGTATGCGCGATTGCAAATGCCCGTACAATCGCGCATACAGAGCGCTCCATCGCGAACGCTCAGGTCTGAACCCAGCGTTAGGCCTCTTTCACACGAGCGTGACGGATTACGCTGGGTTCAGACCTGAGCGTTCTGAAAGGAGCGCTCTGTATGCGCGATTGTACCGGCGTTTGCAATCGCACATACAGAGACAAGCAAACGCCCATTGTCGTTCCCGAAAGTCTATGTACGGGAAAGCGCGACAAGACGCCCCAAAGAAGCTCATGTACTTCTTGGGGCGTCTGGCGTTTTACAGCGCGATCGTACGCGCTGTAAAACGCCCAGGTGAGAACCATTCCCATAGGGAATCATTGGTTTTTCCTTGTTGAGTGTTTTACAGTGTGTAGGAACGCGCTGTAAAACGCTCAGGTGTGAACCCAGCCTTAGGGCCGGATGCGTTCAGGGTGCGTTTAGTGAAACTCGCACTATTTTGCAAGCAAGTTCAGTCAGTTTTGTCTGCGATTGAGTTCAGTTGTTCAGTTTTTTCCACGCGGGTGCAATGCGCTTTGATGCGTTTTTCACGCGCGTGATAAAAAACTGAAGGTTTACAAATAACATCTCTTAGCAACCATCAGTGAAAAACGCATCGCACCCGCACTTGCTTGCGGATGCAATGCGTTTTTCACGCAGCCCCATTAACTTCTATGGGGCCAGGGCTGCGTGAAAAACGCAGAATATAGAACATGCTGCGATTTTCACGCAATGCAGAACTGATGCTTGAAAAACAATGCTCATGTACACACACCCATTGAAATTAATGGGTCAGGATTCAGTGCGGGTGCTATGCGTTCACGTCACGCATTGCACCCGCGCGGAAAATTCGCTTGTGTGAAAGGGGCCTTAGGGACACCAATTGTGTGCAGTTCTGCTGCAATACCGCAGCTAGATAGAGGGACAAACTATTGGAGTAACTAATCGAGAAGCAAATCTACACTTATTTCTAGACAGTGTATGAGGCCTATATTTAATCCAAATTACCTCATGTACGCCACATTTTGACAAATTGAAATCTGAATTGCAAGAAAAGAAATGACATAAATGGATCCGCGACTTGGAGGATTACACACAGGGGCATATTTACATGTGGCAACGAGACCCCCAAAAAAACAAACCCCAGAGGGGGAGATAGGAGACAGTTGAATCCTTCTGACAAAAAGAGTATGCGGTTGCGACCCCAGGAACATGTGAATCAGGAACATGGTGATGATGATCTAAGAGCAACACCTTCTATGCCTTTTTTAGGACTTGGTCCAGATGTAACAGAACCAGGAGGGGCGGTAAATGCCACCACAGATGGAGAAGACAAAACCAGAAGTCAAAGACCCCAACGCCAGAAAGTATTAAACAAAAAGAGGACACAGTGGTAAATATCTCCTCTCTTACATAGAATGTGTCGGCAGATAAGAACCATTTGGCCCATCTAGTCTGCCCAATATATCTGAATCCTATGAATAGTCCCTGGCCCTATCTTATATGAAGGATAGCCTTATGCCTATCCCATGCATGCTTAAACTCCTTCACTGTATTTGCCGCTACCACTTCTGCAGGAAGGCTATTCCATGCATCCACTACTCTCTCAGTAAAGTAATACTTCCTTATATTACTTTTAAACCTTTGCCCCTCTAATTTAAAACTGTGTCCTCTTGTGGTAGTTTTTCTTCTTTTAAATATGCTCTCCTCCTTTACCGAGTTGATTCCCTTTATGTATTTAAAAGTTTCTATCATATCCCCTCGGTCTCTTCTTTCTTCCAAGCTATACATATTAAGGTCTTTTAACCTTTCCTGGTAAGTTTTATCCTGCAATCCATGGACCAGTTTAGTAGCTCTTCTCTGAACTCTCTCTAGAGTATCTATATCCTTCTGGAGATATGGCCTCCAGTACTGCGCACAATACTCCAAGTGAGGTCTCACCAGTGATCTGTACAGCGGCATAAGCACTTCACTCTTTCTACTGCTTATACCTCTCCCTATACATCCAAGCATTCTGCTGGCATTTCGTGCTGCTTTATTACATTGTCTTCCCACCTTTAAGTCTTCTGAAATAATTACTCCTAAATCCCTTTCCTCAGATACTGAGGTCAGGACTGTGTCAAATATTCTATATTCTGCCCTTGGGTTTTTACGCCCCAGGTGCATTATCTTGCACTTATCCACATTAAATTTCAGTTGCCAGAGTTCTGACCATTCTTCTAGTTTTCCTAAATCCTTTTCCATTTGGCGTTTCCCTCCAGGAACATCAACCCTGTTACATATCTTTGTGTCATCAGCAAAAAGACAAACCTTACCATCGAGGCCTTTTGCAATATCACTTATGAAGATATTAAACAAAATTGGTCCCAGTACAGATCCCTGTGGAATCCCACTGGTAACATGACCTTGTTTTGAATGTTCTCCATTGACTACAACCCTCTGTTGTCTGTCACTCAGCCACTGCCTAATCCACTCAACAATATGGGAGTCCATGCTCAATGACTGCAGTTTATTGATAAGTCTTCTATGTGGGACAGTGTCAAAAGCCTTACTAAAATCTAGATATGCGATGTCTACTGCACCTCCACCGTCTATTATTTTAGTCACCCAGTCAAAAAAATCTATAAGATTTGTTTGACATGATCTCCCTGAAGTAAACCCATGCTGTTTTTCATCTTGCAATCCATGGGATTTTAGATGTTCCACAATCCTATCCTTTAATAGGGTTTCCATTAATTTGCCTACTATTGATGTCAGACTCACTGGTCTATAGTTGCTCTGTTCCTCCTTACTACCTTTCTTGTGAATGGGCACGACATTTGCCAATTTCCAATCTTCCGGGACGACTCCTGTTACTAATGATTGGTTAAATAAATCTGTTAACGGTTTTGCCAGCTCACCACTAAGCTCTTTTAATAATTTTGGGTGTATCTCATCAGGCCCCTGTGACTTATTTGTCTTCACTTTAGACAGCAAACTTAGAACATCTTCCTCTGTAAAGACACATGCATCAAACGATTTAATAGTCATCCTTTCTAGTGGAGGTCCTTCTCCTTCATTTTCTTTTGTAAAAACTGAACAGAAGTATTCATTAAGGCAGTCGGCTAGCCCTTTATTCTCTTCTACATACCTTCCGTCCTTTATTTTTAATTTAGTTATTCCTTGTTTTAATTTCCTTTTTTCATTTATATATCTGAAGAATGTCTTATCCCCTTTTTTCATAGACTGAGCTAGTTTTTCTTCTGCCTGAGCTTTAGAAGTTCTTATAACTTGCTTGGCCTCTTTCTGCCTAATCTTGTAGATTTCCTTATCTTCATTGCTCTGGTTTTTTTTATAATTACAAAATGCTAGCTTTTTATTTTTAATGATTTGGGCCACTTCTGCTGAGTACCACAGTGGTCTCTTCCTTTTTTTGCTTTTACTGACAAGTCTAATGCAATTTTCTGTTGCCTTCAATAATGCACCTTTTAAGTAGTCCCATTTCTCCTGGACTCCATGTAATCCGTTCCAGTCTGATAAGGACTCATTTATGACTAATTTCATTTTTGAAAAGTCTGTTTTTCTAAAATCTAAAACTTTTGTTTTTGTGTGGTGGGACTCTTTCACAGTTCTTATATTAAACCACACTGACTGGTGATCACTAGATCCCAAGGTTTCGCCGACAATGACATCATATACCGAATCCCCATTTTTGAATATCAAATCCAAAATGGCCTCCCTCCGGGTTGGCTCCTCAACCATTTGTTGTAGGGATAACCCCAGTAGGGAATTTAGAATATCTGTACTCCTGGTAGAAACTTGCTATTTTGGTTTTCCAGTTTATATCTGGAAGATTGAAATCTCCCAAAATGATAACTTCTCCTTTCATTGTCATTTTAGCTATTTCTTCAACTAGTAGATCATCTAGTTCTTTAACTTGATCAGGTGGTCTATATATCACACCTACACGAGTTACTGCATGATTAGCAAACTGCAACGTAACCCAAACTGATTCTATGTTGGCCTCACCAACTTGTATTAGGTTAGATTTAATGCTATCTTTCACATACAGGGCCACTCCTCCTCCTTTCTTGCCTTCTCTGTCTCTTCTGTATAAAGAGTACCCTGGTATGGTTATGTCCCAGTCATTTCTTTCATTAAACCATGTCTCCGTAACAGCCACTAAATCTACATTCTCAGATGCCATTATTGACCCAAGTTCATTGATTTTTTTACCTAAACTGCGAGCATTTGTAGAGAGGACTCGGAGCTTATTTCTTACCCTCTGTGCTTCTGTCCTGTTCTGGCATTGTTTCGGGGGGCAATTGGACTCTTTTATTTTCACTCTTTTGCCCCCCCTTCCTAGTTTAAATACTGTTTCGCAAATTCTTGGAGTTGTTCACTAAGTACATTTGTTCCTTTGAGAGAAAGATGCAAACCATCTTTTTTGTACAGTTCCTTTCTATTCCAAGTAGAGCTATTATGAGAAACAAAGCCAAATCCTTGCTCTTGACACCATTTACCAAGCCATGTGTTGAACTCCTTTATGCGCCTCTGCCTATCATTCTGAACATTATGCACAGGCAGAACTTCAGAAAATGAAATGGTGGATGCAAAATCCTGTACGTCATTACCAAGTGTGATAAAAGATTTTTTCACCTCTGACACTTCATTGCAAGCCAGGTCATTTGTCCCTAGATGGACAAGAACATCCACGTCCCCTTCCTGCTTTGCTTGCTTAACAATATTAATAATACGTCTTCTATCTCTTCTAGCAGTAGCCCCAGGGAGACATCTCACAAAACCATTTTCTTTAAGCTCCACACTTCTTATGATTGAATCACCCAGCAACAGCTGCTTCCTTTGAGAATTCACTTTATCTTTTTTGTCCTTGGCTGCAGTCTTGCATACATTAGACATAGGAGTCGATGGTTTCTCACCCTCTGTGCTTGAGTCCATATCCATGTTGTCCTTACATTCTGAGAGTGCTGCAAATGAATTTTGGAGAATCACCGACTGTGGGACATGTCTTCTATCCACCACTCTAAGTCTTCCAGAACCTACAGTAACCCATCTGCCATCTTACATTGAATGATGCACAGCGATCCATGTTGGACAAGGGGCTTTCTTTTTGCCCCGTTTCCAAGACGGATTGGTTTAACCTGGAGTTAGATCTACATAGGTTCTTACGGACTATCAAGTAAAAAATTTGGTTCTCTACACAATGTCAAGCACCAAGAAGTGATGAGGATAGATTAATTGAATTATCTTTGTGTAACACAGGGCTATATTTAAAGAGCAATTTCAATCCTGCTATAGATCATCCAGCGGTTGATGCTTTTTTTCTGGCAGTGAGGAGAGATATTGATGTGCTAAAACATGATTCTGACACGAATTGCCTGAAATATGGCAATATTACATCCCAGGAGATCGCCACGGTGGACTCTCTGGCCTCCGACCACAGCCTCACCATCAAGTCTGCGGACAAGGGTGGTGGGGTTGTGGTCATGGACACCAGTGAGTACATCCGGGAGATCTATTGTCAATTGAATGATGTACAGGTGTACAAGCGAGTCACACAAGATCCTAAATTTGGCCTCTTAAGAGAGTTGCGTGACATCTTGAATCGGTCCCTGGAGGCCAATATCATTGATGTTAAGCTTTTTTCCTATCTTTATTGTGACAAACCCTGTACACCTATTCTGTACACTTTACCTAATATCCACAAGAGATTGGAGTCCCCTCCCAGGCGCCCCATTGTGTCCGGGAGGGTCTCTCTATTCTGCAATGTGGCTATCTTTTTGGAAAAATTGTTATGTCAATATGCTACATCCTCAAAATCCTACATTAGGGATACTAGTGATTTTTTTGTCCAAAATAGATGACTTGGCTATACCTGTAGTCAATACACGTCGATTGACCATGAGTTGGGCCTCCAGGCGGTAAAAGCCTGCTTAAGACATTCAGAGTATACTGAAATTTGCCAAACTTTCATTTTGACACTTTTGAGATTTATTTTGACCAGAAAATATTTTTTGTTTCAGGACGATTTCTTTGTGCAGATGCGTGGGACCGCGATGGGGTCCAACGCGGTGCCCACTTACGTGACCCACCTCGAGGAGTCGTTCGTGTATGGCAGCCACCACTTCAGACATGTTCTGGGGTGGTGGCGTTATATCGACGACATCTTCTTGGTGTGGATGGGCAACACGTTGGGTCTCCTTGTGTTCCACGCATTTCTCAATGAGATCGATCCTACAGTAAAATTCACTGTGGTCTATTCAACAGAGAAATTAAAATTTCTGGACACGGAGGTCCAGATCATGGGACGGGGATTGGTTACTGATCTCTTTGTCAAAAGTACTGATAAAAACACGTTGTTGCATTTTGATAGCCATCATCCCCATTCCATGATCCGGTCATTGCCCATTGAGTCAAGAGGATTGTGAGGGACAAATTGACTAGGGAAAAACGATTTAATGAAATGGTGCAGAAATTTGCTACCCGAGGCTATCCTAAGAAATTGATTAGGGGAAGCATTTTGCAAGTTGATAATAATTCCGCCTCAAGTCCCAAGGAGGACAATGTAAAAGCCCCCCGTATTCCCTTCATCTCCCGATTCTCTGCTGACAGTCCGCATCAGGAGACATTGGAAGATGATAGGGAGTAGTTTCCCACACGTTGAGGAGTTCCATACACCTCCACTTTTTTCCTATCGGAGAGGGCGTAATTTGGGCGACAGGCTGGTGAAGTCTGATGTGGGCAGTGGCAGGACCAGTGTGAGGGAACTATGTGGCTCCACGCGGACTGGCTGCTACCCTTGTCATCATTGTGTAAATTGCAATCTTATGTTGAGGGAGGATTCATTTCTGAATCCGACGACCAAAAAAACTATCAATATTACCCAGTATTTGACATGTGATTTGTCCTACGTGATCTACCAGCTATCATGCCCGTGTGGGAAGTGGTATGTGGGTGAGACCACGTGGGACGTCAAGACACGGTTAAACCAGCACCGATACTCCATTAGAAAAGAAAAAGTGGACTTGCCAGTGTCCAAGCACTTCAAAGAGGCGGGGCACTCGCAAAAGGATCTGAGGTTCCGTATACTAGAACAGATACCAATGGGCAGGCGGGGGGGGGGGAGATAGGAAGGCCCTCCTTAAAAAGCGAGAGCTATTTGGGATTTTTATTTTGAAAACCCTGAGGCCTAATGGCCTGAATGTTGACTTCAGAGTGGAGTAGTGGTGTCTCTCCCCGTATACTGTGGTGTCCTTAGTCCCTTTGCTGGGCATAGTGAACATGTGTACAAAACAATCAAGTTGAACACTGTTTTTATTATTGCTTTTTCTGTATTTATTTTATAGACTTGGCCATCAATCACAATCTTGACTGACATCCTGCATAAAGACCAGAGCATCTTTGGTCTTGCCGGCTACCCACACTCTGCCCTATTGGATCACACACTGGCAGGATGGAGCGATTTGAGTTTTGCTGCATATGTGATATATGGCAGTTGATGGTCTATCCACATAGTGAATAGCTTTAATATTTGAATAAGAAGTTGCTGATGCCCCTATCATCAAGCGCCATACCAGGTCTGGGGTTAACCATTCTGTGCACTCATAGGATTGGTGTGGTGCCCCTTGGGGAACGGAAACGGTCCGCGGCGATGACCCGCGGCGATGCCGCCGTCGCCTAATCACGGTGACGACCTTACTGTTGACACGGTTGGTTCTAGCATCCTCTCTCGTAATGTGCACGAGCAGAGTGTGTTTGCAGCCAGATCTTAAGGTTGACAGGACATTGGATTCTGGGTTCCCATGGGTGTGAGATTAGCACATCCTTTGGAAGCTTGGGGATCTATGCGATCCTGACCCTTAGTTACCTATTCAGTTTATTCAAATATTTAGTTTACCTGCGTTTGCCCGATCATGTGACAAGGATCACGTGACTACTAGTGGGAGGCCTCCTCTGCATAGACATGCGCACATTTGAGCGGGATCAGATCGAGCCATCTTGGATAGGGGCTCTACTCAGTCTCTCTGCGCCTGAGGGATCGCGATATTTAGCGTTCTCGCACATGCGCAGAGACTGAATGGGGACGCTGCCGAGACCGCGATGCTCCATGTGTGCACTTTATCAGCTGATTGTGTGAGTCTTTTAATTTACATTATGGAAGGGGGCAGACACTGTACTTTGTAATGAGCAATTATATTGCATTTTGTATGTCCACTAAAGATTATGTAACTGATTACAGAACACTGTGAATTTACTGTATTTATATATTTTGGACACTGATAATGAGATTTCTTCATCTACTCTGAATATTGATATTATGAATTCTGCCACTTTTTTGCCTGATTGATTTTTATTGTATTATTAATTGATATACCTATATATTGTGTGATTGTAACACATGTGCACATAGCTTGAGAAAGACCGCAACAAGCGGTTGAAACGTCGCTGCTACCTGACACTGGGTGAATAAATCGCACGTGTTCCTTTGAAATCCATGGTGTGCTGCTGGCTTTTTTCCATTGTAATCCAAATAGCAGTTACAGCCTGTTTCTGTATTGTTCAAACTCTGCTTGCTGTGACCAATGAGAAGCAAATCTACACTTATTTCTAGACAGTGTGTGAGGCCTATATTTAATCCAAATAGCAGTTACAGTCAGTTTCTGTATTATACAAACTCTACTTGCTGTGACCAGTGAGAAGCAAATCAGCACTGATATCTAGGCCGTGTGTGACACCTATATTTAATCCAAATTGCAGTTACAGTCAGTTTCTGTATTGTTTAAACTCTGTTTGCTGTGACCAATGAGAAGCAAATCTACACTTATTTCTAGACAGTGTGTGAGGCCTATATTTAATCCAAATAGCAGTTACAGTCAGTTTCTGTATTGTTCAAACTCTGCTTGCTGTGACCAGTAAGAAGCAAATATGCACTTATTTCTAAACAGTGTGTAAGGCCTATATTTAATCCAAATAGCAGTTACAGTCAGTTTCTGTATTGTTCAAACGCTGCTTGCTGTGACCAGAGAGAAGCAAATCAGCACTGATATCTAGGCCGTGTGTGACGCCTATATTTAATCCAAATTGCAGTTACAGTCAGTTTCTGTATTGTTCAAACTCTGCTTGCTGTGACCAGTGAGAAGCAAATATAAACTTATTTCTAGACAGTGTGTGAGGCCTATATTTAATCCAAATATCAGAGACATTCAGTGTCAATATGAAGAAGGCTAGCATTAAGGGACGGGGACGGGGAAGTGGACGTGATTCTGATTGTTCACGCAGAGGTCGTGGCTCAGGGCGTGTTGCAACTGTGCCTGCTGCCAGAGCACAAGGAAAACAGTCATCCACGATACCTAACTTCATGTCCCAGTTTGCAGGGCGTCACAAGACTCTGTCTTCCACCAAGTCCAGTCTCAGTAGCCAACAGTCTGATCAACAACACAATCCTCACCCTGATCATCCTTCCTCCAACCATGTAGTCTGGCCAAACAAGCGATCCAAGCTATTTTCACTTCCATCACTTAATTTGGCCCTCTCCCCAAGCACTCTTGAAGAGGGACATGAGATCTTGTGCCCTGATTCTCAACCTCTACAGCCTTCACACTCACAAGATGATCTGTTTAAGGAGGTGGATGATGATGAGACACAGTTGCCATCAAGTCAACCACAATTACTGTCTGCAGAGGTTGATGAAGAGGATGATATACCGTTGTCAATCACTGAAGTTGTGTTGGGGTCAGCAAATGAGGAGGATTATCGGAGTGGGGAAGTTGAAGAGGACTTGGTGGATGATGAGGTCACTGACCCAACATGGGAAGGCGAAAACACGAGCAAGGACAGCAGTCCTGAGGGGGAGCGATCTGCAGCACCGCAACAGGCTGGAGGAGGCAGTGGGGTGGCAACAGGGAGAGGACGGGCCACGCCAAACAGGCCTGCAAGTGTTCAACGGAGCACCCTCTTGCAGAAATCTCCCTTGCCAAGGGGTAGGTGTTCCACGGTATGGCGCTTTTTTGTGGAAAGTGAAGACAACAAAAGAATAGTAGTTTTCAACCTGTGCCACACCAAAATGAGCCGAGGTGTGAACAGTAGCTACCTTACCACCACCAGCATGATCCGCCACATGGCATCCAAGCACCGCAATAAGTGGGAGGAACGCCTGGGTCCACAATCTGTGTCCGTGGGTCACACCACTGCCTCCTCTTCCCCTATGTTGGGTGACGACCAATTGCCTGTCTAAGGCGCATGCCTGGATGCCTCCCGCGCTGCACCTGTACCGTTGCAAGCACCATCAGCGACTACATCCACTTACCTGTCCCAGCGCAGCGTCCAAATGTCTTTACCCCAAGCATTTAAACGCAAGTGCAAATACCCAGCCACCCACCCACAGGCCATGGCACTAACCATCTAACTATCTAAGTTACTGGCGGTTGAAATGTTGCCATTTAGTTTTGTGGACACTGAGGCCTTTCTCGGCCTGATGTCGGCGGACGTCCCTCGGTACTCAGTCCCCAGCCGCCACTATTTTTCCCGGTGTGCCGTCCCCGCCTTACACCAGCATGTGTCTGCTAACATCACCCGTGCCCTGAACAACGCAGTTACTGCTAAGGTCCACCTAACGACTGACACATGGACAAGTGCTTGTGGCCAGGGACGCTACATTTCACTGACGGCACACTGGGTGCGTAGTGAAGGCTGGGAGCGACTTGTACTCTGGGATAGCACAGGTGCTACCGACACCCAGGATTGCGGGCCCTACTTCCATCAGGGTTACCACCAGCACCTATGTAAGTGGCTCCTCCTCCTCCGCCTCCTCCTCCACTCTGAATT
Source organism: Bufo gargarizans (assembly GCF_014858855.1). Classification (NCBI taxonomy): domain Eukaryota; kingdom Metazoa; phylum Chordata; class Amphibia; order Anura; family Bufonidae; genus Bufo; species Bufo gargarizans. The sequence continues at coordinate 439,326,719 of NC_058080.1, forward strand.
CTCCATGTGCAGCACCAGTCAGCCATCAGCTGGTAGCTGGAAGCAGTGTAGCACTGCTGTGGGGATGCGTTAACAGGCCGTGCTGAAGATGATATGCTTAGGGGATAAACAGCAAAGCTGCAGAGCTGTGGAAGGGGATAAGAGACCAGACTGAGCTGTGGCTCTCGCCTCTCAACCTGCAACCAGGCATGGTTGTGTGTGATAATGGGCGTAACTTGGTGGCGGCTTTGGAGCTCGGCAAGCTCACACACATCCCATGCCTAGCTCACGTATTTAACTTAGTGGTTCAGCGGTTTCTGAAAACCTACCCCAATTTTCCCGAGCTACTGGCGAAGGTGCACCGCTTGTGTGCACATTTCCGCAAGTCATCAACAGCTTCAGCCGGTCTGTTGACGCTGCAGCAGCGCTTGAAATAGCCAGCTTACTGGCTGTTGTGCGACGTGAGCACACGCTGGAACTCCATGTTGCACATGTTGGACAGGCTTTGTGAGCAGTAAAGGGCAGTAATGAAATACCAGCTGCAGCATGGTCGTCGCCTTTCCAGTCAGCTTCCGCTCCTCACAAGAGAGGAGTGGGCATGGATGTCTAACCTCTGTGAGGTGTTAAGAAACTTTGAGGAATTGACACAGATGGTGAGCGGCGTTAACGCTATTGTCAGTGTAACCATCCCACTTCTGTGTCTACTTAAACGCTCGCTGCTCACAATTAAGGCCGACGCTGTTCGTGGGGAAGAGTTGAAAATGGGGGAAGAAGTCATGACCCTGGGTGATAGCCAGAACACCATCAGTTTGTCTTCTCAGCACGTTTTGGAGGAGCAGGGGACGGTTGCCTCCGCTACACAGGGTAGTAGCCATGGAACTTTAATTGCATCTGTTCAGCGTGGGTGGACAGAAAAGGAGGAAGGGATGAGGAGATGGACAGTCATCCTCCTGATGATGACAGCAAAGTCTTGTCCACTGGTACTCTGGCACACATGGCTGACTTCATGTTAGGCTGCCTTTCCCGTGACCCCCGTGTTATACACATTTTAGATAACAAGGATTACTTCTGGACCCCCGCTGCAAAGAGAACTTCTCATCTCTCATTCCTCCGGTGGAGAGGACGAGCAAAATGGTGCTATACCAGAAGTTCCTTATTGACAGATTGCTGCAAAAATTTCCATCTGACAGCGCTGGCAGCAGAATCCATACTTCCTTGGGCAACCGAGGTGGGGAGACAAGGGGAACACACAGCACTTCCAGAAAAGGCAGGGCAACACTCTCCAAGGCCTGGGACAGTTTTATGACACCCCGCCAGCACCCTTAACATGATGCAATTACTGGTGTCACAAGGAGGGAAAAGTTTTGGAAGATGGTGAAGGAGTACGTAGCAGACCGTGTCAGCGTCCTCAGCGATCTCTCAGTGCCTTACAACTACTGTGTGTCAGAGCTGGACACGTGGCATGAACTGGCGCTCTACGCCTTGGAGGCGCTGGCCTGCCCTGCCGCCAGCGTTTTGTCTGAGCGGGTATTTAGTGCTGCTGGTGGCATTATAACAGATAAGTGTATCCGACTGAAAATAAAATCACTTTAAATGTGTTGTTTAGAATATGCTGAATACTCTGTATTCTCATGCACCCCTTCCACCACAAAAAAGGGTATATGGTTGAATCTTTCTTTTCTCATCCTCCTCCTCGTCCATCATATCTACATGCTTAATTGTCGCATATAATGCCATCGCGTATGTGCCTTCTCATATAATTTTTCGGATGGTGAGCTCACCCGCAGGCCCTCACATAAATAATGTTTTTGATGGTCAGCTCACCCGCAGGCCATCGCATATAATTTTTGGGATGGTCAGCTCACCAGCAGGCCCTCACCCATAATGTTTTAGATGGTCAGCTCACCAGCAGGCCCTCACCCATAATGTTTTAGATGGTCAGCTCACCAGCAGGCCCTTGCCCATAATGTTTTAGATGGTCAGCTCACCAGCAGGCCCTCACCCATAATGTTTTAGATGGTCAGCTCACCAGCAGGCCCTTGCCCATAATGTTTTAGATGGTCAGCTCACCAGCAGGCCCTCACCCATAATGTTTTAGATGGTCAGCTCACCAGCAGGCCCTTGCCCATAATGTTTTAGATGGTCAGCTCACCAGCAGGCCCTCACCCATAATGTTTTAGATGGCCATCAATCATACTTTACCTCTCCTGTATAACGTTTCCTCATCCTAAATACCTATGACATTCCCTGTAATTTTTTTGTACTCGAACCCTGATTCCCCATTACCCGTGGCCACCATGGTAGGCGCAAAAAAGAACATTGAACGTTGATAGAGCAGACATCCGAATAGATCGTCAATATCATGGGGACATGCGATCAGCTTAGAAGTTATCTAGAGTTAACAAACCGGCAGCAGGCCCTCACCTACAATTTTTTACACGGTCAGCTCAACGTCCATTCCTCTTCCAAGTTTATTATCATCAGATGATAGTTTGGTCAACACAATCGTAATCACCGGGGGTCACGTAACTAATTAGCACGGAGGAGTGTCTTTGATTATCGGAATGAACCACACAAATCGACTCTATCCATACGCTCAAAACGGCCATGCACCACCACCCAGAGAATCGCGAAATAGGTATAAATCTGTCAATCCACTCCGTGTCCGGGCCGGATGAGGCTTCCCGTGCGTAGTCAAATTAAGCTGCAGGCTCCACTCCTGGTGGTGCCCTTCCATCAATTAGTTTAAGTTTCAGCTTTGCAACCATACTCCCCCCGGAATACAAAGACTTTAGTTTCCCAGAAAATGCTCGGGGGGAAATGGGAATAACGCTGCCGGGGATCGTCTTCAAACCTCCAATTTAAGTTGTTGATTAATGAGAACGTTTGTGGCAACAAAGGTTTCGGCTGTGGTTTGGCTTGCGCCAGTACAAGAATTTCACCTCTACAAGTACAATACGGATGCCACCGGCCGTTCCTCTTCCAATGAGTTCAGTTTGATCGTCCAAGAGTCCGGTCAACACAATCAAAACCACCGGCCGTCCCTCTTAGTCATGGCCCCAGTTCCGAAAATCACAAATTTTTTTGTCTGAACTTGCTCTTTATATAAACGTAAATATACAGGAAAGAATGTTTCCTAACAATTTTTCATCTAAAATCGCTTTTATTTTCGGTTTTCTGAGTTTTGGTCAGTCTGTAAAAGTGGAGTACAACTCGCACAACATCGTTACCAGCAGCGACATTGTAGTCCAAGATGCATCCAGACATCCTCCCCATGCCGTCCCCGACCCATTTTGGTGGTGTTTCCATCAATTTCTTCCACCAAATACTGATTGAGGGCTGCCTTTTACCTTCTTCCACAAAATATTGATTGAGGGCTGCGATACACCTGCTTCCACAAAATACTGATTGAGAGGTGCCATATACATCTTTCCGCCAAATAATAATTGAGGGGTACTATATACCTGTTTCCACCAAATAATAATTTAGGGGTGCCATATATCTTCTTCCACTAAATACTGATTGAGGGGTGTTATTGCTATATACTTTCTTCTACCAAATACTGATTGAGCGCTGCAATACACCTGCTTCCACAAAATACTAATTGAGGGGTGCCATATACCTGTTTCTGCCAAATACTGATTGAGGGGTGCTATATACCTGTTTCCGCCAAATACTGATTGAGGTGTGCCATATACCTTCTTCCAGTAAATACTGATTGAGGGGTGCCATATATCTTCTTCCACAAAATACTGATTGAGGGGTGCTATATGCCTGTTTCCGCCAAATACTGATTGAGGGGTGCCATATACCTTCTTCCACTAAATACTGATTGAGGGGTGCCATATACCTGCTCACGCCAAAATACTGATTGAGGGGTGATATATACCTGTTTCCACCAAATACTGATTGAGGGGTGCCATATACATTCTTCCACCAAATACTCATAGAGGGGTGCTATTGCTATATACCGTCTTCCACCAAATACTGATTAAGGGGACTAATACACCTGCTTCCATAAAATACTGATTGAGGGGTGCTATATGCCTGTTTCCGCCAAATACTGATTGAGGGGTGCCATATACCTTCTTCCACAAAATACTGATTGAGCGGTCCTATTGCCATATACTATCTTCCACCAAATACTGATTGAGTCCAGTGATACACCTGCTTCCACAAAATACTGATTGAGGGGTGCCTTATACCTTCTTCCACAAAATACTGATTGAGGGGTGCTATATACCTGTTTCTGCCAAATACTGATTGAGGGGTGCCATATACCTTCTTCCACTAAATACTGATTGAGGGGTGCCATATACCTGTTTACACCAAAATGTTGATTGAGGGGTGCCATATACCTTCTTCCACAAAATACTGATTGAGTGGTCCTATTGCTATGAACCGTCTTCCACCAAATACTGATTGAGGCCAGCAATACACCTGCTTCCACAAAATACTAATTGAGAGGTGCCATATACCTGTTTTCCGCCAAATACTGATTGAGGGGTGCTATATACCTGTTTCCGCCAAATACTGATTGAGGGGTTCCATATACCTTATTCCAAATAATACTGATTGAGGGGTGCTATTGCTATATACCTTCTTCCACCAAATAGTGATTAAGAGCTGCGATACAAATGCTTCCACAGAATACTGATTGAGGGGTGCCATATACCTTTGTTTTGCTATATACTGATTGAGGGGTGCTATATACCTGTTTCTGCCAAATACTGATTGAGGGGTGCCTTTTACTTTCTTTCACAAAATACTGATTGAGGGCTGTGATACACCTGCTTCCATAAAATGCTGATTAAAGGGTGCCATAAACCTCTTTCGGCCAAATATTAATTGAGGGGTGCTATATACCTGTTTCCGCCAAATACTGATTTAGGGGTGCAATATACCTTCTTCCACTAAATACTGGTTGAGCGGTGCTATTGGTATATACTTTTTTCCACCAAATACTGCTCTTCTCTGCGGAATTAGGCAGAGGTTAATTTAGAAAATGACAGGCAGAGAAAGAGGCCGTTGCTACCTCCTCTTCCTCATCCGATGCCAAGAATGGCTGCACATCGGTAAGGTCTGGGAAATCGGTAAGGTCTGGGAATGGATGGGAAAATAATTCCTCTGACTTGAGTGGAGGGGCTATGGTGGTGGTGTTTTTGGGAGTGCACACAGCAGAGAGTGAGGAGGGCGCAGATACAGAAGATAAATAGGGTGCAGAAGCTGAAGGCTGAGTGAGCCACTCAACCAACTCTGGTGCGCCCTTTGAAGTTATTGCATGCACCTTCTCCTACTTTAAACTTAGGCTCTGGCCTTGTGCACCTGCCTGACCCCTACCATCCCTGCTGTTGTGCCTGGAAGCCAAGAGCCACACCAGTCCTGCACTCCTTTCAGCTCTGCGGTCACAGGCCGATCAGTGGCTAACTACGCTCAATTTTACAGTTGGTAAAGTGGTGTGCGACCACGGTGCCAATCTGCTGAGCGCACTGAAACAGGGAAAAATGACACATGCATGGCACACGTCCTGCGGCAGGCCAGGAAAATCTCTGGCCATTTCAGAAGATCCTACACAGCCATGGCTCGCCTTGCTGACGTTCAGCGGCAACACCACTTGCCCGTCAGATGTCTGATTTGTGACTGCCCGAGGCGCTGGAACTCCACCTTGTATATGCTTGAAAGGCTGCTCCAACAGAAATGTGTCGTTAATGACTACCTGTACGAACTCTGCGGCACGATAGGTTCTGGGGAGCTTGGTTTTATTTTACCGCACCAGTGGCTGCTCATGCGCGACGTATGCATACTTCTGCGGCCATTTGATGAGATCACCAAACTGGTCAGTTTCAGCCACGGCACCATCAGTGACATCATACCTTATGCCTTCTTTCTGGAGCGTGCATTGCGTCGTGCCATTGATCAAGCCGTCAAGGAGCAGGAGCTGGAAGATGAGGAAGTCGCAATGCTGAATGAATTCCCAGGGGGGGCTACTCCATCTGAGACAAGTCAGCAGGAGTCTGAAGAGGAGTAAGAGGAGGATGGTGCCTGGAGGAAGGAGGAGAAGAAGAGCAGGCTTTAAACTATTCTGGGATCCCTGGTGTTGTCCGTGGATGGGGGGAAGAGAACGAGGACGACATTCGATGAGCAGGACCCAGGCCACTTCACTGGTTCCAATTTAGTGAAAATGGGGGCCTTCATGCTCCAGTGTTTGAAGATGGACCCCCGAATAAAAAGAATAAAGGTCAAGGACCTGTACTGCGTGGCAACGTACTTAGACCCCCAGTAAAAACACAAAATGGCGGACATGTTATCAGCATCATAGAGAGCTGTCAGAATGCAGCATTTTCAGGCCCCCCTGCAAAAGATGCTGCATTCTGCTGTTGCAGGCACTAGCAGAGGAATTTCCACCCACAGCGAAACAGGTGCGGTTAGCAATACTACCGCGCCTGCAAAAAGAGGGCAGTTTGAAGATGTGTCGGTCACTTTGGATATAAGATCATTCTTGCAGCCAACCTATCGATAGCCGCCCTCCGGATCCAGCCTCAGGGAACACCTAGACCGACAGGTGTCCGACTACATCAGGTTAACGACTGATGTGGACGCTCTGAGAAGCGAGGAACTCCTTTACTACTGGGTGTGCAGGCTTGACAGTGGCCAGAGTTGGCACAATTTGCCATGGAACTCTTGGCTTGCCCCTTGTCGAGTGTCCTGTCCGAAAGGACGTTCAGCGCAGCACGGGGGATCGTGACGGATAAGCGCACTCGCCTAGCTGGACTACCTCACATTTTTAAAAATTAATGAGGCATGGATCTCTGAGAAATTCAACACCTGTGATGACCACGTGTAATTGAATTTCCTCATGCCAGCCCACACATATATGCAACCACACAGAACAAAGAATTGTCCTTGCCTTATGTATATGCAGCGTCATAAAACGCCTTTTGTGTCAGCTGAATGCCTAATTTTTGGGGCCTGTACTGGCCGACAGTTACAAATTTATCCTGTGACTGCCTAATGCACCTCCAGCCACAGAATCCAAAGATTTGTACTGTCAGGTGAATGCCTATTGGCTAATTTTTGGGGCCTATACTGGCCGACAGTTACATTTTTATCTTGTAAACGCCTAATGTACCTCCAGCTATAGAATCCAAAGTTCTTTGTTGTCAGGTGAATGCCTATTGGCTATTTTTTGGGGCCTGTACTGGCTGACAGTTACATTTTTATCCTGTGACCGCCTAATGTACCACCAGCCATAGAATCCAAAGTTCTTTGCTGTCAGATGAATGCCTATTGGCAAATTTTTGGGGCCTGTAATGCCCACAGTTACATATTTATCCTGTGACCGCCTAATGTATCTACAGCCACAGAATACAAAGTTCTTTGCTGTCAGGTGAATGCCTATTGCCTAATTTTTGGGGCCTATACTGGCAGACAGTTACATATTTATCTTGTGACCGCCTAATGTACCTCCAGCCACAGAATCCAAAGTTCTTTGCTTTCAGGTGAATTCCTATTGCCTAATTTTTAGGGCCTGCACTGGCCGACAGTTACATTTTTATCCTGTGACCGCCTAATGTACCTCCAGCCACAGAATGCAAAGTTCTTTGCTGTCAGATGAATGCCTATTGTCAATTTTTGGGGCCTGTACTGGCCGACAGTTACATATTTATCCTGTGACCATCTAATGTACATCCAGCCACAGAATCCAAAGTCCTTTGCTGTCAGGTGAATGCCTATTGCCTAATTTTTGGGGCCTGTACTGGCCGACAGTTTCATTTTTATCTTGTGACCGCCTAATGTACCTCCAGCCACAGAATACAAAGTTCTTTGCTGTCAGGTAAATGCCTATTGCCTAATTTTTAGAGCCTGTAACGGCCGACAGTTACATATTTATCCTGTGACCGCCTAATGTACCTCCAGCCACAGAATACAAAGTTCTTTGCTGTCCGGTAAATGCCTATTGCCTAATTTTTTGGGCCTCTACTGGCCAACAGTAAAATGTTTTATCTCTAGCCACATAATCACACCCCTGTCTCACTCTTCTGCCTCTTATTATGGTGGCATATGAACCGCATTCACCATAAGGGCCTTCTAATGTCACAGTGTCATGTGACTGTGCCCCCCATCCTGTACTGTGCCCCTCACCTGTACTGTGCCCCCTTATACCCTGCATTGTGCCCTCTTACCACACCCTGTGCAGTGCCCCAAGTTATTTCCTGTACTGTGCCCTCTTATACCCTTTTATCCGGTCACGGTATGGCTTTGTTATCCGGTCACTGTACAGAGGTGTTATCCAGTCAATGTATGGCAGTGGTATCCAATAACTGGATGCCCATAACTTTATCCCTTTCCCTGCCCATGCCATCCTTTTTTAAACCTGACATAACCTGGAAAAATATGCAGATTGCGGTGCTAAGGACCTTTGGGCCACAATCGGTATCAAATCTGTGTCAGAAATGCGCCTAACATTTCTATAAAATAAATGACCACCTGTGTGGCGAAACCAACCTCGCCACTGGGTCTTGGAGAGGGCTGTTTAAAAGCCTCTTGCCTCAGGATTATGGCCCATAGTAACTTTAAAGGAGAAAACAGACCGGCCGCACAGCTTAAATCTGTCTGTAGAATTGTATTTTATGTTATTATGCGTTCAATTAAATTGTATGTTATGTGAGGGCACACAGATAGCTAATATTATTGTATTTGTGCATTCTGAGTGCCATTCACCTAATGATATGCACTCAGACTTGAGCTATCTGGGGATATATTAAATGTCTGTGTTTTCTGTGGGGGTGTGCCATTGTGTGTTTAAATGGTGATGTCTGTCCTGTTGTCTCCACGTGTGTATTGGTGATCTCCCTTTGTCCTGAGAGATAATTGGATTGCCTTCGGTTGTCTCTGGGACAGAGAGGAGGAAACCATGATGCATTGTGGGGATGTGTTGTATCTGTTCTGTATTTGCAAAACTGTAATAAAAACCAGGCTGGGTGTGCCAGCACATCAGACCACTGCTGACCCTCAAGGCGGAGCCTTGTCTCGTTATTGGGGGGATTCCCTGTATGCTGTTGGAGACTGATTGCCAGGAGTGTAAGCTGACTGTATGCTTTTCCTGTTCGTCTGCTGACAGCTATTTGCGAGGTTCCAGTTTGGAGTGCTATTTTGTATCCAGTTCGGGAGGTTGGTGTTCTGCAGTAGCTGTGCCTGTCTCTCGGAAAGGGGCATATCGCCTGAACGGATCTTAACCCCTTGTCTGCTGAAACGGTCCGTTACATTGGTGACAGCAGTGGGATAGTTCCTACAGCCAGAAGGACAGCTACAGGAGACACCATTTCTGTGGATTCTACAATTTAAGGGCAACGCATGTCTCAGTACAGTGACCCTAAAAGCACTAGGATGGAACCATCAGTGGAGTACAGATACTCTGTGGAGGAATTTGACCGTATGATGTGGTTGCGGCTGAACTTCTTCGGACCCAATCCAGCTGAGAAATACGTGAAGTTTGTGAGGAGTCTAGTGTCTAAGACCCTACTATACCAGGCAGAAGGTGACGGTCAGCTGCCACGTTGGGTGGACCTCCATCGGAAGTTACGGTTGCGGGACAGTGGGAGCCCAGTCTCCATTCCCCAGCGGCAGTGTGAAGTGCAGGGAGGGGAGAGCAGCGGCCTCCCTCCCCAGCGGCAGGCTGAGTTACAGGGGGCAGAGGTAGTTGTTCCTGCCCCCCAGCAGCAGCATGATTTTTTGGGAATTGGGAGCCTAGTCTCCATTCCCCAGTGGCAGTGTGAAGTGCAGGGAGGGGAGAGCAGCGGCCTCCCTCCCCAGCGGCAGGCTGAGTTACAGGGGTCAGAGGTAGTTGTTCCTGCCCCCCAGCAGCAGCATGATTTTTTGGGAATTGGGAGCCTAGTCTCCATTCCCCAGCGGCAGTGTGAAGTGCAGAGAGGGGAGAGCAGCAGCCTCCCTCCCCAGCGGCAGGCTGAGTTACAGGGGGCAGAGGTAGTTGTTCCTGCCCCCCAGCAGCAGCATGATTTTTGGGGAATTGGGAGCCTAGTCTCCATTCCCCAGCGGCCGTGTGATGTACGGGGAATTGGGAGCCGAGTCTCCATTCCCCAGCGGCAGGTGGAGTTACAGGGGGCAGAGACAGTCGGTCCTGTCCCCCAGCAGCAGCAGGATTTGTTGGGAACTGGGAGCCTAGTCTCCATTCCTCAGCGGCAGCTTAACGCACCAGGGGGAGACAGTAAGCCCCACAACTGTGCAGATGGGACCATGGTCTCTGCACTCACAGCACAGGGGGTAGGGACTGTCGGTCCTGTCCCCCAGCAACAGGGCTGTTTAGCCAAAGAGGAGACAGTCGGTCTCCCCCTCAAACAACCAGATCTCCAGCCATCTCCGCAGGGATACCAGGAGGAGGAGGTAAGCGAGCCCTCCCCTTCCCAGCTACTTCCCAACCGAGTTCTGGGGGCAGGGGATGAGCCTGCAATACCCACTGATCCCTTCCCAGCGGAAGAGCTGGCATCAGGGCAGAGAGCCGCTAGCCTCTGCTCCACCAACCCCCTTGTTACAGGACTGGCTTGTACCCCCCTCACCCCAGCGGAAGAGCTGGCATCTGGGCAGAGCACAGTCGGCCTCTGCCCACCAAGTACCTACAGCTCCAAGCTGGAGAACCACAAAGCAAGGAGTAGCAGATGCACACTCAATAGCTGGGGACCTACAGAACAGAGCCAGGCCCCAAAATTCAACAGGTCCAGTATTGGGTTGTGGGTGGGCTGCCAGACTAACTCAGGTACCGACCGGCGTGAGGTCAGGTATCTGGTTAGTCTTCCCTGGGGGGGGGGAGATGTGTGGCGAAACCAACCTCGCCACTGGGTCTTGGAGAGGGCTGTTTAAAAGCCTCTTGCCTCAGGATTATGGCCCATAGTAACTTTAAAGGAGAAAACAGACCGGCCGCACAGCTTAAATCTGTCTGTAGAATTGTATTTTATGTTATTATGCGTTCGGTTAAATTGTATGTTATGTGAGGGCACCCAGATAGCTAATATTATTGTATTCGTGTATTCTGAGTGCCATTCACCTAATGATATGCACTCAGACTTGAGCTATCTGGGGATATGTTAAATGTCTGTGTTTGCTGTGGGGGTGTGCCATTGTGTGTTTAAATGGTGATGTCTGTCCTGTTGTTTCCACATGTGTATTGGTGATCTCCCTTTGTCCTGAGAGATGATTGGATTGCCTTCGGTTGTCTCTGGGACAGAGAGGAGGAAACCATGATGCATTGTGGGGATGTGTTGTATCTGTTCTGTATTTGCAAAACTGTAATAAAAACCAGGCTGGCTGTGCCAGCACTTCAGACCACTGCTGACCCTCAAGACAGAGCCTTGTCTCGTTATTGGGGGGATTCCCTGTATGCTGTTGGAGACTGATTGCCAGGAGTGTAAGCTGACTGTACGCTTTTCCTGTTCGTCTGCTGACAGCTATTTGCGAGGTTCCAGTTTGGAGTGCTATTTTGTATCCAGTTCGGGAGGTTGGTGTTCTGCAGTAGCTGTGCCTGTCTCTCGGAAAGGGGCATATCGCCTGAACGGATCTTAACCCCTTGTCTGCTGAAACGGTCCGTTACACCACCTAATTGTATTATTATTTGGGGGTGGGGCTAATATCTTTATATTATATAGAGTCCAGTGTATTTTACTGTGCCCTGTATTTCCCACTAGAAAATGATCCTTGGGAAACGGTCCTCATCCCTGACCACCAGGACCAGGTAGCGCTCTGTCAGTACATGGCGGCTTCCCCTCTCCGCCACGCTGCTCCGCTGTGTACTGGTGCTTATTCTGACACTAGGGCTGGGTTCACATCCTATTTCTGCCATCCATTTAATGCATATCAAAAATGTATGCGTTAACAGATGCCTCAGACTGATGCCATACAGTGGCGTCCGTTCACCATACAGTTTCATGGTAGAAAAAAAAATTACGTTAACGTACGCATTTTTTTAATACAGGATACAAAAACGTGGAGTGCTGCACATTTGTATACATCAAACCGATAGAAAAAAAAGACTCTAGGCTCCAGCAGGGCACATTTTTGAGAGTTTCCCTTTCAGAAAAATGGCCTCTGATTAAAATACATATTTTTTGTGGGAATTTATGCCAATGATCCCCCTCTGGTATATCACTGTCCATGTTGTGGGACTATTTGTGTACTTCTAGTAAGTGTTTGCTGGCTGCAAATATGACCTGAAGGTTTTTCAGGTTCGCCTGCCATTAAAGAATGGGGCCTGCCGCGAACGATTGGTTCACAAACATTTGATCGCGAACGCATGTACGCGAATCGTCCCGGCCGATGTTCGTCCATCACTAGTCATTTAATAAGACTGGCGTTTTAGATGCCAGTCTTAATAACTCTTACGCTGGTGCTTGATGCACCTAAGTTATGTAGAGGCACCAGACTCTACATAACTTAGGTGCATCCACCGTCAGCCTATATTTACCCCAGCAAGGCAGCTTGAGGATTTTGATTTAGATCATTTCCTACGCCTAAAATAGGCATAGAAAATGATAAATGAGATGGGCCTTCCCCCTTTTTTAGAACTGGCGTACATGGCATGGATGGGGAGGAAGTGGCAGAGTTTGCGACCCAATCTGCAACAGATATACACCAAAAAATGGTGTATTTCTATTCATAAATGACCCCATTGTTTCTAGAGGAGTATAAGCACTTTATACATAGCTCCGTCCATAGAGGCAGACCATGCGATTGCTATGGGGTTCAGGGCAAGATGGGGCCCAGTCTTAGTTGGGATTATCTCCTCTTCTACTGGAGGTAAAAACTTAGTCAGGACTCTACCCTCTAAAGGAACAACTTTTATAAAGCAGTGGAAAAATGGCCCAAGTGTCATTGAAAATAGTTTAGGCGGAAACCCTTCTGTCCTGTGTGGGGGGCCTGGTTTAATCTTTGCTATGGGGCCCTTACTTCTCTATGTATGCGACTTGCTCTGAGCACAGCATTGTTTGGCTACACATAGTCTTGTATGGCTCCATACCATGGGGAATTACAGGAGACTGTGTTACTGTACAGGCCCCTTACCACTGTACTGGGACTGGTCTAAATTTTAAGGACATTAATATAGATTAATCTTATTTGACTTCTCTGTGTTATCACAAACCTGACCAGTATTCACAGAACATTACTTATCTGTTATTATGAGAAATCTACATCAACAATAATTTAATTTACATTTCTGTACATCTTCTTTTAAAAACATACATCCAAGAGCTTAATCAGCAGTGTGTATGAAAGAAAATTATGATCACATTTATTGTTACATTGTTAATATTCACATTATTGTAGACAGGATATTGTCAAGATGCTAAATTACACCGATTATGTCTGCTGATGTATCTGAATTCTGACATATGCTTGCAAAAAACAGCGACTACCTAATAAATAGACATTTCATTATATTGCTTGTAGCACTTTCATAGAAGTGGAACACATCCATGCAGTCAGCAGATTAACTGATCAAAGAAAATATGTAATTGGCTGAGATAAGACCCTGCATAATACCATACTTTAGTTGCTATTGTTTGGCTGGTATCTTTTCTGCATCGGTTGTGTTATGGCTTCAAACTAGGCGTAAATGCTACAGGTAGGAGAAGTATAAATCTTTTCTAAAGAATGATTCAATATGGCTTTAACAAGGCCATCTATTTATAGGCCTCAGGGGCGGATTGGCCATAGACCCTACAGGGAAATTTCCTGGTGGGCTGATGCCTAGGAGCACCACCCAAGCCATCCTTATGGAAGTGAGTTGGGTACATAATGATCTGATTCTCTCCTACGCATCTGTTCAGCAGCTGTAGATGTCCTCCTGAATTCAACTGTATCGATGGCCTCAGGACAGTGATACAGTTTAATACTGTGGTAAAAGTGGTAGTATTTTGTGCTGCACTGTGGTATTTGGTATTGCTCTGCACTATGGTATTGCTGGCCCTGCCTACTTCTTTTGTCCCTGCCTACAAATCTTGTCCATGACTAATTATGTTGCCTTGCTTTCTGCCAAATTGGACCAGCCAGCAACATGAGGCCACTTTTATGTTTTTTTCCAGGGCCAATTTTAGTTTCCAGTCCACCCATGATAGGGCTTTATAGTAACCTGTCCAGTAGAGGTAATCCAGGTGTTATGGTCACAACACAGACCATATAAAACTACTATCTTGGGGAACTAAATAGGCTATATACAGTAGTAGGCATGTATGATAAATAGTAGCCTTTCTACCTCCCCATAAACATGTACACTTGGATCAGTCACTTCTGATACTGGCTTACCTCCTGCATGAACAAAGGACTTGGCAAGTTGAAACTTGGCTGCCATTTATCTTAATCCCAAATTTGCCTTCAGGGGACTGTTAACCTTTTTCATACAGATTTAGCCATTCCACTAAATTCATCAGGCTTGGCTAACTTCAAAATATAAAGACATCTTTATTGTAACAAGAGTTGCCATTGCTACCACGATAGATGGTAGCACGATAGATTTTTGAAAAGTGGTGAGGGTGGGGTACAGACACCACTTGCAACAGTATTATTTTGTTACAATGTTTTTTTTTTTAACATTGCAAACACTTTTTTTCCGCCACAAAACTAGTACAAGGAAATGATAAATACATATGGAATTAAGCAGTAAATAAAAAAGTATGAAAGAACCAGGATATTCTTTATATTTAGAATTCTTCAGTATGGCCTGCTTTTGCTTTGACAACAGCTTGGAACACGCTTGGTATTCACTCAATGGGATGTCTTTAGTATACAAAACACATTATGAAAGCGATCAAGCAATGCACTGTAAATACTTCTAGTGGAATGATAAAATAAATATATTTTTGATAAAGTTCATTGAAAAATATGTTCAAAGTAATAGGAATGTTTTTGGAGTGTAAAAAAATACACATACATCATATGGTATTTTGGCAATTGTAACAAATTGTGCAATAAAGTTAACATGCTGTTTGAACCACACATTGAACAACATGAAAGTGGTTGCAAAACAGTTCTGAAAAGCTACATGCATTTTTAAACACAATGTACTGGGCTATCAAAGAGCGCAAACTTCCCTAAAGAGACAATGATTAACAGAAGAATAGTCCAATCATTCTTTATTATTAAAAATGGTCTCCTAAAACAAGGCATTTTGGGGAGCAATAGACCCCTTCTGAAGAAGGGGCCCATTGTGCTCCAAAATGCCTTGATTTATGAGACCATTAAATACAACTCATGACATCAAAAGTCAAGCCCTCAATCAGCTACAGTACAGACCAAAAGTTTGGACACACCTTCTCATTCAAAGAGTTTTCTTTATTTTCATGACTATGAAAATTGTAGATTCACACTGAAGGCATCAAAACTATGAATTAACACATGTGGAATTAAATACATAACAAAAAAGTGTGAAACAACTGAAAATATGTCATATTCTAGGTTCTTCAAAGTAGCCACCTTTTGCTTATATTACTGCTTTGCACACTCTTGGCATTCTCTTGATGAGCTTCAAGAGGTAGTCACCTGAAATGGTCTTCCAACAGTCTTAAAGGAGTTCCTAGAGATGCTTAGCACTTGTTGGCCCTTTTGCCTTCACTCTGCGGTCCAGCTCACCCCAAACCATCTCGATTGGGTTCAGGTCCGGTGACTGTGGAGGCCAGGTCATCTGGCGCAGCACCCCATCACTCTCCTTCATGGTCAAATAGCCCTTACACAGCCTGGAGGTGTGTTTGGGGTCATTGTCCTGTTGAAAAATAAATGATGGTCCAACTAAACGCAAACCGGATGGAATAGCATGCCGCTGCAAGATGATGTGGTAGCCATGCTGGGTCAGTATGACCTTAATTTTGAATAAATCCCCAACAGTGTCACCAGCAAAGCACCCCCACACCATCACACCTCCTCCTCCATGCTTCACGGTGGGAACCAGTCATGTAGAGATCATCCGTTCACCTTTTCTGCGTTGCACAAAGACACGGTGGTTGGAACCAAAGATCTCAAATTTGGACTCATCAGACCAAAACACAGATTTCCACTGGTGTAATATTCATTCCTTGTGTTCTTTAGCCAAAACAAGTCAAAACAAGTGTACAAAGCAGTAATCAAAGCAAAAGGTGGCAAAGCAGTAATCAAAAGCAAAAGGTGGCTACTTTGAAGAACCTAGAATATGACATATTTTCAGTTGTTTCACACTTTTTTGTTATGTATATAACTCCACATGTGTTAATTCATAGTTTTGATGCCTTCAGTGTGAATCTACAATTTTCATAGTCATAAAATAAAGAAAACTCTTTGAATGAGAAGGTGTGTCCAAACTTTTGGTCTGTACTGTATATGATCTTTGTAGAAAAGTCAAAGAGGAAATATTTTCCCCCTTATCCCACTCATTTCTCAGTGTGCCCCACGTGTCAAATAAGTCCACCACTGGTGTAGTAGATACTTCAGCCTTCTCGAGGTGAGTTTGTATAAATTGCAAGGAAGCATCTTGTAGGATATCCCTCAGTTGTGTCAAAGGGGAGATTGTGGTAGTGAGAAAGTGAGTATTCAATTTTCGTCTCCATAGTCGTATCGTATTTTTAGTAATGGGGTTTCCAATATATGTTTCAGTGACATACTTTCCATGTAAAAGTAGAGGTTGACTAATGGCAAACTCGGACTGAATATCAAGTCTATCTCCCTGGTAGCATAGCTATTCTAAACATCTCATCCCGTGAACCTCTAAGTAATATCCATAAAAGTCCGGCAGCTCCATACCTCCTTGCTTGACAGGTACAGTAGTGTATTGTTTAGTAAGTCTAGGTTTCTTCTTATTCCATAAAAACTTAGAGAGAGTTGACTCTATTTTGTCAAAAAAGGAACGAGGTAGAGAAATAGGAAGAGTTTGGAGGAGATACAAAACCTTGGGTAATATAATAGTTTTGATTAATGAACGTCTGCCGAACCAGGATGTGAATGGTATTTCCCAAGAGTCTAGTGTACGACTAATATCATCAGAGAGGCCTCGATAGTTCTCATCATATATCCGGCAGGATTAGATGTAAGCTTAATGCCCAAAAACTTAAGGCTTGAAGCCGACCACTGATACGGGGTATTGAGCTCCAGTCTCTTCTGCCACTGGGTGTCTAAAGTCAAATTTTAAACTTGAGACTTTGTGGGGTTAATCAAGAAATTAAATAGATCCCCAAAAAGATCAAATAAGGATTGTATAGCCATAAAAGCTACATCTGGATTTGTAATTAATACCAATAAGTCATCGGAAAACGCTGCCAGTTGGTGGTGAACCCCCTGTAGCTCAATATCCCGTATTCTGTCATCTTGTCTTATAGCCTGAAATAGACACTCAACTGTCAAGACAAATAGCAAGGATGACAGAGGACAACCCTGTCTTGTCCCATTGGAGATCTGCAGTGAAGGAGAGAGTGTGCCATTGACCACCACTTTGGCAGAAGGCTTGGAATACATAGCCATGATAGCGTTGACAAAATCTGCAGGAATTTTGAATTTTGTCAAGGCCTTTTGCATAAACAGCCAATCAAATTCGATTGAACGCTTTTTCGCCATCCGTCCTCAGCAGTACTAAAGGTACAGAACGGCTACTTACATATTGAATGATGTTGATAAGACGAGTAGTGTTTATTCTACCCTCTCTCCCCGCTACAAATCCAACTTGTTTGCTATTTATAAGGTTTGGCAATAATGGTTTCAGCCTAAACGCCAAGAGTTTGGCAAACATTTTAAAATCATTGTTTAAGAGAGATATGGGCCTATAACTGGCACAGATTGTCTCATCTTTCCCTTCTTTCGGGATAATAGTGATGTGAGACATCAACATCTGTTCTGGCAGAGATTTCCCTTTGAACGTGTCATTACATAATGTTAAGAATTGGGGAAGAAGAACTGTTTGAAACTTGCGGTAATAAACCATTGGGAGGCCATCAGGGCCCGAACTCTTATACATCGGGATTGATTTAACCACCTCTATTAATTCCTGTAATGTAAATGGTTTCAGTAGGGAAGCGGCCTGTTGGTGTCCAAGTGTAGGAAGATTCAGAGATGCTAACCAATCATCAATCCTTTTTTATCTCTATTCTCTATCTTGTAATGTATCGTTAGAGCGGATATTATATAGTGACTCATAGAATTCTTTGAACCGTACCGCTATCTCTTCTGTATTTCTAGCTAGTGAGGATGTTGTTGTACGTATCTTTTGTATGTACGATTTAGCTTTCCTCTTTTTAATCTGTGCGAGTAAGAATTTCAAAGCTTTATCTCCATGTGCATAATATTGAAAGCGCGCAGAAAGAAAAAGCTTAGCTGTTCTTTGGTTCAGGATATTTTTGAGGGAGGAGCGTGTTTGATTCAGTTGTATCAGAACATCCTCAGATCGGGTTTTTTTGTGGGAGGTTTCTAAAGCTTGTATTTTCTTTGTTAGGGATGACACCTGTTCTTCCCTTCTCTTTTTAAGGAAGGAACCTAAACTTATAAAATGACCCCTTATCACAGCTTTATGGGCTTCCCAAACCATGCCTTGTGCCACATCTGGGGTTGCATTAAGCTGAAAATATTCTTCTAGCTTTTCTGAAGCTTTCTTTGCAATTTTTTTTTTTCAATTTTCTTTTTATTGATTTGTTGTGAACATGTTCCGGTGAGTCTAGCAATGTTTCATTAAGCCTTCAATTCGACATAGGCTTAGGCACTGACACAAAACCCATCTCTACAAATACCGGAGCATGGTTTGATAGCAACAAGGTACCAATAGAGGCATCAATACATGAGGTCAGTTTATGAGTAGGAACAAGCAAATAGTCAAGTCTCTGATATAACCTGTGGGCTACTGAGTAGTGAGAGTAATCCTTAAAAGTGAGATTTAGTGTCCTCCAGACATCTACCAGTCCCAGAGAACTGATAGCTGATTGTACCCGTTTCAAGGCTATTCGCGAGGTAGACAAGATGCCCATCGAGGAGTCTAGTAGTGGGTGTAATGTCATATTTAGGTCTCCACCCAGAATCAAAGTACCTTCAGTGCAATCTCTCAGGAGGTTTAAGGTATTGCATATCCACTTGGTTTGCACAGTATTTGGTGCGTACAGATTACCAAATGTATAGGTACTGTTCCCTTTTGTTCCTTTAATAAAAAGTAATCTACCCTCTGGGTCCGCTAATGTTGAGCTCACATTCAGAGGGAAGTTTTTGTGTAGGGCAATTGAGTCCCCTTTCGAGGCCGAGGAGGGCCATGTACCGTGGTACCACCTATTATAAGTAAAATGGCTTAATCCAGTGAGCAACCATTACGGTTTAGGAGGGAAGAATGTCGAAACGTCTGCTGTAGGGAAAAGAGTGGGACGGGGGGAGGGTAAATTGGAAAATGCAATCCCAAAAAATAAAGAGAGTAACATTAGCAAATAAATCCATTGATATCTCTAGACATGTAACACTTATTGTAGGTAATAGTAATTTAACCATACTAATAGCAAAGTCTCCTCGTAAAAGGAGGTATTCTGGGGGGAGAGATTTGGTCCGAGAACGCAGCTAATCCGCGCACACGAGCAGGTAGGGCTTCCTTATGTCACAACAAGAGAAAGCAAATTAGACACAGGCAAATAGGCCAACGTATAGTAGGCATGTCTAACAAGCCTGACATATCTATAAAGGAACCTGAGCTTAACAACTTATTAAATAGGAGAATTAAGTAAGTAATTAAGTAATTCTTGATCTGCAGAGCTATCTAGACTGTCATGTATCTCCAATATAATGGAGGGACAGGATAAGGAAGGGGGGGATAGGATAATGTAAAAGGATGAGGAAATGAAAAAGGGGGAAGGGGGGAGGGAATGAGGTAGAAAAATGGGAAGGTGTGGGGGGGAGGGGAAGGTATACAATTCCTATGGTTCCTACATTTTAGTGAGACATCTAGAAAAACATATTTAGTTCTGCCTAGCATAGAGAATAGATGTAATAACATAATAACCAACATCAGAACTTTTTCCCTAGCTAAGCTCAAAATCTGTATAAAACTCCTCAATGCCCCTTTGCATAGATGTGAAATGCTGCATCAGAAATAAACATACAGTCTCAATCTGGATGCAATGATAGCCTCTTTGGCGTCATCTTCGGCTAATTCCACTTGTGTCGTTGAGGTCTAGAGGACGAGGCAGGGGTCCAAGCAGCTACTTTGTAGGATTTCCAGGAGCGTCTTCAAAGCTCGCCGCTTTTGCAATGTCATAGGTGACAAATCTTGGAAAAACCTACTGGGTGTTTGTCCCTTGCCGCTTTGAGCAGTATTTCTTTAGTGCTGAAGCTGGTAAGTCGGCATATTATGTCCCTTGGAGCTTCTTGAGGCTTTGGGGGAGGATGTAATGCTCTGTGAGCTCTGTCCATAGTGAAGTCATCCGTAGCGTCCGGGCCTAATATTTTGTGAAACAGTTCCACCACTGAGGTCATGATGGCGTCTGAAGGCAGAGTCTCCAGTACACCCTTAATGCACAAGTTGTTCCTGCGCCCACAATTATCTTGATCCTCTATTAGATTGTACAGCTGATTAATATGGGCTTGGGTATGATCAAAGCTGTTGGTAACCGCTGAATTAAAGGCAATAGTCCCTTCCCAGCCCACCTCAAGGGATTCAACCCTGTCTCCAACCTGCGTCAGGTCGGATTTAATATCCTGCAGGTCTTGTCTCAACGGAGCTAGCGCAGCCCCTAATCCCTGTGTAATATAGTCCCTGGATACTGGGAGGTTATCTCTGGGACGTCTGGCACAGGTTTCACTGTCCCTACCTCCATCAGAGTTGACCGAGGCGTCCATTTGCTCTCCTTGTTCAGAGGCATCTCTTTCCGGCGCCATCTTGGATTCAGCTCTAGTCGGCCCGACTCCTCTTCTCAGGAATTTTTCCATTTCTCCGTGGGTAGGGTGAGTCCCACGTATGCCTGGAGTGTCTTTAACTTTATCTCTGCCGTTTTTCCCCATTTCTGGGCTCCAGTTGTGGCTTAAAAAGCTTGTGTGATTCCGTGTTCAGTAATAAGACTATTCATTGCTTTTAATTTTCAGGAGCACATTTGTGGACTTGTGTTTGTATCGTTCTTGTCTGCTCCTGAGTTTATTTCATTTGTATTTGTTCATTAATTTTGCATATGTGCAGCCTTTATTTAATTATTGCTCTTGCTTCCCTGTATCTTCACCAAATTTCTACTTCTGCTTTAATCAAAAGCATTCTGACTACTTCTAAGTGTGTATTTGGCTACCGACCACTGTTTTACTAGCTCGCACTTGTGTTTTAAACTTCGGATAAAGAAGTTATCCGATGATTGATGTAAGGAATGAAAATCAGACAGCATATAGTGCAAAACAATCCCATTCTAACAAAGTTAGAACCAGTCCTGTACATGGATCCAGAGATCTCCACATTCACTGGTGCAATTGCTGTGCTAGATTCTAAAATAGCTGGCAGCTAAGGGGAGTGTCCTTTCAGATGAAGCTCAGGGGTGTGTCTTTTCTGCTGCAGCTTTCTCCCTATCACAGCTCAGAGGTGTCCTTTCTCATAGGGCATGTCCTTTCTGCTGCAGCTCTCTCCCTGTAGCTGTCACACCTTTTAGGCTACTTTCACACTTGCATTGTTGTTTTCCGGTATTAAAATTTGGTAGAGGATATCAATACCGGAAAAAAACGTTTCTGTTAAGTCCTCATGCATTTTGAATGGAAAGAGATCTGTTCAGAATGCATCAGGATGTCTTCTGTTCTGTCAGTATTCCGTTTTGTAAAAACAGATAAAATGGACCTGGCACTGAAAACAATGTCAACCAGAATTAACAACGCACGTGTGAAAGTAGCCTTAGCAATAGATATGGCTGGTGGCATTTGAAGGATGGAACTGAGCATGTGCAACCATCTCAATAGGTGGACATGCCCAGTTATACAGAGTAAATACCAGGGGCTGCAATTAGAACAAAGTCGAGAGTACTGTATATCTCACAACTGGAGCTGGTTGTAACAGAAAGTACAGTAAATTACAAAAGTAACTAGATTTTCTTGTTGGATTGTAATAAAAAAATATTTAATGATGGCACTACTCCTTTAATTCAAAGATGCAAAGCTGTGCCAAATACAAAATAAGCCTGGTAACAGCGTCAAAAAGTGGGTATGCTACATCAGTAGTTTGATCCTTTGCACTTTATTTTAATTATTTCTACCCATTGCAAACAGCATTTCAATAAACTGAGACATCTGAAGGTTCCATAGGGACAAAAAAGAAATGTAATAAACCCACATTACTGTGGATATATTATGTAATTAAAAGAATGGATCAATTGATGCCTTCATTTGTATTAAAATGTTTAACATCTTTAGTTCATTTTCAAAATTGTGAACAAAAGCTGTAAAGGTTTTACTTTCATCAGGCTATTCAGATTTTTATAGTGAAGCAAGTAAACTTTAGTGCTAAATAAACTGAGGTTTATGTACATACACCCAAGATGTCTTTTCTATGTAAGCAAATAACATTACCATGGTGCATATATCTATTAAATATGTTTTTCATTTGTTTTCAGTAGTTTTATATGCAGTGTGATATTATGAACACTACTTTCTGCAACAGCATGTATGTGCTACCAATCCGGCACAGATATGCCCTTGAAGAAATTACACAACCTTCAACTGTGCTTCTAATTTCTCCTTTCATTTGATTCCTAGAACATAAAACTGCATCATTTCCCCAAGGACATCTGCTTCTCCCATCTGCCTTAACTTTGTTAAGGCATTTGGCAAATAAGAAGAAATACAGAAATGCTCGTTATTATAACATTATATGTTCATGCTTTTCTGACTTTTTAATGTTGCTGAAGGACAGGATAAACTAATATCATTATGTATTTTTTATCTGTATAACAAATGTATTGGTATTCTTACTAGTATATATTATGGAGTCCACATACCCATAACAATTTTGCCTATCTCAATAGAAATGTAAAAAATTAATGTAGGGGTTTAAATTAAAGCAAATGAGAATCTACTAAGAAACTTCAGGTGGATTTTAAAGTGGCAAAGAGTTTCCTATCATCTGATAAAATACATGGCATATCGCTAGTGCCACCTCTGGGCCCTCAAAGTGAAGGATAGCACGCTGCATATACACGGCTTGTTCTCCATTCATTGCCATGGAAGTTCTGAAAATGATTATTTGATGCTCTCCTCATTCTTTGAGGTAACCCACTGAACTAACAGACAGATTAAATACATACATTTTTCTGTCATGTATGCAGTGCATGTGTACCTGACACCAAAAATCACCAATAGGTCACCCATAGATTTAACAGACAGATTAATTATTATATTTCTGTGTCAGGGGTGCAAAGCTGGTGTATTGTACCTACAAAAAAATCACTATAGGTCACCCACAGAATTAATAGCCAGATGAGATTCCTAACACTCTCCCTCACTTCAGTGCCTGCTTCCTGTCCCTGCACTACTCAGAGCTGATGGGCGGTGCTACACGTGATCCAGCTTGTATAGAGGATGGGTCACATGATGCACCGGCCAATCACAGCCATGCCATTACTAGGCATGGCTATGATGGCTTCTTAGTGCCTGTAGCTTAAAAGTTTGTTGATTGTCTTGATTATAAAAAGCTTTATAAAATGCACGAACACTGAACATGAACCCAAACTTTTGCTGCAAAGTTCGGGCTTGGTTCCGGGTACCCAAACTCACAAAGTTAGGTATGGACCCGAACTGCAACACTGGAGTGGAGATGTTCAAGTGGTGTGCACAAAACCCTGATCTCAATCTCATCAAACACGTTTAGGATTAATTGGAACATCGACTGTGTGCTAAACCTCCAAATGCTGTTTTGGCTGAATGGGTAGAACTTTCCATAGACAACCTCCAAAGCCTTGTGGAAATTATTCCCAGAAGAGTGGAAGCTGTTATAGTCACAAAGCGGGGACCAACTCCATTTTATTGACCATGATTTTGTAATAATATCAGTGTTGATCGAGCATCAAAGTGCTCGGGTGCTTGTGTGCTCTGGCCGAACACATCAGGATGCTCGGGTGCTCTACCGAGCACCCGAGTTTAATGGAAGTCAATGGGAGAACCCGTGCATTAAACCCCTGCTCTAAAGAGGGGAGGGTGCCTGGTTCATAGGGAAATGTCATAAATTGATGGAAACACCACCGAAATGGTTCGCGAACAGCATGGGGAGGATGTCTGGATGCATCTTGACAATAATACGCACCAAACCGAAGATAAAATCGATTTTAGAGGAAAAATTGTTAGGAAACATTCTATCCTGTATATTTACTTGTAACAGGGTCACAGAAGATGATATTAAAGACATTAGCTGTTGTCCACCAGCTGCCAGAGGTGCTGTGGACATGTCTCGCCAACCGGACTCGCCTTTGGTAAGAGGGATCAGCAGTAAGGTTAGAGGTGCCCGGAACATGGCGGGCCCTGAAGTATATGTTATACTCCAAACAACGCAACACTAAATGATGCAAAAGACTGAGAACAGACAAGGGCGAGGACGTTGGACTGTTAATACAATGAACCACACTCAAAAACAGACGTGCCAACCTGAAGCTCCAGAGCTCGACCACAACGATAATTGGAAAAAGTTCCAATAGCATCAGGTTTTTGTAAAAACCCGAAGAGGACCAATTGTCCGGCCAAGGCGAAGCGTACGAATCAGAGCCAAAAATCGCTCCAAAACCATAGGAGCCCACTGCATCCGTATACAAGGAAAGCTCAGAATTGGTGCATTCACCTGACAAGAAGCAAGTGTGAGCGTTGTAGGAGGAAAGGAAAGCTTGCCACACTTTTAAATCCACTTTCAAAGAACTAGTGATGCAAATATGGTGATGAGGGGAAGTAACACCTTGCGTGGCAAGGAAAAAACAACAAGAAAAAACCCGAACCAATGCACATTACCCTGCAAGCACATTACCCTGCAATCCCTCCTAATAAGCCTAGGAGGGATTGGACCTAAAGAAGGGCGGCTTTACGGACAGCTAAACAACCTTGGACTAACCGTAACAATCTATCAAGTTTGTCTGCCGGTAAGCGAAAAACCATGGCAACAGAATCAATCTCAATGCCTAAGAAAGAGAGGCAAGTGACCGGGACCTCTGTTTTGTCAAGAGCTATGGGCCCCCCAAAATGTTTCATCAAATATAGAAAGGTATTCAATAAAAACCGTCAACCCTCACTGTCCCCCGGGGAAATGAACAAAAAATCATCTAAATAGTGGATAATGGAATGGGAACCGGTTTTGTATCCAACAGCCCACTCCAGGAAAGAACTGAACTTTTAAAATTAGTGACAAGATATCGAACAACCCATAGGAAGGCAAGTGTCGTAGTAACACAGACCATCCACACGGCACCCCAGCAAATGGTAACAGTTCGAATGTACTGGGAAAAGGCGTAAGGTGGATTCAATATCTGATTTTTCCATGAGGGCGCCGCGGCCAGCCTCCCTGACCAGGGAAACAGCCCTGTCAAAGGATATATGAGGGACCTAGGAGTCCTCAGGGAGAATAGCATTATTAAACGAGTTATCATGTGGGTGGGAAAGATGATGTATGAGCCGGAACTTACTCAGCTCCTTCTAAGGGACTACGCCTAAAGGGGAAATACGGAGATTGTAGAATGGGGGGAGAGATAAAATGGCCCTTCATCCTACCCATAGCTACTTCTTTAGACACCTTCTCCCGTAGAACCTCAGGGTGGTCTCTAGCTGACTTAAGGTTGTCCGAAAAAAGGGGGTTCCTGCTGAGGATAAAAGGGATAAGGAAACCAAAAGTAAAACCAAAACGCAACTGGTCAGAAGCAAATTTGTTGGGGTATAGGTCTAGCCAAGGCGCCATCCCGGCTACGGTCACTGGCGTCCTTATGCTCACTGTGGGAGGGTTTAGCGGGTTTTGTAAGGGAGCGGGAACAACGGGCAGCCACGTGTGGACTTCCGCAGGTGGAACATTCATGTTTATACCTGCAAAGTCCAACGAATTTGCAGTGTCCCTCATTAAACAACCAACAGGCCCCCTGCCGTCGCATGGCCACCGGCCCCTAAACGAGCAGTGGAACTAGAGAGGGAGGGGGAGTGGACGGAGCAGCAGGAAGAGGAGGGATGGCAGGCACATTCAGGAGCGAACGTAGCCAGCCATCCCCCTCCACCTAAATTCTCACCAGGAGAGCCTCCATTAACGGGTGACCTGCGGACATCACTCCAGGTAAGTGCCACCACGCTGCACAACTGCTGGCCCGACGGAAAAGGGAAGGGGGGGGGGGGCACCAACGGGCTAAATACTGAATAGGAGGTACTCATAAAGCCTGAAAAAGGAAGGGCAAAGGGAGTGCTTTTAACCCCCTGCATTGCCTACCTATAATCCTGGAATCCTACTCAAAGAGAAGGAGAAAGAAGGGAGGGGGGTTAAAACCTTATCACCGAAGCAAAGGGGGGTCACAACAGTCCCCACTCCCCCTCCTTAATCAGTCAGGGGACCCGGAGGATGTCTGGATGCATCTTGGACTCCCAGGTCCTACCTACTGTTGTCCGAACAGTAGGTCACTTTTACATACTGACAATAATACGCACCAAACCGAAGATAAAATCGATTTTAGAGGAAAAATTGTTAGGAAACATTCTTTCCTGTATATTTACTAGTGTATAAAGAGCAAGTGCTGCCAAATTTTACAAGAAAGAGGCACTCTGATACAACCTGTATATCACGTAAAGGAGGGCCTCATTCACATTGTGGTACAATTGTTCATGTAGTGAGACTCCTACACTCATAAAGTCTATGCACTAAGTGAAAGGGCTGCCAAAAATTACAAGGAATCGTCACTCCAATACACGCTTTGTTACACATAAAGGAGAGCATCATACACATCCTTGAAAAATTATGATTGGTGTCCTGCTGGTGACCCTCAAAAACATTTGGAGCAAGGGCCTGCTGATCTGACAATCTAAAACATTATGGGCGAGGGCCTGCTGCTGCTTTGGTGACTCTAGATAATCTGGGGCAAATCACACATTCCAGTGACGGCGACGATCCATTCGGATATTTGCCCTATCAACTTTCGATGATATTTTCAGTGCAAACCATGGTGACCATGGGTAATGGGGAATCATGGTTCGATTCCGGAGAGGGAGCCTGAGAAACGGCTCCGGATACCACATCCAAGCAAGGCAGCATGCATGCAAATTACCTATTAGGTATAATTAGGTGAGGGCCTGTAGATGAGCTTACCCTGTGAAAGATTTTAGGTGCGGGCCTGCAGGTGAGCTGACACTGTAAAAGATTTTAGGTGCGGGCCTGCAGGTGTGCTGACCCTGTAAAAGATATTAGATGCGGGCCTGCTGGTGAGCTGATCCCGTAAAAGATTGTAGGCGAGGGCCTGCTGGTGAGCTGACCCTCAAAAAATTATATGTGAGGGCCTTCAGGGGAGCTGACCCTGTAAAAGATTGTAGGTGAAGGCCTGCTGGTGAGCTGACCCTGTAAAACATTACACACGAGGGCCTGCAGCTGAGCTGACCTTGTAAAACATTATATGCAAAGGGCATATATGCGATGAATAAGCATGTTGATATGATGGAAGAGGAGAAGGAGAATGAGAAAAGGAAGATTCAACCATATACTCGTGTTTGTGGTGGAAGGGGTGCATGGGAATACAGTGTATTCAGTACATTATAAACTACACATTTAAAGTGCCTTTATGTTGATCAGCTTTCCTCTAGTCGAGAAGTCATGGTCAATCCAGGCCTTGTTCATGTTGAGAAGAGTCTACCTGTCTGCATTTTCAGTTGACAGGTGGATATGCTTATCTGTTATAATGCCCCCAGCAACACTAAATACCTTCTCTGACAAAAGGCTGGTGGCAGGACAGGCCAGCACCTCCAAGGTATAGAGCACCAGTTTGTGCCTCTTGTCCAGCTTGGACACCCAGTAGTTGTAAGGCACTGAGGGATCACGACACGATCTGCTATATACTCCTTCACCATATTCCAAAATGTTTCCCTCCTTGTGACACTAGGCCACACATCAGAGTGAGGGTGCTGACGGGGTGTCGTGAAACTGTCCCAGACTTTGGAGAGTGTAGCCCTGCCTCTGTTGGAACTGCTATGTGTTCCCTTGTCTCCACTCCTTGGTTGGCCAAGGAACTACGGACTCTGCCGCCAGCATTGTTCAATTTTGTTCCATTTTTCAACAAGGAACTTCTGGTATTGCGCTGTTTTGCTTGTCCTCTCCACCAGAGAAATGAGAGATGAGAAGTTCTCTTTGCAGTAGGGGTCGAGAATGGTGAACAACCAGTAATCCGTGTTGGCTAAAATGCGTATAACGCGCGGGTCGCTGGAAATGCAGCCTAACATGAAGTCAGCCATGTGTGCCAGAGTACCAACAGGTAAGAGTTTGATTACTCTCAATCTCCTCATCCTCTTCCTCCTCTTCTGTCCACTCACTCTGAACAGATAGAATTAAACTTCCATGGGTACTACCCTCTGTAGCGGAGGCAACTGTCTCCTACTCCTCCTCCTCCTTTTTATAGTCCAATTCGCGCTGAAAACACAAACTGAGGGTGGTCTGGCTATTACTCTGTGTAATGTCTTCCCCCATTTCCACCTCTTTCACATGCAAAGCATCGTCCTTAATTGTGAGCAGCGAGCGTTTGAGTATACACATAAGTGGGATGGTTACGCTGATAATAGCGTTATCGCTGCTCATGACCTGTGTTGATTCCTCAAAGTTTCTTAAAACCTCACAGACATCCATGCCCACTCCTCGCTTGTGAATAGCGGAAGCTGACTAGAAAGGCAATGCCCATGTTGCAGCTGGTATTTCGCTACTGCCCTCTGCTGCTCACAAAGTCTGGCCAATATGTGGAACGTCGAGTTCCACGGACATCCTAAAACATGTAATGTTAAAATGGCTTAATGTAGCTTAATGTACCATAATGTGCCTAAACCTCAATCAATTGTCTTGAAACTATTCACAACCTGTGATCTCAGCTTCCCAAACCTATCCTGGAAGTTTCATGGATTTCAGTTAACCCCAAGGCAAATGAGTGACATTAACATTTTTTTAGGGAGGTTAATGTGGCTTAACGTACTGTGAGACAGTGACAGGTCTCACGCAGGTTGGAGGTAAGGAAGGGGTGGATAGTGCGGTCCACACCCCTGTTCCACCACAGGTGAGAGAAGCTGGAGGTAATCAGCCTGGCATAAGGCACCTCCCAGAGTGTCAGAAAGGGGGGAGTGTGGTACCTGTGGACAGAGGCCTGGAGGCTCTGTCAGTGTGGTCCAAGCCAGGAGGGCTGAGTGACCACGATTCCCCAAGAGACACTGGACTGGAGACAGTGGGTGTACTGTGCTCTGTACAGCCAGGAGGCTGTGGGACATTGGCTCAGAAAGCCGCACGTGTTCACAGGGTGTGAACAGGGACTTAGGTGAGTCAGGGATCTATTTGTTCAGTTAGAGCCTAGCCGGGCAAGTGTTTGTTATGTTGTATTATTGTTCATGTTTATGCGTATGTGCCGCAATAAAGCACAGTGTTTGGATCTTCAACTTGGTGTCCTGAAGATATCTGTGAGACTGACCCCCGAAAGAGAGCTGATCCCCCTACAGTACAAAAAACAACTTAGATGTTAATTGATTTCCCCCCAAACTTTCCATACTACAAGACTCTCTCTATGCCAACATATTCTGAAAATTTTAGATCATTTGAGAAAATATACCAAAAGTTATTTACATTAAACAATTTTATTTATTTTTGAAAACATTTAGCTTAATGTAAAAAGAGCTTAATGTACCATAATGTGCCTAAAACTCAATCAATTGCCTTGAAACTTTGCAGAACCTAAGTTCCCAGCTTTCCAAACCTATCCTGGAAGTTTCATGGATTTTGGCTACCCACAAGGCAAATGAGTGACATTAAGCTTGTTTTTTGGGGAGCTTAATGTGGCTTAACATACAAAAAACAATGCAGATGTTAACCAATTTCCCCCAAACTTTCCATCCAACTAGACTTTCTCTATGAACATATTCTGAAGATTTGGGGTCATTTGATAAAACATACCAAAAGTTATTCCCATTAAACTATTTTATTCCTTCACTGGACGTGGTCAGACATTTTAAGTGGGGGTTGGGGACACTAACGTAGGTGGTGGCGGAAACCCTGATCGACGTAGGGTCCGCAATCCTAGCACCTGTGCCATCCCAGGGTATGACTCGCTCCCGGCCTCCACAATATTAATCCAGTGTGCCGTCAGGGAAATTTAGCGTCCCTGGCCGAATGCACTTGTCCATGTGTCCATGGTTAAGTGGACCTTCCCAGTAACTGTGTTGGTCATGACACGTGTGATGTTACGGGACTCATGTTGGTGTAAGGCGGGTACGGCACACCTTGAAAAATAGTGGCGGCTGGAGACTGGGACGGACAGGGACATCAGGCTGCAGAAGGCATCAGTGTCCACAAGCCTAAATGGCAACATTTTCAGGGCCAGTAATTTGGAAAGCTGCCTATTAAGTGCTATTTCCTGTGGGTGGGTGGCTGGGTATTTGCACTTGCGTTCAAATGCCTGGGGTAAGGACATTAGTACGCTGTGCTGGGACACGGAAGTGGATGTGGTCGCTGATGCTGCTTGTGAAGGTCCATTTGCAGGGCGGGAGGCATCCGGGTCTGCGTCTTGGACAGGGGATTAGCCAGCACGTAACACAGGGGAAGAGGAGGCAGTGGTGTGACCGGAAAAAACAGATTGTCGACCCAGGTGTTTGGCCCATCTATTATGGTGCTATGATGCCATGTGGCAGATCATGCTGGTGGTGGTGAGATTGCTAGTGTTCACGCTCCTGCTCATTTTTGTATGCCACAGTGCTGTCCTTGCTCGGTTTTCCACCTTCCTAGGTTGGGTCAGTGACTTCATTGTCCACCACCTCCTCTTCCACTTCCTCACTCTGCTCATCCTCCTGACTTGTTGACCTAACCACTACCTCAGTGATTGACAATTGTGTCTCATTTTCTTCATCAACCTCTTGAGACTGTAATTGCCACTGAGTTATTGGCAACTGTGTCTAATCATAATCCACCTTATTAAACAGTAATTGCTATTCCCCACCATCATCTTCTTGTGATTGTGGATGCTCAAGAGTTTGGGAATCGGGGCACAAGATCTGTCCCTCTTCAAGTGTGCTTGGTGAGAGGGCCAAATCAAGGAATGGTGCAGAAAAGAGCTTGTTTGCCCAGACTCTCTGTGGTGGGAGGAAGGAGGATCAGGGTGAGGATTGTGTTGAGCAAACTATTGGCTACTGGATTTGGTAGAAGACAGGGTGGTGCTTAACTGACTGGAAGCATTATCTGCTGCAATCCAACCGACCATCTGGTCGCACTGGTCATACTTCAAGAGTGGTGTCCCACAGCGCCCTGCAAACTGGGACAGGAAGCTAGGTATCGTGGATAATAGGTTTTCTTGTGCTCTGGCAGCAGGCAAAGTATCATGGCGCCCAGGGCCACGGCCTCTGTGTGCACCATCAGCATCACGGCCACTGCCCCATCCCTTACTGCTCGCCTTCTTCATATTAAATGTTATATATGATTGAAAGTCTGTCACACGTACAGTAGAGTAGGATTTGGAAGTGTTTGCGCAAACAAATTTTAAAAGGTATTTGGATGTGGAAATGTCAAACCCGAGATATTCTGCAGATAATGTCAATGCTGTCACCAGCGGCTAATGAAAAATTACAGGGAATGTCACAGGTATTTGGGATGAGGAAACGTTATACAGAAAAGGTACCACCAGTAATGTCACTGCCCGCAGTATCTACGGAAAAAGTACACTGCATGTCACAGATAAATTTTTTACCGCACACGTTACACTTTGGATGTGGCCCTAAAGTGGGCCTGAAGTTTACACGTTAAACTGCATATGTGGCACTGGTAATGTCACTGTCCGCAGCAGACAACGTCTACGGAAAAAGTACACCGTATGTCACAGATATTTTTTGGGATGTGCACACTTTGCACTGGAGATGTGGCACAGCTAATGTCACGGTCCACAGTGGACACCGTCTACGGAAAAAGTACACTGGATATCACAGTTTTTTGTGGGATGCGGACACTTTACACTGGAGATGTGGCGTAGCTAATGTCGCTGTCTGCTGCGGCCTAACTATTGTACGCAATTTAGCTCAGGATGCGCTAAAAAATAGATATTGCTGCCACACACACAATAGTCCTTAGAAGGCCTTTTGGGTTTGTAAAGTTTTAGCTATTTAGCACAGTTTGCGTTAAAAAAAGATATTGCTACTGCCACACACAATAGTCCTTAAAAGGACTTTTGGGTCTGTTAAGTTTCAGCAATTTAGCGCAGGTTGTGCTAAAAATATATATTGCTGCTGCCACACAACAGTAGTCCTTTAAAAGTACTTTTGGGTCTATGAAAAGTTTTTCTAATAAAATTATTCCTATTTAACTCCCTACACTGTCTGTCCCTTCCTCAGCATAGCTCTCCCTGACTAAGAATGAGCCAAACATGCGTAATCGGGTGCTATATCACTGTAATGCCAGCAGCCAACATGGCTACGGCATTACAGTGAGGGCAGTACTTACCTGTACGTTTATTGGCAGCGTAGTATGTAGTGCCGAGCATCAGTTAATAAGATGTCAAACAAGATCACAGAGGGGTGATGATTATGTGAACTTATTCTTTTGTCCATACGGTATAGTTGCATGGTTGAATAAGTTGAAAAAAAGGAGGAAAATTTTCCAGGATCCATTAAAATATTATTTGTTTTCCTTAATAATAGCTCAATTTAGGGGCAGATGTAGACAGCAGAACATCCTTATGTAAGAACGATATATGCCCACTGGCTCCTGGTATTGCCCATATGGCCCAGGTAGGTTTAGCGTTAGGTCCCGAGCTACTTGAGAAACCTTAGCGCGGTGCTCGGGCTCAGACATGTCCTCACGTAGGACATGTTGGCTAATCTCTCAATTTTAACACCAGTTTGAGGGCTTAGTAAGACAGCAGAGTGCACCTGTCTTTGTTTTTGTTGTATTATATTTACTGTTCATCACATCCACACATTTTCTATCCTGTGTAGGATGTCCATTGTGGTACTTGTGGTCCGCTACAGGCATCCTCCATCCTCCATTGTATGCATTTTGTATGCACCACTGCATATGGGGTTGAGCATTTCCTGCTTTTTAATACCATGCCAATTTCTAGTTTGTTTTTTGAAGAACGATCTATGCGTCACACTTACGATTCTGGCGCGCATGTAAGGCAGCAGGAGGAAGGAGCTCCGTCATTCAGAGTCCAAGACCAAGCTGTCAAACCTTAACAAGGGGAGAATTATCCGATCACAGTGTCTGCACCTCTCCAGCAGTGGCTGAAGAGGTACTTGGTCAGAGGTGGCACGTCTGCAGGAGGCCCTTTACCTCGTAGAGAAGGACGACACCAGAGTGGCAAGATGGTGGCAGCGGCTGAACGCGCCACTCGATCTTCCTCACAGACCTTTCCCCCCAGGCTTGCAGAATTGGACTTTGAGGCGGATAAGGAACCGGACGTACTAAATGGATTAGCCATATCTTGCAAAACTCTAGCAATCAAAGTGGCAAAACTGTTAGCCCCAGTCATAAATACAACACTAGAGGCAACAGTGATTGCAACTCTAACTAAGCTCCAGGCAGACATTCACCTGCAGTCCTCTCAGATAACGGAGTTAGAACAACGTCTAAGCCTGCTATAGGATGAACTGGAAAAGTCCCAGACCCAAATGCAACACATTTTGAAATCGAATAAATCCCTACAAGAGAAAGTAGAGGACTTAGAGAATAGATCTATAAGGAGTAATGTGCGAATTATAGGACTCCCGGAATCAATTCCATCTTGGCAGCTCTCCCAGATATGTGCCATAGAGACCCCTCAGGCCCTAGGCATTAATGCTCCGTGTACAGTGTAAAGATCACATCATATGGGCCCACCAAGGGACTTGCAAAATAACAATGATGTCTCAAGGCCTCACCCAATCATTGTCAAATATCTGAACTATGCGGAAAAAGACGCCATTTTGGGCAGGTTCAAAAAAGAAGTGAGGCCTATAGTAGTCAGAGGCCATAAACTACTCTTGTTTGAGGACTACTCAGCAGAGGTCTAAAGAAAAAGGAGAGCTTTTACAATTATTTGCTCAGCCTTAGTAAAGAGGAGACAGGAATTTGCCCTACAATTTACAGCAGTCCTGAAGGTGTTTAGAGAGGAGGGTCAAAGGGACATTTACAACACCCCTGAGGAAGCCATGTTGTCATTAGACATCTCCATTCTCCAGCCAGATGGACCTCTCCACGTGGACTCCCATCACCAGACAGATGACATTAACAACAACACTGTCCAGGCTCCTCCAAGCCATCCAGATCGCCCAGAGGACGGTGTGGGGAAGAACAGGGAACCACCAAATAGAGACTGGGACTAAGTAACCTTTTTTTTTTCTCTTTGTAATAATATGTATATATGTCCTCTTCTGAATGGGGTCTGCACCGCTTTAGAGGGAGAGGATCCTTATAGCACATATAGAAGGTTGGTACTTGGGGGCGGGGAGAGGCAGGAGGGAGGAGATGGTTAGAGGAAAGGAAGGAAGATCAAAAGGCCTACAACTACTTTATTGGGTGCGACGGTGGAGGGGATAAAGGTAAGAAGAAAGAGGGGAGGGGAGGAGATAGCAAAGTCTCTGAGAAAATGCGGGAAAAAAGTCCAGATGAAAATGCTTTAGTGGCGGACAGGGGCAAGAGAAAGGGAGGGGTGGGGATGGGGGGCTTGTTACAACTTATTTATAGCAATGTGAGGGACCCGGACGAGACTATGTGAAGTGTTACCGTGTTATGAAGATGGTGCACATCGTCACATGGAATGTGAAAGTATTAAGATGACCTCATAAGAGATTAATGGTGCTCAGACACCTAAAAAAGGCTTAAAGCTGACATACTGTAGCCCTATTCCAAGAGACTCATCTAGAGGAAAGTGACTTCTCGAGGATGAAACGGCTATGGGTAGGCGAGGTGGTAGGTTCCCTATTGGTGGGGAGACAGGCAGGGGTGCTCCTTCTATTGCACAAGAACCTACAGTATAAACTTATCTCTGCAGAAAATAATGGGGGGAGGCACTGATTAGGGTCACCATGGAAACCCCGGTAGGACCAATGGTACTCTATAATATATATGCACCAAATGCACATGATAATCCCTATTTTAATGCACTAGAGGGGTGAATATTGCAGAAGAGATAAGGACTCGTTTTGGTGGGAGGAGACCTAAACACAGTAAACAAGGTGTCGGAGGACATAAAGAGAACCAGAACTGACATAAAGGTTGCAGATAAGACGCCTCCCTTTCTTCACACACTCTTGGAAGCCACTTGGCTGAACGACATTTGGCGGTATTTTAACCTTATGGAGAGGGAATTTACACACTTCTCTCTCTCGATAAACATGGTCAAGGATCGATTACTTCCTAGGATCTAATCAGTTGATCCAGAGAGTAGAGGAGGTGTATATAGGGGAGATGGTTATCTCTGACCTAGAGCCGGTGATTCTATAGTTAAGGGAAATGAGTCCCAAAGGCCAGGATTATATATGGCGGTTATCTGGGTATTTGGCCACAGATGAAGACTTTATAAGACGACTTTTAGGTTGGTGATGGAAGTATGTCGAAACTAATGGACAACATAGGGAGACGACAGCTTTGTTCTAGGATCCGGCAAAAGTTGTACTAAGAGGACACATCATTTCATACACTTCAGCTCATAAGAAAGAAGTGAGAGCTAAGTTTCTAGATGCCACAACCACTTTTAGGCATCTTTACACCGCCTTCTTGCAGAATCCCACAGAACAAAACAAACTTAGGTGGGTGACAGTTAAACATAACTTTGACCACTAAATAGAGAAATTAGAGAGGATATACACTGACCACACCTCAGCAGCCTTTTTTAAGGGCTTGTTCACACGACCGTATTAAGCCCGTGCCCGTGCTGTGGACAGCAAATTGCGGTCTGCAATGCATGGGTACCGACCATGGCCCAGCAGCATGGGGATCGTGGACTCAATCACTTTAATGGGTCCACGATCCGCCCATTCCGCAAAAAGATAGGACATGTTTTATCTTTTTGCGGAACGGAAGTACAGGAGGATACCCCACAGAAGCACTCCGTAGTGCTTCCATAGGGTTCCGTTCTTCCGTTCTGCACCATTCCGCATCTCCAGATTTGCGGACCCATTCAAGTGAATAGGTCTGCATCCGTGCTGCGGAATACCCATGAAATGGTGCCCATGTATTGCGGTTCGCAAATGCGGTCCACAATATGGTCACGGAGCGCACACGTTCGTGTGAAAGAGGCCTAAGTATGGCAATAAATCAGGCAAACTTTTGGCAAGGCTGGCAAAGGTAGGAGACCGCAACAACTTATACCGAGACTCAAATCAAGCATGGGATGGGTGACAGATGACCCTAGAGATACACTACAAATATTTAAACATTATTATGAAGCATTATATACACAGGACCCATATGATATGCAGAAAGGTAAAGCCTTTTTAGATGCCATACGTCTACCGCTGGTAGCAGAAGACGATCTTGCAGTCCTTAACACCCAAATCACTGAACAGAAAATACAGTCAGCAATGAAATCTTTGCATAAGGGCTCATGCACACGACCGTTGTTGTTTTGCGGTTAGTTTTTCACGGATCTTTCGTTCCGCATCTGAGTTGTTTTTTTTTTATTCTCTGATTTAAGTCCTCTTCCGTTCTGTCATTCCACAAAACATATCCGTATGATTTCCGTATGTGATCCGTTTTTTGCAGATCGGAAACAGTAACTTATTAATCACCAAACACATGAGCAATATGGGCTGGGCATAGCATTTCTACAGTATGGATCCACAAAATACGGATGACATACGGATGTGTTCCGTGTGCATTCCATATTTTTTGCGGACCCATTGACTTGAATGGGGCCTCGGGCTGTGATTTGCGGACAATAATAGGACATGCACTACTTTTTTGCGGAACGAAAATACGGAAACTGAATGCACAAGGAGTACCTTCCGTTGTTTTTGTGGACCCATGGACGTGAATGGTTCCACATATGGTCCACAACAAATTGAACGGAAGCAGGAAGAAAATAAGTTCATGTGCATGAGCCCTGATGGGAAGGGACCGGGTCCAGACGGATTCCCGGCTGAGTTCTACAAGGGACTTAGCAAATAAATAACCCCCACCCTAATGTCACTATTTAATTCAATTCTGCAGGGTCAAAAGGTAATGCCATCAGTTAAGGTGGCTCACATTAAATTACTGCCCAAGCCAGATAAGAATCTAACCCACCCTGGCTCCTATAAGCCAATTTACCTGATAAATCAGGACTTGAAGATCTTATCGAAAATAATGGCAAATAGATTGGCTGACATTCTCCTTAAATTTATAGTTCATCATCAAGT
This sequence comes from Bufo gargarizans, assembly GCF_014858855.1. Taxonomy (NCBI): domain Eukaryota; kingdom Metazoa; phylum Chordata; class Amphibia; order Anura; family Bufonidae; genus Bufo; species Bufo gargarizans. The sequence goes on from NC_058080.1 coordinate 439,364,186, forward strand.
GGGATTTTTTTAAGGGGCGCTCAGCCACCACAAACATGCGTACTGTAATGGCAGTGCAAGATTGGTAGCAAGAAAAGGAATTGAGAAAGGAGGGGGTCCAGCACTCTTGGCGATAGATGCCATGACAATGTAAATTGGGAGTGGCTGGGGTTGGTTCTGGCCTGGATGGGGATTAGGGGGGCTTTTAAGCCTTTGTTCAAGCCATATATACCTCACTGCAGGCGATAATTTGCCTCCCCGTGTTCCTGTCCACTCCGATCCAGCTCCAGAAAGGGACAAGGTAGGGGTGCCGACTGTGACTGCTTTTATTCGATATAGCATTGGAACCATTGGCCGTACATTTATTGAGATCGAAGGTATATGAGGGAATAAAGATAGGAAAAAAGGAAGTAAAAATTACTTGATGACATGCTGCTATTCCTGAATGATCCGGCAAAGCACTTAGACGGGGTGTTAGATACTCTTAATAAGGTAAGTTGTTTCATGGGGTTTAAAATAAATGTGGCCAAGTGCCAATTACTACAGATAGGAGGAGGAAAACCACAAACCAGGGAAGCAAGTATAGTTTCAGTGGCCAGAGAATCGATTAAGTATCTGGGGATAGAAATTGGCAGAACTCAGTCAACGGTTTATTAACTAAATTACACCCCTTTAATAAACAAGATTATCCAGGAATTACATAGGTGGAAAGACCCGCCATTGTCCCTTCTGGGAAGGGCACATCTATTAAAAATGACGAGCTTTGCACATTTACTGTACCCAGTGCAAACTATCCCTCTCCTGTTGAAACACACTGATGTAAATAAGCTACAGGCAGCTTTAGTCGAATTTTTGTGGCAGAAAAAACGGCCACGCATAGCCTACAGGAAGATGTGCTTACTAAAATGGGAGGTAGGGTTGCAACTACCAAATCTCAGAGGGTATAATTTAGCAGCCTTTTTTGGCATATTAGAGACTGGATATGGGGCACATCCAATTATTCCAGCAGGGATTTGGAACAGGAGCTAGTGGCCCCATATAATTTGAGGTCCCTGTTACATACCAAAAGACCTCTTTTCCCTGAGCTAGCAAAAAATCTCACATTAATCAGAGACAGTCTAGCGACCTGGCGGCACATCCGCAAATTATATAAACGCCCTATGTATGTCTCAGCATAAATGCCCTTATGGTCGCTGCCATCCTTTTAACAAGGTTCCACAAATAAATTATTCCAAGAGTGGAGCCAGAAAGGAATTATGAATCTGAATACATCCTGGAACATCTGGGGGAAAAAATGATTTTTTTGGGGGGAGATGCAGGAAAAATTCCAGCTCTCATCAATACACGGCCTGCAGTATCTACAGGACAACTCATTTTGCGAAGCTCAATCAAGCTAATTGGGGAACTCGGATAGCCTAACCCGCTTTGATAGCCTGAAGGGCACTGCAGATAGGAGGGACTCTCTTTCCTTTATTTACAGAAGACTCTGTGCAGTGAGCCAGACCGACAGGGAAATTATATGTGAGGTCACGGTGTAAGCATTAGGTGGGCCGAGGTAAATACAGTTCTGGTTACTCAAGGTTATGTCGTCCCTGTGCAGGCCTGCACAAGTGACTAGGAGAACGGCACAGGAATTCTCTGGGGCACACTCTGGTGTAAGGGATACAGGCCAGATGGTGGTCTGAGGTGCCCTTGATGGTCTGTATTAATGTGCCTATGGAAAGGTCCCTGGTAGTCGTGACACCAGTACCTTTTATGGTGGTACAACCATTTATTGTAGTGCTAACTGAGGAATTGGAGACTGAGACTAGGATGGTGCAATTCAGCTTATAACTTTTACTGAACGTTGCTCCTGATAATGGTTACATCCAAGTATAAAACAGTCTCTAGTACATCCAGATATGAAATACAGTCTCTTTAAGAGGCACAGAGGTAAGCTGCAAGAGGTCCATTGCTTACAGGTGTGATGTCTGTCTCTCAGGCTATTAATGATATAAGTTTTATGCTTACTGGTAGAGGACTTCTACGCTGGTCGCTGTTATCCCAGTGCAGGTTAGTGAGGCTGCCGGAGGCTGGTAAATCCTTCCCTTTTAACTCCAAAGGTCCTAAGACACGTATAGTGATGGCCATAACCCTTTGGGTCTCTGTTTCTTTAGTGCTTTCTGGATTAATATCCTTTTCTGAAGCTAAACTCCTAGCTGATGTCCACTAACTCTTAGCAGAGTTCTGAGCTGGATGTGGACCTCTTCAGCTCAGGGCTGAAGACTCAAGACTGAAAACTAAGACTGACTCCTAACTAGGCCTGAGCTGGGCTATATACACTCACCTAAAGAATTATTAGGAACACCTGTTCTATTTATCATTAATGCGATTATCTAGTCAACCAATCACATGGCAGTTGCTTCAATGCATGTAGGGTTGTGGTCCTGCTCAAGACAATCTCCTGAACTCCATACTGAATGTCAGAATGGGAAAGAAAGTGGGCTACAACAGCAGAAGACCCCACTGGGTACCACTCATCTCCACTACAAATAGGAAAAAGAGGCTACAATTTGCACGAGCTCACCAAAATTGGACTGGAAAAAATGTTGCCTGGTCTGTTGAGTCTCGATTTCTGTTGAGACATTCAAATGGTAGAGTCCAAATTTGGCGTAAACAGAATGAGAACATGTCTCATGCCTTGTTACCACTGTGCAGGCTGGTGGTGGTGGTGTAATGGTGTGGGGGATGTTTTCTGGGCACACTTTAGGCCCCTTAGTGCCAATTGGCCATTGTTTAAATGCCACAGGCTACCTGAGCATTGTTTCTGACCATGTCCATCCCTTCATGACCACCATGTACCCATCCTCTAATGGCTACTTCCAGCAGGATAATGCACCATGTCACAAAGCTCGAATCATTTCAAATTGGTTTCTTGAACATGACAATGAGTTCACTGTACTAAAATGGCCCCCACAGTCACCAGATCTCAACCCAATAGAGCATCTTTGGGATGTGGTGGAACAGGAGCTTCGTGCCCTGCATGTGCATCCCTCAAATCTCCATCAACTGCAAGATGCTATCCTATCAATATGGGCCAACATTTCTAAAGAATGCTATCAGTACCTTGTTGAATCAATGCCACGTAGAATTAAGGTAGTTCTGAAGGCAAAAGGGGGTCCAACACCGTATTAGTTTGGTGTTCCTAATAATTCTTTAGGTGAGTGTATATGGGATGTATTGTCTCTCCCTAGTGGTAGGCTCAGTGTAATGGAATCTAACACACCTGTGCAGGGATTATGCATAAAAATGCACTGCAGCATAAAACAGGTTATATAAAGCATACAAAGCATAACACTACAACTTTTCAGTACCCACGTGGGTAGTGGGACACTACATCTGTAATTCTCAATTTGAGGGTGTAGTGCGAACAGTTTTTAAGGGGTGGGAGACAACATTAGGGGATAATACTTTGACCTTGAAAATAAGAGAAGGAATAAATAAGAACCGATCTGCTATTAGCAATGAGCAATGGAGTAAAACCCAGTTCAGAATAATTCACAAAGCCACCTATGCTTTTGCTCTTTCCTATAGCAACGTCCTAGTCCATCACCTGAGAAGCTGACCCAAATGTGGGCAACTGAAGGCGGATTTGCTTCATGGTATATGGGGCTGCCACTATTTGAGGTTCTTCTGGGGAAAAGTATCTGAATATGTTAGGAAAATATGGGAAGTGGAGGCTTGTGATATCCCTTAACAATGCATTTTCCAGTACATACCCAGGGATCAGGAAGCTGACTCTACGAATATAGTGGCCACTAAAGGACCACGTATTCTATTGTTAGCAGCCAAAAAAATGTATTCTGAGAAATTGGTTACAATTCCAGCTACTCACTTTTGTTGAAGTCATAGAAACGAAAAAGATCATGTACATGGATAGATTAGATACAAAAAGAAATAAGGAAAAAGCCACTGGGAAATTTACTTTTCATGAAATTTGAGAGGTGATGAATTTGTTTGTTGGAACTATGTGGTTTATGACAGAACAAATAACCAAAGGTTTGGTAAAACTAGCGGTATAGTCAGTGGGTCCGGGAACCCCGCAGTCAGTGGCGTAGCTATAGCGGTTGCAGAGGTCACAGTTGCGACTGGACCCCTAAGCCTGGAGGGCCCAGAGGGTGGTCTGACTGGGGGCACGGAGGACACAGTATTGGAGGTGGCAGGATGGGGTGTTGAGAAGGTGAGGAGGAGGATGGAAAAGTTAGATGTCTGTTTGTTAAACTCTGCAGAGACGAGACACGGCTAAAAGAAGTCACCATGGTGATCTGGTCTGAGAGGAAAAGAAGAGAATATCTACATCAAAGAAGAGAAGTCACTGGATGTAAGAGGTACATATGTGGCACTGTATTACCCTGTATGTTCTGTAGCGCTGTATGTAATGGCTTACAAATATGTCTTTAAAGGGGTTGTCCACTTTTTTTTGTATGAGCGCTGCCTTCTCTGCTCTGTTTACCTGCTCATCACTGCAAATGCTATGGAGAGCAGGTGAACAGAACAGAGAAAGCAGCTCTCATATGAGCGCTGCCCTCTCTTTAAACAGCTGAGCGGCAGGGGTGCTGGGGGACCCTGCCTATCTGATATTGATGACCTAGCCTGAGGATAGGTCATCAGTAGTTAAAAGAGGACAACCTCTTTAACAGTATGACTGGAGGAAAGGGGTTAGGTGGAGAATTTGGCAAGGGGAGGTGTTTAAATTTTTGTCTCGGGCAGTAGAAAAGCTAGGTGCACCAGTGCTGAATGAAGGGGGGGTAGGCCTCTTGCACCAGGGCCCATGAGCCTTTAGCTACGCCCCTGCCCGCAGTGCTGAGGGTTTTTGTTGGGTGTGGGTGGGGAAGGGAAGGGGGTTACCTATATGAAAAAAGGGTCAGGATGTGCAACTGTTTAAACTAAAGTGGACAAGTAGGGTTGCACTCCTTTATGGAACTACTTTAGAATGGAATATGTACTTTAGAATGCATTAGAATACATAAGTGACAGACTTTGGGAGGGGGTGCTCCATTGGACTGAGAGAAGCAGAATGTTTGTTTAAATGAATTGCCCACCATCCTGGCTATTATGTCCTAGCTGTTGGGAGCAGTAGTTATGTGAGGGCACAGGATTTACATGCAGGTCACCTGCTATAGTTGAGTGCGCTCAGAATGTGACCACTGATGGAGGGTCTATCAGTGGCCTCCATTCATTTACATTGGGGAAGGACTGCAAATGTGGTAATTCCACTGTCTATCCTCATTGTAAGTGAATGGAGGTCGCTGATGGATAGGACCTTTCATCAGTGGCCATTGGGGGCAAGTGAGTAGATTTGCATACAAACATTAATTAGTCTTATTAAACCATAGGACATTGGTGCTGAGGATTTAACCACCTCCCGTCTGCCCGTTGACTATAAACGTCCGGGAGGTGGATCACTATCTCTGAATGGACATTTCTGAACCTCCATTCAGAGATGGCAGCTGCACGCTAATCGTGCAGCTGCAGAGCAGGTTGCCCACTGTCAGTGAAAGCAGGGCAACCCAAAGAGAAGGCAGGGACAGTTCCCAGGTGTCTCTGCCTTTTAAATGGCTGTATACACAGCGCTCATCAAAAAAAAGTGTTTCACATGTAAAAACAAAAAAAAAATCCCCAAGTAAGTAATAAAAAAAAGTTTGAAATAGAAAGAAAAAAATAAAATAGACATATTTGGTATTGCCGCGTCCGTGACGGTCGGCTCTATAAACATGTCACATGATCCACCCAGTCCGATAAACACCATAAAAAAATAAAATAAAAACTGAGTCAAAAAAACATTTTTGTCACCTCACATCACAAAAAGTGCAACACCAAGTGATTAAAAAGGCATATGTCCCCAAAAATAGTACCAATCAAACTGTCACCTCATCCTGCAAAAAATGAGATCCTAACTAAGACAATCGGTAAGACTATGGAGACACTAAAACATAATTTTTTTGGGTTTCAAAAATGATATTATTGTGTAAAACTTTAAAAAATAAGAAAAAGTATACATATTAGGTATTGCCATGTCCGTAACGATCTGCTCTATAAAAATATAAAAAGACCTAACCCCTCAGGGGAACCCTGTTAAAATAAATAAGTAAAAACTGTGCTAAAACAACCAACTTTTTGATCACCTTGCCCCATAAAGTGTTATAATGAATGATCAAAAAATCATATGCACCCAAAAGTGGTACCAATAAAAACAACAACTCTTCCTGCAAAAAACTAGCCCCAGCACAAGACGATTGGCAGAAAAATAAATAAAATATGGCGTTCAGAAAATGGAGACACAAAAACATATTTATTTTTTCAAAAATGCTTTATTATGTAATACTAAAACAAACAAAGTAGAGATATTTGATATCATTGCGTCCATAACAACCTGCTTTATAAAAATAGCACATGATCTATGATGTCAGATGTATGTTCTAAAAAAATTAAAATAAAAACAGAGAAATTAAAAATCATATGTACCCCAAAATAGTATCAATAAAACTGGCACCTTATCCCCTAGTTTCCAAAATGGGGTCACTTTTGGGGAGTTTCTCCTGTAATGGTGCATTAGGGGGGCTTCGAATGGGACATGGCATCTAAAAACCAGTTCAGCAAAATCTGCCTTTCAAAAACCATATGGTGCTCCTTTTCTTCTGCGCCCTGCAATGTGCCCTTATATCAGTTTACGACCACATGTAAGGTGTTTCTGTACACCACAGAATCAGGGTAATCAATATTGAGTTTTGTTTTGCTGTTAACCCTTGATGTGTTAAAGAAAAAAATGGATTAAAATGGAAAATCTGCCAAAGGTTAAATTTAAAAATTTTCTCCATTTTCCTTTATTCTTGTGGAACACCTAAAGGGTTAACAAAATTTTAAAATCAGTTTTAAGTAACTTGAGGGTGTAGTTTCTACTATGGGGTCATTTATTGGGGGTTTCCACTATGTAATCCCCACAAAGTGACTTCAGACCTGAACTGGTCCTTAAAAAGTAGGTTTTGGCAATTTTAAGAAATACTTCTAACGTCCTAAAAAAATAAAATTACATTTACAAAATGATGCCAACATAAAGTAGACATATGGAGAATGTTAAGTAAAATTTTTTTTATGAGTTATCACTTTCTGTTTTAAAAGCAGAGAAATAGAAATTTTTAAATTGTGAATTTTTCAAAATTTTAGGTAAATTTGGGATTTTTTCATAAATAAAGGTGAAATAAATTGACTCAGATTTATGAATATCATGAAATACAATGTGTCACGAGAAAACAGTCTCTGAATGGCTTGGATAAGTAAAAGCGTTCCAAAGCTATTGGAAAAGTGACATACGGTATGTCAGATTTGCAAAATTAGGCCTGGTCAGGAAGGGGGCAAATGGCCCGGATGTGAAGTAGTTAATAATGCTTATTACAAGCTGCATACATGTGCTGTTTGATTTAAAACACCAAGGGAGTCATTTAATAACGTTTTACGCCACTTTTGGAATAATTATGTTGCAGTTTTTTTGTCGCAAACATGTTTTGCAGCAAAATCTGACTTTTCCCTGCTCACATAAGAGGGCATGGCGTGAGCTGGAAAGAGGGTCAACTTGCAGCCCGTCTCTCAAGGGAGCGTAGGTAGCTTAAAAGCATGTTGCATGGCCGACTGTAGCCAGCGCCAAAGTTATGTAGAGGCCGCGTCTCAACATTACTTTAGTGCATCCACCGGCAGCGCAGAGGGATTAAGACTGGCGCGTAAATTGCTGGTTTTAATAAATGTCCCCCAAAATGTTTTGCGAAGTCCAGATATAGCAGAACTTGCCTCCTTATAAAATACTGAGTAAGTTTGACAAGTTTTTCAAGAATCTATGCTGTCTAGCCATGTTGATTCTCCATTAATCTATTATACTATTTTTTGCTATATTATATTGCATGTCTTTCCTTAAAGGGGTTATCCAAGACTATTAAATGCCCCCCATGTGCCCGGGCTCCTCACAATGTACAGGTCCTTCTCAAAAAATTAGCATATTGTGATAAAGTTCATTATTTTCTGTAATGTACTGATAAACATTAGACTTTCATATATTTTAGATTCATTACACACCAACTGAAGTAGTTCAAGCCTTTTATTGTTTTAATATTGATGATTTTGGCATACAGCTCATAAAAACCCAAATTTCCTATCTAAAAAAATTAGCATATTTCATCCGACCAAAAAAAGAAAAGTGTTTTTAATACAAAAAAAGTCAACCTTCAAATAATTATGTTCAGTTATGCACTCAATACTTGGCCGGGAATCCTTTTGCAGAAATGACTGCTTCAATGCGGCGTGGCATGGAGGCAATCAGCCTGTGGCACTGCTGAGGTGTTATGGAGGCCCAGGATGCTTCGATAGCGGCCTTAAGCTCATCCAGAGTGTTGGGTCTTGCGTCTCTCAACTTTCTCTTCCCAATATCCCACAGATTCTCTATGGGGTTCAGGTCAGGAGAGTTGGCAGGCCAATTGAGCACAGTAATACCATGGTCAGTAAACCATTTACCAGTGGTTTTGGCACTGTGAGCAGGTGCCAGGTCGTGCTGAAAAATGAAATCTTCATCTCCATAAAGCTTTTAAGCAGATGGAAGCATGAAGTGCTCCAAAATCTCCTTATAGCTAGCTGCATTGACCCTGCCCTTGATAAAACACAGTGGACCAACACCCGCAGCTGACATGGCACCCCAGACCATCACTGACTGTGGGTACTTGACACTGGACTTCAGGCATTTTGGCATTTCCCTCTCCCCAGTCTTCCTCCAGACTCTGGCACCTTGATTTCCAAATGACATGCAAAATTTGCTTTCATCCGAAAAAAGTACTTTGGACCACTGAGCAACAGTCCAGTGCTGCTTCTCTGTAGCCCAGGTCAGGCTCTTCTGCCGCTGTTTCTGGTTCAAAAGTGGCTTGACCTGGGGAATGCGGCACCTGTAGCCCATTTCCTGCACACGCCTGTACACGGTGGCTCTGGATGTTTCTACTCCAGACTCAGTCCACTGCTTCCGCAGGTCCCCCAAGGTCTGGAATCGGTCCTTCTCCACAATCTTCCTCAGGGTCCGGTCACCTCTTCTCGTTGTGCAGCGTTTTCTGCCACACTTTTTCCTTCCCACAGACTTTCCACTGAGGTGCCTTGATACAGCACTCTGGGAACAGCCTATTCCTTCATAAATTTCTTTCTGTGTCTTACCCTCTTGCTTGAGGGTGTCAATGATGGCCTTCTGGACAGCAGTCAGGTCGGCAGTCTTACCCATGATTGCGGTTTTGAGTAATGAACCAGGCTGGGAGTTTTTAAAAGCCTCTGGAATCTTTTGCAGGTGTTTAGAGTTAATTAGTTGATTCAGATGATTAGGTTAATAGCTCGTTTAGAGAACCTTTTCATGATATGCTAATTTTTTGAGATAGGAATTTTGGGTTTTCATGAGCTGTATGCCAAAATCATCAATATTAAAACAATAAAAGGCTTGAACTACTTCAGTTGGTGTGTAATGAATCTAAAATATATGAAAGTCTAATGTTTATCAGTACATTACAGAAAATAATGAACTTTATCACAATATGCTAATTTTTTGAGAAGGACCTGTATATACTTATCTGGCTCCCCACTCCATGTCCTGCTCCTGGTCCCTGCACTGCCACTGCTGCTTCTCCCCATGCACGGATGAAAACATCCGGTGTCTAGGGGGAGCAGCCAATGGCAGGTGGGGACGGGGACGAGCCTCCCTAGCGTCACCTGCGATACTAGGGAGGCTCGTCACAATCCCCACCTGCCATTGGCTGCTCCCCATCGACGCCAGATGTTCTGTATATGACACATATTGTGCTGAATGCTGAAAGTTGCATTTAAATTACATATTGTGCCTTGTGATTTTTTGGCAACTTTATTAAAACTACAAAACCTTAATGACATGCATTCAGTAATTTATAATTTAATTATTTTTGATAGATGTTTTTTAAGACTCCTAAATTAAATGATTATAAGTGTTGAGCGTGAGTATTCGAATCGCAAATTTTAACTGCGAATATTGCCACTTTGAGAATTTGCGAATATTTAGAATATAGTGCTATATATTCGTATTTGCGAATATTGTTGATCGCGAATATTCTAATCGCAAATTTATTATGAATATTGGCACTTAGCAACATCCCTAGCAACCAATAGGAAAGTTGCCTACCCCTTAGTGTTGATCGTGAATATTCTAATCGCTAATTTCTATTGCGAATATATTACATTGCCGATTTTCGCAATCAAATAAATAAGGACTGGAGATCCCAAATTCTGAATTTTTAAAATATCACAAATTCGAATATTGCCTATGCTGCTCATCACTAATGATTATTTGGAGGGCTGCAGTCATTTCCATGGACTGAATATTCAAGCAAGAATACATTAGGTACAGGATCCAAAACAACCATGGCTACAGTTACACAGCCATTTTTCTATCAGTTTTTGCCACACGTGCATTGTGAAAGAGAATTAGATCATGCAAGATCTGTCAATGTTAGTAAACCCATCACAATCTTTAAAAGGGTATAGTCACATGTTAGCAAAATATCTTTCATACATCTGAATAGGGTGGTTTCTGCCGTGCGTACATGGCTTCCTGTAAGACCGAATCAAATGAATGGGAAAGATGATAAAGAACAAATCAAATGAATGGGAAAGATGATAAAACTTCTGCAAAAAATCTGTAGCCAGGGGTGGCTTGTGTACATTACCTGGAATCTGTAGCCAGGGGTGGATTGTGTACATTACCTTTCACATGCAGTGGGACGATGTTCTTTCACTGTCCCTTCAAAGTGACTGTATGTTGAGGTGCGGAAAATTAGTACTTGCCATGATACATTTACCTCATGATTCAGGAAAAGGTTAATGTCAAAGGTAGAATGAATAACATATTATGTGCTAATTTTCTTACTCATGACCACATACAGTATATTTATTTAATGTCAGTCTTAGTATTTGTTGGATTTGTGTGCTTTTTTTGTGGCAAAATTATGTAATTTGCAAATGTCATTTGCATATAATGTTCAACATCATTTGTTAGACCCGCTGCTTATTATCAAGTGGCAAAATGTTTGTGCAACTGAGCTCAAAAAGTCACAAAGAACCTATTTTGCAACTTTTTAAATGCAGAATTTTCTAGTGCAAAACATGATAAATTGCATCTCCCCACCCCCCATGGATAAGTCCAGTTATTCTATAGTTCGCCTGAAGTCACCAAAATTGAGTTGACTTAGTATTTGTCATACTGCGAGAAAGCAGTATGATTAAGATACTGTAGTTTGCAGTCATGTGCACATCACCGTATGCATCTCATACAATGTGATTATAGATTATTTCAATCATTTCCAAACTCATGAGACACAGCAGTTGATGACCCTGATTGTTGCAGGTGTTTTTTTCTTCCAGGCATTGTACATTTGATTATCTCAGCACCTATCTCTTCTTAATGTAATATTGTACTCTTGTTTTATTGTGCATGCTTCTCAGACTGAGTTTCCACATTCAGATATTCTTATACAATTTTTGGAGGCAAAACTAGCCTAGTTTAACTAGGAGTGGATAAAAAAATAAAAATAAGGTAATGTTTGTCTTTTATACATATGCTCCTTTTATGATCCATCTAAAGTCCTATCTTTAAACACTAATAATAGTGACAACTTTAAAAACAATAATTTAGTCTCACATTATCTATATACTGGTAGATTATTGCAATATTTCTGGAGGCAAGGTTAACAATTTAAATCATAAATGTACATTATCGACAAAGGTGAATATTGTGAGCCAGAAATATAACTGTTTAGGACTAGAATCATTGGTGTTTGGTTATTGAGCATAGAAAGGAAATTGCTCATTGGTTAACACTTAAAGGGGCTTTCGAGGAGTTAAATATTGATGGCCTATACTCAGGATATCATTATCTTATTTGTGGAGGTCTGACATCTGGCACCCCCATATGTTTGAAGAGCCCATGATGCTTGAGTGAGGGCAGCCTGCAAAGTAAAGCACAATTCATTGTTTAGTGGCTGTGCTTTGTATTGCAGCCAAGCGTCAATCACTTGAACGAGTCCTCATTGGCCTAGGAAGAAGCTCAGGTGCTCAATGGAGAGCTGTGGCTTCTTCAAACAGCTGATCGTAAGCGGTGTTCGGAGTCTTACTTCCACCTATCAGATACTAAGAATTGTGGTCAATAAATCCTACTCTGAATGGTCCCAGGTTATAAGTGGTGTACCTCAAGGATCTGTGCTGGGTCCGCTATTTTTTTACATGAATTCATTAATGACATAGAGGATGGGATTAATAGTGCTGTTTCTATTTTTGCCGATGACACCAAACTTTGTAATACGGTCCAGTCAATGGAAGATGTTAATAAGTTACAAGCTGACTTTGACAAACTTACTGTTTGGGCCTTCATTTGACAAATAAGGTTCAATATAAATACAGTGGGATGCGAAAGTTTGGGCAGGTGCATAAATTTGGGCACTGTTGTCATTTTATTGATTCCAAAACCTTTAGAACTAATTATTGGAACTCAAATTGGCTTTGTAAGCTCAGTGACCCCTGACCTACATACACAGGTAAATCCAATTATGAGTATAGAGGTTTCCCTCCTCTTTTAATTTTCTCTGAAGAGTAGCAACATGGGGGTCTCAAAACAACTCTCAAATGACCTGAAGACAAAGATTGTTCACCATCATGGTTTAGGGGAAGGATACAGAAAGCTGTCTCAGAGATTTCAGCTGTCTGTGTCCACAGTTAGGAACATATTGAGGAAATGGGAAACCACAGGCTCAGTTCAAGTTAAGGCTCGAAGTGGCAGACCAAGAAAAATCTCGGATAGACAGAAGCGACGAATGGTGAGAACAGTCAGAGTCAACCCACAGACCAGCACCAAAGACCTACAACATCATCTTGCTGCAGATGGAGTCACTGTGCGTTGTTCAACCATTCGGTGCACTTTACACAAGGAGATGCTATATGCGAGAGTGATGCAGAGGAAGCCTTTTCTCCGCCCACAGCACAAAAAGTGCTGCTTGAGGTGGGCTAAAGCACATTTGGACAAGCCAGCTTCATTTTGGAATAAGGTGCTGTGGACTGATGAAACTAAAATTGAGTTATTTGGTCATAACAAGGGGCGTTATGCATGGAGGAAAAAGAACACAGCATTCCAAGAAAAACACCTGCTACCTACAGTAAAATATGGTGGTAGTTCCATCATGCTGTAGGACTGTGTGGCCAGTGCAGGGACTGGGAATCATGTCAAAGTTGAGGGACGCATGGATTCCACTCAGTATCAGCAGATTCTGGAGACCAATGTCCAGGAATCAGTGACAAAGCTGAAGCTGCGCCGGGGCTGATCTTTCAACAAGACAACGACCCTAAACACTGCTCAAAATCCACTAAGGCATTTATGCAGAGGAACAAGTACAATGTTCTGGAATGGCCATCTCAGTCCCCAGACCTGAATATAATTGAAAATCTGTGGTGTGACTTAAAGAGAGCTGTCCATGCTCAGAAGCCATCAAACCTGAATGAACTAAAGATGTTTTGTAAAGAGTAATGGTCCAAAATACCTTCAACCAGAATCCAGACTCTCATTGGAACCTACAGGAAGCGTTTAGAGGCTGTAATTTCTGCAAAAGGAGGATCTACTAAATATTGATTTCATTTCTTTTTTGTGGTGCCCAAATTTATGCACCTGCCTAATTTTGTTTAAACAATTATAGCACACTTTCTGTAAATCCAATAAACTTCATTTCACTTCTCAAATATCACTGTGTGTGTCTCCTATATGATATATTTAACTGACATTTTTTATCGTAACAACCAACAATTTATGCAGGAAAATCATGACGATTAACAAGGTTGCCCAAACTTTTGCATCCCACTGTAACATTTAATATGAAGAAGGCGAGCAGTAAGGGATGGGGCAGTGGCCGTGATACTGATGGTGCGCACAGATGCTGTGGCCCTGGGCGCCATGAAACTTTGCCTGCTGCCAGAGCACAAGAAAAACTATCATCCACGATACCTAGCTTCATGTCCCAGTTTGCAGGGCGGCGCTGGACACCACTCTTGAAGTATGACCAGTGCGACCAGGGTATGATATACAGTATTTAACTGACATTTTCTATCGTAACAACCAACGATTTATTGCCCAAACTTTCGCATCCCACTGTAAATGTAGTTAAGCACTTGGGGGATAATAATCTGCATGTAGCATATGTCCTAGGGGGGACTAAAACTGGGAGAGTCACTTGTTGAGAATGATCTGGGTGTATTAGTAGATCATAGACTAAATAACAGCATGCAATGCCAGTCAGCTGCCTCTAAGGCCAGCAGAATTTTGTCTTATATAAAAAGAGGTATGGACTCTCGGTACAGTGATGTCATATTGCCACTATAGAAAGCTTCAACTGGAATACGCAGTTCAGTTCTGGGCACCAGTCCATTAAAAGGATGCCCTGGAGTTTGAAAAAGTTCAGATGAGAGCAACTAAACTTATATAGGGCCTGGAAGATCTTAGTTATGAGCAAAGATTAAATGAACTGAATTTGTTTAGCTTTGAAAGAAGACATCTGAGGGGGACATGATTAACCTGCACAAATATATAAACGGACCATACAAAAAATATCAAGGGAAGCTATTCTGTGTTAAATCCCCTCAAAAAACAAATAGCCACTCCTTACGCCTGGAGAAAAAAAGATTCAGTCATAAGAAGCGAGAAACATTCTTTACACTAAGGTCTGTGGATCTCTGCAATAGACTGCCACAGGAGCTGGTCACAGCAAATACAGTAGATGGCTTCAAAAAAGGTTTAGATGACTTTTTAATTCAAAATAACATTGAGGCTTATGATAATGTATAGAAATCTTGTTCTAAACATCTTTTCCCTTTGGCCCAACCCCTCTTTCTAAAAGGAAGATGGAAAATGGACAATGATCCTGGGATTGATTCCGTTGATCAATATAGCAGGATTGCAGGTTGGACTTCATGGACTTTTGTCTTTTTCCAACCATAACAACAATGTAACTAATGACCTATGAGGAGAAGCAATTAATAACAAAATCCCAAACAACCTCTTTAAAGAAACTGAGGAAAAAGAAGAAATAATTAGATGTCCATCAAGGCTGACAATTATTGTGTTTGCCATGAATTGTGAGGAAAGTGTCATAGTGGTGACACATTTATATGTAGTTTTACACACACACATTCACAAATATACCTAAATGAGTTGATCTATGAATTTTCCATTTACATTAAACTTGACACACGGCACATACAGCTCTGATTCTCAAGATTTTAACTAGTAGATTTAAGTTTAACTTCATTAGATTTCAAAGTGAGTTAACTGGAACCAGTCATATTGAAAATGTCGCCTGGTTTTCAGACAAGATGGTATAGAGCACAAGATGCTGAGAAGATTGATATACACTCATGACAAATAAATTGGGCATCTATATAGAGATGTTGGATTGCTGAAAAACTAGGCATGTATTTATGTCTCAGGCAGAAATATCAATGAATACAGGTGTGCTCTAATGAGATACTGGGTCTTACCCGTAGACAGTGTAAAAATGCTTCACCCTCTGCCCCATAAACAAATTCTGTCAGAGGCTACTTTTGGGTAGTTTACCTCTTGGTGAGAGATTGATTACTGCTAGACATACCTTTACTACACAAGAGAAAAAATTTCACCCAGCTTACAGACTTTGAGAGAGGGCATACCATTGGACTAAGAAAAGCTGGATGGTCATTTCAATGAATTGCCCACCATCTAGGCTGTTCTGGCCTAGCTGTTATGAAGTGTTGGGAGCAGTGGTTAAGTGAGGGCACACGCACAGGGAACAGGATTCCGATGGCCCAGGCAGACCACCAGTAGTAGAGATAATTAGTTAATCTGCAGACAAGTATGAGCAGCTCCTATAGTTTCATTCTCCACCATCCAGACACAAGTGGCACCTTCTTTACACACCCTTGTCTCTGCGCTATTTCCAGGTGCTTAGCAGAAGGAAATCTAATGTCACGGTGCCCATTACAACTCCTTATATTGACAGCCAGCCACCTTCTCCTTTAACCCCTTCCCGACACATGACGTACTATTACGTCACGGAAGCCAGTGCGTTCCCGCATCATGACGTCATAGTATGGCATGGTTAACTCCGGTCACCGCGCTGCATCGCGCGGTGACCAGAATAGGATGGTTGCACTAATTGGCAGGCAGCTATTTTAGCTGAGGGCAAGGAGGAGTTTTTCCACCCCTGCAACCCTGATCGCTGCGATTGGCCGGTTAGTGAAGACCGGCCCGTCGCAGCGCCGGCAATATTTGGAGCTGCAGAGGAGCTCGGCTAGAAGTGAAAGGGGCTGATGACATCAGCCCATGTCTCCTACTAGGTCAGGCAGGGGACAATAGACACAGGTGTCCCTTTCCCAGGGCTGCAATTGGCTAGAGAATAGATTTTTTTAAAATCTTTTTCTCTGACGAATTTATAGATTTGATGGTGACCCAAACAAATGTATATGCCCAACAGTTTATAGCTCAAAACCCGACATCCTCATATGCTAGACCCTTAGGTTGGACCCCAGTAAATGCAGCTGACATTATGACATTTTGGGGGCTGTTGCTAGTAAAAAAATAAAATAAATGAGACAATATTCTCAAGATTTGAATCCATTTTGAAATTCCTACATTATAATGATAACGCACAGTGCCCCCCCCCCCCCCCCCAAATGACCCACAATTTGACCGTCTATTCAAAATAAAACCCCTCCTGGAGCACCTCAACTCCAGAAAAATAAATTAGTATAGACGAGTCCCTTGTACATTTTAAAGGAAGGGTTAATTTATGCCAGTACCTGCCCAGCAAGCGGGCATGGTACGGAATTAAAATGTACAAGCTGTGCGAGAGTACCTCTGGGTATACCTACAGGATTCGGCTTTATGAGGGGAAAGATTCCTGGATACAACCCCCTGAATGCCCCCCCCCCCCCCCGTCCTAGGAGTTACTGGGTAGATCATGTGGAACTTACTGCACCCACTGCTGGATAAGGGTTACCACCTCTATGTGGATAACTATTATACCAGCATACACCTATTCATGTCCCTAAAAGCCAGAGGTACTGTGGCTTGCGGCACAATGCGCAAAAATCTGAGAGGCCTCCCTAGATCCCTGGTAGGGCAACTACTCTGAAAAGGCGACAGCAAGGCTCTCTAGTGGTTAAGTACAAGGACAAGCGGGAAGTGGATGGGTCCGCATCTGTGAAGTGGAATGGCCACGGAATGGTGCCCATGTATTGCGGATCCACAAATGCAGTCCGCAATACGGCAACAGGCATCACACATTCGTGTGAACGAGCCTTAAAGGATTGTTTCCGAATTTACCACTCATCCAAGGATTTTTAATTTCATCCTTTATGCTCCCTGTGTATATTGTCTGACGAAAAGTACCCTATCTACAACTTAAAATGTCGTATGGGGGTGCTTTTTCCTAAATTGGGTCACTTCTTGTGGTTTTTCATTTCTAGGGACCTCAGGAAATTTATTTAATGCAACATGGCAGCTAAAATCCATGTTGGTTTATTCAGGCCTGCAAAAACCAGTTTTAGCACTTTGCCTCTAGAGACCTGCTGCACGCTAATACAGCAGGCTACAAGAACATATGGGTTTGCAAAAAGGGGAGAAAGTGGGGAAATTATACTGGGGTGCATTTTCTCCTTTAACCCCTTGTGAAAGTCAAAAATTTGGGTCTTCTAGTAGTTTTTCATTTTTACAAATGTGTGATTTGAAAGGCTTTCTCAAGTATTTCTGTCTTTAGTGAGACACCTGTTTGCCAAAAAGTACTCTTTCTACCACTTAAAATGTTCATACGGGGATGCTTTTTCTGAAATGGGTTCACTTCTTGGGGTTTTTCATTTCTGGGGACCTCAGGAAATTTATTTAATGCGACATAGCAGCTAAAATCCATGTCGGTTTATTCAGGCCTGCTAAAACCAGTTTCTGCACTTTGCTTCTAGAGACCTGCTGTGCACCAATACAGCAGGCTACAAGCACATTTGGGGTGTTTTTAAAAAGGGGAGAAAATGGGGAACATATACTGGGGTGCATTTTCTCCTTTGACCCTTTGTGAAAGTGAAAAATGGGGTTTGCTAGCAATTTTTCATTTTTACAAATGTGTGATTTGAAATTCTTTCTCAAGTATTTATGTCCTTAGTGAGACATCTGTTTGCCAAAAGGTACCCTTTATACCACTTAAAATGTTTGTACGGGGATGCATTTTCCGAAATGGGGTCACTTCTTGGGGTTTTTTATTTCTTGAAAGTGAAAAATGGCGTTTGCTAGCAATTTTTCATTTTTACAAATGTGTGATTTGAAATGCTTTCTCAAGTATTTCTGTCTTTAATGAGACACCTGTTTGCCAAAAAGTAACCTTTCCACCACTTAAAATGTTTGTACGGGGAGGCTTTTTCTGAAATGGGGTCACTTCTTGGGGTTTTTCATTTTTTGGGACATCAGGAAATGCAGCTAAAATCCATGTCGGTTTATTCAGGCTTGCAAAAAACTGTTTCTGTACTTTGCCTCTAGATACCTGCTGTGTGCCAATACAGCAGGCTACAAGCAAATATGGGGTGTTTGCAAAAAGGGAAGAAAATGGGGAACATATATATTGGGGTACATTTTCTCTTTTAACCTCTTTTGAAAGTGAAAAATTAGGCTTTGCTAGCAAATTTTCATTTTTACAAATGTGTGATTTGAAATGTATTTCTGTCTTTTTAGTGAGACACCTGTTTGCCAAAAAGTAACATTCTACCACTTAAAATGTTTGTATGGGGGTGCCATTTCAAAAATGAGGTCACTTCTTGGGGTTTTTAATTTCTGGGGACCTCAGGATATTATTTAATGCAACATGGCAGCTAAAATCCATGTCTACCAATTCAGACCTGTCAGCAAAATTCATATTTTTCCGTTGGCCTTCTGTGTGTCCATACGGCAGGCTACAAGAACATATGTAGTGTTTCCTGAATGGGGAGAAAATGGGGAACACAACCTGGGGTGAATTTTCTCCTTTAACCCCTTTGTGAAAAAAAAATTGCGGTCTGTTAGTAATTCTTTTTTTTCCACAAATGTGTGATTTGAAATGCTTTCTCAAGTGTTTCTGTATTTTGTGAGTCACCTGTTTGCCGAAAAGTACCCATTCTACCACTTAAAATTTTCTTACGGGGGTGCTTTTTCATTTCTGGGGACCTAAGGAAATGTATTTAATATGACATGGCAGCTAAAATCCATGTCTGTTTATTCAAGCCTGCAATAAACAGATTTTGCACTTTGCCTCTAGAGACCTGCTGTGCGCCAATACAGCAGGCTACAAGCGCATATGGAGTGTTTTCAAAAAGGGGAGAAAATTAGGGTCTGCTAGTAATTATTTCATTTTTACAAATGTGTGATTTGAAATGCTTTCTCAAGTATTTATGTCTTTAGTGGGACACCTGTTTGCTAAAAAGTACCCTTTCTACTACTTAAAATGTCCGTATGGGGGTGCTTTTTCCAAAATGGGGTCATTTTGAAGCCTGCTGTGTGCCCATACATCATTTTTTGAGCACATATGGGGTGTTTGCGTATTCGGGGGAAATGGGGAACACAATGTGGGGTGCATTCTGTCCTTTTATCCCTTGTGTAAGTGTAAAATGTGGGTGTAAAGCAACTTTTTGGGGAAAAAATAATTTATGTCATTTTTCTTTTTTACAGCAAAATGTTTCCTAATTCTGTGAAGTGCTCACTACACATGTTGAAATATTCCTTGAGGGGTGTAGTTTCCAGAATGGGGTGACTTTTTGGGGGTTTTCATTGTAGGGCCACCTCAGGGTGTCTTCATATGCGACATAGCTCCCAATTACCATTCCAGCTAAATCTGCTCTCCAAAAGCCATATCTCCACTCTGAAGCCTACTGTGCGCACATAGTTTAGTTTTTGAGCACACATGGGGTGTTTCTGTAAACTCCAGATTCAGGGTAATAGATTTTGAGTTTTGTTTTGAAGCAAAAATATATTAAAATTTTAAATCTGCTAAAAAAAAGTCAAATTTTGAAATTTAATTCACAATTTCATTTAATTCTCCTGGGCACCTAAAGTTTGTAAAATCTGTTTTGAATACCTTGAGGGTGTAGTTTCTAAAATGCGGTGATTTATGGGTGGTTTCTAATATGTGAGCCCCAGAAAGTGAAAAATTTGGGTTTTGGAAATATTGTTAAACATTTTAAGATTTGCTTCTAAACCTTTTAACTTCCCCAAAAAATAAAATGTAATTTTCAAAATGATCCAAACATGAGGTAGAAATATGGGGAATGTAAAGTAATTACTATTTTTGGAGGTATTACTATCTATTATAAAAGTTGAGAAATCATTTTTTTTTATTTGCTGATTTTTCTAAATGTTTGGTAAATTTAGCATTTTTTATAAATAAAAATGATTTTTTTTTTACTCATTTTTACCACTGTCATGAAGTACGATATGTGATGATAAAACAATCTCAGAATGGCCTGTATAAGTAAAAGCATTTTAAAGTTATTACCACATAAATTGACACGTCAGATTTGCAAAAAATGGCCTGGGTAGGAAGGTGAAAACTGGCCCGCGGTAGAAGGGGTTAATTGCAGTGGTGTCTTGAATGACAAACCTGGACTGCTAACAATCCATGTAGTCTTTAGCAATAAATGCAAGTTCTGTTTGGGACCTGTTGATAGGGGGTTTGAGTATGAAGGCCTCGTGGTGAGTGTTTCAATCCTGCATTTGCTGTAGAGAAACACACTGCCCCAACTGCTGGTAAGATAAACCGGGGGGGTCATCATTTTCATATGTATTAAACGTATTCGGTCAAATCTAGTAGTGATACGAGGGACACTAACAGCTCATTGTATTATGTAGGACATCCTGTGGCCACATGTGTGGCCTCTCATGGCAGGGATTTCAACTGGTGTTTTCCAGCAGGATAATGCTCACTCACTCACAGCAAGAGGAAGGTCTCTGGAAGATTCCAACACTTTCTTTGCCTGTCCAGTTGCCACATTTATGACCAAACGAACTGCAGCAACCTATGAGTTTACAAATTTACAGTCCAAGTTGCAACATTTGTGGGCAAATGTGCCAATGGATATATAACTTTTTTGTCCAACTGTATCTCCAGGCTAAAATCCAGGCTACATTTGGCCTAATGGGGTACTGGGAGCCTCCTTTCAATTGTACAGTTGTCCCCAATAAAATAATCATTTTGCTCTAATATTGTAATCACTTACATACAGTATATCATCATTACATACTTATAAAGTTTTATTCAATTCCACCAACTCCTTCTTGATGTGATTTTTTTTGTTAATGAGTGTAATTTTTTTTTGATTTGGTATGACTTGTAATTTATTTATCTACTTCTCTGATCGTTCAGGGTTTAGGAGTCCAGTGGGTGATCTTATCAAGCACTGACAGTCTTTCATGTATGACTATTGCAGACAGATATGGTTGTCAACCACTGAGTAGAACTACCGATTGAATTCCTAAGAACAGAATGGGCAGAGATTTAGATCAATACAGGTCATACTAAATATTTTACCCGCAAAATTATATATTAACCTGTTCCACTCCTTCAGCTCCAGAAGAACTCTTCAGAATTAGAAGATAATTGTTTATCTTTTATCCAGAGCAATGCAAGTCTTGTCCATGGCCTGTACCTGGCTCGTATTGCAGCTTATGCCCATTTAGCAAAAAATAATAATAAATTAATTCACATATAAGGAATACTTGGTGGCAATACAGAAGAATTAACATTTGCTTAATGTGTTTAAGAAAATAGAGCATATCATGTGCTTATGTTAACTAAATCTGAACCTTAGCGTTCAAAGCGTAAAAAGCTCATCTACTGCATCCAAAAATGTAGGTACAACACTAATGATGAAAGTTATTCTATAAATAAGTGAAAGCAGGGATACAAACCACTAGAAAATGTCAGAACATAGAATTATAGTGTATGTGAAATTGCTGACTAGATAAAAATCTGCCTTTAAGTTCACCATTTCAGACCAACACAGTTTGACCATTTTTTAAAATCTCATTATCTGTCTAATACAAGGACACTAAACTTAACAACCATTGATCTTATTTTGAACAATAAAAGTTCTGCTTGACATAATATATATATATATATATATATATATTGAGAAAAGAAAGCAATAAGAAACACACTCACACATTAACACATTCACACAGGGGTTTTATCAAAGCAGATAACTCATATATTGCAATCAAGGTTACAAACATAGGGGATCATTTACTAATCTGAAATACATCTAAATTAGGCATATTTCAGGCGGAGATGGTGGTGCAATCTGTGACTTTTACCTGCTCACGCCAGGTCTAAATGTGTGGGTATGCCAGTAGTAGAGAAGGGGACAGGCCGACAGGCCCATCTCATTCATTATATTTGATTTGATGCATATGCAAATTAACCTGAGATGAGTCCTGTCCCTGACTCATAACAGGGACAGGACTCATCTCAGGTTAATTTGCATATGTATCAAATCGTTTTTTTTTACACAATAAAAGCACACAGAGCTATGGGGACTGGATATTGTGGATGTGCTAGCGACCATCTAGCAACCCATGTCCTCAGCTCTATACATAAAATCGCGTTGACAGGTTCCCTTTAATAAATATGCCCCATAATACTTGTGTCAAACGCAAAACAAAACAGTCACCTCATCACATAATTTCAGGAAAGTTTCTGTACAGGATCTGTTTATATATAACACCCAAGTCATTATATGCTTTCATATTCTGAAAAGTGTTGATCGTGAATATTCTAATCGCAAATTTTTATCACAAATATCGGCACTTTGTGAATTTGCGAATATCTAGAATATAGTGCTATATCTTCGTAATCGCAAATATTCAAGATTTTTTTTCATCAGTACCCATGATCCCTCACTGTTTCTTGTTTGGGGGCCAATGAGAAGGCTGCAATATCTTTGACTATTGGAGTGGTTTTGTTCGCAAATTTTCGTATCACAAATTTCCTGATTGCCAATTTTTACATTCAAGAAAAAAATTACTGGAGATCACGAATTCTCAAATTCACGAATATATAATGAATATTCGCCCAAATATTCGCAAAATATTGCAAATTCAAAAATTGCCCCTGCCGCTCATTACTGATTCTGAACAAATGTTTTTGTCTCTCCTCCTCAACTGTCTGTCAGACATACTGTACTGTACCAATAACTGCAATTGTAAAAGAGCAATAGTGTCAGGCGCAATTTCGCACCAACTCTGCAACTGCTGATTGACGTATCCAATTAAGTGTAAAGGAATTTGAACACCCTAAGGCCCCTTTTACACGGGTGAGTTTTCCGCGTGGGTGCAATGTGTGACGTGAACGCATTGCGCACGCACTGAATCCTGACCTATTCATTTCAATGGGGCTTTGTACATGAGCAAAGTTTTTCACGCATCACTTGTGAATTGCATGACAATCGCAGCATGTTTTATATTCTCAGTTTTTCATGCAACTCAGGCCGCATAGAAGTGAATGGGGCTGCGGATGCCATCCGATTTTAGCGGATGGTTGCAAAGGAGATGATAATAAATAGGGATGAGGTCCATTCACTTTATTATTTTCCATTATAACATGGTTATAATGAAAAATAATAGCATTCTTCATTCAGCAGGACCTGCGCTAACGTCACCACGCTCACCACGTCAGTGCAGGTCCTTTTGCAGGTCCTGCAAGATGAAGAAAGAAGACGATAATGGCTGCGCTATCAAGTAATGAGGTGAATAATTTATTTATAATTTTTAACCCTCAAGAGATTTTACTTAGCATTCTGTATTAAAGAATGCTATTATTTTCCATTATAACCATGTTATAATGGAAAATAATAAAATCTACAGAACACTGAACCCAAACCCCGAACTTCAGTGAAGAAGTCCGTTTTCGGGTCTGGGTACCACATTCAGTTGTTTATCACACACGTGCAAAACGCATTAAAACGCTTTGCACTAGCGTGGAAAAAACTGAAAAACGCAACGCAATCGCAGACAAAACTGACTGAAATTGCGTGCGCATTAGTGTTAATCGAGCACCGTAGTGCTTGGGTGCTGAGGCCAAACACATTGTGATATTCGGCGTGCTTGACCGAGCACCCGAGTATAATGGAAGTCAATGGGTGAACCCAAGCATTAAACCAGGTACCCCCTGCTCTGAAGAGGGGAGGGTGCCTGGTTCATAAGAAAATGTCAGAAATTGTTGGTAACACCACCAAAATGGTCCTGTAACAGCATTGGGGAGGATGTATGGATGCATGTTGGACTCGCTGGTCGCGGCTTGGAGCCATGTTGTCTGAATAGTACGCCACTTTTACATAATGACAATAATACGCACAAAACCAAGGGCAAAAAATCGATTTTAGAGGAAAAATTGATAGAAAACAATCTTTCCTGAATATTTACTTGTATATAAAGTGCAAGTGCTGCCAAAAATTACAAGGAAAAGGCACTCCGAAACACCCTTAGTTACACATAAAGGAGGGCATCATACACACCCTTTAAAAATTATGATTGATGGCCTTCTGGTGACCCTCAAAAACATTAGGAGCAAGGGCCTGCTGATGTGACCATCTAAAACATTATGGGCGGTGGCCTGCTGCCACTTTGGTGACTCTAGTTAACCTGGGGCCGATGGCATGTCCCCGTGACGGCGACGATCCATTCGGATGTCTGGCCTATCAACTTTCGATGTGATTGTCACTTTTGTCAGCTCAAAACCATTGTAAACTACAGCTAATAGGGAATCAGTGTTTGATTCTGGAGAGGGAGCCCAAGAAACGTCTACCACATCCAAGGAAGGCAAGCGGGTGGCGCGCAAATCACACACTTCTGACTCATGGAGGTAGTGACAATAAATAACAATACAGGACTCTCAAGATGCCCTGTTATTGGAATGAGTAATAAAAAATTACAGGGAATGTCAATGCGGTATTTTGGATGAGGAAACGTTATACAGGAGAGGCCCTGCTGCCGCTTTGTTGACTCTAGATAACTTCTGCCTGATCGCACGTTCCCGTGACGTCCACGATCCATTTGGATATATTCACTATCAACTTTCGATGTTCTTTTATGCGCCTAACATGGTGACCACCAGTAACGGGGAATCATTGTTTGATTTCGGAGAGGGAGCCTGATAAACGGCTATAGCTACTACTTCAAAGCAAGGCAGCATGAGTTGCGGGCCTGCAGGTGAGCTGACCCTGTAAAAGATTTGAGTTGCGGGCCTGCAGGTGAACTGACCCTGTAAAAGATTTTAAGTGTGTGCCTGCTGGTGAGCTGACCCTGTAAAACATTATATGCGAGGGCCTGCAGCTGAGCTGACCCTCTAAAAATGTATATGCAAGGGACTGCATGTTAGCTGACCCTGAAAAAGATTTGAGTTGCAGGCCTGCATGTGAGCTGAGGTGGAACCGATAAACCCAACTTGATTTTGATGGCTGCATTAATCTGCAGGTGACCGTCATACAGCTCTACAGATTTGTTTCCATCTTCATCTTTCTCAACAATCTGTGGCATTAGTCTTTTATCCAGACCCTGTCATTGTGCCACTATGTGGCCTCCTCATGCTGCCATCTCCACAGTATGTCACCTTGTCACTCATTTTTATCACCATGCTGCTGCTGATGCTGCATAAAAGGCCTTAAACTGATCACCAGGCCCACAATCTAATTAAGGTTTTACATACAAAACCAAAGTAAAAAAAATCTATTTTATAGGAAAATTTTATTGAAAACATTCTTTCCTGTATATTACTTGTATATAAAGTGCAAGTGTTGCCAAAAATTACAAGGAAGAGGCACTCCGATACAACCTTTATATTAAATAATGGAGGGTCTCATTCACATTGCGGGCCTGCAGATGAGCTGACCCTGTAAAAGATTTGAGTTGCGGCCTGCAGGTGAGCTGACCCTATAAAAGATTTGAGTTTCTGGCCTGCAGGTGAGCTGACCCTGTAATTTGCAGGCCTGCAGGTGAGTTGACCCTATAAAAAGTTAGATGTGAGGGCCTGCTGGTGAGCAGACCCTGTAAAAAATTATATGTGAGGGCCTGCTGGTTAGCAAACCCTCTAAAAAATTATATGTGAGGGGCTGCTGATGAGCGGACACTGTAAAAAATTAGATGTGAGGGCCTGCAGGTGAGCGGACCCTCTAAAAAGTTATATTCGAAGGCCATATATGCGAGGGCATTATATGTGACGAATAAGCAATGCATGTTGATATGACGGAAGAGGAGAAGGAGGATAATAAAAGGAAGATTCAACAATATACCCTTGTTTGTGGTGGAAGGGGTGCATGGGAATACAGTCTATTAACTACATGAAAAACAAGACATGTAAAGTGCCTTTATGTTCATCAGCAATCCTCTGGTGGAGTCGAGAAGTCATGGTCAATCCAGGCCTTGTAAATTTTTATATGAGTCAACCTGTCAGCATTTTCAGTTGCCACCTACGGTCAGGCACATACGCCAACGAAATCGGGATGAACGTCAACTAAACACCCCCAAACCGAACATGCAACCAACAGGATCACTCAAAAATAACGACCCCAAAAAACCCAATTCCTCTGCTACTTACTCCAATACTCACTCTGGAACCCCCATATACTTCACTCCACCATCTATACCGCAACGAGAGAGTCATCCTCTCACCTCACCCTTGGATCTCCCCCAAGGGTGTCCACTGAACCTCCCCCCAACCTCCTTCGGGTCCACGGATCCCATAACAACCTTAATTGGGTTAGACTCTTCCATCTATGAGGACTCTTTACTCACCATCCATAATAGCAGTTATTCAGTGGATCCACCCCTTTCCCCTTACCATATCAACAACGCATCCGTATCTTTTTTACCTCTTCCGGGGACCCTGACCCCACAAACTACTTATGTCCTCAAACGTCCATCAGGGAACACATCCACAATAACCGACTTCTTCAAACCGAAAATGACACAACCCCAGAAGGGCACCAAAAGAAAAAATGCAGACGAGGACGGAGAGGAGGAACAGCTAAACGAGACACCAAAAGCAAAAGAACTAAAGAAAACCCCCCAGAACAAACACAGTCCAAAGCGGAACAAAACCACACAATTGTGAAAATATTCAACCTTTCTGAATGTACCCTGACTACAGCACAAACCACCTTACTACAAAAAGGGTTATCCTTCTGCCCAGCAGAGAAGTTCAATGAATTTGAACTATTCATTGATCTAAACTCATTTATCCGAAAAATCACTCTACAACGACACTTCGCCATTCAAGCCAAACAACCCACCACAAACCAGAAAAAAGACACCACACAAGATCCAGAGGTAGACAACACCCTACACACTGAACTTAAACCAAAGTCCTCCTTTAATCCCATTTACCACAGAGGCAATCATATAAACACTTTCTTCTCCCTTGTCTCAAAAGACGTTAGAGACATCAACAGAAATGCCAAAATCAAAACAAACCTTACGATAAAAGAAAAAGAGGCCCTAAAAGAACTGAGTAACAATGACGACATCACAATAAGGAGTGCAGATAAAGGAGGTGGGATAGTACTACAAAACAAAGCCGACTACATCAAGGAAGCACAAAGAATCTTGAATGACACATCATATTACGTACCCCTCTCTCATAACCCACTCAACGAGGACACAAAGGAACTAGGAACACTACTGAAACAGGCAGAAAAAGACCTCATACTAACGAAAAAAGAAAGGGAATTCATCACAATTGATCATCCAACCACAGCTATCTTCTATCACTTACCAAAAATCCATAAAAACACTGAAAATCCCCCGGGGAGACCAATAATATCAGGCATCAACTCCCTCACCAGCAATCTTTCACATTACGTTGACCTATTTCTACAAAAACATGTTACTAATCTTCGCTCTCACCTGAGAGATTCCGCCCAACTTATATCCTTGCTAAAAGAAATCAAATGGGACTCCACTTATTGCTGGCTGACACTAGATGTTGCATCCCTATATTCCAACATTCCACACGAGGCAGGTATCAATACATCTAAACATTATTTGGAAACCGATGAACAACTCTCCCCGGAACACAAAACATTCATTACAGAGGCCATCCGGTTCATTCTAACACATAATACATTCACATTTGAGAACTGCCTATACAGACAACAAAACGGAACCGCTATGGGGACGCGTTTCGCGCCGAGTTATGCAAACTTATACATGGGACGCTTCGAGGATCTCTTTATATACAATGAACACCATTGGAACAGTATGATCATGTTCTACAAACGATACATTGACGACCTCATAATCATCTGGAAAGGTAGTAACGAAGAGGCCAAAGCATTCATTTCATACCTCAATAACAACACCTGGAATCTGACCTTCACAGCCAACATCTCTATCACTTCAATTGAATATTTAGATTTACTCCTTTTTTTCGACAATGAAACCATCCAAACAAAAACATTTTTCAAAAAAGTAGACGGAAATAATTACCTTGATTACGGAAGTGCACACTACAGAAAATGGAAAAATAATATACCATACAGTCAGTTCAAACGGATAAGAAGAAACTGTTCAACCAAGGAGGACTTCACCACACAAAGTCAAACCTTACGCAGTAGATTCCTGAGGAAGGGATACCCAAGCAAAATAATTGAAAACGCCTACTCCAAGGCGAATGCTCTAAGCCAAGAAGAATGCCTAGTGACTAGAGTTGAGCGAACACCTGGATGTTCGGGTTCGAGAAGTTCGGCCGAACATCCCGGAAATGTTCGGGTTCGGGATCCGAACCCGATCCGAACTTCGTCCCGAACCCGAACCCCATTGAAGTCAATGGGGACCCGAACTTTTCGGCACTAAAAAGGCTGTAAAACAGCCCAGGAAAGAGCTAGAGGGCTGCAAAAGGCAGCAACATGTAGGTAAATCCCCTGCAAACAAATGTGGATAGGGAAATGAATTAAAATAAAAATTAAATAAATAAAAATTAACCAAAATCAATTGGAGAGAGGTTCCATAGCAGAGAATCTGGCTTCCCGTCACCCACCACTGGAACAGTCCATTCTCAGATATTTAGGCCCCGGCACCCAGGCAGAGGAGAGAGGTCCCGTAACAGAGAATCTGTCTTCATGTCAGCAGAGAATTAGTCTGCATGTCATAGCAGAGAATGAGGCTTCACGTCAGCCACCACTGCAACAGTCCATTGGCATATATTTAGGCCCAGCACCCAGGCAGAGGAGGGAGGTCCCGTAACAGAGAATCTGTCTTCATGTCAGCAGAGAATTAGTCTGCATGTCATAGCAGAGAATGAGGCTTCACGTCAGCCACCACTGCAACAGTCCATTGGCATATATTTAGGCCCAGCACACACACAGGCAGAGGAGAGAGGTCCCGTAACAGAGAATCTGGCTTCATGTCAGCAGAGAATCAGTCTGCATGTCATAGCAGAGAATGAGGCTTCACGTCAGCCACCACTGCAACAGTCCATTGGCATATATTTAGGCCCAGCACACACACAGGCAGAGGAGAGAGGTCCCGTAACAGAGAATCTGGCTTCATGTCAGCAGAGAATCAGTCTGCATGTCATAGCAGAGAATGAGGCTTCACGTCAGCCACCACTGCAACAGTCCATTGGCATATATTTAGGCCCAGCACCCAGGCAGAGGAGGGAGGTCCCGTAACAGAGAATCTGTCTTCATGTCAGCAGAGAATTAGTCTGCATGTCATAGCAGAGAATGAGGCTTCACGTCAGCCACCACTGCAACAGTCCATTGGCATATATTTAGGCCCAGCACACACACAGGCAGAGGAGAGAGGTCCCGTAACAGAGAATCTGGCTTCATGTCAGCAGAGAATCAGTCTGCATGTCATAGCAGAGAATGAGGCTTCACGTCAGCCACCACTGCAACAGTCCATTGGCATATATTTAGGCCCAGCACACACACAGGCAGAGGAGAGAGGTCCCGTAACAGAGAATCTGGCTTCATGTCAGCAGAGAATCAGTCTGCATGTCATAGCAGAGAATGAGGCTTCACGTCAGCCACCACTGCAACAGTCCATTGGCATATATTTAGGCCCAGCACCCAGGCAGAGGAGGGAGGTCCCGTAACAGAGAATCTGTCTTCATGTCAGCAGAGAATTAGTCTGCATGTCATAGCAGAGAATGAGGCTTCACGTCAGCCACCACTGCAACAGTCCATTGGCATATATTTAGGCCCAGCACCCAGGCAGAGGAGGGAGGTCCCGTAACAGAGAATCTGTCTTCATGTCAGCAGAGAATTAGTCTGCATGTCATAGCAGAGAATGAGGCTTCACGTCAGCCACCACTGGAACAGTCCATTCTCAGATATTTAGGCCCCGGCACCCAGGCAGAGGAGAGAGGTCCCGTAACAGAGAATCTGTCTTCATGTCAGCAGAGAATTAGTCTGCATGTCATAGCAGAGAATGAGGCTTCACGTCAGCCACCACTGCAACAGTCCATTGGCATATATTTAGGCCCAGCACCCAGGCAGAGGAGAGAGGTCCCGTAACAGACAATCTGGCTTCATGTCAGCAGAGAATCAGTCTGCATGTCATAGCAGAGAATCAGGCTTCACGTCACCCACCACTGCAACAGTCCATTGTCATAAATTTAGGCCCAGCACTAGTGTTGAGCGGCATGTCCCATATTCGAATTCGCGAAATTTTGTGAATATTCGAAAGAATATTCGTAAAATATTCGCGATTATTCAAATTCGTTATTATTTCGCATATGCGATAATTCGAATTATCGCATAATACATATGCTATGCAAAATTCACATGTGCGCTAATGAAATCGCCTTACGAAGATTCGCAACTCAATTCAATCACTAATGTATGAATGCAATGCCCTTTGCCTCTGTTCTGGGACAAGTGTAGATATTCGCATGTGCGCTAATAAAATCGCCTTACGAAGATTCGCACCTCAATCACTTTCTAGGGAATGTGAGACTTTTGGGAATCAATCGAGATACAGTGGGGGGTGATGACAGTAGTTGACAGAGTACAGATCAATGTAATCTGTAAGGTGGAAAGTAAAATAAAAAATACGAATATTCGTAAATCGAATTTTACGAAGTTCTACGTATTCGCGAATATGGTGCTATACTATATGAATGCACAGGCCTTTGCCTCTCTGTTCTGGGGACAAGTGTAGATATTTGCATTTGCGTTAATAAAATCGCCTTACGAAGATTCGCAGCTCAATTCAATCACTAATGTATGAATGCAAAGCCCTTTGCCTCTGTTCTGGGACAAGTGTAGATATTCGCATGTGCGCTAATAAAATCGCCTTACGAAGATTCGCAACTCAATTCACTAATGTATGAATGCAAAGCCCTTTGCCTCTGTTCTGGGACGTGCCGATATTCGCATGTGCGCTAATAAAATCGCCTTACGAAGATTCGCAGCTCAATTCAATCACTAATGTATGAATGCAAAGCCCTTTGCCTCTGTTCTGGGACAAGTGTAGATATTCGCATGTGCGCTAATAAAATCGCCTTACGAAGATTCGCAACTCAATTCACTAATGTATGAATGCAAAGCCCTTTGCCTCTGTTCTGGGACGTGCCGATATTCGCATGTGCGCTAATAAAATCGCCTTACGAAGATTCGCGCCTCAATCACTTTCTAGGCAATGTGAGTAAGATCTGAGCTGTTGGACCTTTGGGAAACAATCAATTATATGTGTACTGTAATTTTGTGGGGGGGGGGGGGAAACAAAAAACGAATATTCGTTTTTACGAATATATAGCACTATATTCGAAATATTCGCGAAATCGCGAAGTTGCGATATTCGCGAAAAAAATTTGCTTTTCGAATATTCGCGCTCAACACTACCCAGCACCCAGGCAGAGGAGAGAGGTCCCGTAACAGAGAATCTGGCTTCATGTCAGCAGAGAATCAGTCTTCATATCATAGCAGAGAATCAGGCTTCACGTCACCCACCACTGTAAGAGTCAATTTTCATAAATTTAGGCCCAGAACCCAGGCAGAGGAGAAAGGTCCCGTAACAGACAATCTGGCTTCATGTCAGCAGAGAATCAGTCTTCATATCATAGCAGAGAATCAGGCTTCACGTCACCCACCACTGCAACAGTCAATTGTCATAAATTTAGGCCCAGCACCCAGGCAGAGGAGAGAGCTCCCGTAACAGAGGATCTGGCTTCATGTCAGCAGAGAATCAGTCTGCATGTCATAGCAGAGAATGAGGCTTCACGTCACCCACCACTGCAACAGTCCATTGGCATATATTTAGGCCTAGCACACAGGCAGAGCAGAGAGGTCCCGTAACAGACAATCTGGCTTCATGTCAGCAGAGAATCAGTCTGCATGTCATAGCAGAGAATGAGGCTTCACGTCACCCACCACTGCAACAGTCCATTGGCATATATTTAGGCCTAGCACACAGGCAGAGCAGAGAGGTCCCGTAACAGACAATCTGGCTTCATGTCAGCAGAGAATCAGTCTGCATGTCATAGCAGAGAATGAGGCTTCACGTCACCCACCACTGCAACAGTCCATTGGCATATATTTAGGCCTAGCACACAGGCAGAGCAGAGAGGTCCCGTAACAGACAATCTGGCTTCATGACAGCAGAGAATTAGTCTGCATGTCATAGCAGAGAATGAGGCTTCACGTCAGCCACCACTGCAACAGTCCATTGGCATATATTTAGGCCCAGCACCCAGGCAGAGGAGAGAGGTCCCGTAACAGACAATCTGGCTTCATGTCAGCAGAGAATTAGTCTGCATGTCATAGCAGAGAATCAGGCTTCACGTCAGCCACCACTGCAACAGTCCATTGTCATAAATTTAGGCCCAGCACCCAGGCAGAGGAGAGAGGTCCCGTAACAGACAATCTGGCTTCATGTCAGCAGAGAATTAGTCTGCATGTCATAGCAGAGAATGAGGCTTCACGTCAGCCACCACTGCAACAGTCCATTGGCATATATTTAGGCCTAGCACACAGGCAGAGCAGAGAGGTCCCGTAACAGACAATCTGGCTTCATGACAGCAGAGAATCAGTCTGCATGTCATAGCAGAGAATCAGGCTTCACGTCAGCCACCACTGCAACAGTCCATTGTCATAAATTTAGGCCCAGAACCCAGGCAGAGGAGAAAGGTCCCGTAACAGACAATCTGGCTTCATGTCAGCAGAGAATCAGTCTGCATGTCATAGCAGAGAATCAGGCTTCACGTCAGCCACCACTGCAACAGTCCATTGTCATAAATTTAGGCCCAGAACCCAGGCAGAGGAGAAAGGTCCCGTAACAGACAATCTGGCTTCATGTCAGCAGAGAATCAGTCTTCATATCATAGCAGAGAATCAGGCTTCACGTCACCCACCACTGCAACAGTCAATTTTCATAAATTTAGGCCCAGAACCCAGGCAGAGGAGAAAGGTCCCGTAACAGACAATCTGGCTTCATGTCAGCAGAGAATCAGTCTTCATATCATAGCAGAGAATCAGGCTTCACGTCACCCACCACTGCAACAGTCAATTGTCATAAATTTAGGCCCAGCACCCAGGCAGAGGAGAGAGCTCCCGTAACAGAGGATCTGGCTTCATGTCAGCAGAGAATCAGTCTGCATGTCATAGCAGAGAATGAGGCTTCACGTCACCCACCACTGCAACAGTCCATTGGCATATATTTAGGCCTAGCACACAGGCAGAGGAGAGGTTCATTCAACTTTGGGTAGCCTCGCAATATAATGGTAAAATGAAAATAAAAATAGGATTGAATGAGGAAGTGCCCTGGAGTCCAATAATATATGGTTATGGGGAGGTAGTTAATGTCTAATCTGGACAAGGGACGGACAGGTCCTGTGGGATCCATGCCTGGTTCATTTTTATGAACGTCAGCTTGTCCACATTGGCTGTAGACAGGCGGCTGCGTTTGTCTGTAATGACGCCCCCTGCCGTGCTGAATACACGTTCAGACAAAACGCTGGCTGCCGGGCAGGCCAGCACCTCCAAGGCATAAAAGGCTAGCTCTGGCCACGTGGACAATTTAGAGACCCAGAAGTTGAATGGGGCCGAACCATCAGTCAGTACGTGGAGGGGTGTGCACACGTACTGTTCCACCATGTTAGTGAAATGTTGCCTCCTGCTAACACGTTGCGTATCAGGTGGTGGTGCAGTTAGCTGTGGCGTGTTGACAAAAGTTTTCCACATCTCTGCCATGCTAACCCTGCCCTCAGAGGAGCTGGCCGTGACACAGCTGCCTTGGCGACCTCTTGCTCCTCCTCTGCCTTGGCCTTGGGCTTCCACTTGTTCCCCTGTGACATTTGGGAATGCTCTCAGTAGCGTGTCTACCAACGTGCGCTTGTACTCGCGCATCTTCCTATCACGCTCCAGTGCAGGAAGTAAGGTGGGCACATTGTCTTTGTAGCGTGGATCCAGCAGGGTGGCAACCCAGTAGTCCGCACAGGTTAAAATGTGGGCAACTCTGCTGTCGTTGCGCAGGCACTGCAGCATGTAGTCGCTCATGTGTGCCAGGCTGCCCAGGGATAAGGACAAGCTGTCCTCTGTGGGAGGCGTATCGTCATCGTCCTGCCTTTCCCCCCAGCCACGCACCAGTGATGGACCCGAGCTGCGTTGGGTGCCACCCCGCTGTGACCATGCTTCATCCTCATCCTCCTCCACCTCCTCCTCATCCTCGTCCTCCTCGTCCTCCAGTAGTGGGCCCTGGCTGGCCACATTTGTACCTGGCCTCTGCTGTTGCCAAAAACCTCCCTCTGAGTCACTTCGAAGAGACTGGCCTGAAAGTGCTAAAAATGACCCCTCTTCCTCCTCCTCCTCCTCCTCCTCCTGGGCCACCTCCTCTTCCATCATCGCCCTAAGTGTTTTCTCAAGGAGACATAGAAGTGGTATTGTAACGCTGATAACGGTGTCATCGCCACTGGCCATGTTGGTGGAGTACTCGAAACAGCGCAACAGGGCACACAGGTCTCGCATGGAGGCCCAGTCATTGGTGGTGAAGTGGTGCTGTTCTGTAGTGCGACTGACCCGTGCGTGCTGCAGCTGAAACTCCACTATGGCCTGCTGCTGCTCGCACAGTCTGTCCAGCATGTGCAAGGTGGAGTTCCACCTGGTGGGCACGTCGCATATGAGGCGGTGAGCGGGAAGGCCGAAGTTACGCTGTAGCGCAGACAGGCGAGCAGCAGCAGGATGTGAACGCCGGAAGCGCGAACAGACGGCCCGCACTTTATGCAGCAGCTCTGACATGTCGGGGTAGTTGTGAATGAACTTCTGCACCACCAAATTCAGCACATGCGCCAAGCAAGGGATGTGCGTCAAATTGGCTAGTCCCAGAGCTGCAACGAGATTTCGCCCATTATCACACACCACCAGGCCGGGCTTGAGGCTCACCGGCAGCAACCACTCGTCGGTCTGTTGTTCTATACCCCGCCACAACTCCTGTGCGGTGTGGGGCCTGTCCCCCAAACATATGAGTTTCAGAATGGCCTGCTGACGTTTACCCCGGGCTGTGCTGAAGTTGGTGGTGAAGGTGTGTGGCTGACTGGATGAGCAGGTGGAAGAAGAGGAGGAGGAAGCCGAGAAGGAGGAGGTGGCAACAGGAGGCAAAGAATGTTGCCCTGCGATCCTTGGCGGCGGAAGGACGTGCGCCAAACAGCTCTCCGCCTGGGGCCCAGCTGCCACTACATTTACCCAGTGTGCAGTTAGGGAGATATAGCGTCCCTGGCCGTGCTTACTGGTCCACGTATCTGTGGTTAGGTGGACCTTGCTACAGATGGCGTTGCGCAGTGCACACTTGATTTTATGGGATACTTGGTTGTGCAGGGAAGGCACGGCTCTCTTGGAGAAGTAGTGCCGGCTGGGAACAACATACTGTGGGACAGCAAGCGACATGAGCTGTTTGAAGCTGTCTGTGTCCACCAGCCTAAATGACAGCATTTCATAGGCCAGTAGTTTAGAAATGCTGGCATTCAGGGCCAGGGATCGAGGGTGGCTAGGTGGGAATTTACGCTTTCTATCAAATGTTTGTGAGATGGAGAGCTGAACGCTGGCGTGTGACATGGTTGAGACGCTTGGTGACGGAGGTGGTGGTGGTGGTGGTGTTGGTGGTACATCCCCTGTTTGCTGGGCGGCAGGTGCCAACGTTCCTCCAGAGGCGGAGGAAGAGGCCGAGGCGGCAGCAGCAGAATAGGCCGAGGCGGCAGCAGCAGAAGAGGTAGCAGGGGGAGCCTGAGTGACTTCCTTGGTTTTAAGGTGTTTACTCCACTGCAGTTCATGCTTTGCATGCAGGTGCCTGGTCATGCAGGTTGTGCTCAGGTTCAGAACGTTAATGCCTCGCTTCAGGCTCTGATGGCACAGCGTGCAAACCACTCGGGTCTTGTCGTCAGCACATTGTTTGAAGAAGTGCCATGCCAGGGAACTCCTTGAAGCTGCCTTTGGGGTGCTCGGTCCCAGATGGCGGCGGTCAGTAGCAGGCGGAGTCTCTTGGCGGCGGGTGTTCTGCTTTTGCCCACTGCTCCCTCTTTTGCTACGCTGTTGGCTCGGTCTCACCACTGCCTCTTCCTCCGAACTGTGAAAGTCAGTGGCACGACCTTCATTCCATGTGGGGTCTAGGACCTCATCGTCCCCTGCATCGTCTTCCACCCAGTCTTGATCCCTGACCTCCTGTTCAGTCTGCACACTGCAGAAAGACGCAGCAGTTGGCACCTGTGTTTCGTCATCATCAGAGACATGCTGAGGTGGTATTCCCATGTCCTCATCATCAGGAAACATAAGTGGTTGTGCGTCAGTGCATTCTATGTCTTTCACCGCTGGGGAAGGGCTAGGTGGATGCCCTTGGGAAACCCTGCCAGCGGAGTCTTCAAACAGCATAAGAGACTGCTGCATAACTTGAGGCTGAGACAGTTTCCCTGGTATGCATGGGGGTGATGTGACAGACTGATGGGGTTGGTTTTCAGGCGCCATCTGTGCGCTTTCTGCAGAAGACTGGGTGGGAGATAATGTGAACGTGCTGGATCCACTGTCGGCCACCCAATTGACTAATGCCTGTACCTGCTCAGGCCTTACCATCCTTAGAACGGCATTGGGCCCCACCATATATCGCTGTAAATTCTGGCGGCTACTGGGACCTGAGGTAGTTGGTACACTAGGACGTGTGGATGTGGCAGAACGGCCACGTCCTCTCCCAGCACCAGAGGGTCCACTAACACCACCACGACCATGTCCACGTCCGCGTCCCTTACTAGATGTTTTTCTCATTGTTATGGTTCACCACAACAACAAATATATTATTTGGCCCAATGTATTGTATTCAAATTCAGCGGGATATAAATTTGAGGCCTAGTATTTAGGCGCTGGGTGACCGGTATGGATTTAGTGACAGAATTAGACTTGGAAATGCACAGAAGCGTGTGTGTGTGAAGTTATTCTGAATGACCCAATGTGCACCTTGAATATTATATACCCTTTTAGGGATAGATTTCAAATAGCTCTGATATAGCAGAAACCACTAAATTATGAAATTGCTAAATTGGGAATTGTACTTCAACCCAGAACAAAAAATGTGCTTTGACGGACACTAAATATCTTGCCCAGCAACAACAGTACAGCGGTGGGTAACGAGAGATTTAGAGGGAATTAAATTTGAGGCCTAGTATTTAGGCGCTGGGTCACCGGTATGGATTTAGTGACAGAATTAGACTTGGAAATACACAGTAGCGGGTGTGTGTGAAGTTATTCTGAATGACCCTATGTGCACCTTCAATATTATATACCCTTTTAGGGATAGATTTCAAATAGCTCTGATATAGCAGAAACCACTAAATTATGAAATTGCTAAATTGGGAATTGTACTTCAACCCAGAACAAAAAATGTGCTTTGACGGACACTAAATATCTTGCCCAGCAACAACAGTACAGCGGTGGGTAACGAGAGATTTAGAGGGAATTAAATTTGAGGCCTAGTATTTAGGCGCTGGGTCACCGGTATGGATTTAGTGACAGAATTAGACTTGGAAATACACAGTAGCGGGTGTGTGTGAAGTTACTCTGAATGACCCTATGTGCACCTTCAATATTATATACCCTTTTTGGGATAGATTTCAAAGAGCTCTGATATAGCAGGAACCACTAAATTATGAAATTGCTAAATTGGGAATTGTATTTCAACCCAGAACAAGAAATGTGCTTGAACGGACACTAAATAACTCGCCCAGCTACAGCACTAGGGACAG
The DNA here is from genome assembly GCF_014858855.1 of Bufo gargarizans. Lineage (NCBI taxonomy): Eukaryota > Metazoa > Chordata > Amphibia > Anura > Bufonidae > Bufo > Bufo gargarizans. The sequence goes on from NC_058080.1 coordinate 439,402,483, forward strand.
ATTTAGCTGGATATAAATTTGAGGCCTAGTATTTAGGCGCTGGGTGACAGGTATGGGTTTAGTGACAGAATTAGACTTGGAAATACACAGTAGCGGGTGTGTGTGAAGTTATTCTGAATGACCCTATGTGCACCTTCAATATTATATACCCTTTTAGGGATAGATTTCAAATAGCTCTGATATAGCAGAAACCACTAAATTATGAAATTGCTAAATTGGGAATTGTACTTCAACCCAGAACAAAAAATGTGCTTTGACGGACACTAAATATCTTGCCCAGCAACAACAGTACAGCGGTGGGTAACGAGAGATTTAGAGGGAATTAAATTTGAGGCCTAGTATTTAGGCGCTGGGTCACCGGTATGGATTTAGTGACAGAATTAGACTTGGAAATACACAGTAGCGGGTGTGTGTGAAGTTATTCTGAATGACCCTATGTGCACCTTCAATATTATATACCCTTTTTGGGATAGATTTCAAATAGCTCTGATATAGCAGGAACCACTAAATTATGAAATTGCTAAATTGGGAATTGTACTTCAACCCAGAACAAAAAATGTGCTTTGACGGGCACTAAATAACTTTCCCAGCTACAACAGGACAACGGTAACGAGAGATTTAGAGGGATTTAAATTTGAGGCCTAGTATTTAGGCGCTGGGTGACAGGTATGGGTTTAGTGACAGAATTAGACTTGGAAATACACAGTAGCGGGTGTGTGTGAAGTTATTCTGAATGACCCTATGTGCACCTTCAATATTATATACCCTTTTTGGGATAGATTTCAAATAGCTCTGATATAGCAGAAACCACTAAATTATGAAATTGCTAAATTGGGAATTGTACTTCAACCCAGAACAAAAAATGTGCTTTGACGGACACTAAATATCTTGCCCAGCAACAACAGTACAGCGGTGGGTAACGAGAGATTTAGAGGGAATTAAATTTGAGGCCTAGTATTTAGGCGCTGGGTCACCGGTATGGATTTAGTGACAGAATTAGACTTGGAAATACACAGTAGCGGGTGTGTGTGAAGTTACTCTGAATGACCCTATGTGCACCTTCAATATTATATACCCTTTTTGGGATAGATTTCAAAGAGCTCTGATATAGCAGGAACCACTAAATTATGAAATTGCTAAATTGGGAATTGTATTTCAACCCAGAACAAGAAATGTGCTTGAACGGACACTAAATAACTCGCCCAGCTACAGCACTAGGGACAGATTTAGCTGGATATAAATTTGAGGCCTAGTATTTAGGCGCTGGGTGACAGGTATGGGTTTAGTGACAGAATTAGACTTGGAAATACACAGTAGCGGGTGTGTGTGAAGTTATTCTGAATGACCCTATGTGCACCTTCAATATTATATACCCTTTTAGGGATAGATTTCAAATAGCTCTGATATAGCAGAAACCACTAAATTATGAAATTGCTAAATTGGGAATTGTACTTCAACCCAGAACAAAAAATGTGCTTTGACGGACACTAAATATCTTGCCCAGCAACAACAGTACAGCGGTGGGTAACGAGAGATTTAGAGGGAATTAAATTTGAGGCCTAGTATTTAGGCGCTGGGTCACCGGTATGGATTTAGTGACAGAATTAGATTTGGAAATACACAGTAGCGGGTGTGTGTGAAGTTATTCTGAATGACCCTATGTGCACCTTCAATATTATATACCCTTTTTGGGATAGATTTCAAATAGCTCTGATATAGCAGGAACCACTAAATTATGAAATTGCTAAATTGGGAATTGTACTTCAACCCAGAACAAAAAATGTGCTTTGACGGGCACTAAATAACTTTCCCAGCTACAACAGGACAACGGTAACGAGAGATTTAGAGGGATTTAAATTTGAGGCCTAGTATTTAGGCGCTGGGTGACAGGTATGGGTTTAGTGACAGAATTAGACTTGGAAATACACAGTAGCGGGTGTGTGTGAAGTTATTCTGAATGACCCTATGTGCACCTTCAATATTATATACCCTTTTTGGGATAGATTTCAAATAGCTCTGATATAGCAGAAACCACTAAATTATGAAATTGCTAAATTGGGAATTGTACTTCAACCCAGAACAAAAAATGTGCTTTGACGGACACTAAATATCTTGCCCAGCAACAACAGTACAGCGGTGGGTAACGAGAGATTTAGAGGGAATTAAATTTGAGGCCTAGTATTTAGGCGCTGGGTCACCGGTATGGATTTAGTGACAGAATTAGACTTGGAAATACACAGTAGCGGGTGTGTGTGAAGTTACTCTGAATGACCCTATGTGCACCTTCAATATTATATACCCTTTTTGGGATAGATTTCAAAGAGCTCTGATATAGCAGGAACCACTAAATTATGAAATTGCTAAATTGGGAATTGTATTTCAACCCAGAACAAGAAATGTGCTTGAACGGACACTAAATAACTCGCCCAGCTACAGCACTAGGGACAGATTTAGCTGGATATAAATTTGAGGCCTAGTATTTAGGCGCTGGGTGACCGGTATGGATTTAGTGACAGAATTAGACTGGGATATGGCCAAAAAATGAACAGACTATTGCTGGTTAAATGCACTTGGTGTGACAGCTTCACCCTGATGTAGGCTTTAGCCAAAAAACAACCACACCATTGAGGGTTAAATGCACTTGGTGACAGGCGCAGCTTGCCCCTGATTTTGTATATGGCCAAAAAATGAACAGACTATTGCTGGTTAAATGCACTTGGTGTGACAGCTTCACCCTGATGTAGGCTTTAGCCAAAAAACAACCACACCATTGAGGGTTAAATGCACTTGGTGACAGGCGCAGCTTGCCCCTGATTTTGTATATGGCCAAAAAATGAACAGACTATTGCTGGTTAAATGCACTTGGTGTGACAGCTTCACCCTGATGTAGGCTTTAGCCAAAAAACAACCACACCATTGAGGGTTAAATGCACTTGGTGACAGGCGCAGCTTGCCCCTGATTTTGTATATGGCCAAAAAATGAACAGACTATTGCTGGTTAAATGCACTTGGTGTGACAGCTTCACCCTGATGTAGGCTTTAGCCAAAAAACAACCACACCATTGAGGGTTAAATGCACTTGGTCGCAGCTTGTGCTGGCGCACCACAAGACACAAAATGGCCGCCGATCACCCCAGAAAAATGAGACTGACAAACGGTCTGTGCAGCCTAAAAACAGTGAGCAATTGAGGATCAGCAGCTCAATGATCCACAGCTGCAGATCGATCAGTTAATCAAGTCCTTTGGAGGAGTTAATCTGCCTAATCTCGCCCTACTGTCGCAGCCGCAACCTCTCCCTACGCTAATCAGAGCAGAGTGACGGGCGGCGCTATGTGACTCCAGCTTAAATAGAGGCTGGGTCACATGGTGCTCTGGCCAATCACAGCCATGCCAATAGTAGGCATGGCTGTGATGGCCTCTTGGGGCAAGTAGTATGACGCTTGTTGATTGGCTGCTTTGCAGCCTTTCAAAAAGCGCCAAGAAAGCGTCACAAAAGCGCGAAGAAAGCGACGAACACCGAACCCGAACCCGGACTTTTACGAAAATGTCCGGGTTCGGGTCCGTGTCACGGACACCCCAAAATTCGGTACGAACCCGAACTATACAGTTCGAGTTCGCTCATCCCTACTAGTGACCAAAACCAAACCAAAGGAAACTGAAGACCCCAACCACTACAGAACATCACTAATCACTACTTACAACCCCAACCACGATACCCTAAGGGGAATCCTGTCAAAACACTGGCACATTCTAACCAACGATCCGTACCTCAAACCAAAAATACCGCAAAAACCAAAAATCACGTTCAGAAAAGCGAAATCCCTAAAAAACATTTTAGCCCCAAGTAAACTAAAAAAGAAGAAACCAACCCCCACCAGCAGAATCAGCTGGTGCCCTGATCCCGTGGGCAGCTTCAAGTGCGGCCACACTCTATGTAAATGCTGCAGCAACATTTCAAACAAAATCCAAACTTTCAGAAGCAACCATACCGGGGAGGAATTCCATATCAAAAGTTTCATAAACTGTTCCACTTCATACGTGATATACCTCCTGGAATGTGAATGTGGCCTGCAGTATGTCGGCCGGACCATCCAGGCCCTAAGAGAACGCACTAATAAACATCGGTCAAACATCACCAAAGGATATCTAAAACACAGCGTCTCTAGACATTACCTAGCCACCCATAACCAGGATCCCTCAAAATTGTCCATCACTCCATTGGAACATATTGAGGCCAATCGCCCGGACAGATACAGAACCCTCCAAAGACGCGAGATGTTCTGGATCTTCAAGCTCAACACGCTTGAACCCAACGGACTCAATGAAAGCATAGAAAACCAGTGCTTCTAATATCACCATCCCGTGCATATACGACCCCTACAGCTCTACCCACTTGAACCAATCAACCTATCACCCCTTCCCACTTACCCTCATTTAAGATTTTCTCTATCATTCTCCATTATCATTATGTTTACTATTATTTCACATTTTATATTTATATTTATTTTCATTTTTTTCATATTCATATTTATTTTATTTCTACATTTATTAATTTTTATTTAATTTTTTTTAATTTAATATTTTTTTTATTTATTATTATTTATTTTTATTCATATATATTATTTATATATATATATATATATATATATATATATTTTTTTTTTTTTTTTTTTTTTTCAATTATTATTATTATTTTTATTTTTTTATATATATATATATATTTCTTTATTGTATATTCATTTCTTCTTTTTTACATTACACCTCTAATTACTGACATACTACCATTCCCATCGTTTCCTAACCCCACCTTCTGTGACTCCTCATAAGAATACCCATCAAATCAAATCAGTTCACAACACACACCCCTCCCATCACCTTCACATCCCACCAGCCCCAGGCATATGCCGAATCCCGGTCACCACTATCACACAGCCCCAACATCAGTACATCCAGCCAAAAATACACTCTTCTAATCGCAGCATCAACTACTCCTGTGACACCGCCCTCCCTGCACACTAGCCGCAGCATTAGCGAAACACACATCATCTACATCAGCCGGGCTCCCCAGCCTCCGGCACCTATGACCGCCCCCCTCACAGACACACCCCTGCCACGCCCCCACCCACAAGCCCCACCTCTTAACTCCGGAAAGCGCGCGCTCCCTCACACTGCACACTACACGTGCAGCAAGCACAACAGCGCCGCAACAGCAGGACACTCTCCAGCAATCCCCATCAGGTAAACACCGATCCTCCTCCGATGCCAGCAGCCACTACAACACCAGAACACTGGCCACAAACAGCATCCAGATGCCCCATTATTAGGTTACCTATACCTTCCATCACTATAGATCAAACTTCTACACCAATGCTGACCACAAGGTATAGAAGCAGATAACTATATGACGTGGCAACAAGCCAACAATACATGTTCATGTTGTGTGCTGTTGGGATTGTGTGTGTGCATGTGTGTATATGTATGTATGTGTATATGTATATGTATATATATGTGTATATGTGTGTATGTGTGTATGTATGTATGTATATATGTATGTGTATAGATATGTATATGCATGTATTTATGGGCGGGTGTGTGTGTGTATACACATGCATATGCTATATACTTTCAACTGATTGCTCACAACCACAGACACACAGCTCCTCACACACCAATCAACAAGTAAACAACAATAAAACCCCAACACAAAATGAAATATACTACCCATTTTAACCTTATATTCATTCTAATTTTATTTCCATATTATCCCCACCACCTTCGTTCATTGACCACATTAACGCTGACTAGCATTCCTTCTGAAAGGGACCTCCAGGAGAGGGCACCAGCGGGCTCACGTTGCCAAGGATACAGGTACTGCAGGCATTCCGTCTCACTACTAAATAGTGTTGAGCGCGAATATTCGAATTGCGAAATTTTTTCTCGAATATCGCAATTTCGAGATTTCGCGAATATTTAGAATATCGTTCTATATTTTCGCGAATTCGAATATTCGTCTTTTTTTATTTTTTTATTATTATAATTTTTTCCTTTCCCACTTCCCTAAAGTTGTTCTTACCTGTCCTTTGGATTCCTGGCTTCCTGGCTGCTCCAGTCAGTGGCGTTTTCAACCTAGCAGTGCTATATTCAATATTAGCTAAATTACAATCTAATCTATATGTGTATTTTACAAAATTTCGCAAAAGCCGAAATTGCGATGCGAGTAATATAATACGAAATAATCGCATGAAGAATTCAACTTAGCACTGCTATATTCCATATTCTAGCCTAATATGGAATATAGCTGTGCTAAGTTAGCACTGCTATATTCCATACTAGGCTAGAATATGGAATATAGCAGTGCTAAGTTGAAATCTTCATGCGATTATTTCGTATTATATTACTCGCATCGCAATTTCAACTTTTTCAAATGTTCTTATTATTGCTCTAACTTCGTCTTTTAGAATATTCGTAATATTCTGAAAGACTAAGTTAGAGCAATATTACGAATATTCTAAAAGACGAAGTTAGAGCAATATTACGAAATTTCGTAAAATACACATATAGATTGTAATTTAGCTTATATAGTGCTATAATCCCTTTTTTTTCCTCTAATTTTTTTTTGCCTCTTCTGAACTTAAGTTTTGTAAAATATGTACACTATTAAAAAATATTACTATAGCAGTATATTAGCTTAAATACAATCTATGTGTATTTTACGAAATTTCGTAATATTGCTCTAACTTAGTCTTTTCGAAATTTCGTAATATTGCTCTAACTTCGTCTTTTAGAATATTCGTAATATTCTAAAAGACGAAGTTAGAGCAATATTAAGAACATTTGCAAAAGCCGAAATTGCGATGCGAGTAATATAATACGAAATAATCGCATGAAGATTTCAACTTAGCACTGCTATATTCCATATTCTAGCCTAGTATGGAATATAGCAGTGCTAACTTAGCACAGCTATATTCCATATTAGGCTAGAATATGGAATATAGCAGTGCTAAATTGAAATCTTCATGCGATTATTTCGTATTATATTACTCGCATCGCAATTTCGGCTTTTGCAAATGTTCTTAATATTGCTCTAACTTTGTCTTTTAGAATATTACGAATATTCTAAAAGACGAAGTTAGAGCAATATTACGAAATTTCGTAAAATACACATAGATTGTATTTAAGCTAATATACTGCTATAGTGATATTTTTTAATAGTGTACATATTTTACAAAACTTAAGTTCAGAAGAGGCAAAAAAAAATTAGAGGAAAAAAAGGGATTATAGCACTATATTAGCTAAATTACAATCTATATGTGTATTTTACGAAATTTCGTAATATTGCTCTAACTTCGTCTTTTAGAATATTCGTAATATTCTAAGAGACGAAGTTAGAGCAAATCACGAAATTTCGTAAAATACACATATTAGCCTAGCCATTGTCAATTAGCATAGGAACGTTGCCTTATACTATCAAGATAAATAATCGCAATACGCGAAAATTTTATTCGTATATTATTCGCGATAATTGGAATAATTACGAATATTCGATTTCGACGAATATAACACGAATATTCATTCGAATATTCGCGAAATATCGCGAAATCGAATATGGCACCTCCCGCTCATCACTACTACTAAACACTCATGTACAGTACAACTTCCAGTTTCAAACAAGAGAACAGCAAAGTCTAGCAACCCTATCCAGACGATAGCATTTTACTTTGAGTTAAAACTCTCAAATAATTGTTCCTTTAGAAAAAAGATAACCTATTATCATTCTCTCTACATCTACACCCTAAACCATGTACCTTTACCTATCTGTTCTTGCGTACATATAGACCCGTACACAACCAGGAAACAGTCCCATATAGCTATATATACCCCAAACAGGGTCTGTGTCAGCTTTTTATTTTATTTTTTAGATCTATAACCCATTTTATCCATATCATTTAGCCATTTTTTATCTATTTTCTATATTTCTTTTTTATCCTCTATTTTATCACTTGTGTAAATAATCATTCAGCCAAAACACTGAACCAATCTATTACTTATGGATACATATTACGTTTATGCTTGTGTTTATGTTTATGTTTTCGTCTTCATCCATTGATCCATCCACGCATCTAAACAATTTTCTATATATACAGATATAAATGCGTGTATGTGTGCTTGTACGCACGTATGTACACACACAGTTTCAGCTACTGTTCAATTATTAATATTAATATGAATTTTTGTATATTTATACTTTTACATTATTTACACCTTTAATTCACTACAGACCGCTGTAACAACCATATATGTTTTTTTAGACTTGATAAAGGGGTCCTGAGTACCCCGAAACGCGTCGTCTTTTCAAAATAAAAAATTCTCGTAGCCAAGCTCGGGTTGTGATTTGCGCCATAAGTCCATTGGCTCGCCGCACGTATCCAGTGCAGACGAGATCTTTTATATTCCAATACCCACCCAAGTGGCGGTCTGGCCCCCGCCCAGGGTTACTTCGGACACCATCCGGCAGCACCAACCCAGACAACCTCAACTCTTCAAACTTCCCTCCACCAAGGTTGCACCACAATCAGTGCAAACCAGACCAGGTGAGTAACTTCACTCATCTTGGTTAGGGGGAAGGGACATCTATCTGTTTACCCTCACCTATGAGCGCCTTCTCTCCTCTCTTGGCCATCTGATCACAGCATTTTCAGTTGACAGGGGGACGCTTATCTGTTATAATGCCACCAGCAGCACTAAATACACGCTCAGACAAAACGCTGGCAGCTGGGCAGGCCAGCACCTCCAAGGCGTAGAGCGCCAGTTCGTGCTACGTGTCCAGCTTGGGCACCTAGCAGTTTTAAATTACTGAATTATTACCGTCTTTCAAAATTTTAATCTCCTTGTGGCAGTAGGCCGCACATCAGGGTGAGGGTGCTGGCAGGATGTCATTAAACTGTCCCAGACTTTAGAGAGTGTTGCCCTGCCTCTGTTGGAACTGCTGTCTGTTCCCCTTGTCTCCCCTCCTCGGTTAGCCAAGGAAGTATGGACTCTAACGCCAGCGTTGTCAAATGGAAAATGTGGGAGCAATTTTTAAACAAGGATCTTCTGGTATTGCACCATTTTGCTCGTCCTCTCCACCATAGGAATGAGAGATGAGAAGTTCTCTTTGTAGTGGTGGTTAAGAAGGTTGAACAACCTGTAATGTTGTTTAAAATGCGTATAACACGCGGGTCTCCGGAAAAGGCAGCCTAACATGAAGTCAGCCATGTGTGCCAGGCGAGACTTCGCTGTCGTAATCAGAAGAATCACTCCCAATCTCCTCCTCCTCTTCTGCCCACCCACACAGAACAGATAGAATTAAACTTCCATGGGTACTACGCTCTGTAGCTGAGGCAACCGTCTCCTGCTCCTCCTCCTTTTCAGCCTCCAATTCGCACTGAGAAGATGAACTGAGGGTGGTCTGGCTATCATCAACCTGTCTAATGTCTTCCCCTATTTCCACCTTTTCACATGCAAAGAGTCGTCCTTAATTGTGAGCAGCAAGCGTTTGAGAAGACACAGAAGTGGGATGGTGACGCTGATAACAGCATAATCACCGCTCACCATCTGTGTTGATTCACAAAATTGCGTAAAACCTCACAGAGGTCGGACATCCATGCCCACTCCTCACTTGTGAATAGTAAAGGCTAATTGGAAAGGCGACGACTATGTTGCAGCTGGTATTCCACAACTGCCCTCTGCTGCTCACAAAGCCTGGCCAACATGTGGTACGTGGAGTTCCAGTGCGTGCTCACGTCTCACAACAGCCGGTGAGTTGGCAATTTCAAGCACTGCTGCATCGTTGACAGACTGGCTGAAGCTGTTAGTGACTTGCGGAAATGTGCACACACGAGTCGCAACTTTACCAGTAGCTCAGGAAAATTGGGGTATGTTTCTACCTTTTGCCACCCCACTACCTCTTCCAGCCTGTTGCAGTGCTGCATATCCCTCCCCCTATGCACTGCTCTCTTTGCTTGTTGCCACCTTCCCAGGTTGGTCAATGACTTAGTCGCCCAGCACCTCCTCTTCCACTTCCTCATTCTGATCATCTTTTTCCTGATTTGTTGACCTAACCACAACCTCAGTGATTGACAACTGTGTGTCATCCTCTTCCTCAACCTCTTGAGACAGTAATTGCGGTTGAGTCATTGGCAACTGTGTCTCATCATCATTCATCTCATTAAACACTAATTTCCATTCCCCAGCGTCATGTTCTTGTGACTCTGGATGCTTAAGAGATTGGGAATCGGGGCACAAGATCTCAGGTCCCTCTTTGGCGAGAGGGCCAAATCAATTAATGGTGATGCAAAGAGGTCCTCGGAATATCCAAGTGTGGGATCACTTGTTTGGCCAGACTGTAAATTATGGGAGGAAGGAGGATCAGGGTGTGGACCAGACTCCTGACTACGGAGACTGGACTTGGTGAAAGACAGGGTGGTGCTTAACCAACTGGAAGCACTATCTGCTGCAATCCAACTGACCACCTGCTCACACTGGGCTAACTTCAAGAGTGGTGTCCTGTGCCGCCCTGCAAACTGGGACATGAAGCTAAGTATCTTAGATAATTGTTTTTCTTGTGCTCTGGCAGCAGGCACAGTTTAAACGTGCCTAGGGCCACAGCCTCTGCGTGCACCATCAGCATCACGGCCACTTCCCCATCCCCTAATGCTCGCCTTCTTCATATTAAATGTTATAAAGTCAGGTCCATAAATATTGGGACATCAACACAATTGTAACATTTTTGGCTCTATACACCACCACAATGGATTTGAAATGAAACAAACTAGATGTGCTTTAACTGCAGACTGTCAGCTTTAATTTGAGGGTATTTACTTCCAAATCAGGTGAACGGTGTAGGAATTACAACAGTTTGCATATGTGCCTCCCACCTGATAATGGACCAAAAGTAATGGGACAATTGGCTTCTCAGCTGTTCCATGGCCAGGTATCCCAATTACAATGAACAGATAAAAGGTTTTTTTCAAGTGTGTTGTTTGCATTTGGAATCTGTTGCTGTCAACTCTCAAGATGAGATCCAGAAAGCTGTCACTATCAATGAAGCAAGCCATAATTAGGCTGAAAAAAACAAGCCCATCAGAGAGATAGCAAACACTTTAGGCATGGCCAAAACAACAGTTTGAAAGTTCAGCAACACCAAAAGACCCGGAAAACCACGGAAAACAACTGTTGTGAATGACCAAAGAATTCTTTCCCTGGTGAAGAAAACACCCTTCACAACAGTTGGCCGGATCAAGAACCATCTCCAGGAGGTATGTGTATGTGTGTCAAAGTCAACAATCAAGAGAAGTCTTCACCAGAGTGAATACAGAGATGTAAACCATTAGTGAGCCTCAAAAACACGAAGGCCAGATTAAAGTTTGCCAAACGACATCCAAAAAAGCCTTCACAGTTCTGGAACAACATCCTATGGACAGATGAGACCAAGATCAACTTGTACCAGAGTGATGGGAGGAGAAGAGTATGGAGAAGGAAAGGAATTGCTCATGATCCTAAGCATACCACCTCATCAGTGAAGCATGGTGGTGGTAGTGTCATGGCGTGGGCATGTATGGCTGCCAATGGAACTGGTTCTCTTTTATTTATTGATGATATGACTGCTGACAAAAGCAGCAGGATGAATTCTGAAGTGTTTTGGGCAATATTATCTGCTCATATTCAGCCAAATGCTTCAGAACTCATTGGAGGGCGCTTCACAGTGCAGATGGACAATGACCCAAAGCATACTGCAAAAGCAACCAAAGAGTTTTTTAAGGGAAAGAAGTGGAATTCTATGCAATAGCCAAGTCAATCATGCCCCGAGAGACAGTTGCAGTAGAGGCCTGGCAGAGCATCACCAGGGATGAAACCCAGCGCCTGGTGATGTCTATGCGTTCCAGATTTTAGGCTGTAATTGACTGCAAAGGATTTGCAACCAAGTATTAAAAAGTGAAAGTTTGATTTATCATTATTATTCTGTCCCATTACTTTTGGTCCCTCAACAAGTGGGAGGCACATATGCAAACTGTTGTAATTCCTACACTGTTCACCTGTTGGATGTAAATACCATCAAATTAAAGCTGACAGTCTGCAGTTAAAGCACATCTTGTTTTTCATTTCAAATCCATTGTGGTGGTGGTGGTGTATAGAGCCAAAACATTTTGAATTGTGTTGATGTCCCAATATTTATGGACCTGACTGTAAACCCAGTTTTGATGTGAGGTACATCTGTCCTGCATATGTGACAGGGAAATTAATATAGCTAATCCGTCTGTTAGTTCGTTGGGTGACATATTCACATTTTTAGTGTGAGATACACCTGCACTTTGTATGTGACAGGAAAATTAACCCTTTAAGTACCCATGATGTAGCTGAACGTCATGGGTCCAAACCCTAAACATGGCGCCCACTCGCACGTGCAGCGGGCGCCTTAGCCGTGGGGTTTCTGCTATTTTAAGCCATAAGGCTTTTCGCATTCATCTTACCCTTCAGATGCCGTGGTCAATTGTGACCACAGCATCTGCGCAGAAGGGAACCGGAAGTCGCACATTTCTAGTCCGGTAACAGCTTTGCCTGGCTGACATTGAGGAATCTGTTACCTTGCGCTAATTGACTAAAGCCTCAAGCAGGCTTCAGAGTCAATTAGATGTATATATCAATACAGGCCACCAGTTGGCAGCCTTGTATTGATATAGTGCAAATGAAGTCTTCAATGATGGCTATTTAGCCATCACTGAATACTATGGGCAATCGAATGATTGCCAGTTATTGTAGGAGACTTAAAAAAAGTAAAAAAAGGTTTTTACAAATATAAAAATCACTTCCCTTTCCTTAAAATAAAAATACGTAACCAATAAAAAAATAAACATTATGGGCATCGCCGCATGCAAAAATGCCCATACTATTAAAAAAATATAACAATTTTAATGGCATACGGCAAATGGCATAGCAGCAAAAAATAAAAACTGCCAATTTGGCATTTTTTGTCACTTCAACTACCCCAATTTTTTTTTTTGAAAAAGTGATCAAAAAGTCGCACACACTTAAAATTTTACTGAAAAGAACAGATCGTCCCTCAAAAAATGTGCCCTCACACAGCCCTGTACACATAGCTACAAAAAAAGTTATAGAGGTTAGAATATGGTTATAAAATAAAATAAAAAAAAATCCTCAAAGGTTTAAAAAAAAAATCTGTATTAAAACGCAAGAAAAATTATACAAGTATGGTTTCGTTGGAACCATACTGACCTGGAGAATTAAGATAACAGGTCAATTTTACTGCATACTGTACAGTGTAAAAAATAAAATAAAAACATTTATCAGAATTGCGTTTTTTACCAATTCTACCCCATTTGGAATTTTTTCCCGCTCCCTACTACAAGGTAACTGCAACCAGAAATGGTGCCATTAGAAAGTACAACTTGTCCCACAAAAATAAGTGAATGGAAAAATAAAAAAGTTGGGACTATGCAAAGGCGGAGAGTGAAAAATAAAAAGGCAAAAATGGAAAATCCCAGGGTCCTTAAGGCCCCTTTCACACTGGCAAATTTTCTGCGCTGGTACAATGCGTGAGGTGAACGCATTGCACCCGCACTGAATCCAGACTCATTCATTTCTATGGGGCTGTGCACATGAGCAGTGATTTTCACGCATCACTTGTGCGTTGCGTGAAAATTGCAGCATGCTCTAAATTGTGCGTTTTTTCACGCAACGCAGGTCCCATAGAAGTGAATGGGGCTGCGTGAAAATCGCAAGCATCCGCAAGCAAGTGCGGATGTGGTGCGATTTTCACTCATGGTTGCTAGGATAAAAGTCTTTTCACTGTATTATTTTCCCTTATAACACTGTTGTCAGGGAAAATAATAGCATTCTGAATACAGAATGCTTAGTAGAAGGTCAATTGAGGATTAAAAAAATAAATAAATAACTCACCACCAAAGTGATGGACAATGTGATGAGCTCAGTGACGTCACCACAGGTCCTTTGACAGGTCCTGAAGAAAGAACAGGACACCGGCAGCTACGCAATCAATTGGAGGAGGTGAGTTAATTTTTATTTTATCTTTATTTTATCTTTTAACCCTCAATTGACCTTCTACTAAGCATTCTGCATTAAAGAATGCTAGTGTTTTCCCTTATAACCGTCTTCGCACTCGCGGGGAAAAAAATCACACATGTTCCCGCAATGCACCCGCATCTTTTCCTGCAACGCACCCGCAACGCCCGTGTGAACCCAGCCTAAGCGGTTAATATAGTTAATCTGACTGTTAGTTCGGCCGGTGACATATACCTATATTTGGTGTGAGATACACGTGCACTGCATATGTGACAGGGAAATTAATATAGTTAAACCCATCCGTCTGTTAGTTCGTTGGGTGACATATTCCCATTTTTGGTGTGAGGTACACCTGCACTGCGTATGTGACAGTGAGATAAATATAGTTAATCTGTCTGTTAGTTCGTTGGGTGACATATATCCATTTTTGGTGTGAGGTACACCTGCACTGCATATGTGACAGGGAAATTAATATAGTTAATCCGACTGTTAGTTCGTTGGGTGACGTATACCCATTTTTGGTGTGAGGTACACCTGCACTGCATACGTGACAGGGAAATGAATATAGTTAATCTGTCTGTTAGTTCAGTGGTTGAACACAAAGAATGAGGAGAGCATCAAATAAGGAATGTGGCCTTGGTCGTGGTGCTGCTGGTGCTCCTAATGCAGGGAGAGTATGTGGTTGATCTGTGCCAACTACATGCCCAAATGAAACACCTTTCTCAAGTGCAAGTAGGTGACAGGATGTTCAGCTGCATTTTGTAGGCCCGAATACCGGTGTACGAATGGTGAGTCCAGAACAATTAGAGGGGGTAGTACATAGGATGGCTGACAGTGCCTCCAGTTCCTTCACATTGTCTCCCACCCAGTCTGCTGAAACCGCAGAGATGGCACCTGCAGCCCATGGGCATCTGTCTTTCACCTCACCCACTTTCAAATCAGCCTAGCAGTCTGAGCCCCAAGTCATTCAGCTGTCTCTTATCCTTTTTGATGGCTCTGTTGGTGGGGTTTCTGTGGGCCATTTACCTAGCCCTGCCCCAGAAGTGGAAGAGATTGAGTGTACTGATGCCCAACCACTTATGTTTCAGGATGTGGACATGGGAGGACCACCGCAGCATGTCTCTGATGATGATGACGAAACATAGGTGCCAACTGCTGCGGCTTTCTGCAGACCGGCAAGGAAGGAAGGGGTGAGGAGTGGGTGGAAGATGTAATGGAGGATGGGGAGGTCCTAGACCCCACATGGAATCAAGGTCATGCGAGTGACGTGTGCAGTTTGGAGCAAGAGGTGGTGATCACACAGCCCCAGCCGCACAGCAAAAGAGGGAGCAGAGTGAAAAAGCAGAGCAACTGTCCCCTAGCCAGTATGCCTGCTACTGCCCACTTCACCCAGGGACCGAGCACACCAAAGCCAGTTCCAAGGAGTTCCCTGGCGTGGCAGTTCTTCAGACATTGTGCTGATGACAAGACATGAGCGGTTTGCACGCTGTGCAATCAGAGCCTGAAGCAAGGCATAAATGTTCTAATCCTGAGCACCACCTGCAAGACCAGGGATCTAAATGCAAAGCATGAGCTGCAGTGGAGTACACATCTAAAAAAACACAAAAGATCTCAGGCTCATGTTGCTTTCTCTTCTACCTGCGGTCTCTGCCTCTTCCTTTCCCTCTGGAGTGACAGTTGCACCTTCCACCCTGCAAACAGAGGATGTGTTAGCAATACTACCACCTCCCCCACCATCACCTAGCATGTCCACACTGTCCCATGGAAGCATTTAGCTGTCCATCCCCCAAACACTGGCGAGAAAGAGGAAGTACCCTCCTACCCACCCGTGATCCCTGGCCCTAAATACCAGCATTTAAAAATTCCTGTCCCTTGAAATGCTGTCATTCCATCTGGTGTAGACAGGGACTTATGGCAGTATGTGGTTCCCAGCTGCCACTACTTTTCTAGGCAAGCCATCCCTGCCCTGCAAAACCAAGTGGCGGACAAAATCAGGTGTGCACTGCGCAATGCCATCTGTGGCAAGGTCCACTTAACTACCAATGTGTGTACCAGTAAGCATGAGCAGGGATGTTATATCTCTTCCTAACTGCACACTGAGTAAATGCAGTAGCAGCTGGGCCTGAGGCGGATCGCAGTTTGGTGCATGTCCTACCGCCACCAAGGATTGCAGCACATCTCTCATTGCCTCCTGTTGCCTCCTACTTCACTTCCTCCTCTACTGCCTCCTCATCCGGTCAGCGTAACACCTTCACCACCAACTGCAGCACAGCCAGGGGGAAACGACAGCAGGCTGTTTTGAAACTAATCTGTTTGGGGGAAAACCCCATGCCGTGCAGGAGCTGTGGACGGGCATGGAACAACAGACCGATGAGTGGTTGGGGCCGCTGAGCTTCAAGCCTGGCCTGGTGGTGTGCGATAATGGGCAAAATCTCATAGCAGCTCTGGGGCTAGCAGGTTTGATGCACATCCCTTGCCTGGTGCATGTGCTGAATTTGGTGGTGCAGAGGTTCCTGAAAAATTACCCCGATATGTCAGAGCTGCTACAGAAAGTGCTGGCCGTCTGTGCACGCTTTCAGGACTCTCACCCTGCTCACACACAGGACTCTCACTCTCACACACGGGCAGCCAGGCAACTACAATATATATATATAAAATTAAAATAAAAAGCACACTGATGTACCAGCCCTGAAAAGGGCTTTTTGGGGTGCTGTCAGGACGCTGTCCTTACAGCAGATGAGTCTGTGGACACAGAACAATGCCCTAGCTAACGCTTTCCCTATTGAATCAGCAGCAGCTACACTCTCCCTCCTCTCACTGTGAATGTAGTTTTCGAATGAATCTAAAATGGATGCTGTCCAGGAGGTGGGAGGGTCTGGGAGGGAGGGTATGCTGCTGATTGGCTGGAATGTGTCTGCTGACTGTGAGGTACAGAGTCAAAGTTTACTCAATGATGATGTATAGGGGGCGGACCGAACATCGCATATATTCGCCCGCAGCGGCGAACGCGAACAAGCTATGTTCGCGGGGAACTATTCGCCGGCGAATAGTTCGGGACATCACTACTTCTGTGTCTCCAAATTGGACACATGGCCTGAGCTTGCCCTTTACGCCTTCGAGGTGCTGCCTGCCCTGCAGCAAGTTTATGTGTGTTTAGCACGGCATGGGGCGTTATCACAGACAAGTGCAGTCGCCTGTCCACAGCCAACGTGGACAAGCTCATGTTCATTAAAATGAACCAGGCAGGGATCCCACAGGACTTGTCCATACCTTGTGCTGAGTAGACAAGTATACCGGCCCCACCGAGCCATTGTTATACTCCAGCGCACTTTCTCTTTGCATTCTCTTTTCTATTTTCCAATGCTTTATGGTCTTCTCAAATTTAAAAAAATTTAAATACATTTTTTTTAAAAATGTAAAAAACAACAAAAACTTTTGGCTACCTCCTCCTCCACCGCCACTTACACCTACTCTGCCAAATCCACCGCATCCTCAATAGTGATGAGCGGCAGGGGCTATATTAGAATTTCACAAATATTTTGTAGAATATCCGTCATATATTCGCAAATTTTGAAAATTTCGAGATTATTTTATTAAATGCGAAAAATCGGCAATGTAAAAATCGCTTAATGCGATTTTGTAATGTGAAATACAGGCGTGGGTCACTTTGGCTACATTTTTCAATCTAGTATAAGTTTCCTGAGACTGGAGAAAATGGTTGGCACGGCAGAACATTAGCTTTATATGCAGATAGGGTCAAGTGCTCCAATATATTCGCGATTGTGCTAATCGGCAGTGATTAGAATATTTTTTCGCACTACGTGCAACTTCACATTTTAGCAGGTCTAGCTACAGATTACTGATTGGTGCACTAAGTATTGTTGTGAACTTGACATTGCTTCCTTCTCATTGGCCCACAAGCAAGAAGCAGAGAGGAATCATTTGTTCAGATGGAAAAAAATGCTGAATATTCGATATAACGAATATATAGTTTAGCACTACATTATAAATATTCTCAAATTCTCGAAGTGGCGATATTCACGATACAAATTTGCTATTCGAATATCCGTGCTCAACACTACTCCTTAACCTCCTTCTCCACTTTGACCTCCGCCTCCTAGTTCAAGATTATAATTTTTTCTTTCTTTCTATCTATCCTATGTTATTTTAAATCATTTCCCTATCTACATTTGTTTGCAGGGTAACTGTCCTGCTCTTACCCCAATGTTGCTTCATTTTGCAGCCCTCTAGCCCTTACAACAACTATTTTACAGCCATTTTAGTGCACCAAAGTTCAGGTCCCAATTGACTTTAACCCCTTAAGGACATAGGGCGGACCGGTACGCCCTATTTCCCGAGTCCTTAAGGACCAAGGACGTACCCGTACGTCCTATCTTTAAATCGGGATTTCCGGCGCCCCAGGGGTTAATCTGAACAGGATGCCAGCTGAAATCATTCAGCCGGCATCCTGTCACAACGCCAGGGGGGGTCAAGTGACCCCCCCGTGTCGGCGATCGCAGCAAACCGCAGGTCAATTCAGACCTGCGGTTTGCTGCGCTTTTTGCAGTTTCTGATCCCCGCGGTCCCTGACCGCGGGGATCAGAAACTTCAGAGTGCCTAAAATCAAGATTTTGCACCCCCCCCCTGCACCCCTGCACGATTTGATGGCGGCGGGTGGTGCAGGAAGGGTGTCGCAGGCGGTGGGGGCGATGCGGGAGGCGGGCGGTGCAGCAGGCGGGATCGCGATCCCCGCCCGCCTCCCCTTGAATAATCGTTGGCGTCTAGTGGGTTATACCAGGGTGCCAGCCCATTGCTGGCACCCTGGTATAAACAGCTGACATCGTTGATGCGATGTCAGCCGTTTAACCCTTTCCATACAGCGGTCCGTACGGACCGCTGTATGGAAAAGGTTAACAGCTCAGGGAGCTCCCTCCCTCTCAGATCGGGGGGCTGCTGTGCCTTTGCAGCCCCCCGATGGAGAGGGAGAGAGCTCCCAGACAGCCCCCCGACACCCCAGTCCTCACCCTTCCCCGTCTGCGAAGTTGTGGCAGACGGGGAAGGTTCCCATGGCAACAGGACGCCTGCTCAGGCATCCTGCTGTCCATGGTGCTGAACAGATCTATGCTAAAAGCATAGATCTGTTCAGTGCAAGTAAAATACAGTACAGAAACCTATATAGGGTTCTGTACTGTATTTTACAGACATCAGACCCACTGGATCTTCAAGAACCAAGTGGGTCTGGGTCAAAGAAATGTTAAAAAAAAGTGAAAAAAGTTAATATTTAAAAAAACAAACATTTATCACTGAATAAAAAAATAAAATAAAAAATACACTACACATATTAGGTATCGCCGCGTCCGTAACGACCTGATCTATAAAACGGTCATGTTACTTTCTCCGCACGGTGAACGCCATAAAAATAAAAAAATAAAAACTATGAGAAAATTTAAATTTTGCCCACCTTACTTCCCAAAAAAGGTAATAAAAGTGATCAAAAAAGTCGCATGTACGCCAAAATAGTACCAATCAAACCATAATCTCATCCCGCAAAAAAAGAGACCCTACTCAAGATAATCGCCCAAAAACTGAAAAAACTATGGCTCTTAGACTATGGAGACACTAAACAATTTTTTGGTTTTAAAAATTATTGTATAAAACATACATA
This sequence comes from Bufo gargarizans, assembly GCF_014858855.1. NCBI lineage: Eukaryota > Metazoa > Chordata > Amphibia > Anura > Bufonidae > Bufo > Bufo gargarizans. The sequence goes on from NC_058080.1 coordinate 439,422,227, forward strand.
AATAAAAAAAATTGTATACATATTAGGTATCACCGCGTCCGTGACAACCTGCTCTATAAATTACCACATGATCTAACCTGTCAGATGAATTTTGTAAATAACAAAAAAAGTGCCAAAAAAGCTATTTCTTGTTACCTTGCGGCACAAAAAGTGTAATATAGAGCAACCAAAAATCATATGTACCCTAAACTAGTACCAACAATACTGCCACCTATTCCGTACTTTCTAAAATGGGGTCACTTTTTTGGAGTTTCTACTCTAGGGGTGCATCAGGGGGCTTCAAATGGGACATGGTGTCAAAAAAACAGTCCAGCAAAATCTGCCTTCCAAAAACCGTATGGCATTCCTTTCCTTCTGCGCCCTGCCGTGTGCCCGTACAGCAGTTTACGACCACATATGGGGTGTTTCTGTAAACTACAGAATCAGGGCCATAAATAATGAGTTTTGTTTGGCTGTTAACCCTTGCTTTGTAACTGGAAAAAAAATATTAAAATGGAAAATCTGCGAAAAAAACTGTCCAGCAAAATCTGGCTTCCAAAAACCATACGGCGCACCTTTCACTCTACGCCCCGCTGTGTGGCCGTACAGTAGTTTACGGCCACATTTGGGGTGTTTCTGTAAACAACAGAGTCAGGGCAATAAAGATACAGTCTTGTTTGGCTGTTAACCCTTGCTTTGTTAGTGGAAAAAATGGATTAAAATGGGAAAATTAGGCAAAAAAATGAAATTCTCAAATTTCATCTCCATTTGCCAATAACTCTTGTGCAACACCTAAAGGGTTAACGAAGTTTGTAAAATCAGTTTTGAATACCTTGAGGGGTGTAGTTTATAGAATGGGGTCATTTTTGGGAGGTTTCTATTATGTAAGCCTCGCAAAGTGACTTCAGAGCTGTAGTGGTCCCTAAAAGTTGGGTTTTTGTAAATTTCAGAAAAATTTCAAGATTTGCTTCTAAACTTCTAAGCCTTGTAACATCCCCAAAAAAAAAATATCATTCCCAAAATAATTCAAACATGAAGTAGACATATGGGGAATGTTAAGTCATCACAATTTTTGGGGGTATTACTATGTATTACAGAAGTAGAGAAACTGAAACTTTGAAATTTGCAAATGTTTCCAAATTTTTGGTAAATTAGGTATTTTATTATGCAAAAAAATTTATTTTTTTGACTTTATTTTACCAGTGTCATGAAGTACAATATGTGACGAAAAAACAATCTCAGAATGGCCTGGATAAGTCAAAGTGTTTTAAAGTTATCAGCACTTACAGTGACACTGGTCAGATTTGCAAAAAATGGCCTGGTCCTTAAGGTAAAAATGAGCCTGGTCCTTAAGTGGTTAATGGGGTTCAGGTTCTAGTTCGGGTCAAGCTCGGGTCCTGAACCCGAACTTTAACCCGAAGTTTAACCCGGCGAACCCGAACATTCACAGGTCTGCTCATCCCTAATGACTAACCATTTTATGTGTAAAGCATTTTCAATGCAATGAAAATCTTTTTGAAAACAATTACAAATGTCATTATTACCTCAGCAAGGAGATGACTACTCCTCAGCAAGGACATGGAAAGAATGGACAGAGACAAGAACACTGAAAGAATGACTGCATTACAACAGTGAATTTATATCAGGATTTTTTTTCTCAGTAAAAACGATAAAAAATGATTTAAGAAACTATGTGACATGACTGAACTCAAGAAGTACAGGGGAAAGGACAGCTTAAATTACTTCCAGTAATAGTTTTATGTTCAGCTCATTAAAATAGTATATTTTCTGCTCCATTATTTTTATTACAAAAGCTTTTCAGTGTGGGAGTGTTATTCCATTTAGTGAAATGATGCAAATGGGCTAGTGTTAGACTTTGATGCCTCAGATCTTTTAGAAAATTAGAGGCTATGAAGAACATTTTTGAACCTCTAGATAAACTGTATAGGAAAAGAAGTTCTGATATTCCGCCTTCAATAGTAATAATGACTGGGTAGATATAAGTAGTTGGCTGCTCTTTTTTTTCTTAATAGCTGAGGAGATTTGTAAGGTCTCTAAAAACCTTTAATGTGGAAATATAGTAATATGTTGCTTTTTTCAATTTGCTGTTGCAGTGAGGATTCAGTGGCAAATTTCTGGAAGTTTAGGTTATTAACTGCTTATGAAAACATTATGATTTGCTCTGATTTTGCTAGAAACATTATTAAAAATGTCACTTTAAAGTCACCCTGTGTATTGTGAAACAAATTGTTGTTTCTGATCTAATACACTGTGAAAAATAGTAGACACATTTTTTAAGTCTACTTTCACAATGAACAAATAATTATTTGAATACAATCTTTGTAAGGGCCTGGTGAACACATTAGAAAATAATTCCAACAGATAAACTGAAGTACAGTAACAACATGCATATCTATGTTCTATACAAGTGTCCCACTGATTCATATTGAAATGAAAAGAAAGTGTGAAAAAAGCATAAGGGTACTGTCGGGATTCGCTCTGGTAGACAGGACAAGTGGGTGCAGTATAGAGGCAAGGACACGTTTGTAACTCAAAAACTGCAGCGTTTATTCACACTAGTTGCAGGTTCACAGTATGACAGTGCGTTTTCAGTATTGGTGTTAGTACACACCAAACAGTTTTCATACAGAAAAACATTCACCTTTGATCCTAGGTGTTTAATCCACACCCGGCTAAATCCTCAGTCTCAGAAAGTCCACCTGCAGGCTTTAGGCGGCCTGCTCGCCCGACACACTGTCTTCAGCTTTCAGCCCACTCATAGGCCTCAGGTCTCAGCAGAGTTTCACACAGCTCCAGTGTCAGAGAGGAGTAATCCACCCACCTAAAACTGCTGGCTGTTTTTTTATAGGCCTGTCAAAACCCAGCCTGGACCCAGCACAATGACTACTCCCAGTAAGAGTCGTCCCAGATCAGCTATTTACAGCCATACTAGATAGTTAGGTGTCACATAGCAACTGCTGCTGACACATGAAAACTGGCTCTTATTCCACCGAGGCAAGAAACCTCGGTGAGACATACCTACCATCCACGATGATTCCTTGTACCTTCTTACATACCTCCCCCTTTGTTCAACCCTGAAGGGGTGAACACACTCCAGACAGTGCACTCGGGACAGGGAATCCGCATTACCCTGCAAGCGGCCTCCCCTGTGTTCTACGGAGAACTTAAAGTTCTGTAAGGACAGGAACCACCTGGTGACTCATGCATTTTTCTCTTTGGCCTGGCTCATCCACTTGAATGGGGTGTGGTCAGTAACCATGCAGAACTTTCTCCTCAACAAATAGTAGCGTAGAGACTCGAGTGCCCACTTTATAGCCAGGCACTCTCTTGCCACTATACTGTACCTTGTTTCGGCTGGGGTAGACAACGGGATGCTCCTCCCCGTTAACTTTCTGAGACAGTACAGAACCGAGGTCTACTTCGGAGGCGTCTGTCTGTACTATGAATTCCCGCTTGAAGTCAGGCGTCACCAAAACTGGGTACCCACACAGGGCTGACTTCAAAGCGGAGAATGCCTTTTCCGCCCGATCATCCCAGCGAACCATCACCGAGCTACGTCCCTTCAAGAGCCTGTCAATGACACGGCCACTGTAGCAAAGTGGGGAACAAACCTCATATAATAGCCCACCATTCCCAGGAACGACTTTACTTGCCTAGTGGTGACAGGTCGGGGCCAATTCCGAATCGCCTCTATTTTGTTCACTTGAGGTTTGATAACACCCAATGACATACCCCAGGTACTTAGTCTCCTCTAACCCTATCGCACATTGTTTTGGGTTAGTGGTTAGCCTAGCCTTCCTAAGGGAGTCCACAACAGCCTGTATTTTGGGTAGGTGACTTTTCCAGTCGGTACTGTGGATGACGATATCATCCAGGTACGCCGAAGCCTACCAACAATGTGGATGAAGTACAATATCCATTAGCTTTTAAAAGGTGGCGGGGGCGCCATGCAAACCAAAGAGTAACACCTTGTACTGATATAGCCTCTCCAGTGTGATGAAGGCAGTTTTCTCTTTAGCAGCCTCTGTTAAGGGCACCTGCCAATACCCTTTCGTGAGGTCCAAAACTGAAAAATATCGGGCTTGTCCAAACCTTTCAATTAGCTCGTTGACTGGGGCATGGGATATGCATCGAACTTAGAAATCTTGTTCAATTTTCTAGTTGTTACAAAACCTTAACGTTCCATCTGGTTTGGGTATCAATACTATAGGGCTGGCCAACTCACTTTTAGACTCCTCTATGACATCTAGTTGCAGCATTAGTTGCACAAGATGGCTTGACGCAGAGATGGCTTGTCCCCGAACCTCAGGTACCCGGTATGGTTTTAACCTGGCCAGGAACATACTGTCCACGGTCGGCACCAGAACCAAAACCGGATCACCCGGGTTAAAGATCCAGACCCTAGCCTGCTGATTATAGATCCGACTCTGGGCTCGCTGAGCGGCCTCTCTGAGAAGAGGCAAAATGGTCTCTATCCACTGTTGCATCTTGATAATGTTCACAAGGGCACTTTAATGGGGAGTGGGTTGATGTTCCCACGCCCTTTGGCTATGTCCAACAAACCACGAGGATGTCTGCTATATAGCAATTAGAAGGGCGAGAACCCAGTAGAGGCAAGGGGCACCTCTCGCACAGCGAACATGAGATAGGGCAGAAGAAGGTCCCAGTCGTTCCCATCTTTAGACACCACCCTTTTTGACATGGTTTTATTGTTTGGTTAAACCTCTCAACGAGACCGTCCGTTTGAGGACGGATGTCCGTAACTGTTTGATATGCAGCAACTTACAGAGTTCCCGCATGACCTTGGACATAAAAGGTGTCCCCTGGTCAGTCAGAATCTCTTTAGGTAGCCCCACTAACAGTGGCACCGCCTCCGGGTACCTAGTGGCGTACTCTAGGACGACCAAGATGTGTTGGTGTCCTCTAGTGGACTTCGGTACTGGGTATACGAGGTCCATAGCAATTGGCTCAAACGGTACCTCAATGATCGGGATAGGTACCAAAGGACTGTGGAAAAGGTGCTGGGGGCTAGTTACCTGGCAAGTCGGGCAAGACTTACAGAATTCATCCACCTCTCTAAACACACTGGGCCTGTAAAACTGTTGTACAGTAATATCCAGTTCTGTGTTTTCTGCATTCCCATATGACCCCCGAGAACATGTTGGTGGGCTAACTCTAACATGAGTTTGCGATAAACCTGGGGCACCACCATCTAATTCAATGGGTTCACCCCGTAGCTGGTTTACCCAATACAACATATCCTCATGAACCAAAAAACGGGGGAACACCGACTCTGCCCCTGGTTGTTGTGGTTCACCATCTACTACTAATACATTTTCCCAGGCTCGGGACAGGGTTAGGTTCCAGTGTTGTGCAGTACCAAAAGGTACGTAAGGTCTGCCAGCTCAGGCCCTGGCGGCAAGTCCTCCACATCTCCCACCATTACACTCAGTGGGGTTGTCTCCCACTCTTCCACCGAAGTGGAAGTCACCCCACCGCTGGTCCTTCGGCCTTGGGTTCCCAGGGTACTGGCCTCCTCCCAGAGCAAGGCCACTCTGCTGGGGTTACCCCTGTCTCACGTGTATCAGTTACTCTCAAGGCAGGCCACAGTGCCGGGAAGTCTCTCCCTATTATAAGTTCATAGTGTAAGTTTGTGCCAACTGCCACTTCGTGAGTCCACCTTCCGGCCCCCGTGGTTAGAGACACCAGGGCAGTGGGAGTCTTTTAAGTCCCCATGAATGCACATGACCCCGACTTTCCGGCCAGTATACTCAGTGTACCATACCAGCGAAGCCCTTACTAGGGAAACCAGACTCCCTGAGTCCAGCAGGTCCTCTGCTGGAGTGTCTCCTACTTCCGCCTGGCACAAGTGGTTTAGAGTTTCTGGGGTACTCACTGCACACAGCTTCCTGGCATATAATGGCTGATGGAAGCCATAGTTCGTGTCCTTGGGTTCCACCTTATGTGAACAGTCAGCTCGTACATGGCCAGGCTTCTGACACCGCCAGCAGACTATTGGAGCCGAGTCCATAGGGGGTACATCCCGGGCGGGTTTGGTTGGCACTTGTCCCCGGGTCTGGGGTGGAGATTTATGGGACCCCCCTTAAGATTATTTTTTTTAATTAAATTTGTTTATTTGTTTTTTACTTACAATACAAAATTGGAATAAAATTTAACAGTGCTGAGTCCGAGTACAACAATGCTCAATCTGCCAACATTACAGATATAAAGTTATAACACATTGAACAGACAGAAACATACAAATCCAGTGCAGAGTCTAGACTTTTTTAGGGGTTTCACAAACTCCCTAATCGCTTCCATATTACTTTTGACTTGGATCATCTTCTGTCTATCCAACCTTATCGCCCATCTCCTTCCTCCCGATGGTCATCTCGGTGAACTTTGCCTGAAGCTGCTCCGGTCCCTCGCCCCCACCCCACCCCACCCCATCCCGGGACAAAGATAATACTCATTCAGGACGTACCACATATTCCTCATATCTAGATTGAACTTTCAGCACTTACCTCAAATATAAGAGACTTCCTCCTGCCAGAGCCTATCTCCCAGGAATCCCAAGAACAACACTCTGGGCGGAGCTCCGACAGAGATGCTGTGGGCGTGGCCTGGTTAGGTACCCTTATTAACCCGGCCCCACTGCTCCTGCGCAGCGGGCGCAGGCGGGCGTCGGTGGCGCGCCAAAGGCAAGCCTGTCTGTGCCTTTCCGGGCGCGGACGGGCAAAGACGGATTATTAGACTAACTGACATTGCCGATGCATCCTTGGCCGTCACCAAGATTCCTTTATTATTGGGAAACGCTCGCCTGGTCTGATCGGAGAACTTGGGTTACACAATTGACATTTTAATGCCTTTGTCTATTATAATGTACTAATTACTTTTGCAATTATTTTTGTAGTTTTCATTTTTATTATGACTTTTACAATAATTTTATTCCAATAACTGATTTTTTAGGATGGTTGTCAATATAATGATGTACACACGTGATGAGCTAATTGCTCTGAATGGGGCTACATTGTCACTATTGCCCACACAAACAATGAGGAAATTGACCACACATCATTTGTGGAAATCCGCCATCTTGCCAAAAACCCATAGGCATTTAAGAAGAAGTAAAAACTTCCCGAAAAAGATTACACCTTCGGGGCCGATTCCAAATCAGAACCAGCATTTGCTGAAAGGGGCACTTCTAAACTGCCATTCAGATGGGCGTGCCTAGGCCCACACGGAGGATTGGAATGAAGTAAAAAGGAAAGAGCATCCCTCGGCGCAAGGAACCAACCAATAGCGGATGATGTATCTTCAAAAGGTATTTATTTGCAATAAATACCTTTTTAAGATACATCATCCGCTCTTGGTTGGTTCCTTGCGCCGAGGGATGCTCTTTCCTTTTTACAAAATTCTTCACATAGACAGGGCCACTAGAGGTGGAGGTGCTGCAATGGTCTTTCGTGAGCACCTAATGATGACAGCTCTTAAGAATGGCCCAATTTTCAAAACTTTTGAACACCTAGCTATTAATTGTCAGAAGAGTCCAGAAGAGGCCTTCTCAATCTATATTGTCTACCACCCCTCAGATTTAAAAACAGGATTTGATGATGAACTGTCGGAATTGGCCACATCGGCCTTCCTAGATAGTCAGAAGAACATCATTGTGGGCGACATAAATAGTTGGGCCGATGATGTATCCAACATCCAAACCCAGCAATTATTAACATCCCTTGAGACCATTGGCTTCATGCAGGAGGTGACCTCCTCGACTCACAGGGGCGGCCACATCCTGGACTGGATTCTGACATCCGGGGTGTAGATACAAGTCCAATCTATACATGATCTGGTGTGGACTGATCATAAAAATATACTTTTTACTCAAACTACCCTTCTTTAAAAAAAAAGCTCCCATTTTCCAGTGAGAGATAAGACTCTCACCCAACAAAGAAATTAGAAAATTCTTAATTTGGAGGAATTTGGCAATAGCTTCAAGGAGAATCTGAATAAAAATGTATTCCGCTCCATAGATTCCACGGAAGAAAAGCTAATAGCTTTTAATGATTGTATAGAGGCTACACTGAACACCTTAGCACCTATGAAACATAAAAGCAACCTAATAAAAACCTGCCTTGGTTCATTGCTGAATTAAGAGAGGATAAAAAAGACTACCAGAGCCCTTGAAAAGGCCTGGAGAAAAAAATCCCATAGAAGACACCAAAATTAAATACAAAATTAGTATGAGAAAGTACAGAGATAATATTAAAAATACTAAAAGAACATACTACTCTAACTACTCTACGGCTAACAACTCTAGAGAACTTTTCAAAGTAGCTAAAGAACTAGCCAATCCTAGATGTAAGATTGCAATGACGGAGCGCTCTCAAGCACTGTGCCAGCAAATGGCTGACTACTTTGCTGAAAAAATCCAGAAACTTAGGGACAATATCCCAATGGTTCATAGGACGGACGAGACACTTTCTTCTTCACTCTCAACCTTAACCTATTCCCTCACAGAATTAAACAATAGAAAAATTGAACTCATTAGAGCTCTTAGATCCTCCTCCTCACCTCTAAACCCATGCCCGGTTGCAATGGCACCATACATTCGAGACATTATAAATAGTTCCTTTTCCAGCAGTCAGGTGCCGGCTATTCTGAAGCAGGCAGTGGTAACACCCCTGCCTAAGAAACCGGCGCTAACTGTGACCGATCTGAGTAACCTTAGACCGATTTCGGGACTGCCGTTTGCTGCAAAGATAGGCGAGAGGAAGGTTGTTGCACAACTGCAGGGATATCTGGAGGCCAATCACATTCTTGAAGACTTCCAGTCGGCATTTCTACCCGGAAGGGGTACTGAGGCCACTCTGGTCAATGTCCAGAACGACTCTATAGTCCTAGTCCTTCTGGACCCATCATCCGCATTTGACACTATTGACCATCAAGTTTTACTGAACCGGTTGAAAGTGGTAGCCGGATTAGATGGAAAGACCTTGGCATGGATGGTCTCATTTCTCCAGGACAGGGTACAACGAGTGAAGCTGGGGGTATATAACTCAGCCGATCTCCCACTGTCCTGTGGAGTACCACAAGGCTCGGCACTCTCTCCAGTCTTGTTCAACATCTATCTGAGACCATTGGCTGACATTCTCAGGAGCCACAATCTTCAGTTTCATGTTTATGCGGATGATACACAACTGTACTTTAGGCTTGCCAAAGGAACAGTTGATCAAGTTGATCTGGCCGGATGTCTCTTGGAGATCGATCACTGGATTAGTGTCAATTATGTATTACATTCAGTGACCAGAAAATTACACCCTCAGCACCCCAATGGCCATTGTCTTTTGGCCATTGTCTTTTAGACAGCCATCCAGGTCAGGGACTTGGGAGTGGTCTTGGACTCCAGATTAACCCTGGCTCCTCAGATAAATCCGGTGGTTAGCACCTGCCACTACCAGCTGAAACTTCTGAGGAGGATCTTAAAATACATCAAATCCCCTCTCAGGAAAGCCTTGGTCGGAGCAGCGATCAGCAGTCGGTTGGACTATTGTAATGCCTTGTACATGGGACTCCCTAAGAAGAACTTGCAAAGACTTCAACTTGTGCAGAATGCCACAGCAAGGCTACTAACGGGTATTGCCCGCTAAGAGCATATCACTCCCTCTCTTAATGCCTTGCATTGGCTCCCGTCCAACAACGGGTAATGTTCAAGATTGGATGCTTCATGCATAGGGTATTCCATGCTGTGGGGCCCTTGTACCTGCGATATAAATTTACCAGGTACGCCCCGTTGAGGACATTGAGGTCTAGTATCTCTGCAAATTTTAACATCCCACAAGTTAATAAGATCAGACATGGAGGTAGATCCTTTTTGGCTCAAGGGGTCAGATTTTGGAACCACCTACCTCTGGCCCTGAAAATGATTCCCAGTCTTCTCTCATTCAGACGTTCACTGAAAACCTTACTTTTCAAACATGTGTTTGATCTTCTTTTATAACACTTATTTTTGGTTCATATAATTTTGGGGGTTTTCCTAAATCTTAGTCTATAAATTCACGGTTGGTAATGTCCCTTCTATTTTAAAGATACCTTTCCCTCACGTTTATTAATTTTGTTCTCTTCACATTTTCTATCTCTCGTCCAAACCCTTTGAACCTTGACATTCCCCGACCTTATCTCCCTTCCCTACCTTCCCTTTTTCTTGATTTTCCATTTGATAAGCGCTAGGAAATTGGTCTCTGGAATAGGTGCCTTATTCTCTAGGCCTTTGTGGCCCATGGCAAAGTGTCATGCCTTCTTTTCGGCCAGCTAAGCGCATTGAGGCCCTAAGGGTAAGACTGCGTGTACACAAGATTATACGTCATCATCTTCTCTCAATCAATGCAAGATTTTTCCATTGCCTAGTATTCTTTACTCTTTTTGATCCCTATTCTCTTGCTATAATCACTTTTGCCGCCATGAGGCCTCTTGTCCAGACTCTTTTCTTCTCTCTTTCCCTAATTGGTGACGGGAAATAACCTAGGAGAGCCACTTCCGGTTTATATGGAAGGGATATTAAAGACTCTGCACTTAAAGGGAGTCTGTCACCTCCATATGGCCATATACAGTGCTTACATGGCTCTGTAGCACACCTATACAGGATTGTAACAGTACCTTTGTCTTTGTCTTTAGACTTGCACCAGCAGGAAAAACTGAGTTGAATTCATATGCTAATGAGCACTCGCAAGTGCCCAGGGAGGAGTTCAGTGTGTAGGAGCCCAGGCTGCTCTGCCTTCTTTTCACTTTACTCCTCCCCAGTCTTTGCCTTTGCCCGCTCTCCAAGTCTCTTGCCTCATCGATTGGTCCGGACTTGAGGAAGAGGCTGGGGAGGAGTAAAGTGAAAAGAAGGCAGAGCAGCCTGGGCTCCTACACACTGAACGCCACCCCTGGGCACTTGCAAGTGCTCATTAACATATGAATTAAACTATGTTTTTCCCAGGGGAAGAATTTCCCCGAATGGGCCTGACAACCTCGAACAATTGCTTTAGTTGTATAGGACAATTTAATATTTTACTCACCAACTATGTTAGTTCAGGGAGGTTACTATTCTCCAAGAACTTGTCAATGTCTCCATCCTGCAGCTTTTTATTATTAGTGTATAGGGTTTCATAGTACCTTACAAACTCTCACTCGATCATGTAATAATCTTTCTATTTGCCAGTTTAATATTTTTTATTCTATTGATTTTTTTTTGGATCAAAAATGACAAAATATTTCTTGGTTTCCTTGCCTGCGAGAAATATTTAGCTCCTGTGAAGAAGACCCTATGTTGTCCTTTTTAAGTAAAAATGTTTATACTTCAATCTTGCCTCTACAAACTGTGATTGTACAGTAATTCCTATATTTTGAAGTAAGTCTCCCTGTAGGCTCTGGACCCTTTTCTTAAGAGCTGATTCTTTTACGGCAAATTCTCTCTTTTTTCAATTAATCTTGGCTATGTACACCCCACGCAGGAACGCTTTGAAAGAGTCCCATACTATATGAATAGGTGCTGAAGGAGCGTTCAATAGCTAAAATTCTCAGATCTCTCTTGTTATATTTTCCTGGTCCTTAACCAGCTTAATCCAATGGGGATTTATTCTAAAACTCTTTGTTTTCTTAATAATATTTCCCATTTCTATCGTAGCCACTATTGGAGAGTGGTCAAATATTGTATGGATTTCATATTTCATTTTTGTTATGCAGTCTAGGAGATAAAAGTTAGCTAAGGCTAAATCTATTCTGGACATAACAGTATTTGCCTGGCTAAAACAAGAAAATACTTTTTTTCCCCTATATAAGTAACGCCAGATGTCTGTCAATGCCATTTCTCGGGAGACCCTACTTAACGGTGTTAGTTTCCCCTTATCTACTTTATTGGGGTGATCCTTAGAGTATCTGTCCTTCTCCAAATCCATGACATCATTAAAGCTCTAGAGCTAATAAAATCAGCCCAAAATGACATGACACACATAGAAAAGGGGTGTTGGAACATACATATATGCCAGTATACAGTCGATACCACTTAGATAACAATGCAAAAAGACAAATCTGCCCTCTTTGTCGATTATATGGGCGATTGGAGTATAACCCATATTTCTATGGAAATAGACACTAACGGGAATATGCCGAGCAGCAAGCATGGTAGTCATATTTTGCCCATTTCCTTTTTGCATAGTTAATATTCTCATCTGTAAGATGTGTTTCTAAAAGGCACACTATTGAGGGAAGGTGCCTTGTGACTATGTCAAATATGACCACCCGCTTAGCTCTCTCGGCCATTCCACGTATGTTCCATGTCAAGATTCTATTCATTTGTTATCAAGCACCTTAATATAGCCTTCAACACCCACTGCCGAGGCGGGTAGAGGAGGGGGGAAAGAGAGAGAGCACACCACAGCGAACACAGAGATACCATCTTCCCACCCCAACCAACCCACCACCCGATCACCCTACCCCTCACATCCTGGCCAGATAAACCTACCAGTTCACCAACCTCTTAACTTTCACCCCTCCCACCACCCCCCACCAACCATATTTATACATATTATACTGCTGCCATATTTGCGTGTTCAAGAGCCAATCCCCTTACTCTCCAACCATTCTTGAACCTCATTGTGATGAGAAAAAAATTAACTTGTTCCTGATAAATCACTCTCAGTTTGGTAGGGTAGAATTATGAGTATTTGATCTTGGCAGCCGCCAATCTCTTCTTAACTTCCCTAAATTCTCGACGCTTAGCCTGAGTTGTCCTCGAGTAATCCGGATAGATTTGTATTTCCCTGCCATTGTATTCTAAGGGCGGAATATTTATTGACATTTTCATAATAGTATCTCTATCCCGGGCATTCATCATTTTGGCCAAAATTGCTCTTGGCAGGCTCCCGACTGGTCTCAGTTTATTCGGTATCCGGTGGGCTCTCTCCACCGAAAGACACACAGAGAGTGACTCCTCGCCAACCACATTCAATAGCCATTGCTGGACAAACCCACACGGGTCATCCTTTTCTGCCCCTTCAGGGAACCCGACCAAGCGTATATTTGCCCTGCGGGATCTGTCCTCCATTTTGGTTAGTCTTTCCTGTAATACTTTATTTTCAGTCTCTATACCCACCATTCTATTTCCGTCCCCCGTTGACTTTCAATGGTGCACAAGATGGATCCGTTATGGCTATAGAAGACATAATACAACCAGATCTGTTCATGACGGATGCATGCAGTTGTATTATTGTAACGGAAGCGTTTCGTCAGGCGGACAGCAAAACGCTGCAGGCAGTGTTCTGGTGTCTGCCTCCAGAGTGGAATGGTGACTGAACGGAGGCAGACTGATGCATTCTGAGCAGATCCTTTTCCATTCAGAATGCATTAGGGCAAAACTGATCAGTTTTCGACCACTTTTGAGAGCCCATGATGGATCTCAGAAACGGAAAGCCAAAATGCTAGTGTGAAAGTAGCCTTAACACTAATGCAGTTCACTTTTAATGGGGAACATTATTTTCTTTTTTGCACTTTTCATATAGAATACATATAGACAAACAGTAAAGTCTCATGCACTTCTGTGTGTGTACTACAACTATACAACTTGTTTAAAATGAAGTCCTAATATGGCCATGTAAACAAGACCTTAAGATTAGTTCAGGGCTTAAAGTTAAATGTAGAAAACAGTAGAAATAAGTAAAATTAGAATATTTGAACATAACTTCTACAACAGAAAAGGTGTCTTGCAAAGCCTCCCTCGGAAAAAAAAAAAAAGACACACTGTGTATCTGCCTTCCTCAGTCTGTTAAGCATGGCATTAACCTTCTCAGATCTATCCTAGCACTCATGGGATTTTTCTGGACCCACAGATAAGGCTCTGTTAATAAATGATCTTTTATTTCTGCCTGGCACACATATCTATCCACAACTGCAGTAGCAAGCCTTTTATCAAAATTCATAACCTAGGCTTCTCTGGTTTATAGTATGGAATAAAATGGATAACGGCTTCTCGGTATGTTTTCTCAAGTGGACTGTGTTGCTCAAATAACCATTTGAGCAGTTAGAGATTTATAATAATGATTTCAATATAAAACAAAGTTGCATGCAGTGAAATAGATGATTTTCTGCATACCAAAATTTAATTTTTTTTAAAAACTATAACTGTTTGGTAATTAAAGAAACATTGCATAATCTGTTTCTATTTGTTAATTCATTAAATAGATTTTCCATTAATGGTATTGTGCCCAGAGCAAAACTTTACTAGGTAAAGCTTGGTACAAAGTTAAAGAATACTCTTAATAAACCAAATCATTAAATTCATCTTCATTAGAACGATAATATATAAAAACTTTAATTGTATAAAAATGCTGATCAATGACCTAATTGGTACCTAATCCTTAATCATAACATTGCTGAAGAAATAATACATTTACGGTTAGAGATGAGCAAATCGAATCCCACGAAGTGGAATTCGATCCAAATTTCAGGATAAATTAGATTCTCCTAGAAGCCTACTGTCCTCATGCTTCATGTCAGCGAATCGATTTAACTTGAAAGAGTATAAGAAAACTAACTAAAAAATTCAAACTTACCTTCTCCATTTGCCCATTTTGGCCGAGATCTTCAAGCAAGATGGCGGCTGCCGGCCCGTCGCGAGCAATTGAAGCCGGTAAGTTTGATTAAATTTTTTTTTATTGTTAATTTTACACTCAGATGCAGTGATCATTTATGTCATTGCATCCGCTACTTACAAAAAAATGCGCTTCGTGACAAAGTAATTCGGCACAAAGCTAATTTTTTTGTGTGAAATTTGGCGAATCAACCAAATCAAACTTTTTTTAAATCAGATAATTTTTATTAAAGATTTTCAAATTTAACCACAGACAGAACACTGTCCCCCCAATCCCCCCTCCCCAACATAACCCCTTGGGGCAAGAGCAGTAAGATGATATCGCATCATATGATCTGACATATCAGCACATTAATCTTACATATCACAATGTATCAAATCAGTACAGTACATTTTTGAGCAATGTGGTACATTCTATAAGAGTAACCAGTCAGGTATGCATACTATGGAACACTCCTATCCCCGAGCTCGTTCAAGGCTGCTCTTTTAAGTGAACACTCCCCTTATATTTCTTCGCTCATCTCTCCGCCCATTCATTTACATCTCCCATACATTCCCTCATTCATTCCCTTACATTTGCAGACTATAATGTTGAATCCAAAGTGACCAAATCTTTTCGAACTTTTTCAAACAGTTTCTCTTTTGGTAGACATATTTTTCTAGATTGATCAGCACATGCACTTTTTTTTCTAATTCACCCACTGATGGGGGTTGAGCATCCAACCAGTGGAATGCAATTACCTTCCTAGCCTGATATAGCACTCTAATGATAGCCAGTCTTTTTTTAGGCACTGATCCTGGTACATCCACGCAACCCAATATACACGTCACAACCTCCATACTGAGCTCAACATCAAAGACAGTTCTCACTATCCCAACTACCCCCATCCAGTACCTTCTCAGTCTAGGGCAATTCCACATCAAATAAATGAGGTCTGCATTCACCACATCACACCTCGGGCAACAATCATCCGTTCTATACCCCATTTTTTTCAATAGAACAGGCGTTTGTATACTCTGTGTAACAGTAAGAGTTGAGACACCCTTTGTGCTTCACTCACCGCTACCTGAGTAAACTCCTCCATTGCTCCTCAGTCAAATCAGGGGCAGCCTTCTTCCATTTATCATATAACGGGAATTCCTGCTTTTTAAATTGCGCTTCCATAAGACATGCGTAGTTTAGAGATATCACTCCTGCTGTACCTCTACCAGACTTCACCAAGTCTAATACTGAATTTTTCTGCTCAGGACGTACTGCCACTACCTGTCCCTGAGCATGTAGAGCGTGCCTGAGTTGTAGATAAAGATAAAATTGGGACTTCTGCAACCCGAATCCCTGCTGCAACCCTGAAAACTCTTTGAGGACATTATTGTCAAACAGCTGACTCATATTTAAGCCCTGTAGCAGTCCATACCTTGACTCCACTGACTTTGTCCACCTCTGCGTACATATAATTCGGCCAGATAGGAGTGAGATCAGAGTAACCCTGTACACCTATTATTTCCCTGACTTTCCACCAAGTATTGTGAATGGCGTGCAATATCCGATATGTATTACCCATTGCATGGAAAGTACCCTCCTCCAGACCTCAAGTTTTGACACCCCACCAATGACTGAATAATTTTGCTGGCAGTACCCAAGCTATCCGTCGACTCCCATCCTCTCATATGCTGCATTTGTGCCGCTAGGTAATACATCCACGGATCCGGAACACCCAGACCCCCGTTCGTCTTTGGCCTACACAGAGTTGCCAACTTGATGCAAGGCGCTCCCTTCTTCCATATAAGATCCCTGAAAATTGCATTAACTACATAGAAGATCCTCAGGGGAAGCCATACAGGGGCATTGTGTAGCACATAAAGAAGCTGTGGCATCGGTATCATTTTTACTAGATTCGTTCTACCTATAATGGATAATTGTAGTTTTGTCCAGGTATTAACCTTCTGTTTAAACTTCTGGAGTAGAGGGGAGATGTTCAGTCTCTCAAAATCTAGATCATTGGAGGAAACTTGAATGCCCAGATATTTGAAAGAGTGTACAACCTGTAAGCCTTCCACACAGGAGCTAATGTTAGCAATGTCTTCCTTCAATGGCATCAGCACGGACTTAGTCCAGTTAATACATAGACCCGACATTTTCCCAAACCCATTAATAACTTCCATTGCTGCCGGGAGAGACACCCTCCAATCATCCATAAATAATAACAGATCGTCTGCATATAGTGCCACTTTCTCCTCCAGGGAGCCGTATGTGAAGCCTCTAATCCCCGCAGAGGATCTGATAGCTTCAGCTAGAGGTTCAATTGCAATCGCAAATAGCAGAGGTGACAGAGGGCAACCCTGCCTCGTCCCCCTATGCAGTGTGAAGCTATCCGACAGATTGCCATTTACCCTAATCCTAGCTGATGACTATCATACAGGAGTTGAATCCACCCTATAAAGGATTGGCCAAACCCTAGCTTCCGCAGCACCTTCCACAAGTATTTCTATTCTACACTATCAAATGCTTTGGCCGCATCAAGGGATGCGACCGCCGCATTCGAAGCGTGCCCCCGGCTCTGGATATTTAGATAGAGGCGCCTGATGTTAACCGCCGTTGACATATTTGGCATAAAGCCAGCCTGGTCTGGGTGAATAAGGTTAGATATAATCGAGTTCAAACGATTAGCTAGGACCTTAGCCAGTAATGTCTACCTGAAGTAATGAGATCGGCCTATAAGATTCGGCCTCCAGAATATCTTTACCCGGCTTCGGAAGAACCACAATCGTCGCCTCAGTCATACTGGAGGGCAGTTTTTTCTGTGTCATTGCCTCCTTAAAAACCTCCAACAACTGGGGCAGTATAACTGAGGCAAACCGTTTGTATATCTCTGCCGGTAAGCAGTCACCACCCGGGGCTTTATTATTAGACATACTTGACAGCGCCAACTCCATCTCGGTGATCGTTATAGGAGAGTCTAATTAAAATGCTGATCAGAAGTAAGTATAGGCATGCGCAGACCATCAAGGAAGGAGTCTATTTCTTCATCTGAAGCAGATACACGAGATACATATAGGTTGGAGTAAAATCCCCTCATAATCTCCAGTATACGCTCCGGAGCACTACATAGGAAACCCAGTTGGATCCCTGAGAGCTGCTATATAATTGGAGGGTCGCTGTGCCCTAGATACCAGAGCCAGCATTCTTCCTGTCCTTTCTCCTTCTTCATAGTACACTTGTTTTTGGAAGAACTGTAGTTAAGTAACAACCTATCATTTAGCCCCCTTCCATAATTCCCTATGCATATCAGTTGGTTTTTCCACATAATTAGCTTCAGCTGCTTCCACCGCCCGCGTTAAAGCCTGTACCGTAGCTCTAGTTTCACTCTTTTTTTGTTAATTTGTGCTATAAGCAACCCGCGCATGAAGGCCTTCATGGTATCCCAGACTATTAACCGTGCAGTTGTGGGCAGATTAATCCTAAAAAACTCCTCCAGTTGCTCCTTAATATTACCAACCTCCGGCAAAACAGATAACCAAAAGGGATTAAATGCCCACATCATTCCTTTTTCTATTCTAATGGGCCTAAAAGCAGCGGAGACTAACAATGGGGAATGATCCGTCAGCCGACGAGGAAGATATGCAACGTCTTGTACCAACCTACCCATTTCCGAATTTACTAATGCCAAATCAATTCTGGACAACGAGCCAAATGTACTAGAACAACATGAGTATTGTCTAACCTGCAGATTCCTCTCCCTCCATATGTCTACTAGAGATACCTCCTGTACGAGTCTCCCAAATGTGGTATATTCTCCCGAAGGATCCCTCTCTGCCGTCCCCATCCTATCAATGTCAGGGCTTATCACATTATTAAAGTCTCCCAGTATAAGAGCTGGCACCCCTGGGAAATCCGTCATGAAAGACTAATTTGGTCAAGATTTCCTTTACAGTAGCATTCCTGTTTGTGGTGCAGTGTCGTTTAAGGGCCCGGAGATCACGGGCATCCAGTAAGGTTTTACGGCCTTGACCCTTACGCACAGAGATTGTTCCAGATTCTCTGAATCTTCGGATGATATTATGCACAGTTGATGATGATAGATGCAAAGTCTTTGCAATTTTTCGCTGGACGAACGCTTTCCAGAATCGCCTTCCTTTTAGTCTTTTCCTTGATCCCACGCACATTCCAGCTAAGGAATTTAATGCAATTAGCCATTAGTAGTAAAATACAATCTCCTGCACAGCACAAGAATCGCAACCCTTCCATTAATACTTCTGTCTCTTTGCTCTGGAGGAAGGCACACCCCCTTCCATTCCACACTCAGCCAGCCATACTTCCATTCATAACCGAGACTGCTTTGCCCCGCAACATATCCCAAAACTCCCCAAGTCTGTAAACTTGCCATTAAGTGGCAAAACACTATAGAGAACTACAGTTCACTGGACTGACCGATTGGCCCCACACCACGCCCCAATTACTAGGCATGTGGGATTTTGCTGTACCAGTCGGTAAGACCAGAAGAGTTCCCCAGCTAATAAACAGTATTAGCCGGAGTGTAGCCAGAACTGACTACTAAAATTTTTCAATGTGAAAACTAGAAACTGTTAAGCACACTCCTATTGTAACTGATCGCCCTCTAGCTTCCCGCACCTTACCTGGGAATACATAGTATATCCACTGAAAATATATAGCACCCTCAGTGAATGTAAGGAATCTAGTACTCTACCCTTGGTATCCTGACCAGCAATCGGGTTTTAAACAAGCTAAAGCATCCATGTCTATACCTATGGTAGACACATCTACATGTAAATTCACAGCGATATACATCCCCTACGGCCTAGCATAACAATCCCCCCCCCCCTTTGTAACCCATCTAACAGGGATAATCAATAATCAATAGGAAACAGACTTTAAGCGAGGGAGGACAGCACATATAAAAGACATTCAAGTAAACACTTGTATAATAGAAGCTGAGTCCTCTTAAGCAGGAGGCTGATGCTCCATCCTGATCTGACGCTTATTTCTGTCTAGCCATTTTGTCACTTCTCTAGGATCTTCAAAGAAGCTAGTGGTATTCAGGGCCACTACACGCAGTCTGGCTGTGTACAACATAGAATATGGGACTCCCAAACTTCTCAGCCGCTTTTTTACTTCTAGAAAACGGGCCCTCCTTTTTTGAACTTCCATAGAGTAGTCCGGGAACAGCGAGATTCTATGACCGTCAATGGAAGGTTCTTGTAGCTCTCTAGCCTTGCGTAGGAGGATATCCCGGTCTCTATAGTGTAATAACTTGGCCAGGACCGTTCTCTGAGGTGCTCCAGGAGGCAGAGGCCTAGTCGGCACCCTATGGGCACGTTCGACTGCAAACAGTGGGGTTAGCGTGTCCTGTCCCACCTGCTCTTCCAGCCATGCCTCAAAGAATTCAGTGGGATTTCTTCCTTCCACCTTCTCAGGTACTACAACAATACACACATTATTGCGGCGCAGACGGTTCTTCATATCATCTTGCTTAGCCGACAATACACTTAGCATTCTGGAATGTTCTGCAGAATCTCTCTTTAGAGACTGTACCTCATCCTCCACCTCTCCCACTCTATCCTCTAGAGCAGTGGTACGCTCCGCCAATTTTCTAAAGTCATGTCGTATAATAGAAATGTCCTCTTTTATAGCACCTACCTGGACCGTTAGTGCATTCAGGGACTTGCCACATTTGGAAATGGAGTGCAGCACATCCTTAAGAGTGGGTTCCCTCGAGTCTGAGTCACAGGTTTCACGCTCCAGCTCCTCACCATTCACTTGCAGAGCCTCATACCTGTTGGCGCTCTGACGCGTGGTAGCGGCGGGCACCGGCCCTTCAGGTTCCGATTCGTCCCCTTGGTCCAATGACACAGTATCTTGGATCTCCTGGCGCTGTCTGTTATTGGCTGCCTGAGAGGACCGCACAAACTGGCTCAACTTCACCGCCGTTTCTTTCTGCAGCTCTGCAGTGCGATCCCGCCGCTTTGGGGTGCTCATCCCGGCGCCATCTTGGAACTCCTTAGCAGCACCTCTGCCGTCTCTTTTCCTCGACATGGTCGCTTTCCTCGCTGTCCAGAGCCTCAGTCTCAGTTAACACACTGATCCCCGACTGTTCAGGCTATATATCTTTTCTGGAACCAGGGTATAAACAGGATAAATGGCCGGGTAGATGCGGGAGCTCTCTCAGCGTGCGACCGCTCACATGCCTAGCTAGCCGCGCTCCCCCCGGGATCAAACTTTTAAAAAATTTGCTCATCTCTATTTGTGGCAAATTTAAGTACAACCATTGAGTTTATTACAAGTAGGACTGTCAGCTAAAGTGTTCAACCACATAGAAAAGGTAAATTTGATGGATATACTGTACAACATCACATCTATCATAGGGAGTCGGCAACCCACAGCTTGTTGATACTGACCAAGGAAAGTACTGCCACAATGTCCATTTCGCTGTTGCTTCAGAGTGACAGAATAAACATCAAATAAAGGTAACATAAAATGGATTAAGATTTTCAGAGATGAAGGAGCAATTTAAATTTTCATGGAAGCCAGCCAAGTCTCCTTGGATTTTGGGAATGAAGTGCAACAAGGAGAGTTTGGTTATTAGTAGGGATTTCTAAATTTATTACATTGACAACTTTGTCTCATAAGCTCTATTAGCAAATGGTTTGGCAATGGGAGTGGAAACATTGTGTCAACCAACAGATTTGGCTTAGGGCCAATCCTATGGGTGATATCCTGGCAATCCCAAGGTATTTACACTTTAACCTATATACAGCGTTCATTGCAGGGAAACCACCAGGCTTTAGTGTTTAGTGTTTGTGTGATTGACAGCTGACCCTTTGGGTTGTCAGAGTTACCAATGCCAAGCAGGCTGCAGGCTACCAGAGCAGATCCGGCAGCCAGACCCACCAGTAAGAAGGCAGGACTTCTCTCTCAAAGCCAAGTAATGCTATATGTATGGCCAAATAATGCTTCCCTTGGCAATAACAGCATTATGACAGTTGCACTAGACCTGCAAAAATTAACTGGCCAGTAGGAGTGACTTTGTTACTGAGTAACTGCCCTTACAGTTACTCATACCCCCTTCTTTTGTTACTGATAACCAATTTGGTAAGTGAAGTGTGTTTTAGTGTTATTTAGGCCTGAATCAGATGGTTGTATTTTTGTCCTTGTGCTGCTGTGCACAAAGGACTTCACACAGACAGAATATGGACCCACAGAAGCCTATGGTACAATTCACACCTCCGTTGTACAAAAAGGGCATTCACTACTCTGGTCTGTGTCTCATGGAACATGGGTTTGAAGACCAATAGAGACAACTGTGTGTTACGGCCACTACATTCATAATGTTTAATACAGCCATCTAAATCCTACCTAAGGAACCATCTTGAAGCCTTGGGCTCAGGAGAGTTCAAATGACTGAGACCTTAACACATGGGAAAGAAGAGTTCCAAGCTTCATAAAAAAACTTAGTTCTGAGGCCAGTCAGGTCGCCAATAGCCAAAGAGTTCCACTCTCCATATCTCAGACCAGTCTCTAGTGTATGATTGGGACAAACACATATATCTTTATTTTTCCAGGATTTAGAATTTTTAGACTTGCCAGTGCATGCAATCATAGCCAGAATTCCCATGCATTTTCTTTGCACTCCATTCGGCGCCTTCCATTTAGAGCATATTCTCACAAGCAGGGAGCTTCAAGCAACCGTAGCAAAATGTTTTTGAGGGCACAATTCCGCCTTAGTTTCATGGGTTTCATTTTTACTGTGTTCCCTATATGTTAAAAATGACATGTTAGCTACATTCTGTGGCTTAGTATGATTACATAGATAACACATTTTTATTGTTATTCCCGTATTTTAATACTTACAAAAATGTTTGCATTATCATTTTATGGTCTTAATATTTGTTTTACTTACATCTACAGAGCTCGAGAGGGGATCATTGTTTGTGTGACAATCAGTATTTTCACTGATATCATTTTGGTGTGTGTATGACTTTTTTATGATATTTTATTCTATTTTTTCGAGAGGAAGTGAAGCAACCAAAAACAGGGAATCAGCCAGCGGTCTAATTTTTTTCAGTTACTCTGTTACAGGCATTTTGGGAGGCAGCAATACCATTAATACATATTTTTTGATAATTTTTTATTTTTAACAGGTGATTTGAATCTTTATTTTTGTTTTTTTTAAACTTGTTACATTTATTTTTAATCCCCCTAGTGTACTCACACATGCGATCATCTGATTTCTTATCCCATGGATTATAATGATTTATCATTGCAGCCTATGGTAAAATTACTACAATCCTAAAACTGCTCCCACAGTGTCATTGAAGGGGCTCTGTTTGATCACTGGGAGTGCTGTGTTCCTGGTAACTGACCGCTTAGATTCCACTTAGCATCTGAGTCCCTGATCAACAGTATCTCTGACCATGAACTTTATCACTGAGTGTGATTGGTTATGGTGTCCACTCAGCTCCTAGGCGGGTGCCATCTTTAAAGAACTTAAGTCTGCCATACATGTATTGTGTATGTCAGGAAGGGGTTAACTATGACCATATTCTATAAGGTTTAATATGACTGTCTTATTGCTCCTATATTACGGATGCAACAGCTGAACCTCCTGTGGCTCCTCAGAAAATGAATTAGAAATATGGTTGCCACCTTCCTTAGCAAAAGATACCAGCCAAGTTTGCACAGGTTATTTGACAGCAATGATTTGAACATGTTTTAAGTTTTTCTTTTTTTTTTTTCAAATAAAAATAATTATTTTATGTAAATTATTTTAAAATAAAATGCAGCCAAAATGATCCTTGGCCTTGTGTATGAACAAATGAAATTGAATGAGCTTTTACAGATAAACAATAACCACAAAGACAGGAAAAAGGTGCACAGTTTGCCATGGTTCGTTATGCTGGTTTATTTTGATCCAAGCTTTAAAACAAGACCAGGATCGCGGTACCTTATACGAAAGTGAGGATGCTTCATTAACAGGGCTGTCAAAAATAAGTACTACAACACCTTTCTAAGTCCAGAGAACCACATATATTACAATATCATGCATACTATTAAACCTGCAAAACACCTCTCTGTCTAACCTAGACAGGAACACACACCACCTGTATATCATCTAGTCTATGAGCAACAAAATCCAAGTGGAAAAGATATATCAAAATATCACTTTATTCTCAAATATAATAAATACGGGAAAAGACAGGATGGAAAACAGTATTCAGAGAGCCGTAGGGCAATATACACAATGCGGGATCATGTGTGTCCACACGAATAAGCATGGACAGCCTAAAGGTAAAAATGATTGTGGTGCATAAATAATCAATCCTGTATAGAAGGTATAAAGAGAAGATATAGTCATAGAGCCCACCAAGGGGATATATCCTATACGACAGGATCAATTAAATAACTGATTATTCATGGACCTCACATCAACAGAAGTTATGTATACATATATAGACTTCCAAGACACCAGTATATATATACAATAATACCGTCACTGAATGTCAGGTAATAATAATATCCCACAGGTGGTAACATGGGCCTAATGTGGATGTGAAATACCAAGTATAGATACGCCGTGGTACTGCAGTACTATACAAGGAACATACCTGAAGACATGATAGCCGCAAGTATAAGCCCGAGAGCGCAGACCTCGACGCGCGTTTCACCTCAGCGGCTTCGTCAGGAGGTATCAAGTGACAGACTAGCAGGGTATATATAGTCTAACTGAGGATCTAATTGGAATACCTGGATTGCGGGCACCTGTGATCCAATACAGCGGGCGCGGAAACATCATGATGAGCGGCGCCATCTCTCAGCGCGCCACCGTCCACTCGCGGCGCATGCGCGGCGCATGTGGACGTCACGGAGCACATTGAGATGACGCCGCGCAGTGCATGTGTGGTCCGCGACCCAATGGAACGCAGGTGAACCGCAAATCACAAGAGGCGGATCGTATTCGACAGGAGGACTATAGACAATATGATGTGTATGCGGCCTCGCAAACCTATAAGAGAATGAATCGTATGACTGCACAGACATCCACATTAGGTCCACAAACCACCACAGCATAACAATAAAGTACTAGACACCAGTGCCCAAAGAGACATGGTACTATAGTACATATATTACGAAGATAATGACATGACCCAGTGACGTTAGATAATTACATCAATCACAAATATACTAATGAGAAGCACTGAAAACAGTGCTATATAAAGATGCATCAATGTTGCAGCAACATATGCACCATATATACTGCATAAGTAACTAATAGCTATAACACCAAGTGATAACCATATGTGTTACATGTATAATAATAATACAACAAAAAAGTGAATAGTGAAAAATAAAACAGAAAAAATCTATTGATTAAGAAGGTGCATCCTGATAACAGATAATGCATTTCAAGTGATGCTGTTATCTACACTCTAAAGGAGTGTCGATATACATATAAAACCGTGACATATGTGTAACGCCAACATATATAAGGGGGGGGGGTGCCGAGGATGACCCCGCAGGTAGCAACAGCCGCCCACGGGGTCAGCCGAGACATCCCCAACCCACCAGACACAAGAACAATCTCAGGCAGTCATGGGAGTCAGAGACCGGTAATGCAAACAAAATATGATGTAATATAAAGAGAAAGATACCGACCACGATTACTATAATAGCATTACTGGCCCATCACATATTATAGCGAGACACCAACATGATCATGGTGTTCTCTACAAGAGCGAGAGTCAGCATAAACAAGCCTCAAAAGGAAGAGGGAAAGGGAGAGAACCGGGAGAGCCATGTCCAAATATGGTTAGGCAAAGAGTGTCCGGGGCGTCACCACCGGTGGCATGGTCGCCAATGGGGACGACCGGGACACTCCCAACCACATCCAACAGTACACACTATATCCACCTAAGATAAAAGTATCAGGTATCACATCAATTGTATGTGAAAAGTATACATATACAATATGCGTGCACAAGGAATATGGTATAAAATGCAATTTCCAAAAGGCACATCATAAGTTGTCCATCTGTGGTCTGCCCTTCATCCCGAGAATATCTTCTCCAAATAGATGGTTAGATCCACCGATGTATCCCAGGCACACCAAAAAAGACAATCTCAAAAGAAAAGAAAAAATATTATAATACAAATAATAAAACCTACTGTACCCTGTTGATTAAAATTCGCGCAACTTATAGGAAGGAGGAGAAGCTGTTAAATTCGTTCAAGCCATATGGGGTGACAGTGTCCAAGATGAAAATCCTCCTTGTTTCTCTGCGAAGCAGAGCTAGTTTAACATTGCCACCCCTGGATCCCAAGTGGATTCTATCTATACCTCTTACTGTGAGACCCCGCGGATCAGATCTATGAAATCTACGAAAGTGCCGTGGAACTGCTTGCAATGTATCATAATCTTTTTCAGGTGTTTCTGCAGCTGCTTTAATTTTATTGACATGTTCCAATACCCGGACCTTAAGCGCCCTAGTCGTCATGCCAATATAAATGAGTTGGCATGGACATGTGATCAGATATATGACTGCTTCAGTATTGCAGTTGATGTTATGTGAAATCTTAAAGTTCTTATTGCCAGATGAATTACTAAAACCAGAGGATCGAACCATGTATTTACATGCGGCACATGACCCACATGAAAATGATCCCCATTTAGGACCTTTACTACCAAATGTGCCTCCTGGTATTTTAGGGACATAATGACTTTTGGTAAGAATGTCTCGCAAATTACGAGACCTTCTCCATGTGATCTGGGGATATGGTGTCAGACACACTGCCAAGTCTCCATCCGTTTGCAAAACCGACCAATGCTTACGCAGGACATATTGGATGAACCGCCATTTGTGATTAAATGGGGTAATAAATCGAACCTCTGAATCCTTATTATCTTTCCTTTTCCTTTTCCTTGATTTTACTTACCAGCAGGGAATCCCTTGTTGTCTTTCTGGCTCTTTCATAGCCTTGCTGCATCATATTTGCGGGATACCCTCTATCGAGGAATCGCCGTGACAACATGGATGCCTGCTGTTCAAAATGTTCGTAGCTGGAACAGATCCTACGTGTTCGTAGAAATTGCCCTGTGGGTATTGCCTGAATTGTTTTTGGGTGATGCGCAGAGGAGGCGTGGAGAAGGGCATTGACAGCTGTAGTTTTCCTGAAAAGGTTAGTGGACAAAAATCCATCAGGGCCCTTGGTGATCATAATGTCCAAAAATTCGACATTGGTGAAACTGTATTATATTATATATATATATATTATATATGATCAGGGCATTATCAGCCTTAATATGATGCAAGGGTTGCAGGTCGATTTCCCCATTAAACCGACTCTGTACTTGCTCCCTAAGGTTCACAAAAGTCAGACTCATCCCCCCGGACGCCCCATAGTTTCCGGGATAGGGGGTTTATGTACTAATGTAGGCAGGTTCATTGATTTCTTCCTCCAAAAGAGTGTGGAGACTCTGCCCTCCTTCGTAAAGGACACCACTGACATGCTGAGACGCCTCAATGGGATCCATGTTGATTCTGATGCGGTGCTTGTCACGTGCGACATCGAGTCCTTATACACGTCTATATACAATGACCAGGGAGTGCGGGCATCTAGATTTTTTCTATCCATGACAGACTATGATAACAACATGGTCGAGTTCATTTTGGTGTTATTGGAATTTATGCTCACGCATAATTATTTTTTATTTAAGGACCGCCTCTTCCTACAGCTCCAGGGAACAGCTATGGGGGCATCATGTGCACCCTCTTATGCCAACCTGTTCCTGGGTCTGTGGGAAAGAAAGATTGTCCATAACACTCCTGGATACGATGCCGCACTCCTATGGTCTAGGTATATAGACAATGTATTCTTCTTGTGGCAGGACTCAGTTCCTGCACTTGAAGAATTTTTGAATTGTCTTAACACCAACGAACGTAATATCAAGCTTACCTGGAAATACAGTTTCACCAATGTCGAATTTTTGGACATTATGATCACCAAGGGCCCTGATGGATTTTTGTCCACTAACCTTTTCAGGAAAACTACAGCTGTCAATGCCCTTCTCCACGCCTCCTCTGCGCATCACCCAAAAACAATTCAGGCAATACCCACAGGGCAATTTCTACGAACACGTAGGATCTGTTCCAGCGACGAACATTTTGAACAGCAGGCATCCATGTTGTCACGGCGATTCCTCGATAGAGGGTATCCCGCAAATATGATGCAGCAAGGCTATGAAAGAGCCAGAAAGACAACAAGGGATTCCCTGCTGGTAAGTAAAATCAAAAGGAAAGATAATAAGGATTCAGAGGTTCGATTTATTACCCCATTTAATCACAAATGGCGGTTCATCCAATATGTCCTGCGTAAGCATTGGTCGGTTTTGCAAACGGATGGAGACTTGGCAGTGTGTCTGACACCATATCCCCAGATCACATGGAGAAGGTCTCGTAATTTGCGAGACATTCTTACCAAAAGTCATTATGTCCCTAAAATACCAGGAGGCACATTTGGTAGTAAAGGTCCTAAATGGGGATCATTTTCATGTGGGTCATGTGCCGCATGTAAATACATGGTTCGATCCTCTGGTTTTAGTAATTCATCTGGCAATAAGAACTTTAAGATTTCACATAACATCAACTGCAATACTGAAGCAGTCATATATCTGATCACATGTCCATGCCAACTCATTTATATTGGCATGACGACTAGGGCGCTTAAGGTCCGGGTATTGGAACATGTCAATAAAATTAAAGCAGCTGCAGAAACACCTGAAAAAGATTATGATACATTGCAAGCAGTTCCACGGCACTTTCGTAGATTTCATAGATCTGATCCGCGGGGTCTCACAGTAAGAGGTATAGATAGAATCCACTTGGGATCCAGGGGTGGCAATGTTAAACTAGCTCTGCTTCGCAGAGAAACAAGGAGGATTTTCATCTTGGACACTGTCACCCCATATGGCTTGAACGAATTTAACAGCTTCTCCTCCTTCCTATAAGTTGCGCGAATTTTAATCAACAGGGTACAGTAAGTTTTATTATTTGTATTATAATATTTTTTCTTTTCTTTTGAGATTGTCTTTTTTGGTGTGCCTGGGATACATCGGTGTTGTATTATTATTATACATGTAACACATATGGTTATCACTTGGTGTTATAGCTATTAGTTACTTATGCAGTATATATGGTGCGTATGTTGCTGCAACATTGATGCATCTTTATATAGCACTGTTTTCAGTGCTTCTCATTAGTATATTTGTGATTGATGTAATTATCTAACATCACTGGGTCATGTCATTATCTTCGTAATATATGTACTATAGTACCATGTCTCTTTGGGCACTGGTGTCTAGTACTTTATTGTTATGCTGTGGTGGTTTGTGGACCTAATGTGGATGTCTGTGCAGTCATACGATTCATTCTCTTATAGGTTTGCGAGGCCGCATACACATCATATTGTCTATAGTCCTCCTGTCAAATACGATCCGCCTCTTGTGATTTGCGGTTCACCTGCGTTCCATTGGGTCGCGGACCATGCATGCGCTGCGCCATCTCAATGTGCTCCGTGACGTCCACATGCGCCGCGCATGTGCGGCGAGTGGACGGTGATGCGCTGAGAGATGGCGCCGCTCATCATGATGTTTCCGCGCCCGCTGTATTGGATCACAGGTGCCCGCAATCCAGGTATTCCAATCAGACCCTCAGTTAGACTATATATACCCTGCTAGTCTGTCACTTGATACCTCCTGACAAAGCCGCTGAGGTGAAACGCGCGTCGAGGTCTGCGCTCTCGGGCTTATACTTGCGGCTATCATGTCTTCAGGTATGTTCCTTGTATAGTACTGCAGTACCACGGCGTATCTATACTTGGTATTTCACATCCACATTAGGCCCATGTTACCACCTGTGGGATATTATTATTACCTGACATTCAGTGACGGTATTATTGTATTATACACTCACCTAAAGAATTATTAGGAGCACGATACTAATACGGTGTTGGACCCCCTTTTGCCTTCAGAACTGCCTTAATTCTACATGGCATTGATTCAACAAGCTGCTGATAGTATTCTCTAGAAATGTTGGCCCATATTGATAGGATAGCATCTTGCAGTTGATGGAGATTTGAGGGATGCACATCCAGGGCACGAAGCTCCCGTTCCACCACATCCCAAAGATGCTCTATTGGGTTGAGATCCGGTGACTGTGGGGGCCATTTTAGTACAGTGAACTCTTTGTCATGTTCAAGCAACCAATTTGAAATGATTCGAGCTTCGTGACTTGGTGCATTAGCCTGCTGGAAGTAGCCATCAGAGGATAGGTACATGGTGGTCATGAAGGGATGGACATGGTCAGAAACAATGCTCAGGTAGCCCGTGGCATTTAAACAATGGCCAATTGGCACTAATGGGCCTAAAGTGTGCCCAGAAAACATCCCCCACACCATTACACCACCACCACCAGCCTGCACAGTGGTAACAAGGCATGATGGATACATGATCTCATTCTGTTTACGCCAAATTCGGACTCTACCATTTGAATGTCTCAACAGAAATCGAGACTCATCAGACCATGCAACATTTTTCCAGTCTTCAACAGTCCAATTTTGGTGAGCTTGTGCAAATTGTAGCCTCTTTTTCCTATTTGTAGTGGAGATGAGTGGTACCCGGTGGGGTCTTCTGCTGTTGTAGCCCATCCGCCTCAAGGTTGTGCGTGTTGTGGCTTCACAAATGCTTTGCTGCATACCTCGGTTGTAACGAGTGGTTATTTCAGTCAACGTTGCTCTTCTATCAGCTTGAAATCAGTTGGCCCATTCTCCTCTGACCTCTAGCATCAACAAGGCATTTTCGCCCACAGGACTGCCGCATACTGGATGTTTTTCCCTTTTCACACCATTCTTTGTAAACCCTAGAATTGGTTGTGCGTGAAAATCCCAGTAACTGAGCAGATTGTGAAATACTCAGACCGGCCCGTCTGGCACCAACAACCATGCCACGCTCAAAATTGCTTAAATCACCTTTCTTTCCCATTCTGAAATTCAGTTTGGAGTTCAGGAGATTGTCTTGACCAGGACCACAACCCTACATGCATTGAAGCAACTGCCAAGTGATTGGTTGACTAGATAATCGCATTAATGAGAAATAGAACAGGTGTTCCTAATAATTCTTTAGGTGAGTGTATATACTGATGTCTTGGAAGTCTATATATGTATACATAACTTCTGTTGATGTGAGGTCCATGAATAATCAGTTATTTAATTGATCCTGTTGTATAGGATATATCCCCTTGGTGGGCTCTATGACTATATCTTCTCTTTATACCTTCTATACAGGATTGATTTTTTATGCACCATAATCATTTTTACCTTTAGGCTGTCCATGCTTATTTGTGTGGACACACATGATCCCGCATTGTGTATATTGCCCTACGGCTCTCTGTATACTGTTTTCCATCCTGTCTTTTCCCGTATTTATTATATTTGAGAATAGAATCATGCATACTACACTGACCAAAAATATAAACGTAACACTTTCGGGTTTGCTCCCATTTTGCATGAACTGAACTCAAAGATCTGAAACATACACAAAAGACCCATTACTCTCAAATATTGTTCACAAATATGTCTAAATCTGTGTGAAGTGAGCACTTCTCCTTTGCCGAGATAATCCATCCCACCTCACAGGTGTGGCATATCAAGGTGCTGATAAGACAGCATGAATATTGCACAGGTGTGCCTTAGACTGCCCACAATAAAAGGACACTCTGAAATGTGCACAGTTTTGCCTTACTTGGGGGGGGGGGGCAGAAAAACAGTCAGTATCAGAGTGAATCAGGTTGTTGATTGTGGCCTATGAAATGTTGGTCCACTCCTCTTAAATAGCTGTGCAAAGTTGCAGAATATTGGCAGCAACTGGAACACCCTATCGTATCCCAAACATTCTCAATGGGTGACATGTCGGTGAGTATGCTGGCCATGCAAGACCTGGGATGTTTTCAGCTTCCAGGAATTGTGTACAGTGAAAGTGTATATTTTTGGTCAGTGTATTTTACATTCATGCATATCATAATATTTATTTATATAGTGCCAACATATTCAGCAGCACTTCAAAGGGTAAACATACATGCCAAATTAGACATCACAGAATTACAAACTAATACATTATTCAGATTCTAGAAGTGAGGGCCCTGCTTGCAAAAGTTTACAGACTATGAGGAAAAATGGGTGACAAAAATTGCTTGTCTTCTATAGAGGTCCAGTCATCTATGTTATATATTCAGAAAAAGCTGCATTAACTAGTTAATTGATTGTAAGGGATGTTGGGATGTTGTAAGGAATGTTGTATGACAATGTCTGATTCTGAAGAATGTAGGGTGGGTGGGGGGAGTAAACAGGGAAGAGTCAGATTAGAGAATATGATAAACCTGAACTAAGGAAAGAAAGTTGGGTATTACCCTAATTGTCCAGGGTTATGCATTTTAACTACAGAGATTTTCACATCATCACATGAGTCTTCCAGGTGCATCAGCTAAAATAGCTGCTGCACGTGTTAGGACATGGAGCAAGGAACTCTGGGAACGAGGGATCACCCACAATGCCATGCATGCAGCCAATCAGCAGCCAGCCAGCCCTGTGATGTCACAGCCCTATAAATAGCCTCAGCAATCTTGGATTCAGCCATTTTCTAGTGTACTTAGTGCAGGGAGAGATGTCAGCAGGGGCTAGGAACAGTGGTAGAAAAGACTTAAAAACTTTTATTTTGCTGTATAGAAGTGCAGGGAAAGGATAGAGAGGAATCATTCCACAGTATTGAAGCAGAACAGGGTTCAGTAGGGAAGTTTACAGCCTGGGTAATAGGAACAATCCTATTACACCTTGCTGCACTGACTATGGATCCAAATTGCCATTATACAGCTCTGTAATTCCACCAAGCCATTCTTGCTATTGGGGTGCAAGTGCTGTTTGATACACCCATTAACAGGGTTTATTACAAGGAAATATTTCTGTCTTATTTGCCCTTGTGCGGTGCAGTTATATGTTCTAAAGCATTTTTTGGTTTGTATTAGTGGGGGGAAAAAGGCCTTATTAGCCGTTGTGTGGTAAAGTGAGAAAATTAAAGCAGTTTTTGGCTTGTATTAGTGGCAAAAAAATATATATTATTTGCCGTTCAGCGGTGCAGTTATATGTTCTAAAGCCCTTTTTGGCGTGTATTTGTTGCAAAAAAAAGTAGTGCAGTAATATGTACTCCTTTTGTGGAGTGTATAAGTGGAAAAAAAGTAAGGGCCTATTTGTCATTCAGTGGTACAGCTATATGTTCTAAATCCTTCTTTGGTATGTATTAGTGGCAAAAAATATATATTATTTGTTGTTCAGTAGTGCAGTTATATGTTCTAAACCCCTTTTTGGCGTGTATTAGTGGCCAAAAAATATATATTATTTGCCGTTCAGTGGTGCAGTTATACGTTCTAAAGCCTTTTGTGGAGTGTATAAGTGGAAAAAAGTAAGGGCCTATTTGCCTTTCAGCGGTGCATATGTTCTAAAACTCTTTTTGGCGTGTATTATTGGCACAAAAAGTATTTGCCGTTGTGTGGTAAAGTGAGAAAATCACAGCCCTTTTTGGTATGCATTAGTGGAAAAATATATATTATTTGCCATTCAATGGTGCAGTTATATGTTTTAAGGCCCTTTTGGTGTGAATTAGTGGCACAAAAAAAAGTATTTTTCATTGTGCGGTGAAGTGAGGTAATTACAGCCTTTTTTGTTGTGTATTAGTGGCAAAAAATATGTATTATTTGCCGATCAGTAGTGCAGTTTATATGTTCTAAAGCCTTTTGTGGTGTGTATAAGTGGAAAAAAGTAAGGGCCTTTTTGCCATTCAGCGGTGCAGTTTTATGTTCTAAAAACCATTTTGGCATGTATTAGTGGCAAACAAAAATATATTTGCCGTTCAGAGGTGCAGTTATATGTCCTAAAGCCCTTTTTGGAGTGTATTAGTGGAAAAATATATATATATTATTTGCCTATCAGCAGTGCAGTTATATGTTCTGAAGCCTTTTGTTGCGTGTATAAGTGGAAACATTTGCTGTTCAGTGGTGCAGTTATATGTTCTAAAGCCCTTTTTGGGGTGTATTAGTGAGGCCTCCCTAGATCCCTGGTAGGGCAACCACTAAGAAAAGGAGAAAGCTGTGCTCTCCTCAATGAGAACATGTTGGTGGTTAAGTACAAGGACAAGAGGGATGTCCTTTTACTAACTAACACTAGGTCCCCTGCAGCTGTACGAGGTACCACAACCACTGCACCAAAGCCAGACTGCATCCTAGACTACAATAAACACATAGGGGGTTGATCTTTCAGATCACGTTTTGAAGCCCTACAATGCCACACGAAAAACAAAGGTGTGGTGCAAAAAGCTGGTTGTGCACCTTGTACAGATGGCGCTGTACAATGTGTTTGTGCTTTTTAAATCTAGAAGCCATCCAAGAACATTCTTACAGTTTCAAGAGGTGGTGATAAAGGCACAAATTTTTTCTAACCAAGAAATCGAGGGCCCCAGTACTTCTGCAAGTTACGGTGCCTGAGTTGTACCAGGGCAACATTTTCCTGGTGAAGTCCTCCAAACAGCGAGACAGGGAAGGACTCAATAAAGATGCAGAGTGTGTTCCAAAAGGGGATAAGGAAAGACACTATTCACCATTGCGAAACCTGCCCTAAAAAAACCTGACCTGTGCTTCAAGGATTGTTTCAGAATCTATTAGTCATCCATTGAATAATTTCATCCTTGATGTACCCTGTAATTTTACCACCTTATAATCTCCACAGAGCTCACATATCCACTTTTCACCAACCGCTACATATTAATTTTTGTAATACACCTGTTTGGTCAAAAATGCCCTTTTAACCCCTTAAAATGTTCATACAGGGGTGCTCTTTCCAAAATGGGGTCACTTCTTGGGGTTTTTAATTTCTGGAGACCTCAGGAATTTTTTTACATGCGACATGGCACCTAAAACCCATGCCTGTTTATTCAAGCTATAAGCATATATGGGGTGTTTCCTGGATTGGGAGAAAATGGGGAACACATACTGGAGTGCATTTTCTCCTTTAACCCCTTGTGAAAGTGAAAATTTGGGGTCTGCTAGTAATTTTTCATTTTCATACATATTTGCTTTGAAATTCTTTAACAAGTGTTTCTGCCTTCTGTGAGATACCTGTTTGCTAAAAAATACAATTTCCACCACTTTAAATGTTCGTATGGGGGTGCTCTTTCCAAAATGGGGTCACTCCTTGTTTTTATTTTATTTCTGGGACCTCAATTTATTTAATGCGATATGGCACCTAACATCCATGTCTGTTTATTCAGGCCTGCAAACACGATTTTTTGCACATTGCCTCTAGAGACCTGCTATGCGCCAATACAACAGGCTATAAGCACATATGGGGTGTTTGCAAAAAGGGAAGAAAAATGGGGAACATATGCTGGGGTACATTTTCTCCTTTAACCCCTTGTGAAAATTAAAAATTGGGGTCTGCTAGTCATTTTTCATTTTCACAAATATGTTCTTTGAAATCCTTTAACAAGTGTTTCTGCCTTCTGTGAGACACCTGTTTGCTGAAAAGTACCCTTTTCACCACTTAAATTGTTCGTATGGGGGTATTCTTTCTGATATGGGGTCATTACATGTGGTTTTATACTTCTGGGGACCTCAGGAAATTTATTTAATGCGACATGGCACATAAAATCCATTTCTATTTATTCAGGCCTACAAAAACCTGTGTAAAAGAGGCCTTAGACCCCTTTCACAAGAGCGAGTTTTCCGCGCTGGTGTAATGTGTGACGTGAATGCATTGCACCAGCACTGAATCCTGACCCAGTCATTTCAATGGGTCTGTATACATAAGCGTTTTTTTTTTTTCATGCATCAGTTCTGCGTGAAAAACGCAGCATGTTCTATATTCTGTGTTTTTCATGCAGCCCTGGCCCCATAGAAGTGAATGAGGCTTCAGTGAAAAACGCATTGCATCTGCAAGCAAGTGCAGATGCAGTGTGTTTTTTCACTGATAGTGATGTTGTTTGTAAACCTTCAGTTTTTTATTATGCGCTTGGAAACGCATCAAAATGCATTGCACCCACGTGGAAAAAAACTGAACAGCTGAAGGCAATCACAGACAAAACTGACTGAACTTGCTTGCAAAATGCGAGTTTCCCTGAATGCATCCGAACCTAATCCGTCATGCTCGTGTGAAAGAGGCCTTATTTGGCATGGCCCGGGAGCTGGCCCTGTGCCCTCACCTGTCCTCAACCTGCCTCTGTCCTTTTCTGTGTCCTCAGCCAGAGAAATATTGCTGAGCTGTAGGCTCAGCTCCACTACAGCGAGGACGAAACACTAGAGGACAGTCAGCAGCTACTGGCCAGCCAAGATATGAGAGAGACATCCTCCACTTCCTCCGGTAGATGCAAGTAGTAATGAGGAGAGTGACGTGGGAACTGGTGTTGTGAGCGGTCAGGCTCCTGACCCAGAGGCCGTTGAGGAGAACATCAGTGACTTGCAGACAGTACTCGTTGATGAAGATGTAGCTGATCACACTTGGGAGCCGGGTGAATTAGAGGCTTCATCATCATCAGGAGAAGAGGGTGGCAGCTTGCCCATGAGACAGTGGCAGAGCCAGCAAGTCGCTAGCGTGGCCGGGAGTCTGCAGGGTGGCAGCAGTGGGAGGTTGGGTGCCAAAACATGCCCGGGGTAGACCACTCGCATCGCAGGAGCCTACCTGCCTGGAAAGTAGTGGTGCAGGTGTTAACTGAAGCAGCGGTGGTAGCAGTCAGTCAGTGCGTAGTATTGTGGGTAAAATCACCTACTCAGCGGTCTGGCAGTTTTTTATTAAGCCACCGAAGGAGGTAAACATGGCCATTTGTAGAATCTGTGAGCAGAAGGTGAAGTGTGGCCAGGGTGTCAAAGTTGGCACCACGGTCCTGCATCAACATATGCAGCGTCACCATAAAGTGGCCGGGGAGGACCGTGGCTCCGATGTAGTGGTCCAGACTGCTGCAGCAACTGCTGCATCACCCAGTGGCACACACCCGATTTAAGGCAGTCAAGGATCCACCACCTCAGCTGAAAGAAGCTGTCTGTCCTTTCCATCATCTGCTGGTCCTGAGTCCCCTGCTCTTTCAACTACTCCTTGTCAGACATTTAGTCAACAATCGATCACTGAAGTAATTGTCAAAAGACAACAGTATGTGTGCACTCATCCAACGGCTCAGAAGCTGAATGTGCTCTTGGCCAAGTTGCTGATGCTGCAGTCCCTCCCTTTCCAAGTGGTGGACTCTGCACCTTTCTGAGAACTAATGGCTTGTGCTTAGTCGAGGTGGAGAGTCCTAAGCCGTCATTTTTTTGCCAAAAGTACCAGCCCTGCACACACATGACAAAACAGAAGGTGGATCAGTCCTTGTTGGTGTAAGCCAAAGTGCACGGCATCGCCGACGGTCAGGGACAATACATGTCCTTTATGGACCACTGAGTGAATGTGGTTCCTGCACAGCCACACCAGCAACTTGGCCTGATGACGCCGCTTATGCCTCTACGTTCTCACACCGTTGCTCCTGCAACAATGTCCGCCTCTGCCTCCTCATCCTCCACCGTGTCCTCAGCCACCACTGCAGGGACAATTCACAGTGCCCCTCCAGCATAATACGTGTGCAGGGCATGGCGGTGTCACGTTGTTCTGCACCTCGTTTGCCTGGGTGAACTGAGTCACACAGGGGAGGAACTGCTCCGTGTCCATCAGCAAGAAATTGAATCCTGGATTTCTCCTGCGACAATTCAAAATCGTAAACATGGTGACCGACAACAGGAAGAACATGGTGTCGGCACTGCGTCAAGGAGGCTGAACCATGTGCCCTACATGGCACACATGTTCAATCTGGTTTTCAAGCGGTTCCTGAAATCGTCCACACATCTGCAAGACATCCTAAAAATTGTCAGGAAATTTTACATGAACTTCAACCACTCGTGCACCGCAAAGCACACCCTCCTTGAGCTGCAGCGGCAGAACGGCATCCCCCAACATAGGCTGATATGCAACATTTTCACCCATTGGAATTCCACCCTCCATATATTGGACCGACTATACGAACAGAGAAAGGTCATTAACGATTTCTTGATGATCCAAGCGGACAGGAGTACTCTACTGTGTAACTTCAATGTCAGAAAGTGGCAGCTCATGTGTGACACCTGGCGTTTGCTCAGGCCCTATGAGGAGGCCTTGTTATTTGTCAGCCACCAGAACAATGGGATGAACAACATCGTTCCACTGCTTCATGTCCAGGAAAAGATGCTGGTAAATCTGGCTGTTCAGGGGACTGAAGACGTGGCGCCTAGATCTCAAAGCCACATGAGCCCTGTGGGGGCTGAACTGGAGGAGGACACTGGAGCACAAGCAATGTGTAGTGAATTAGGTGGTTTTTATACACAGGTGACAGGAGAGCAGGAGCAGCCAGAGGAGCTACAGGGCAATGAGGAAGACGAGGCAGAGGACCGAGACACTCTGTGGCAGCATCCAGTGGAGATGGAGGCAGGGAGTCCCTCCGAATCATTTGTGCAAATGGCCCGATGTCTACTTACTTGCTTGCGTAGTGACAGACAAATTGTCAGCATTCGGCAAAGGGATGACTTCTCTACCTTGTTATACCCTCGCTACCGGTCCAAATTAAGAGCCTTTTTTACAGAGAGGGAGGACAAACTGAACTACTATAGATACATCCTATGTATTCAGTTGGCTGCTGTCTATGTGCGCCATCGTCCTTCCTCCCACAGGTCTGTCCGTGGGGGCCCTCTGCGCTCACATTTCTCTGCCATGGCTGCTGTGGAAAGGTGTGGGGTAGGAGCAGTTCCAGCTCCATCAGCAGCAACTTGAGTCTAGAGTAGCAGAGGAGCAGCTTTCTTCACCCACCTAGTGAAGAAACTACTCGCCATCAGCAGCAGCAGCTAGACCTGGAGCAGGACCTGAACCAGAAGGTGGTGGCATACTTGCACAGCAAACTGCCACCCCACATTGAATATCTTCTGGACTACTGGGCAGCCAAACTGGATTTGTGGCCGCAACTGGCAGAGCTTGCCATGAAAAAGCTGTCTAGTATTGTGGCAACAGATAGGGTGTTTATTGTGGCACTGGTCATAGTTACCCCAAGAAGAACTCGCCTGTCCACTAGGGTTGAGCGAACCCGAACTGTAAAGTTCTGGAGCAGACCGAACTTTAGTATTTATAGACCCCGGAGCTGAACCAGAACTTTTCAGTTCAGGTTCGGTGTTCGGCGAGTTAATTTTGCTTTTTGAAAGGCTGCACAGCAGCCAATCAACAAGCGTTTAACTCGTGTGCCCTTAGAAGCCATCACAGCCATGCCTACTAATGGCATGGCTGTGATTGGCCAGTGCAGCATGTGACCCAGCCTCTATATAAGCTGGAGTCACGTAGCGCTGCACGTCACTCTGCTCTGATTAGTGTAGGGATAGGATGTTGCTGCTGTGAGGGAGAGAATAGGGCAGAATCTTTAATCGTAAGTGCTTGTTAACTCAGCCATCTACCTAGATTTTGTTTTGTGGGTGCAGTACACAATCTTTTTACCTTTCCCTGAGCCCAGTGACCCAGAAAAATAACGTTTATCCGTCTGTTAGTTAGGTGGGTGGTGGCAGCCATTTTTTGCAAGTTCTGTGCACCAGCACAGCATATGTGGATTTGTGACAGTCAAATAGAAACTTGAAATACTGCAATTATATTCTAGGTTTAAAAAAATCACCCATTTTTGGCAAAACCCTACACCGGTGGCCTTTGCAGCAATTGTCTGTGTGCAATTTAAGCTTGAAATACTGCAATAATCTTCAGAATTTTAAAAAACACCCTTTTTGGGCAAAATACAAAATTTTACAGCCCTTGCTGCAACTGTCAGTGTGAAATTCAAGCGATATACACTGCTGTCACATTCTGTTAGTAAAAAACACCCTTTTTGGGCAAAATACTACATTTCACAGCCCTTGTTGCATCTGTCAGTGTGAAATACAAGTGTTAGATACTGCTGTAATATTCTGTAATAAAAAAACACCCATTTTGGGCAAAATACAGAATTTTGCAGAGTTTGCTGCATCTGTCATTGTGAGATACATGCAATAGATACTAGTGTTCTATTCTGTTATTAAAAAAACACCATTTTGGCCAAGAAACTAATCTTTCAGCCTTTGGAGCATCTGTCAGTTTGAGATACACACGTTAGATACTGGTCTTCTATCCTGTTATTAAAATACTGAATTTTGCAGCCTTTGCTGCATCTGTCATTGTGAAATGCATGCGTTAGATACTGGTGTTCTATTCTGTTACTAAAAAAAACACCCATTTTGGGCAAGAAACTGATTTTGCAGCCTTTGCTGCATCTGTAATTGTGAGATACACGTGTTAGATACTGGTGTTCTATTGTGTTATAAAAAAAAAAAAAACACTCATTTGGGGCAAGAAACTAATTTTGCAGCCTTTGCTGCATCTGTCATTGTGAGATATACGTGTTAGATACTGGTGTTCTATTCTGTTATAAAAAAAAAACATTTTGGGCAAAATACTGAATTTTGCAGCAATTGCTGCATCTGTCATTATGAGACACATGTGTTAGATACTGGTGTTCTATCCTGTTATTTAAAAAAAAAAAAAACATTTTGGGCAAGAAACAAAATTTGTAGCCTTTGCTGCATCTGTCATTGTGAGTGACACACCTTAGATACTGGTGTTCTATTCTGTTATTTTAAAAAAACAACCATTTTGGGCAAAAAACTAAATTTGCAGCCTTTGCTGCATCTGTGAGTGTGAGATACACATGTTAGATACTGTTGTTCTATTCTGTTATTTAAAAAACACCCAATTTTGGCCGAATAAATTGCGGCATTGTCTGCATCTGTCAATGTGACATACAAGCTTGAAATACAGCAATAATATTCAGGGTTTAAAAAAACACCCAATTTGGTCAAAGTACTTAATATTGCAGCCTTTTCTGCATCTGTCAGTGTGTGATACATGCGTTAGATACTGTTCTTCCATTTTGTTATAAAAAAAAAATCTAATTTGGGTAAAAACCAACCACTTTTGTATCAAGATGAGTAAATGGGAGGACCACCACAGCACGTCTCAGATGATGAAGAAATACAGGTGCCAACTGCTGTGGCTTTCGAAAGTGTGTAGACCGACAAGGAGGGCAGGGGTGAAGACTAGGTGGATGATGACGTTAAGGACAATGAGGTCCTCGACCCCACATGGAATCACGGTCATGCGAGTGACCTGTGTAGTTCAGAGGAAGAGGCGGTGGTCACACAGAGCCACCAGCACAGCAGAAAAGGGAGTAGGGTGCAAAAGCGGAGCAGCCATCCCCTAGACAGCACACCTGCTACTGCCCACCGCAGAAAGGGACAGAGCACACCAAAGCCAGCTCCAAGGAGTTCCCTGGCGTGGCAGTTCTTCAGACAATGTGCAGACGACAAGACACGAGTGGTTTGCACGCTGTGCAATCAGAGCCTGAAGCGAGGCATAAACGTTCTCAACCTGAGCACAACCTGCATGATCAGGCATCTAAGTGCAAAGCACGAGCTGCAGTGGAGTAGACACCTCAAAAACCAAGAAAGGTCTCTGGATCCTCCTGATTCCTCTTCTGCTGCAGTCTCGGCCTCTTCAGCCACCTCTGGAGTGACAGTGCCACCTGCCACCCCGCAAACAGAAGATCTGCCAGCAACACCACCACCTGAGTCACCAAGCATCTCCACAATGTCCCACGGAAGTGTTCAGCTCTCCATTTCCCAAACACTGGAGCGGAAGAGGAAGTACCCCCCTACCCAGCTGCCATCCCTGGCCCTGAATGCCAGCATTTCAAAATTACTGTCCTTTGAAATGCTGTCATTCTGTCTGGTGGAGACTGAGTTTTAAAAGCCTTATGGTGGTGGCTGCCCTACAGTACGTCGTGCTCAGCTGCCACTACTTTTCCAGGCGTGCCATCCCTTCCCTGCACAACCAAGTGGGGGACAAAATCAGGTGTGCATGGCACAACGCCATCTGTGGCAAGGTCCACCTAACTACGGATATGTGGACCAGTAAGCATGGTCAGGGACATTATATCTCCCTAACAGCACACTGAGTAAATGCAGTAACAGCTGGGCCTGAAGCGGATAGCAGTCTGGCGCATGTCATTCCACCACCGATGATTGCAGGGCACTTCAGTTGCTTCCTCCTCCTGCTCATCCTCTACCGCCTCCACATCCGGTCAGCGTAACACCTTCACCACCAACTTCAGCACAGCCAGGGGTAAACGACAGCAGGGAGTTTTAAAACGTATCTGTTTGTGGGACAAACCCCACACCGCGCAGGAGCTGTGGACGGGCCTTGAACAACAGACCGATGAGTGGTTGGTGCCAGTCAGCCTCAAGCCCGGCCTGGTGGTGTGAGATAATGGGAGAAATCTCATAGCAACTCTGGGACTAGCCGGTTTGACGCACATCCCTTGCCTGGCGCATGTGCTGAATTTGGTGGTGCACAGTTTCCTTAAAAATTACCCTAATATGTCAGAGTTGCTGCATAAAGTGTGGCCCATCTGTGCGCGCTTTCGGCGTTCTCACCCTGCTGCTGCTCGCCTGTCAGAGATGCAGCGTAACTTCGGCCTTCCACCTATGCGACGTGCCCACAAGGTGGAACAATACCTTGCACATGCTAGCCAGACTGTATGAGCAGCAGCAGGCGATAGTGGAGTTTCAGCTGCAGCACGCACAGGTGAGTCGCTCTGCGGAACAGCACCAATTCACTACCAATCATGCGAGACCTATGTTCCTTGTTGCGCCAGTGCCAATAACGCCGTTCTCAGCGTTACTATCCAACTTCTCTGCCTACTTGAAAAAACGCTTCTGCCGATGATGGAAGAGGATGTGGCACAGGAGGAGGAGGAGGAAGAAGGATCATTTCATAGGGTTTCCGGCCACTCATTCGCAAGTAGCTCCGAGGGTGGGTTCCTGCACCGATAAACTCTAGGTACACAATTGTCCAGCCAGGTCACAGTTCTGGAGGATGACGAGGTGGAGGATGAGGAGGAAGAGATGGAGGAGGAGTAACCGTGTTCACAGCAGGGTGGCACCCTAACCAGCTCATGGCCATCTCTGGTGCATGGCTGGGGGGATGAAGAGATCACAGACAATACACCTCCCACAGAGAACAGGTTGTCGTTGCCTATGGGCAGCCTGGCACACATGAGCAATTACATGCTGCAGTGTCTCAGCAACGACCGCCGAGTTGCCCATATTCTAAACTGTGCTGATTACTGGGTGGCCATGCTGCTGGATCCCCGTTACAAGGACAACATACCGTCTTTAATTCTGTCACTGGAGCGTGATTGTAAGATGCGCGAGTACAAGCACACACTGGTAGATGCACTGCTGGTGGCATTCCCACCTGACAGCGGGGGCACCATGGAAGCGCAAGGCAAAGGGTCACCAACGCAGCTGGGGCACCACCAGCACCTCAGAAGGCAAAGTTAGCATGGCCGAAATGTGGAAAAGCTTTGTCAGCACGCCACAATAACCAGCACTAGTACGGCAGGGGGTGTTATCACAGACCAGCACAGCCGCCTGTCCACAGCCAATGTGGACAAGCTCACATTCATTAAAATGAACCAGGCATGGATTCCACAGGACTTGTCCGTACCTTGTGCAGAAAAGACATGTATAGCGGCCTTACCCAGCCATTGTTATACTACAGCGCAATTGCTCATTGTTGTATTTTGGATATTTCCCAC
The DNA here is from genome assembly GCF_014858855.1 of Bufo gargarizans. Taxonomy (NCBI): domain Eukaryota; kingdom Metazoa; phylum Chordata; class Amphibia; order Anura; family Bufonidae; genus Bufo; species Bufo gargarizans. The sequence goes on from NC_058080.1 coordinate 439,465,676, forward strand.
TCTTTTAGACTGTAACCTAATGGATAAAAAATATAAACAAAATTAAAACCAAAAAACTTTTGGCTACTTCGTCCTCCTCCACTGCCTTCTCAAACTCCTACTCCATGTGGACCTCATTAATCAATTTTTTTTTTTTTATCTGTGCGTATTTTGTTTTATTAATTTGTCTGTTATATTTTCGGTTGAAATTCACAAATTTTTGGGTGTGATATACCCCTGCTGTACCTAGTAGACAGATAAAAACATTTCACTAATTTGTCTGTAACATTCTTGGGTGACAATTGATCATTTTGATGTGATTAAACCCCTGTTCTGCATAGGTGACAGGGATATAAATTTTAAAAAATCGCCTGTTACATTGTCAGGTGACATTTTACCAATTTTGCCATATACAAACCCCTGCTCTGCATAGGTGAGAGGGAATTAAATTTTAAAAAGTCTTCTTTAATTTACGCGCGCCCCCTCCTTTCATTCAATGCTTAAACTTTAACAACTTGTCCCACATTTGCGCTTCAATAATTTGTCCCACTTGCCCGCTTGATCACATTTAATTTCAAACAATTAACCTCATTTGGATGTGGTATCCCTTTCTCATGCTCCCTCTCCGGCGTGAAACCCTGATTCGCCGCTAACTGTGATCAACATGGTAGGTGCAGAAAAGAACATCGAAAGTTGATAGAGAAGATATCCAATTGGATCGTGAACATCACAGGGACGTGCGACATGGTGGGGCAGTACGTGTGCACACGCCTACACGTACTGATGGGTCTGTCCCCTGCAACTTCTGGGTCTCCAAATTGGGCACATGGCCTAAGCTTGCCCTTTATGCCTTGGAGGTGCTGGCCTGCCCTGCAGCCAGTGTATTGTCCGAACGTTTGTTTAGCACGGCAGGAGGGGGTTATCACAGATTATATTTCCCAATGTTTTGGGGTGTATGCTAATTTAAAAAAATAAAAATAAATGTAAAACCAAAAAGCAGTGTAGGCTACCTCCTCCTCCACCACCGCCCCTTCCACCTACACTGCCACAGCCACCGCTTCCTCAACCTCCTACTCCATATAGACCTCCTCCTCCTAGATCAAGATTATTTATTATTTTTATGTATTTTATGTTATTTGAAGTCATTTTCCTACCCACATTTGTTTGCAGAGCACTTGCCATGCTCTTAACTACATTTTGCTGGCATTTGCAGCCCTCTAGCACTTTCCATGACATTTTTAGAGCCATTTTAGTGCTCAAAAGTATGGGTCCCCATTGACTTCAATGGGGTTCAGTTTCGGGTCAAGTTTGGGTCAAGTTCGGGTCCCGAACTTAAACTTTTTTGTGAAGTTCGGCCGAACCCGTTGAATCCGAACATCCAGGTGTCCGCTCAACTCTACAAAAAAAAAAAATTGCATGGAAAATTTGCGATGTACACTACTCATGAACAGTGCCGTTTATTGGTTTCATGTCTCCTATTGGTTGCTAGGGATGTTGCTAAGGTCAGACAAAGACTTTGCAGCTTTCTCATTGGCGCGCAACCAATAAGCAGGGAGGGATCATGGGTTCAGATGAAAAAAAATCTAAAATATTCTATAAATACAAATATATATCACTGTATTCTAAAATTAATCACCTCCTGATGAAGCCTGTGAGGCAAAACACGTGTCAAGGTGCCAGTGCGTGGGGCGGCATCCCAGTTTATTGCACGTCCTGTCTGTGGGTAGGTTTTTGTAGCCCTATTTTGGCTATTCTTCCCAGATATGTATGAATTCTTTCTGATATAGATTGTAATTATGATTTACATGTGTGCTGCTTGGTACAAATGACAAGTGTGTATATATTCTTTATGGTGACCTATTATGGGAGTGATACAGCCCACATGTTGATGATATAATCACTTTCCCTGGTAGTTTGTACTAATTAGGGCCTCCTATATTATCTATTTAGGATTTTGGGCATATCTATATCGGGGGTTCTTTTTGATAGATATAATTATCTCCCAGGGCTACACATTATATATTTTTAAAAGATATAGTGTCACTTGATCTTTTTTTGCTTTGTTTGTTGCTTTGAACTAGGGGCAGTGCTTGAAAGTATGAGGTTGTTGTAGGTTTTTATAATTTTGGGGAAGAGCATTTTGCCTTTGCAGCTCAAGGAGGTTGTATTTTGCATGGTATGAGTGACAGTGAAGTGAAGTGTATGCATTGTTTCCTGGACATTTTTACCAACTTATGCTGTTCAGTCAAAGAATTGAGGAATTGGGTGACAATGAGAGTGAAGACACATGCAATGCAGGGCGCATGGGTCAGCCCTCCCTAATGCAGCACAGACAAAATGTTTTTCATGCTATTTTGCACTGTCCCTGCACTGTCCTGCAGTCTCCCTATGCTCTCCTTACAGTGTCTGAACACTCTCCCTATGATCTCCCTACATTGTCCCTGTACTTTCCCTATGCAAAATTCAGCAATTTAAGCTTTGTTAAACATTATCCCTAACACTTGCCACATCTGTCCCTATAATCCGTTCACTGTAAAATGGTGGAGACTGGGCAGGATTATGATTTTTATAGGGCTGTGACATCACAGGGGATTGCTATCTGTTGATTGTCTGGCTGCACGGCATTATGGGTCATATCTCCTTCTTAGGCTTCTTACTTTCACTTTGGAACATGTGCAGCAGCGATTTTAGAAAAAAACCTGATTTGTTACCACAAAGCAATTTGGATAAATTGCAAATCAAATTTTTCCTGAAATTCGGACCCAATTCAATTTGTTTCACTTTGATTCGCTCAACACTAATTATCTGATAAATTAGCTTTTATAATAATATTTTTAATTGCAAATACTTTTGTTACAAATAGTTCTTTTCAAAGTTGACAATTGTGTATTTTCACCTGCTATAATTAATAATACAATTGAATTGTGAATGATTTTCATACTATATGAAAATAATTACATAAAATTAAAGTACAAATGGGCCAAAATTTGTCAAACAATGTCATTTTCTTAACATGTTTCCAAAAACATTTCAAGAGAAAACGTGCTAGTAGTTTCTGAGCCATTTAAACTGACTGCACACTTGGTGCATTCTGAAATTCATGAACTAAACAAACATCAATCAAAATTGTAAGATGTATGATCCCTTTCTAATATTTGATTTCGACTATCTATCAAACCTACATAATCCAAGCTGAACAGCCTTGATTTTTTAGAAGAACACAATTCATCATGTTTTCAAGAGGCAACTTAAAAGTAAAGCTTTATATTTTATACATTGCTTAGAAAGTACCTACAGCAATCATTAACTTCTCCAAAATGTATTTTTTATATAAAAAATAAGTTTAATACCATAACAACAAAACTTGTAAGGTCACCTAGAAGTATTTTAGTAAAGATACGGTTCAGTTGGTTGGAACTTCTTATCTAGTACATACAGTATGTAAGGCATTATAAATGACTTCATACACATTCTTAAATAGTTTTTCTAACTTTTTAACTATTACTGTATTATGGCAGATAAAGTCAATCACTTATATTCATGCATTATCAAAGATGTCCAGGAACTGTCTCTGTAGAATATCAATTCAGTTGTCTGCAGGCTTTCCCCTCTGGAGATCCAGCAACAAAAGGGAACAGTTAGCCCCTTCACTATCGAGCCACTTTTCACCTTAAACCCCAGGCTGATTTTTGCTAATCTGACATGTGTCACTTTATGTGGTGATAACTAGAGATGAACAATTTGAAGTTGACAAAGTAGACATCGCTTAGCATTTCAAGAAAAATTTGATTCACAACAAATGCAAATTTCCTCACGCTTCGTTGTAACGAATCGCAATTTTCCTAAAATGGCGGCTACACGTGTGAAGACTGAGGACATGGGGCAAGGAACTACCAGATTGACAAAAGCATTCAGTGGCCTATTTCAGTACAGAAATAAAAATATATACGCACTTCACTGGTGCATTTATTTCTGCTGAAAGCGTTTACTGACCTATTTCAGTACAAAAAGAAAAATATATTCTCAGTTCATGTCGGCAGTTATATGTGTTGAAAACATGGCTGGGAGTCAGCAGGGTGGCAGCAGTTGGAGGTTGGGAGCCAAACGTGCCAGGGGTAGAGCACCTGCTGCAGCCTACCTGTCCTGGAAGTAGCAGGGGTTCACAGAAGTAACGGCGGTAGCAGTCAGTCAGTGCCGCGGTTAAATGTAGTGAAATCTTTATTGAAGTATTTTGGTCGAAAAACTAAATTTATTCAGAGGTCAGTGCTGCGGTTATATGCGGCTAAATCTCTGATGTCTCCATGACAAATATGCAGCATGGGGGCCCCGTGTGGCTTATACACACTTTCAAAATAATCCTTCACCGGAGTGAATAGATGACGGATGACCGGGACGCTCCCTGACCTTCCCAGGAGCTGCTGTCGGGAGCAGCAGTTTATTTCTGAGATGTCTGTATAGTGCGGGGGAATCCGAAGACCCTTCTATCTCCGTGCTCCATTTTATGTGGTAAAATCTTTATTGAAGTATTTTGGTGGAAAAATTTATTTTATTCAGCTTTCAGCGCTGCACTTATATGCGTTAAAATCTCTTGTGAATTATTTCAGTGGAAAAACAAACTTCATTCAGCATTCAGTGATGCAGTTATATGTAGTGGTCTCCTCATACTGCTGCCAAATTCAGACCGTGTCATTGGGCCACTCTGTGGTCTCCTCATGCTGCCTTCACCTCACCACTATGTCATAGGTCCACTCGGTGGACTTCTCATGCTGTTTCCACACTCCCCACTTCATGACTGGTCCACTATTTTTCCTTTCTGCCTGGCTGACATCATCATTTATTTGACCTTTCTTCTGATCTGTCAGAAGGAAGGAAAAATGAGATGCACAACGCATTCTGTCTGTTTAGTAGCTTTAAGGCCTGTATGGTACCATCAGAATTGGCTTGTGATTTTGTAGCCAAAAGCCAGAGTAGAAAACACAGAAGACATGCCAATTTTCCATTCACGTGTCATCTCTGTTTTACATCCACTGTTGTTTTTTTGGGCATTAGCATTACTGATGGGTTATTAAGCAAATGCTGACCGAGTGAAGGCGTACAGACATGATTCGTTTTTTGCGGGTTATTGTTCTGATGGATCAGTGGAAGGGCAAATTAATCAGTGACTCTGTCCGGGAGGCTCTACTTGTATACGCATTTAATAGAACAGGTTCTGGTAACATCTATCTTGAATCAGCTGGCGAAGTTGTAAAAGGAGTGTGCTTCTTGTTGGCACTAACATCAACTAGTAAGGCTGAGTTCACACTTAAGTTATTTGGTCAGTTTTGGCCCCGTGGCTGCCTTAATAAGTAAAGTGTGCAGTGATTCTAAGGCCTCTTTCACACGGTCGTCGCATGTGAGGGCCAGATAAGATGCGGGTGCATCGTGGGAAAATGCATGATTTTTTTCTGCGTGAGTGCAAAGCGTTTTAATTTTTTGGGGGATAAGATGAAGGTTTGATTGGTATGATGTTGGGGTGTGTATGATTTTTTTGATCGCTTGGTATTACACTTTTTGTGATGTAAGGTGACAATAAAATTGCTTTTTTTTTATACCGTATTTTTACAGTGTTCACCTGCGGGATTAGTTCATGTGATATTTTTATACAGCAGGTTATTACAGATGCGGCGCTACCTAATATATACACTTTTTTATTTATTTAAGTTTTACACAATAACAACATTTTTTTATTAAAAAAATTATGTTTTAGTGTCTCCATAGTTTATTTTTTTATTTTTTTGGGCGATTCTCTTAGGTAGAGTCTTTTTTTTGTGGGATGAGATGGTGATTTTATTGGTATGATTTTGGGGTGCATATGATTTTTTGATCGCTTGGTATTACACTATTTGTGATGTAAGGTGACAAAAAAATTGCTTTTTTGACACCGTTTTTATTTAATATTTTTACGGTGTTCATCTGAGGGGTTAGGTTATGTGGTATTTTTATAGGGCAGGTTGTTACGGATGCAGTGATACCTAGTATGTCAACTTTTTTTTTTTTTACATTTATCAAAATAAAAGCATTTTTGAAACAAAAAATTATGTTTTAGTGTCTCCATAGTCTGAGAGCCAGAGTTTTTTCATTTTTTGGGTGATTGTCTTATGTAAGGGCTCATTTTCTGCATGATGAGGCGACAGTTAGATTGATACTATTTTGAGGGCATAAGCCTTTTTGATCGCTTGGTTTTGCACTTTTAGTGATGTAAGGTAACAAAAGCACAGTTTTTATTTTTTTTCTAGTTCATGTTATATTTTTATAGAACCAGTCAATACGGACACGGCAATAGCTAATATGTCTACTTTTATTTTTTCCCTATTATTTATATTTTTCTTTTACTTTATTTTGAGAAAAGGACACTTTTTTAAACTGGAAACTTTACATTTTTGGTAAAACTTTTTTTTTACTACTTTTTTTCACCTTTTTTTTGTCCCACTCTGGGACTTCAACTTTTGGGGGTCTGATCCCCTCTTACAATGCATTACAATACTACTGTATTGTGATGCATTGGCTGTAAGTGTATTACACACTGTCATACACTTCAGCCTGCTTGCCTTTGAGATCCAGGGGCCTAGATCTCACAGGCTGTCATGGAAGGCAGCCACGATGTCTAAGGAAGGCATCGGCCTGCCTTCCCTGCCATCGGGTACCCGTCACAGCAGCGTGGGGACCCGATGGCCACCGAACCTGGCAGGATCCCACATGTGCCGCGGTCAGCGCTGACCGTGGCAGTGCAAGGGTTAATGTGCTGGCATCAGTGTTTTCACCTATGACGGTGCATACAGCAGAGGTCTGGCTATCAGTGACTGCTGGACCCCTGCTTTTGACAGCTTTTTCCCAATATCTGGCCCTGACACACACATGCGCTTGCAGCGCAGATGTGAAAATTCACTGCAGACACCGTTTATAGGCAAAGTGTGGATAAATTATGGAAAATATATATTTGTTGTCAGTAATATTTTTCCCAATATCTGGCCCTGACACATGCTATTGCAGCGCAGATGTGACAATTCACTGCAGACACCGTTTATAGGCAAAGTGTGGATAAATTATGGAAAATAAATATATATTTGTTGTCAGTAATATTTTTCCCAATATCTGGTTTTGACACACAGAAGGTATTGTAACACAGACATCACAAGTCACTGCAGACACCCTCTATCGAAAAAGTATTATAAATTATCGGGGGGAAAAATTGCTGGATAAACTATATTGCTGCCAGCATGCCACCACACACAATAGTCCTTAACAGGACTATTGGGTCTTAAAAACGTTTTTTCTATCGAATACATTGCAATCACACTCCCGAAACTATCTATCCCTTCCTAAGCGCAGCTCTCCCTGACTCACAATGAGCCGAACCCGCGTCATCGGGTGCTATATAGCACCAGATGACACGTTCCAGGCAGCCAATCACTGTAATGCCATTACAGTGATGGCAGTACTTATCTGCATGTTTATTGGCTGCTTAGCAACCGCGAAATGTGCAGGGAGGAGACTCGAGCATGGCACTCGAGTACATGCAGTACTCGGCAGAGTACCGCCATGTGCTGAGCATAGCAATGCTCGAGTCGAACAGGTATTTGGATGAGCATGCTCGCACAACACTAATAAGCAGTTTTCTTCAGCCGCCTACTGAATAAATCACCCAGCAGTAGCAACAGGACATGCAGCAGAACCTTAACCAGCAGGTGGTAGCATACTTGGATCCAAGATTTCCTGGACTAGACATGCAAACTTGAAGTGTGACTACAACTGATCGAGTTTGCCACAGGCATGTTTGCCTGTCTAGCCAGTAATGTTGCATCATAGCAGATGTTTAGAGTGGCGAGGGGCATAGTTACTCCACAGAGAACTCGCCTTTCCTCCCAAAGTGTTTAGACACTAACCTTCATAAAGATGAATCAGACCTGTGTCAACCTGGATTTCCAGATGCCGGTGCCTGATACAACTAAGGATCATACTGTAGTGTCCTGCCACACTGGAATATTCTGCAAAATGGGCTGTTACTTCTGGCCACGTGCTGTTGCCACTATTCTGATGCTGCCACCTGCCTGCTGCCTCTACCGCAATTTCTACAATGGGGCTTCTTGGCTTACTGATATGTACATGTTAAATTCCTAAAAGGATATGTATACCATTGGACCTTATTATCAAACTGCTGTTTTTGGGTTCTGAGACTACTGCAATCTGCCACTATCTTGTGCTGTATGCCACTGCTGCTCCCCCATCCCCACTATGGGGCCACTATTGTATCTGTTACTGCCACTGCTGTTGGCCCCCATCCCCACTCTGTTATGGGCCACTATTGTCACTGTTTGTCCATGGCTTTATGGATGCTGAAAATACAGACTTCACATTTTTTTCACTTTCAGTCCTTCTGACGGATCAGAAGAACGGAAAAATAAACAGTGGTGTGAATGTAACACTCCAGAGTTGTGTTACTACGCTCCTCTACACCACTACTATCTGTTAAGAGCCTGTATATTGTCATCCGATGTAATCTATATTATATCTTCACAAATGTGCATCTAAAACCATGTTAAATACAATTGTTCCTGTAATTTTCCAGGCTTACCAACAGGTGGCAGCAACGCATTGGCCAGGTACAAGTCCCAGTTTAGTGATTCGAGGCTGGAATGGATTATTCCAGCTTAGCTCCCCCTCTGTGAGGAAAGTGGGCTGTTTCCACATCCTACAGCATGGGTGGAGAAGGACGTTAGAGTTAGGGTAGCAAGGATCTTGTCTCGGCTGAGACGTGATCATATTCCAAGTCTGAGCACCTTCAGCCTCAGCTGGATGAAGAGAAGCAGAAAACTAACTACCACCTCCAGAGTTCCAAGAAGAAAACATCCCCTGAGAATCCATTTGAGAAATAAATCCAGAGACCTAGGAGAAGCCACCCCTCCTCAGCTAGTCTGTCCCCATACAGCAGAAGTTGCAGAAAAGTGCTGAAGATTAATTCCTGTCACAATTACAGAGCTACCAAGCAGACGACTTATCCTGCAAGCTCACAATTAAAGCAGAAGTATTTATTCCTGCCAAACATTTCCAAATCCTGCTGGAACCAGAGACCAAAGCTGTACACTGCTTGGATACAAGTTATCTTCAGTAGAGAAATGTTTGAACTTCATCTAAAGGTCTGGACATCATTTCAGCTGCAAAATTCCTCTATTGCTCCTACTATCACTACACTCAAATTTATTGGAAATGAGCCAGTACACAGGTAGGAGACACTGTTGACACAATTATCACCACCCTATATTATTACTATTTATTATTAAAGTGCCATTCATTTCATAGCGCTGTGCATATGAAAAGAGGTATACATATATAACACAGACAATTGCACTAAGCATAAACAAGACGAGTTACAAACTGGTACAGAAGGAGAGAGGGCCCTGCTTGTGAGGGCTTACAATATAGAGACATTATGGGCCATTACACCACTCTAGCATTCCTAATCTGGGACATGCGTTATAACTAGTGTTGATCACGAATATTCGAATTTCGAATTTTTATCGCGAATATAGGTACTTCAAAAATTCGTGAATATTTCGAATATAGTTATATATATTCGTAATTTCGAATATTTTCATTTTTTTTTATTCGATTATTTTTTTTTTATCAGTACACATGATCCCTCCCTGCTTCTAATTTGTGGGCCAATAAGAAGGCTGCAATATACTTTACTTTAGGAGTAGTAGTGTATGCAAGTTTTGCTCTATATTCGTTTTTTCATTCGAAAAAACGAAGTTATAGCAATATAGCGAATATTCCCCCAAAAAACGAATATAGAGCAATTTAGCTAATATAGTGCTATAATCTTTTTTTTAATAGTTGTAATTTTTTTCCAATCTGAACTTCAGATGAGAAAAAAATTACAACTATTAGACAAAGAAGATTATAGCACTATATTAGTTAAATTGCTCTATATTCATTTTTTCGAATATTCGCTATATTGCTATATATTCTTGTTTTAGAATATTACGAATATAAAAAAAAAACTAAGTTATAGCAATATAGCGAATATTCGAAAAAACCTGAATATAGAGCAATTTAGCTAATATAGTGCTATAATCTTCTTTGTCTAATAGTTGTAATTTTTTTCTCATCTGAAGTTCAGATTGGAAAAAAATGACAACTATAAAAAAAAGATTATAACACTATATTAGCTAAATTGCTCTATATTCGTTTTTTTTCGAATATTCGTTATATTGCTATATATTCTTGTTTTAGAATATTACGAATATTCTAAAAAAGTAAGTTATAGCAATATAGCGAATATTCGAAAAAAAATCGAATAAGAGCAATTTAGCTAATATAGTGTTATAATCTTCTTTGTCTAATAGTTGTTAGACAAAAATTTTAAAAATTCGCAAGAATAATTAGAATCCGAAAATTTGAATTACGAATATTCGCACATTACACAATCATTACCTTGCCGATTTTTCGAGTAAAAAAAAATCGTGAATTTTCGAATTTTCGATTATTCGACGAATATTCTAAAGCATATTCGCGAAATATCGCAAATTCGAATATGACCCCTGCCGCTCATCACTAGTTATAACACCTTGAAAAGGCCCTGGGGTAGTACCCTGCGCATGCTGCAATTGGCGTCACGACAAATGCAGAACTTTAAATACCCGTATCCTGGCAATTGCATGAACACAGCCTTGCTGCCACCCTCCCCTCAGAATCATGGGGTACTCCATTGTTAAGTCCACAATTTTTTGCCCCGTCAATTATTAAAAGCCCCTCCTGCATATAATAGCACACTCCCAAGAAACACTGTACAGCTGAAATTCTATTGTTGAGGCCTGTCTCTACACATCATACGAAGAGGGGAGGGCCTGTCCTGGCTGCACTGCCTGCTTCACATTATACAATAAATAACAGCAGGCTACAGTCAGGAAGCTCCTCCGCTCTCCTCCCTCCCCAGATCCTGCTCAAGACCTGTGATCCCCCCCCCCCCCCATCTGCCATCTGCCACACGCTCGTGGCCTGCTGCCCCCCTTGGCCGTCCTCACCCAGCTTTGAATCCTCCTTCTGCAAATGGCAGGGGGAGGAGCCTTAGCATCTCCTCTCCTACATAGCGCCACATACTCTTACATCCAGTGATGTCACCTTTGTTGTAGCTGTTCTCTTTCCTCATCTTCTCCATTCAGACCAGACTGACATGATGATTTTTCAGCCATTTCCCGTCTCTGCAGAGATTGACAAACAGGCATTAGTTTCCCACATTTCCATCATCTTCACATCTTCTGAACACCCTTTCCTGCCACCCTTAATACTATACTGCAGAAACAGTCCTCCTGGAAATACTACTACCACACAGATAGTGCCCCCAATACTGTGCCCGCTGTGCCCCCAATACTATACTGCAGAAACAGTACCCCTGGGAATACTACTACCACACAGATAGTGCCCTAATACTGTGCCCGCTATGCCCCCAATACTATACTGCAGAAACAGTCCTCCTGGAAATACTACTACCACACAGATAGTGCACCCTTTAGCAATTATTGGCACACAGTGCTTAAATAGTATAAAGACACTAATAGTATAAAGATAATGTCCCCCAAAGTAACAGTCCTCCCCAAAATCCCACCAATAGAAATAATCTTCCAGAGCGCACTTAGTAATAATATTGCCCCTATAGTGCCCATACTAGTAATCATGTTCCTCATAGCCCCCCAGTAGTAGTAAAGCTCCCCATAATACCCCCTAGTAGTAATATTTTTCCTTATAATATGACAGTACATAAAATACCCCCGCTTAGTGCCCGCAGTTGAGCTAATGTCCCCATAATGTATGCCAGTATAAAATACCTCTATATAGTGCCCCAGTAAATGCCCTCATAGTGCTACTCCCCCCCTTCCCCATAGTATCCCTGATAATATGCCAGTAAAAAAAAAATTCTCCTTCTTAGTGCCCCCATCAGATGCCCCTGTAGTGCTCCTTTCCCCCCATAATGTGCCAGTAAAAAATGTCCCTTCTTAGTGCCACCAGATTCCCCAATAGTGCTCCACTCCCCCATAGTGCCCCAAAATAATGCCCCATAGTACCGCTCTCCCCTATAGAGCCTCCCATAATGTGCCAGTAAAAAATGACCCCTTAGTGCCACCAGATGCCATAGTGCCCCCATAATGTGCCAATAAAAAAAGGCCCCTTTAGAGTTCCCAGATGCCCCCATAGTGCTCCTCTCCCCCATGGTTCCCTCCCCATAATGTGCCAGAAAAAAAGGCCCCCATAGTGCCCCCCCAAAATGGGCAATAAATAAAAGCCCCAGGGCTGTAAGAAATGCCAGATGCCTCCATAGTGCCAGCCCCCTCAAAAAAAAAAAAGTACTAGAACTTACCTTCATCAGCAGTGATGCGATGCAGGCCTCGTCCGGCCTGTGTCCCTGCTGTGTTCTGCCCTGATCAGGCGGCGCGATGATAATGACGTCATCCCACCGCCAGAGCTGGCCTCTGATAGGCAGCAGGCATTAGTGCCTGCGGCCTATCAGAAGAAAAGGGAAGGGAGACGCCTCTCCCTCCCCTGCCCCACCGCAGCACAGCCATCTGTATAGCGGTCCTGAGGACGGCGATACAGATTAATATGGAGATGAGTGCTTCCACAATGGAAGTGCTCATCTCCTACTGCCCCCCCTTCACCTCTGCCGGCAACTAGAACCCCCCTGATTGTGGGTGGGGGGGCAGTAGGAGATGAGCACTTCCATTGTGGTGCGCCACTGTGTGCCACTGGTGACCTATAATATTGACACTCAGTAAATCTACAGCTAATAGAAGAGATTCAAAAGCATGTGTTTGGACTGTGACAATATGCATTAAAAAAATAAAAAAATCTTTATTGGCGCTGCCTCCATTTCTTTATTTTGTTCCACTAAGGAGCCATTATGACACAGCTTCTACAGGGGTGCATACATTTTTTTTTTTTTTTTTGAAGGGTGCTATATGCTTTTCTTTTTGTTTAACAGAAGGGGTTAGCTATGAATCTTGATGCACTCTACTGTGAATGTAGACAGCGATAAATTACACCTGTAATACTGACAGCACACTATCTATAGAACGGATTAACTATGAATGTGGGTGCACGAGAAGGTAATGCACAAGGCCGATACCCTCTCCCTGCAGTTTAACTTCCAAGCCTTCACACTGAGATTTGACCATCAAGTGGGAAGAATATGATTAGGCAGAGTGGCCTGGGTATACCTGATTTATCGCAATTTGTATAATACAATTAGTTCAAATAATACTGCAATAGTCCTAAAATCACATAATTTATTTGAAAATCACAAAAAAGACACATGATGGGGGGCTCATTAATGTACACAGAGGCTCGAGGTATGAAGAGGGGCCGTGTGATGGGTCTATGTGTGATTTTGGATGTGGACAGTCCGTGCAATGGTGGTATTGGATTGGAGGGGGTTGACGCTTGTGCAGGGGAGGACGCGAATATCTCACAGTGGCAGAGGTTTATATATTCCCTCTTCTTTTGAGGGATCTTGACACTTATATACATGGTCGTGTTTCACGGCCTATGTACAAGAAACTATATTTAATTTTGTTGTTTTAGATACAACTAATTATGTACAACTAATGCAATTTATACTGTTATTCATTCACCTTTTCTCTGAAAAATTTAACAATTTCTTCTTTTAGCACTATATTTTGTAATAATTATGTATGCTGCTCACATTGGGGGTCTGGGAGACAGGAGGCTCCAAATTTCTGATCCCTGCCATAACAAATTGTGTGTGACAGGGGGATAATAGTAATAGCAATGTTGAATGCCCTCTTAGTATGTAATCAAAAGTCCCCCAATTAGTTTGGGTAATAATTACTTGTGATCACGGTTTTATGGCACTGTGCACATTGCTAATTATGTATCATGGTAATGTGGGTTTAGTTTTAGGTATCTAATTTAGCAATTTTCTTCACAGCACTTATATTGGAATAGGTTTGGCCTATGTTTCCCTCCTGCGCATGCGTCATAATTGTAGCATGTTACACAGAATTGCTGCGCAATCCGGTGTGCATGACTATTACTCCTATGAAGTGCATGGCATCTGTATAGTGCAGTTGCACTCCAGTTTCCTGCACTTTATAAACATATACATATATGTATATACATTAGAGTCAACTTTATACAAATGAGGAGAGGTTTCATATATATATATATATATATTCTTTTTGATGACTGACGAACATCTTATTTAGGCTGTTAGAATATACATTTATGCCTTTGTAACAAAAACTGTTTTGAAATGTAAGATCTGTGTATGTTGTTTATATGTGAGAACTACCACCATTCCATGTAAATCGAGTCGACTCTGTTATACATGCTATTATGATCTATCCATGTGCCCCTACTTGACATGGCGGCTGTGGCATGTCCGGCGATCTGCGCATGCGCCGCGCTCGGGTGCCGCCGGCCGCTCCGGAATGACGATTGTCATGCAGGAAATGCGTGGCCGCCCTCCTCCGGACTGGCGCGGCGTCGCCCGGATGTGCGGTGGCCTGTGTGGGGGGCCGGACGCTGCTAACAATCGCCATGCGGTAATGCTCAGGTGAGCCTGTGGAACTTAATTGAATATGAGTCCAAGAACCAATGAAATGCATCCACCTGACCTATTTAGGATGGCCTTTCCTTCTGCCAACCAGTACCCCTTGAAAAAGCTGTACGCGAAACGTGCGTTGGGGAGTGGACCGGTGGTGTTGCTGCACGATATATTTAAATCAAGTGGTCAGTAATTTTTTTTTTTTATTATGTGCTGATTTTAACTCCAATTATCTCTACTGCTTCAGTTTTGACAAATGTGGTGTGTATTCTCACACTAACTTTGTGGCAAATTCTGATATACAATGCATGTAGATATTCTTGTGGTAGTTATGAGCCATAGCTTGTGGATACTATATGTCCTCTAATTGATGACCAATTGGTAATATTCATGCACTTGCACTTTATATCTATATATATATATATATATATATATATATATATATCGGCAGTTCACCATCGGTCCCCTTGGTTTTTAATGTGTATTGTAACCTGTGTCTATTGTTCTATTTGTGACCAGTGCTGATCATGTGTCTTTTTTGTGATTTTCAAATAAATTATGTGATTTTTGGACTATTGCAGTATTATTTGAACTAATTGTATTATACTCATCTCACTCCTTATAATCGGTTATATATATTGTGATTAGGGGTGAGCCCTTAATTTTGTTAGGGCTATATATAGGCTTTTCATATTTATCTGTGTTACAGATTTGCCCTACGTAATGGATTTATGTTCCAAGGAGACAGAGTGGCTGGCGCAGGTCACAAGGATTTTCAAGGAGGAAAGCATTCCCAATTCTAACTCCATACAACCTGATGTATCCGAAACGCAGAAACTCCTGAAAAATTTATACCGTAGTAGAACCAAAACATGGTGGAATAAAGCTGCGCTTGAACAGTATTTGACTAGAGATTTGGCTCCATGGGGCCTTCGTGTTCAGGTATGCCCATCATTTCCATTAGGAGATGACATCTTAAAGCAGAGATGGGAAGAAGCCTGTAAGCTGTGCTCACGTACATTTATTGAGCTATTGATTGGATATGAAAAGAAGCAACTGGAGGATATTTAGAAGTCAATTACACCACTACAGGATAAATTGCGATTAATAGGTAACCCAGAGATGATGGCACGGTTTGAGCAAGATTTAAATAACGATCAAGCGCGTTGGGAAAAAGAAATTCAAGAACAAAAGGCGAAGAAATTTCAGCGTGATATCGCAGACTATCAAAATGAGCGAATATTCCGGTGGCACTATAAGCGCAATATTGATCGCTCTGCCTCAAGCTCAGTGACATCTGTACGAAGTAACCATTCACAGCGTGCAGAGGGCTCAACACCAGCGGGGCAGACCATGATGACATCAAAAACGCCCATCAAACGAAAATATAACAATCTAGATGACTCCAAGAATGGAGAATTAAAGGTAATTAACCTTTCGGATATACTTTTTTCTGATCCCCAGTTGGAAGTGTTGTCCCTTGGACTGTCTTTTAGTCCTGTGTCCATATATGACAACTTCACTGCAATCAAGGATACTTTCCTGTTTGCAAGGAAGCTGGTCTATAGGAAACATTTTTCTAAATCATGTTCCAATGATATTTTTACAGCCCCGGAGGAACTGGAGGCGCTTCGAATACTAGAGGAATTGTTGATGGAGCAGGAGACAGGTGAGTCGAAATTTCCGCCGTTCACCCGTGGTCGGTCTGTCACGTTTCCACCCTTGTCACTTAGTCCGGCAATCGAGACGTTTGTTAAAATGGTGGTGAAGGACTTATTCTCTCTTCCCACGAAACGTCCATATGACAACTTGAACCACTCTCAGAGAATGGCGCTAAAACAACTACGAGCAATGAAGAAGGTGGTATTCAAGCCGGCTGACAAGAGTGGAAACGTGGTAGTCTGGCCTATTGAGATGTATGAGGCGGAGGCTCATTGTCACTGCGTGATACTGCTTGTTACCGGAGATTGACATCTAACCCCACCAGTGGTTACCAGATGCAGATACAGGCCATTCTACTGGCAGCGGTGGAGTCATCGACTATCAACAGGACGGTATATAATGGCTTGGTGGTGAAACATCCAATAACCCCCACACTATACTTACTACCGAAGGTCCATAAATCTTCAACTAGGCCTCCGGGTAGACCGATAGTATCGGGGTGTGGGGGGTTGTGCGAACCCATTTGTCGCTTTTTGGATTTCTACCTTAAGCCATGTGTTCAATGTCTGCCGTCCTATGTGCGTGACTCCACCGACGTGCTAAAACGGCTGGAAAATGTCCACATGGAGGATGACATGTATCTTGTGACATGCGATGTCGAGTCGCTTTATACCTGTATCCAGCATGAACTTGGTTTGAGGGCCTCCAGTTTCTTCTTGCGGACAAGGAACTTGTCGCCAGAACTGGTGGAGTTTATACTAATTTTGTTGGACTTTGTTCTAACACACAATCACTTCCTATTTAAAGATCGATATTACCTCCAATTGCGAGGTGTGGCGATGGGGGCGACTTGTGCGCCCTCATACGCCAACCTATTTTTGGGCCTTTGGGAACGTGAATATGTACAACAAGTCATGGATGGTGCAAATGGACAGGTTATATCCTGGATCCACTTTATAGACGACATTTTGTTTGTTTGGCAGGGATCCAGGACAGCACTTGATTTATTTTTGGTACAACTAAACGCGAATGATTGGAACATCAGATTGACCCAGACCATCTCTCAATGTCAAATGACCTTTTTGGATATTAATATCAAGACGGCTACGGATGGCACTTTATCGACTGGAATTCACCGTAAGGATACCGCTGTAAATGCTTTGTTGCATGCATCGTCCTTTCATCCTCAACACCAAAAACGGTCCATACCGATCGGACAGTTTTTAAGAGCTAAAAGATTATGCACTACAACAGAGGACTTTGAAAAAGAATCGACCTTGCTTCGACAACGCTTAAAAGGTGGGAAGACAATGTAATAAAGCAGCACAAAATGCCAGCAGAATGCTTGGATGTATAGGGAGAGGTATAAGCAGTAGAAAGAGTGAAGTGCTTATGCCGCTGTACAGATCACTGGTGAGACCTCACTTGGAGTATTGTGCGCAGTACTGGAGGCCATATCTCCAGAAGGATAGTGATACTCTAGAGAGAGTACAGAGAAGAGCTACTAAACTAGTACATGGATTGCAGGATAAAACTTACCAGGAAAGGTTAAAAGACCTTAATATGTATAGCTTGGAAGAAAGAAGAGACCGAGGGGATATGATAGAAACTTTTAAATACATAAAGGGAATCAACTCGGTAAAGGAGGAGAGAATATTTAAAAGAAGAAAAACTACCACAAGAGGACATAGTTTTAAATTAGAGGGGCAAAGGTTTAAAAGTAATATAAGGAAGTATTACTTTACTGAGAGAGTAGTGGATGCATGGAATAGCCTTCCTGCAGAAGTGGTAGCTGCAAATACAGTGAAGGAGTTTAAGCATGCATGGGATAGGCATAAGGCTATCCTTCATATAAGATAGGGCCAGGGACTATTCATGGGATTCAGATATATTGGGCAGACTAGATGGGCCAAATGGTTCTTATCTGCAGACACATTCTATGGACAAAGAGGATATCATCCTGTGGTTATTGAACGGGGGTATCAGCGAGCTGTCAATACACCCCGACAGACCCTCCTTACAACAAAGCCTAAGAAAGTCCTGAATACGGCGGTGGATGAAGCCCGACCAGTCTGTATGATTACTGATTATAGTCCACAATGGAATAATATCAGAAAAACGTTTGTGAAATACTGGCCTGTCTTGCAGACTGACCATGTTTTAAACTCGGTTCTCACCTCGGCCCCCACTCTGGTCTCCAGACGCAGCAGGAATCTCAGTGACATTTTGGTATCTAGCCATTATGTCCCACCAAGCAATCAGGAATTCCTGTTTCATTCTAGGGGACCAAAATGGGGCTCGACACCGTGCGGACATTGCAGTGTTTGTAAAGTCATGGTGAAAAGTGTTTCCTTCAGCGATTCGTCTGGTAAAAATGCTTATAAGATTGTGCATTTTATCAATTGTAGCACCTGTGGCGTCATCTATTATGCAACGTGCCCATGTGGATTAATCTACATTGGCATGACGACACGAGAATTGCGTATACGCGTTCAGGAACATCAGAGTGATATACGTATGGCGTCAAAAGTGGGAGCTGATGATAGGGAACGAATATTGAAGCTTAAACCAGTCGCGCGACACTTTCGGTTGAAACATAATAATCGATGGCAGGACCTGAGGGTACGTGGCATTGATAAGGTGAATTTGGGCTCTCGGGGGGGTGACCTCTTTAGACGACTTGAACAGGTTGAAAGTAAATGGATAATTAAGCTTCAAACCCAAGTACCATATGGGTTGAATGATAAGGTGCCTTTTGCATCGTTCCTGTGAATGCTTCCTCCTTGGATCTCCGTGCTCTGTCCAGGTTTCTCTATGTTTATGTGTATGGCGGTGATTGAAAGGTTATTCTAAAGTAGGCTGTGGATAGGGTGGGAGGCTCATTAATGTACACAGAGGCTCGAGGTATGAAGAGGGGCCGTGTGATGGGTCTATGTGTGATTTTGGATGTGGACAGTGCGTGCAATGGTGGTATTGGATTGGAGGGGGTTGACGCTTGTGCAGGGGAGGACGCGAAAATCTCACAGTGGCAGAGGTTTATATATTCCCTCTTCTTTTGAGGGATCTTGACACTTATATACATGGTCGTGTTTCACGGCCTATGTACAAGAAACTATATTAAATTTTGTTGTTTTAGATACAACTAATTATGTACAACTAATGCAATTTATACTGTTATTCATTCACCTTTTCTCTGAAAAATTTAACAATTTCTTCTTTTAGCACTATATTTTGTAATAATTATGTATGCTGCTCACATTGGGGGTCTGGGAGACAGGAGGCTCCAAATTTCTGATCCCTGCCATAACAAATTGTGTGTGACAGGGGGATGATAGTAATAGCAATGTTGAATGCCCTCTTAGTATGTAATCAAAAGTCCCCCAATTAGTTTGGGTAATAATTACTTGTGATCACGGTTTTATGGCACTGTGCACATTGCTAATTATGTATCATGGTAATGTGGGTTTAGTTTTAGGTATCTAATTTTGCAATTTTCTTCACAGCACTTATATTGGAATAGGTTTGGCCTATGTTTCCCTCCTGCGCATGCGTCATAATTGTAGCATGTTACACAGAATTGCTGCGCAATCCGGTGTGCATGACTATTACTCCTATGAAGTGCATGGCATCTGTATAGTGCAGTTGCACTCCAGTTTCCTGCACTTTATAAACATATACATATATGTATATACATTAGAGTCAACTTTATACAAATGAGGAGAGGTTTCATATATATATATATTCTTTTTGATGACTGACGAACATCTTATTTAGGCTGTTAGAATATACATTTATGCCTTTGTAACAAAAACTGTTTTGAAATGTAAGATCTGTGTATGTTGTTTATATGTGAGAACTACCACCATTCCATGTAAATCGAGTCGACTCTGTTATACATGATATTATGATCTATCCATGTGCCCCTACTTGACATGGCTGCTGTGGCATGTCCGGCGATCTGCGCATGCGCCGCGCTCGGGTGCCGCCGGCCGCTCCGGAATGACGATTGTCGCGCAGGAAATGCGTGGCCGCCCTCCTCCGGACTGGCGCGGCGTCGCCGGATGTGCGGTGGCCTGTGTGGGGGGCCGGACGCTGCTAACAATCGCCATGCGGTAATGCTCAGGTGAGCCTGTGGAACTTAATTGAATATGAGTCCAAGAACCAATGAAATGCATCCACCTGACCTATTTAGGATGGCCTTTCCTTCTGCCAACCAGTACCCGTTGAAAAAGCTGTACGCGAAACGTGCGTTGGGGAGTGGACCGGTGGTGTTGCTGCACGATATATTTAAATCAAGTGGTCAGTAATTTTTTAATTTTTTATTATGTGCTGATTTTAACTCCAATTATCTCTACTGCTTCAGTTTTGACAAATGTGGTGTGTATTCTCACACTAACTTTGTGGCAAATTCTGATATACAATGCATGTAGATATTCTTGTGGTAGTTATGAGCCATAGCTTGTGGATACTATATGTCCTCTAATTGATGACCAATTGGTAATATTCATGAACTTGCACTTTATATCTATATCTATATCTATATATATATATATATATATATATATATATATCGGCAGTTCACCATCGGTCCCCTTGGTTTTTAATGTGTATTGTAACCTGTGTCTATTGTTCTATTTGTGACCAGTGCTGATCATGTGTCTTTTTTGTGATTTTCAAATAAATTATGTGATTTTTGGACTATTGCAGTATTATTTGAACTAATTGTATTATACTCATCTCACGCCTTATAATCGGTTATATATATTGTGATTAGGGGTGAGCCCTTCATTTTGTTAGGGCTATATATAGGTTTTTTATCGCAATTTGTGACAATTTTTTTTTTTTTTTACAGTTTGGCGAATTGGTTGAATCGAATATTTCAAAACTTTGCTCATCTCTAATAATTAATAATGGACTCACTGATAGTTAATTCACTTTATTTCCTTTTATGACTCAACATTTGTTGTTAAAGTTATATTAATTTAATATTTTTTGCCATTAAATTTTATTTTTCACTTAGATTTTTACATTTTACATAGTAATTTAATCACTTTGATTAAATGATAGTCTGATTTAATAACTGATTATATTTTCATATGTTTTTGCAACATTGTATGTCTGTGGGTACAATGTATGTGACCTATGACACTATCATGTCATAGTATGATACACCATACTTAGTAAGTAAATATGTACAGTACAGACCAAAAGTTTGGACACCCCTTCTCATTCAAAGAGTTTTCTTCATTTTCATGACTATGAAAATTGTAGATTCACACTGAAGGCATCAAAACTATGAATTAACACATGTGGAATTATATACATAACAAACAAGTGTGAAACAACTGAAAATATATGTCATATTCTAGGTTCTTTAAAGTACCCACCTTTTGCTTTGATTACTGCTTTGCACACTCTTGGCATTCTCTTGATGAGCTTCAAGAGGTAGTCACCTGAAAATGGTTTTCACTTCACAGGTGTGCCCTGTCAGGTTTAATAAGTGGTATTCCTTGCCTTATAAATGGGGTTGGGACCATCAGTGGCGTTGAGGATAAGTCAGGTGGATACACAGCTGATAGTCCTACTGAATAGACTGTTAGAATTGGTATTATGGCAAGAAAAAAGCAGCTAAGTAAAGAAAAACGAGTGGCCATCATTACTTTAAGAAATGAAGGTCAGTCAGTCAGCCGGAAAATTGGGAAAACTTTGAAAGTAAGGGCTATTTGACCATGAAGGAGAGTGATGGGGTGCTGCGCCAGATGACCTGGCCTCCACAGTCACCGGACCTGAACCCAATCGAGATGGTTTGGGGTGAGCTGGACTGCAGAGTGAAGGCAAAAGGGCCAACAAGTGCTAAGCATCTCTGGGAACTCCTTCAAGACTGTTGGAAGACCATTTCAGGTGACTACCTCTTGAAGCTCATCAAGAGAATGCCAAGAGTGTGCAAAGCAGTAATCAAAGCAAAAGGTGGCTACTTTGAAGAACCTAGAATATGACATATTTTCAGTTGTTTCACACTTGTTTGTTATATATATATAATTCCACATGTGTTAATTCATAGTTTTGATGCCTTCATAGTCATGAAAATAAAGAAAACTCTTTCAATGAGAAGGTGTGTCCAAACTTTTGGTCTGTACTGTATATTTTCAGTAAAGTGTTAGACTCACCATTCATCTGAATACTCCATTTGGTATCTGAACCAGAAAAGCTCCAGGCACAAACACTGAATGTATTCCATAGGCTCCAGTAATCATAAGCCAACTAGTATGCGTCCTCAGCATACCTTTTTTTGCTGTATAGAGGAGTATAGTAGACTATTTCATGCTGAGTCACGATAAAGTATTTAGCAGAGTATGTGTTTTACAATGGGGTCCTATTCCCAAAGTTTTTCTGTGAAAACCACAGTCCTGGCAGTCATGTGGGTGCTATAGACGTGATATAAATGTGTGGAGCCAACGAACCAGCTTAAATAAAAATACAATTTCATCTTACTGTGTCAGGTGAAATCTATCCTACATTCTAAATGTGTTTCACTGTCCAATCAGTGGTTGTGGTTCAAACTACAGCCTGCCAAGGGTTTTGTTAGTAAAGTATTGAATTTGTTTGGTGAGAAATTGTCTTCCTTAACATAATTAAGAAATTTTAAAGGTGGACATATCTATAATATGACATGTGCCACTTACCAAAACCCTGTTGTAGATCAAGTACAATCCTTCATGACAGCAGTATTATTTTATGGCAGTGGCCTGTTTTAGCAGGATAATGTACCAGGATACACTAGTTTGAAGAACATGGCAAAAATGGTAAGGGGTTTACTTTGCCTCTAAATTCCTTACTTCTCAAATCAGATTGAGTATCTGTGGGATGTGTTGAATGAACAAGCCTCAATCTTTGTTCTACTTTACAAGTTACAGGCTTTAAAAGAATTGTTGCATCTTGGTGCCAGGTGCAACAGGACAACTTCACAGGTCTTGTGGAGTCAACTCTGTTTAGATGCCACAATAGAACCTACACAAAGTGGTTTTAAAGTTCTGGCTCATCAGTGTAGAAGGAAGGAAAGAAGAAAATTAATTAGCAGCACTCCAGCAATTGTGATTAAGAAATTTGTGTTAAATCTTGGTAACTCTTTGCTGCAAATGCAAGTAGCTATACATCCAGATTGCATGTAACTTTGCATGTAACTTGCTGCAATCAGATGTACAGCTACTTCCGAACTTCTAACCGGGGCATCACAGCCCTGGAGTCTCCATTATAACGGAGAGCAGAGATATGGGAGAAGTCAGTAAGGGACCAATCAGAGTGATCCCTTGCCGGCTTTTGCTCTGATTGGTTAGTCTGTGCATACTAACCAATAAGTGTGTAGGCAGTGTTAAAATGCTGGTTTCAGGTTCTGATCTCCACTCTGGGGATCAGAACCTGAAATCAGGAATGGTCCCCAATGTCCACTGTGTCCCTGATGCTATGCCGCTGATGCCCTCTGTGCCCTACATGCCCCTTGTAGCCTGCCCCACATACCCACTGCAGCCTTCTAAAGTACTGTATGAGATGGCAGAAGCTCAGGAACAGAGCAGTCACCATTAGCAGCGAGTGTCAGCTGTAACATAATGCTGATGTTCTGCTTTAATAGCCGAGATTGGTGCTGGCACTGAGTCTGTCCATTTAACCCCTTAGATGCTGCGGTAGGTAGCCACCTGTGGCATCCATAGGGTTGATAGAGGGAGAGGGCTGCCTCTGTTACCCATCAGGCCGTCGTGCTGCGATGGCAGTGGCCTGATGGTTGACATGGCAACCAGACACCTTACAAAGGCATCCAGGTTTGCCAGGCATCTAAGCCTGACAGAGCCTACAGGGTCTCATCAGGCTTAGTGTCAGAGTAAAACTGACCATACTACACTGCCTGTCCCAAAAAAACAAGTCGCCACCTTGATTCAACTAAGAAAATAGTTATTAGCCTCCTATTGGATAATAACTGCATGGACAATTATCTTTCAGCTGGCAATAAGTTACTTAACCCCAACCATGTCAAAAGACACATCTCGTGGTTGTGGAAAAGATGTTAGTCTGTTTGAGAAGGGTCAAATCATTGGCATGCATCAAGCAGAGAAAACATCTATGGAGATTCCAGAAACTACTAAAATTAGGTTAAGAACTGTCCAACGCTTTATTAAAAACTGTAAGGATATTGGGGACCCATCGTATTCGAGGAAGAAATGTGGCGGAAAAAAAATCCTGAATGATTGGCGAAATCAAATCGAAGAAAAAGAACAGTAGAACTCAGGGCTATGTTTAATACGCACAATGCAAAGGGAACTCAAGGTATTGAGACTGAGCAGCTGTGTAGCCATAAGAAAACCACTAATCAGTGAGGCAAACCAGAAAATAAGGCTTCAATTTGCTAGGGAGCATAAAGATTAGACTCTGGAGCAATGAAAGTTGGTCATGTGGTCTGATGAGTCCAGATTTACCCTGTTCCAGAGTGATTGGTGGGTGCATCAGGGTCAGAAGAGAAGCCGATGAAATGATGCACCCATCATGCCTAGTGCCTACTGTACAAGCCTGTGGGGGCAGTGCTATGATCTGGGGTTGCTGCAGTTGGTTAGGTCTAGGTTCAGCAACAGTATGTGCTCCAAGAATGAGGTCAGCTGGCTACCTGAACATACTGAATGACCAGGTTATTCCATCAATGGATTTTTTCTTCCCTGATGGCACGGGCATATTCCAAGATGACGATGCCAGGATTCATCGGGCTCAAATTGTGAAAGAGTGGTTCAGAGAGCATGAGACATCATTTTCACACATGGATTGGCCACAACAGAGTCCAGACCTTAACCCCATTGAGAATCTTTGGGATGTGCTGGAGAAGGCTTTGCGCAGCAGTCAGACTCTGCCATCATCAATGCAAGATCTTGGGAAAAATTAATGCAACACTGTATGGAAATAAATCTTGTGACATTGCAGAAGCTTATCGAAACAATGCCACAGCGAATGCGTGCCGTAATCAAAGCTACATTTTTTTTTTTTTTTTGTGGTAATTTTTTTTTTGGACAGGCAGTGTATAATCTGCCATAGAAATGAATAGCAGAGTATAGTACACTAGTACAGCCATCAGCCCCACTGGATCTTCAAGATCTAAGTGGGACTTGATAAAAAAAAAGTATAACAAAAATTAATTAAAAAGTTAATAAACAAATTAATTGTCTTTTCCCATATCAGCTTATTTAAAATTAATTAAATATAAAAATAAGCTACACATAGTTGATATTACCACGTCCACAACAACCTGATCTATATAAGGATAATTTTACTAATTCCATGTGGTCGATGCCATAAAGAAAAAACAATGACAGAATTGCAGTTTTTGTCACCTCACCCCCCAAATAATTGAATAAAAAGTGATCAAAAAGTAATATATATCCCAAAATGATAGCAAAAAACTACAGCCCATCCCGCAAAAATCAAACCCCATATAGTTACATTGGTGAAAAAATAAAATTTTATGAATGTTAGTATATGGCAGATTTTTTTAATGCAAATAAAGGTGATCATTAAAGGATAACTGTCACATTTAGACCCTAATTTCAATTTTCATCTATCTAGTTACTAATAAGATGATATTCCAGAATCAGTTACTATTAGACTGACTTACCCCATATTTAATAAGATTCAACCCTTAGCAAGCAGTCTGCATAAAACTGCAATTTCACTATTCAGTTAAGATGGCCGCCACTGCCCTCACCCTGAGGCTAATCCCGCCTGCCCTCACTAGCCAGTAACAATAGCCCCCCAAAAGTGTCAGTAACCAAAGCCCTCCCCCTAAAGGGTTAATCTCCTGCAGCACAAAGGGGTCCTCCTACCACATGTTGCTTTCATTTATACACTGAGCAGATGGCAGATCTCCCTTCCCTGCTCTGCGCTGCTTCTGCTCTGCATTGTCCAGCTCTGCTGAGTGAGGGAGCGTCTGCCAAGCGCAGGGACAGGGAGAAGTGCACACAGCCCAGGCACTGTTATCGGCTGCTGGGGAGGACTTGCCTTTAATCATTTACTTACAGTCCCTCGCTGTCAGTAATGTGAGCCTGCACGCTGTGTCCTCCGTCCTTCAACACATAGACGGACCATGCCTAGCAACCCTATTTTAAGCACAGGTAAAAGTAGGCAGTACAGGCAACAAAAATGTGGAATTAAGGGGTAATTGAATACACAGTGAAAAGTTGAAATAGGGCCACCAAGGAGATATTAATCACCACAATACAATACTCAAAAAAAAAAAAAAAGACAGTTATACTTTGAGGCCTGCAGAGGCAAAGGGTTACGGCCTCTTTCACACGACTGTATGGCTTTTTCAGTACTTTGCGGTCCGTTTTTCACAGATCCGTTGTTCCGTTTTTTGTTTACGTTGTGTTTACGTTTCTGTTCCGTTTTTCCGTTCCGTTTTTCCGTATGGCATACACAGTATACAGTAATTACATTTTTAATTAAATTTTCAATCAATGGTTCCGGAAAAACGGAGCGGTTACGGAAGACATAAGGATGCATTTCCTTACGTGTTCCTTTTTTTTTGTGAACCCATAGACTTGAATGGAGACACGGAATGTGATTTAAGGGCAATAATAGGACATGTTCTATCTTTCAATGGAACAGAGAAATGGAAATACAGAAACAGAATGCATACAGAGTACATTCAATTTTTTTTTTGCGGAGCCATTTACAGAACGCAAAAAACGGCCTGTAAACGGACAAAAAAACTGTTGTGTGAAAGAGGCCTAAAGGGAATTTGTCACTAATTTTATGCTGCCCTATGTGAAGCTAGCAAGACATAGTGACTGATGCATTTATTATAGAGATTTTTCTCTTACTTTTTTTCTTGTAGACATTTTAATAAAATAATTGGTTTATTAGATTCAGTACTGTCTTCTCAATAATGTGCACACTCTAGAGATGTAGATATTCATGGGTAGAGATGGCCTTGCGGTTCGCCCGGCGGTCGTGTGGCGGCGAACATTGCGTTTTCGCAATTTGCCGAACATGAGAACATATGGAGATATTCGCACCTGCCATATTCTTTTACATTGTGAAGAACTTTGACCCATGACACATCCATCAGGTTATACAGGGCAGCCAATTAAGACATTTCAGCACATGGACATGCCCCCTACCTTATAAATAAACCTGATCTGGCCGCCATTTTACATTCAGTGTTTTGCCAGTGTAAGGAGAGGTTGCTGTGTGGAGCAGGGACAGGATGATGGGGACACCAAATTCTAGCTTATAGGGCCACACAAGTCATTTTAAGGACTGGTATAGGTGTGCGCTATCTGTATGTGGGATGCACAGAGGGGTGCGATATACTTATATACTTTTATAATGAGTCAAAAACACATAGATCTATATAGTGATCACCTGGAAGTCAGGGGCCTAGGGGTAAGGTTGCGGACGGGGTCGCTCTTATCAGGACGGGTGGTCTGTGGTTAGGCTATCAGGGCCAGAATAGCACCCCCCACTGTAGGGCAATATCAGGGACAGTTCTTTGCCCATCCTGTCCTTCAATACCACATCATCATCTAGCCCAGGGATAGATGTTTTTTGCTTTCCCTCCGGGATTCATGGATGTGCACTGGAACCCCCCAGATTGTGATAGGACATATGGTTTCTCATTTGGTGCCTCCAAGCACCTGATTTGGTGCCGCCGAGCACTTGTTATTGTCTACCACATCTATGCTTTTTGTAGTGTCCCACTAGGTAGGAGTGGGCACCACACAAGGGTCAATTGGGTAACGTGTTACTTCTGCTCACAAGGGACAGTGATGTTACATTTGACTGTGCACTTTAATGTATTTTCCATGTGTTTTTACATGCAATGTTTCCCCTGTATTATGCATGGCAGGCCTATTAGGGTGTAGTTAGGCATCCTAGACACTAGAGGGAGATAGGGAGCCCCTAGTATAAATGTTCAGGCCCAGACAGGGAGAGGGGAGTTCATAGTCAGGAGTCTGTGGAGACAGTAGTGAGAAGGCACCAGCCAGAGATATGCTGAGGGCCTCCTCCTGACATGCAGCTTGATAGCCCTGGCTGCTAGCTACAACCAGGAGGCTAGTGAAGAACCCTAGCCTGCCTGTAGATCAAGTGAGCCTCAGTTAGCTCAGAAGATTACCCCAGTAGTAGGGATGGACCTCCTGGGAGCAACAGTTTCCCTACCAAGCGAGGATAATACAACCAAGTACAGATAAGTAACCTGATGGGCAGAAGTACTATAAAGTGAAGAGCAAGGGTTTATACTGGAGGAAGGATTTATATACCAAGGATTAAAGCCAGCAATTAGGCATCCGGGCCTTGGGATCCATCTAGCTAGAATAGCTGAGGGGATAGAGCAGCATTGTACTGCAAAACATTAACTGTTTGCCCTCCAAGTATCTTGCATGATTAATACCTGCCATTATTGAAAGGAAACCTGCTTGTGAAGTATTGTTCAAGGGACTGCATCATCATTAACCACTGTAATTGTCTGTACAAAGTTGGACTGTTTTCCAAGTAAAGCAACGTTTGGTTCACCATACAATCTGTGTACCTCAATTACTACTCCTACAAACCGGTGTGCCACCGTTACAGGCACTGGCGTCACGATCCTTAAAGGGACCTTGCCTAAGGCACTTAAAACACCTGCAACATCCAGGGCACCTCACCCAACATCAGGCCAGGTCTCTACATCCAGAGTGTGCCCCAGAGGAACTAGTGTCTACCTCTCCTTCACTGCCGCATGCCTGCCCAGGGTCCTCCATCTATGAACCCATTTCATCTACTCTGCCCGAACCTTTGTAGTCAATGTCCCCCAGTGGATTCAGAATGCTGTACATATTTCATTATGCACTTAATGGTAGCCAAGATTTACGACTCTGAGTTTTTTCATGCCTGAAATATTCCTGCCACCTTAAATATATTTTATATGCATGCGTGGCTATATACCTTGCAATGGAGGTAGCACAGCCATCTCAGAATATTTAATGATATGCCGCTTATACACTTACAGTATTTTATATATTTTTATAATCAATAGTGATACATAGTTCAGATACGTAAGATGTCCCAGAGATTTAATATTATTTTAACCATTAATAAATATATTTAAAGAATGATTTTTAAACAATTTTATAATATTTGCTGACAGATAAGATTTGTCTATAGATACATGAGATTAACTACTTTACCAGACGTTTACACATTTTAGACATTGAGTACATTTGTGCGTCTGAGTCTATTTAGTATTTAGTGAGATTTTGTGACATTTGATGTAATTATCTATGTAAAATGAGAACGCAACCAGTTTTATTGAATATGGGTATTGTTCCTGTTGAGCCCAAAATTATATAGTACAAAAAACGCATGAGTGCATAAAAAACCGCGGATGAACCGCACCAATAACGCACCACTTAGAAAATTATACATGTGAAATCCAGATCCTTTCGGATCCATTTTGGGATTTGTGAAAGAGCCTGTTGGAAGTAAATCGCTATAAAAAGTCGGCTAGTAAGTCAGTTCCAATATAGCCACTGAGGAAGAAGGAGGATAACCTTCGAAACGCGTCTGGCGTGGAGGACATTGGAGCTGACTAAAACCGGACAACTTTAAACTACAATAACCTGCTATTTTTTTCTGGACCAAGTAAGCGCTTATAAGGAAAAGAAAAAGGAACTGCGGCCTTGGGCTACTGTGCAGCTACCTAAGGGTGTGACTGAATCACAGGTGGAACATTCATTCCAATCAAGGCAACATAGATTGCATTCACAGCGTAATATGGCCAGCGCTTGGACTCAGAACTGAAGACTCAAAGACTACGAGACCGGACTACACAGTCTTTCCAATCGGCAGTAAGACTCACTTACCCTGCAACCTACACCACGTGGGACGCCACGGTGGACGGCAGGACTGAATGTAAGTAAGTTACTACTAATACTGCTATATTTATATCGACTGTTGCAAAACCACTTCGTTACATTGAGACCTACCAGATATTGTACAGTCTCTGTTGAAACCCGTTGGACTTTAACCCTGTGATACTTCACGCATTTCCAAGAACTGTGTGGATTTAATACTAAAATCTCTAAATGCTCTATTATAGAAGCAAGTCTATACTCTAGAGTTACTATTAACCAGGGAGACGGACTGCCTACTGCTATTACTGAGTCTCCAGAGATACTCTTGGATTTTACACGGCTGTTTGAAGATCGAACTTTGTTAGTCTCCAATCACCTTATATATATTTTTTTTTACATTTTTAGTAATTTGCACACAATTCCACTGGATTTTCACATTGGGAGTATTACTGATTGTTATTTTTGCCAGCATTTGGTGTCTGTATTTGGATTTGTATTGATGCGCTTTTGTATACACCCTGAAAAGGGTATTCTATATTCACATTTTACTTTTTTGTACCAAATAATTTATTCTTTGCTTCACAATTCACACATTCATTTATTCTCTTTGGGGACCGATTCGGAATTCGGTATTCACCACTGCTGCAGCTGATTGATTATATACAGGCAGTTGGAACAGACCTAGGTTCCACACTTTCTCTTTTATCTGGCCGGTTTATTAGGCCTCCTGACTAGAGTTGAGCGAACACCTGGATGTTCGGGTTCGAGAAGTTCGGCCGAACATCCCGGAAATGTTCGGGTTCGGGATCCGAACCCGATCCGAACTTCGTCCCGAACCCGAACCCCATTGAAGTCAATGGGGACCCGAACTTTTCGGCACTAAAAAGGCTGTAAAACAGCCCAGGAAAGAGCTAGAGGGCTGCAAAAGGCAGCAACATGTAGGTAAATCCCCTGCAAACAAATGTGGATAGGGAAATGAATTAAAATAAAAATTAAATAAATAAAAATTAACCAAAATCAATTGGAGAGAGGTTCCATAGCAGAGAATCTGGCTTCCCGTCACCCACCACTGGAACAGTCCATTCTCAGATATTTAGGCCCCGGCACCCAGGCAGAGGAGAGAGGTCCCGTAACAGAGAATCTGTCTTCATGTCAGCAGAGAATTAGTCTGCATGTCATAGCAGAGAATGAGGCTTCACGTCAGCCACCACTGCAACAGTCCATTGGCATATATTTAGGCCCAGCACCCAGGCAGAGGAGAGAGGTCCCGTAACAGACAATCTGGCTTCATGTCAGCAGAGAATCAGTCTGCATGTCATAGCAGAGAATCAGGCTTCACGTCACCCACCACTGCAACAGTCCATTGTCATAAATTTAGGCCCAGCACTAGTGTTGAGCGGCATGTCCCATATTCGAATTCGCGAAATTTTGTGAATATTCGAAAGAATATTCGTAAAATATTCGCGATTATTCAAATTCGTTATTATTTCGCATATGCGATAATTCGAATTATCGCATAATACATATGCTATGCAAAATTCACATGTGCGCTAATGAAATCGCCTTACGAAGATTCGCAACTCAATTCAATCACTAATGTATGAATGCAATGCCCTTTGCCTCTGTTCTGGGACAAGTGTAGATATTCGCATGTGCGCTAATAAAATCGCCTTACGAAGATTCGCACCTCAATCACTTTCTAGGGAATGTGAGACTTTTGGGAATCAATCGAGATACAGTGGGGGGTGATGACAGTAGTTGACAGAGTACAGATCAATGTAATCTGTAAGGTGGAAAGTAAAATAAAAAATACGAATATTCGTAAATCGAATTTTACGAAGTTCTACGTATTCGCGAATATGGTGCTATACTATATGAATGCACAGGCCTTTGCCTCTCTGTTCTGGGGACAAGTGTAGATATTTGCATTTGCGTTAATAAAATCGCCTTACGAAGATTCGCAGCTCAATTCAATCACTAATGTATGAATGCAAAGCCCTTTGCCTCTGTTCTGGGACAAGTGTAGATATTCGCATGTGCGCTAATAAAATCGCCTTACGAAGATTCGCAACTCAATTCACTAATGTATGAATGCAAAGCCCTTTGCCTCTGTTCTGGGACGTGCCGATATTCGCATGTGCGCTAATAAAATCGCCTTACGAAGATTCGCGCCTCAATCACTTTCTAGGCAATGTGAGTAAGATCTGAGCTGTTGGACCTTTGGGAAACAATCAATTATATGTGTACTGTAATTTTGTGGGGGGGGGGGGGGGAAACAAAAAACGAATATTCGTTTTTACGAATATATAGCACTATATTCGAAATATTCGCGAAATCGCGAAGTTGCGATATTCGCGAAAAAAATTTGCTTTTCGAATATTCGCGCTCAACACTACCCAGCACCCAGGCAGAGGAGAGAGGTCCCGTAACAGAGAATCTGGCTTCATGTCAGCAGAGAATCAGTCTTCATATCATAGCAGAGAATCAGGCTTCACGTCACCCACCACTGTAAGAGTCAATTTTCATAAATTTAGGCCCAGAACCCAGGCAGAGGAGAAAGGTCCCGTAACAGACAATCTGGCTTCATGTCAGCAGAGAATCAGTCTTCATATCATAGCAGAGAATCAGGCTTCACGTCACCCACCACTGCAACAGTCAATTGTCATAAATTTAGGCCCAGCACCCAGGCAGAGGAGAGAGCTCCCGTAACAGAGGATCTGGCTTCATGTCAGCAGAGAATCAGTCTGCATGTCATAGCAGAGAATGAGGCTTCACGTCACCCACCACTGCAACAGTCCATTGGCATATATTTAGGCCTAGCACACAGGCAGAGCAGAGAGGTCCCGTAACAGACAATCTGGCTTCATGTCAGCAGAGAATCAGTCTGCATGTCATAGCAGAGAATGAGGCTTCACGTCACCCACCACTGCAACAGTCCATTGGCATATATTTAGGCCTAGCACACAGGCAGAGCAGAGAGGTCCCGTAACAGACAATCTGGCTTCATGTCAGCAGAGAATCAGTCTGCATGTCATAGCAGAGAATGAGGCTTCACGTCACCCACCACTGCAACAGTCCATTGGCATATATTTAGGCCTAGCACACAGGCAGAGCAGAGAGGTCCCGTAACAGACAATCTGGCTTCATGTCAGCAGAGAATCAGTCTGCATGTCATAGCAGAGAATGAGGCTTCACGTCACCCACCACTGCAACAGTCCATTGGCATATATTTAGGCCTAGCACACAGGCAGAGCAGAGAGGTCCCGTAACAGACAATCTGGCTTCATGTCAGCAGAGAATCAGTCTGCATGTCATAGCAGAGAATGAGGCTTCACGTCACCCACCACTGCAACAGTCCATTGGCATATATTTAGGCCTAGCACACAGGCAGAGCAGAGAGGTCCCGTAACAGACAATCTGGCTTCATGACAGCAGAGAATCAGTCTGCATGTCATAGCAGAGAATGAGGCTTCACGTCAGCCACCACTGCAACAGTCCATTGGCATATATTTAGGCCTAGCACACAGGCAGAGCAGAGAGGTCCCGTAACAGACAATCTGGCTTCATGACAGCAGAGAATCAGTCTGCATGTCATAGCAGAGAATCAGGCTTCACGTCAGCCACCACTGCAACAGTCCATTGTCATAAATTTAGGCCCAGCACCCAGGCAGAGGAGAGAGGTCCCGTAACAGAGAATCTGGCTTCATGTCAGCAGAGAATCAGTCTTCATATCATAGCAGAGAATCAGGCTTCACGTCACCCACCACTGCAACAGTCAATTGTCATAAATTTAGGCCCAGCACCCAGGCAGAGGAGAGAGCTCCCGTAACAGAGGATCTGGCTTCATGTCAGCAGAGAATCAGTCTGCATGTCATAGCAGAGAATGAGGCTTCACGTCACCCACCACTGCAACAGTCCATTGGCATATATTTAGGCCTAGCACACAGGCAGAGGAGAGGTTCATTCAACTTTGGGTAGCCTCGCAATATAATGGTAAAATGAAAATAAAAATAGGATTGAATGAGGAAGTGCCCTGGAGTCCAATAATATATGGTTATGGGGAGGTAGTTAATGTCTAATCTGGACAAGGGACGGACAGGTCCTGTGGGATCCATGCCTGGTTCATTTTTATGAACGTCAGCTTGTCCACATTGGCTGTAGACAGGCGGCTGCGTTTGTCTGTAATGACGCCCCCTGCCGTGCTGAATACACGTTCAGACAAAACGCTGGCTGCCGGGCAGGCCAGCACCTCCAAGGCATAAAAGGCTAGCTCTGGCCACGTGGACAATTTAGAGACCCAGAAGTTGAATGGGGCCGAACCATCAGTCAGTACGTGGAGGGGTGTGCACACGTACTGTTCCACCATGTTAGTGAAATGTTGCCTCCTGCTAACACGTTGCGTATCAGGTGGTGGTGCAGTTAGCTGTGGCGTGTTGACAAAAGTTTTCCACATCTCTGCCATGCTAACCCTGCCCTCAGAGGAGCTGGCCGTGACACAGCTGCCTTGGCGACCTCTTGCTCCTCCTCTGCCTTGGCCTTGGGCTTCCACTTGTTCCCCTGTGACATTTGGGAATGCTCTCAGTAGCGTGTCTACCAACGTGCGCTTGTACTCGCGCATCTTCCTATCACGCTCCAGTGCAGGAAGTAAGGTGGGCACATTGTCTTTGTAGCGTGGATCCAGCAGGGTGGCAACCCAGTAGTCCGCACAGGTTAAAATGTGGGCAACTCTGCTGTCGTTGCGCAGGCACTGCAGCATGTAGTCGCTCATGTGTGCCAGGCTGCCCAGGGATAAGGACAAGCTGTCCTCTGTGGGAGGCGTATCGTCATCGTCCTGCCTTTCCCCCCAGCCACGCACCAGTGATGGACCCGAGCTGCGTTGGGTGCCACCCCGCTGTGACCATGCTTCATCCTCATCCTCCTCCACCTCCTCCTCATCCTCGTCCTCCTCGTCCTCCAGTAGTGGGCCCTGGCTGGCCACATTTGTACCTGGCCTCTGCTGTTGCCAAAAACCTCCCTCTGAGTCACTTCGAAGAGACTGGCC